>NC_090444.1:1785762278-1786390620 GCF_031143425.1 Pleurodeles waltl | reverse complement strand
TCTTGCACCATTCAATGCATATTCAAGTTCTCTTACAGGTGAAACTTTTGTTTTTTTACAGCTTAGAGGAGTTTGTGTTATAAGGGCCTTGTTTGTTATAATATTCTGACAGCCTTACACAGTCTGCAAATGTGTAATGCATTATGCTTTCCAAGGGCTAAAGGATAATAATTGTCCCAAGGCACTACTAACTCAGTAGGCCCCAGAGGGACATCTAGCCGCGACCAGTGGTATTGCACCTTCTGCTAATGTTTATTTCGGATAGTGCTTTTGGCTCTACAGGACATCTAGCCACGGTCAGTGGTACTGCACCTTCTGCTGTTGACTCTACAGGGACATCTAGCCACGGACAGAGGTACTGCACCTTCTGCTGTTGACTCTATGGGGACATCTCTTAATGACCTGTGGCACTGCACCCTTGTGCCACTGATTCCACAGTTAAATTATATTTAAAAGGCCTGCTAGGCCCAAAAATGTTTAATACCCTATGCCCTCAAGGGGCTGATGATATGATTACACTGCAGTATTCTTTATCATTCTATTTTATGTGATTATGCCCTCTAGAGGCTGAGTATATGTTTACTTGGCCATGTTTCTTCTAAATGCTATGTTTACTGTGGTGCTCTGTAGGGGCTGTTCAGACCATTACAGTCTGATGTCGATTGTATGAAGGCATGCACAAACACAGTGTATTTCTGATAAAGGTTCAATGTTCTGCACTGCTAAATATTTATAAGGTCCCAAATGCAAGGTTGTCATTATCATTTACAACACCAACAGCTCTTAATGAGGGACCTATTGCATTGCAATGGCTTGTTTGTTCTGCCCCTGCTTGCTGGCCCCTCTCTACTTCTAACACAGTTCTTTTATTTGGAGGTTAATTTCATCAGGGGTGTGGGAGGCTAAGGACTGAAAGGAACCAGTTGAACATATTTATGGACATACTAAGGGCTGTCTCTGTCTCAGAGGGATGCTACCATTGTGCACATCTTGGTACGTCAACCAGCAAACAGCATACTCCCAGTTGTTTCATGTTGTTTCAATTTAACCTAATCTTTTAATGCCTCTTTACCCAGGCTTCTCAGTTCAACCTCTTCTGTTTCCATAGTCACATCCGTTTCTACTTGAGAAATGTTAAGAAATAACCCTTCTTGTGCTATAATAAGGTGTTCTCTGAGGTCAGAACCCACATCACAATTCTAGCAACCAATGTGAGGATTGATCTGGTGGGCACACAGATGAAGGAATCACTAAGAATTCCGAAATGCAACCAATGCTCTATACACTGGTCCTGGAAAAGGAAAAGGAACCGTAACAAAGGCTTCTTTACTCTCTTGGTAAATGTGTCAGCCAAATCGTAGTTCAATTGAAGTGTGTTAGGAGACTTAAGATACAGCATAACTCAATTTCACAGTCACAAAAAAGTATGAATGTTCAGCAGAGGGTGTGCATCACACAACATCTCATATAGGTATTCAATAAATTTAGAGTTTCAATAGTCAGCAATGAAAAAGGTAAACAAAGCACAATACAGAAATGAAACACATCAATTATGCAGTGCAATAGATAATCTTTGAGAAGAATGGTAATCTCATTAACAAAAAGACCCCCTGGCTTGAAATATAATGTTTGCTAAACTCAGAGCCCTTAGAATTAAAGAACCAAATAACCCCCACAAGGTTTGAAAATGGCCAACATTAAATGGGGAATTGTATTAATCCAACCAACATGGGATCCTTTATATAACTTCAGTTATTAAAAAGGTTTAGGACCCTGAAACATTTAAACATCTAATCAGCAGAGAGGAAATAACACAGGTTGACATCTATTGATTGAACTTGTCAGTGAGGCATCTGAAAGACACGGGAGCTCAATCCCAAGCACACACAGGTTTAGTACAGAAATAAAGCTTGCTGCCTAGATGACAGGGTGCTGGACTACTACACACAACACATTCAAGGTTGCAATAAATTAAAATAATAAAAGCCCTTGCCAGGAATGGTACTACCCACCAAACCCGAATGCTGTACTGGTGAATCTCTCAGCAGTACTCCTATGTCTCTGCTGAATAGTTTGAGGTGGATTATTAGATGTTCATGGACATGTGCACCAGTGATAATCAAAAACTGTTTTGACATAACAGATTTTCATAAACGTTAGATCCTGCTTGACTGCAGGTAACATTCACAAAAATAGGCCCACACAAAAAAAAAACTAACCATGAAGGGACCCCTTGTCTGCCTCAGGCATCTGGACTTCAATTGATCAAACAATCAGAATTTCATAGAGCAACACTGTCAACCCAAGGGTCTCTGGGTGCTGAGGGTGCTTTGTCTTGAGTTTCTTTCTGAAGTCTGCCAGTGATAGGGCGGTTCGGAGGTGGAGGGGCACGTTGTTCCAGGTCTTGGCAACAATGAAAGAGATGAAGCAATCTCCGGTGTGGTTGCGATTGATGCAGGGTGTGTGTGCAAGGGTGAGCGATGCGGGGCTCAGGTGTCTTGAGGGCCAGTAAACGTTCAGTCGATGGTTGATGTATGACGGTCCTTGGCCATGTAGGGCTCTGTATGCATGTGTGAGGATCTTGAACTGGGATCTCTTCTGTATAGGGAGTCTTTGGAGGTTTCTGAGGTGAGGAGTGATGCGTGTCCATTTGGGGAGGTCAGGGTTGAGTCTGGCTGTGGTGTTCTGTTTGGTCAGGAGTCTTTTAAGGAGCTGGGTGGAGATTTCAGGTGACTGGTGACAAGGGCCTGCTTCACAGTCTTTCTGGTGTTGATGGGGAACCATCTGAAGAGTCTGCGGAGCATGTGGAGGGTGTGGAAGCAGGAGGAGGCAACTGTGTTGACTTGCTGTTTCATTGTGAATTGGTATTTGAGGATGATGCTGAGGTTGCATGCATGGTCTGTTGGTGTGGGTGTAAGTCTGAGTTCCGCCAGCCACCAGCTGTGGTCTCATATGGAGGTGTTGTCTCGAACATCAGAACTTCTGTTTTGTCAGAGTTAGGTTTGAGGCAACTGCCTCTCATCCAGTTTGCACCACTGGTCATGGCATTGCAGAAGCTGGTTTTGGCATTGGATGGGTCTTTTGTGAGTGGGAGGATTAGTTGAGGGTCATAAGCATAGGAGATTATTTTGAGCCTATGGGATCTGACCATGTCTGTGTGGGGGGTCATGTAGATGTTGAACAGGGTGGGGCTGAGGGATGATCCTTGGGGAATGCTACATAGGATGTACTTGGGTGAGGACGTCAAGGGGGTACGGGCGGATGCTTTGTGTGTGTCCTGAGAGAAAGGAAACAGTCCACTTGAAGGCATGCTGTAAGCTGACGCTGTGGAGTCTGTTGATGAGGGTGTGATGCAAGACTGTGTTGAATGCCGCAGAGAGGTCAAAGAGGATCAAGGCCACTGTTTCTCAGTGATCGGGGAGAGTTCTGATGTCATCTGTGGCAGCGATCAGGATGGTCTCAGTGCTGTGGTTGGCGTAGAATCTCCGCTTGAAAGCAGTAAAGTAGATGGTTTTATTCCAACTATTTGATAAACTGTTGGTTGATGGCTTTCTCAAGTACTTTGGATAGGTAGGGCAGCAGGGAGAATTAACTGATGTTTTTGGTGCTGCTGAGGTTCGCAGAAGGGTATTTGTAGGAAGGGTGTGACCTCCACATTTTTCCATACTTCCTGGAAGGTTGCTGTGGAGATGGAGGAGTTGAGGATGCTGATGAGTTTTGTGGTGATTAGGTTGCTTCCAAGGTGGAAGAGGTTCGCGGGGGCAGGGGTTGTTGGGAACCCCAGAGTGGATGTATGACATGACGGCTCAGGTGGTGAGGGAAGACCATGTGGTTAACTTAATGTTCAGCTGGTGCTCATTGAAGTTGTCGAGGCTAAGGGTGGCAGGTTGACGGTCCAAGTTATTGCAGATGCTGGTAATATTGCTGGGGAAGTACTATGAGAGAGTGCCCCAGAGTTCTTGGGAGGAGTGAATGGTTTCTCTGTGGCTGTCCGGTTGGAGTATTTTTTGACAATTTTGAAGAGTTCCTTTGTGTGGTTGGCCGCCATATTGATGCGGGCGGTGATGACTGTTTTCTTCGCTTCCTTGATGCATAGTTGGTAATTGCTGAGACCTGCTTTGTGAGCACCTCTGTCTGCGGGGTCCTTGGTGGCACACCATCATTTCTCAAGATGGTACCAGTTGCGCTTGGTGGTTCTAAGCTCCGGGGTGTACCAGCTGGCTTGTTTTGAGGCTTTATTGGTTTTTGCTGGTTTCATCTTCAGTGACTCAATCGGCGCAATGGTTGATCCAGGCAGAGAAGTTCTGAATGGCCTGTACAAGGTCTGTTTAAGTTTCTGGTTGTGAGGCATTGAGGGCTTGAGTCCATAGAGATGCTGTCACCTTGCCTCAGCTGTGGTGTGGGGGTGCTGTGGAGCTTGGCGGTGGGGTGCTGGGTGTCAAAGATGGTAAAATGAACGATAGTATGATCAGCCAGGTGGGTTTGGTGATGTGGGTGAATTTGATTCTGTCACTGGAGGTGAATATTGTATCAAGTGTGATGCCAGCTTTGTGTATGTGCTCAGTGACCAGTTGGATGAGGCTGATGTTGCTGAAGTTCTCCAGGAGGGATGGCAGAGTTGTTGTTGTGGTCATCGATGTGGAATTTGAGGTCACTGAGCAGGACGTAGTGAAGGCTATAGATGGAAGGGGGAGAAATGAGATTAATGAGATTAGAGATAGTGTTACAGAAGAGTGACCTAGGTCCTGGAGGTATGTAGTCGAGTGTGCCTCTTATTGTGGCCTTAGCATCGGTTTGTAATCGGAAGTTGAGGTGTTCCATAAGAGGCATGGGTCATCGTTGGTGATGGTGCATCGGATGGTTTCCTTGAAGATGATATTGATGCCCCCACTGTGTTTATCTGTGTGGTCTTGGTGTATTATCTTGTACCCATCCAGGGTGGCAGTGTCAATGTCAGGTTTTGAGGGGGGGTTGAGCCAATTTTCAGGGATGAAGACAACATCTGGGGAGAAGGTGGAGATGGTATCTCAGATTTCAGTGGCAAGTTTCCTGAGGGAGCGGTGAGCAGGATGCATTGGAAAAGAGCTGGGTCATTTGTAGTCTTCGAAGCAGGCATGATGTGAGGTCAGATGTGGGCAGGGGGTTCAGTGTGGCATGCAAAACGGTTATAGCACCATGTGAAGGGTTCTTTGGTTGATCACGAAAAGGCTGTAAAGAAGCTGTTTTCCTGGTGTCCGCTGTCCAGGGCTAGCAGCTCCTTGGTGGTGTAGCGGTGGATGGTGAGGGGACCAGGGGTTCTGGTGCTGGGCATGGTCCTGGTGTGGACGGGAACAGATGAGCTTGCCTTTGGCATGCCTTCGGCACACCCTGCACCCATTTGCTGCTTCGCTGCTCACTCAGCTACATACATAGCCCTGGGATATGGGAGGGGCTGTCAGGGAGGCAGGAGGTTGGAAAGCAGGAACAGCGGTGGGCAGGAGAAAGATGGTGGGAAAATGGGTGGGGCAATCAGCAGAATAAGAAAAGTAACAACGTATAAAAAGCAGAAATACAAGTAACAAACAATAATACCAAGTACAGTAACAAAACGGGGCCAGGCAACACAAAGACAATGCAAAAAGTTAGCTATCAGCAGGAATAAGAGTCCGGGCAGCAGAAGTGTATTGGCGGCAGTGGTGACTGGATCACTGATGCTAATCGCAGCCTCAGTCACAAGAGCTATGCGGCAGAGCAGTGGAGTGACGCACAAGACCAGAGGTCAGAGGCTGCTACTGGAGCCACGCAGCAGCCTCCATAAGTAGACCTTGGAGGTGAGAGGCTCTGTCAGGGAGTGGGGAGGGCGAGAAGTGGGTACAGCGGTGGGCAGGAGAGAGACAGCAGGAAAGAGGGTGCAGCAATCAGTGGAACAAGAAAAAAAGAAGTCACAGAAAAGTAGCCTCATATAAAAAGCAGAAATATAAATAACAATAAATAATGTGAAATACAGTGACAAAATGGGGCCAGACAAACAGAAGACAATGCAAAAGGTTATCACCAGCAGGAATCAGATTCCAGGCAGCAGGAGCAAACTGGCTGCAGTGGTGACTGAATCACTGATGGTAATTGCGGTCTGAGTCGTGGGAGCTATGTGGCAGAGAGGGGGAGTGGCGAGCAAGACCAGAGGTCAGGGGCTTACATGGTGGGACAACCTTTTAAGCACCCTGGTGCCTGGTGCACCTAGGCTCCTCAAAAAATGAATGTCATGGCACACAAAACTATAAGAAACACAATTTTAAAGTGCCCTCTACATTAGCTACCTCATCAAAAAGTTAGCAAAAAATACAAATCTAGGCCCATATTTATGGGGAATTGGCTTACGGAAGTGCCCCAAGAACTCTTTCTGTGCTGCCCTACACCAATGTGAAAGGGCAGGAATGCACCGTATTATGAAATAAGGGGCATTCCTGTCCTTTCCCGCTTTGCTAGCACACAATGGCCTGCCTAGCACCATTGCAGGCACCCTTGCACCATGGCGCAAGGGTGTCTGATTGCATGCAGGATTATTTTTGTGCAGGATATACCCACAAGGACCTTGAGATCAGCGGGACAGTTTAGATTGCGTGTGCCATGATGCAGGAAAGTGAGATGGGGAGATCGTGCCTTTAGTGTAGCAGCAGCTAGATTGTGAAACTCCTTTCTGGGTCATATTAGGTGTTTGAGCTCGCACCTACCTTTCTGTAAGCAAATGAAAACATGGCTCTTTTCAAATTAGTGTTCAGCCATAGGGTCCTTCTGGTTATTTTAAGTTAGGTGGTCTGCCCCACTTTGCCTGCTACTTTCTGGCACTTTGATGACTTTTTTGTCTAAATGTGCTTTATAAATGCCAAAAGGCGACACTTTCTAGCGCAAAAACAATCCTGAGATGTGTTTCCCTCTTTCCATGTTTACTGCAGAAGGAGGAAAAACATGAGGGGAAAACATGAGGGGAAATGAAAATATTTCTCTTTGTATTGCCTGCTCAGAGGAAGCATAAGCTTTTGGTGCTCCCTCAGGTTTACATGATTAAGAAAATCTGGGGCAGCGTCAAAATCCATTGGTATTGCATGGGAAAGCCAATGCAGTGCCCTGCACTACTTTGTCTTATGCCATATCTATATAGTGGCTTTGGATGGTCTTATAAGTATAGTTGAGAAGCGTCAGCCACCACAGTATCAAAAAATATGATGACCCGGTGGTGAAAACATCTCATAGATATGCCCCCTAGAGTCAAAGAAGATATATCAGAGATAGTATAGCCAATGTGCTCTTTTGCGATTTTTGAGGCTACAGTACTCAGCTTATGCTCTAATTTAAGACATCTCCCTTACTTTTGTCCTAGGAGCTTATAAACTGGTATTGTAAATTACAGGACTTACGTTTTCCCAGTAGAATCCTTTAAATCCTATTGGAAAAATGTGAGTACACAACTGACTCATTTAAGGTGCTACTGACTTGTATGTGATGGCGGTTTCTGGAGGTGCAGATAATGTAGTTTTCTAAGATGGTGACATAGTAAATAGCTGCTACCTTCTGTGGAATTCAAAAGGCACTTTTTTCATAAATTCACAAACCCCTAAAAGACTGAGGGGGTTATTACAACTTTGGAGGAGGTGTTAATCGGTCCCAAAAGTGACGGTAAAGTGACGGATATACCACCAGCCGTATTACGATTCCATTATATCCTATGGAACTCGTAATACGGCTGGTGGTATATCCGTCACTTTACAGTCACTTTTGGGACGGATTAACACCTCCTCCAAAGTTGTAATACCCCCTGATTTCTCTAAGTTGACTAGCTGAGAGAAAGTAAAAATAAACTATTCCTTTTTTCTGTAGTCTCTTGCATCACTGTTTAGACAGTTCATCTCTCTCCCTTCAACCTTCTTACCAAGCTACCCCACCTAAAGTATTGACCCTGGAACAACAACATGGTGATGAAATGAATGGTAGATTAATCTCATCGAATGGCAACTGTTCAAGCTGCATTCAAGACCACATTTCTACCGACAATAACATATTAGACAGAGACCAACCATATACAAAGCAGTCTTTCTAGGATTACAGCAGTCTAGCCTCAACTATTAAAATGGATTCACACCAGATAGAGCACAAATAATTGCAGACTAGTTCAGACCTTCTTAGATTTCATCAGTGTGGAATATCTTGAGCCCTTTGACACAGTGAGGATAGGACCTATGCCTGGTCATGCACCGGAGGTTCCTCCTGTTATGTGCCTGGACCTTTCATTGTATATTGATGACATCAATACACCAGAGACATGCAAATGCCATCATCTGAGAGGAAGATGCAGCCTCTGGAGGTAAGCCTAATGGTCTGCTATCTGCAGAAAATCTCACCCCAAACACACCAGAAGCACCTTTTAGGAGGCTTTCCAAAGGTGCGCCTCCCCAAAGGATCACTGCTTGGAGATGCACTGGGCTACAATCCCTGTGTGGAAATTCTCCACCAGCCACCAGTGATTGTTTTGGTTTTTGGGGGGACCTTGGCATAGGGGTGGACCCCTATGGCTTCCACATTGAATAAGAACCTTTTCTCTTTCATGGTGTGATCAGGTCCCATCCATTCCTGATCACTTCACAGACACAAAGGGAATGGAAAGTTGTCACTGCCATTTTGTTCTTTTTGTGGTCTACACCTTGGTGCCTTACGCAGCTCCATGGGCATATTTCTAGAAAAGAGAGTGTGGTATTGTAATTTGCATGTTTCCATCAAGGTGATGCACCATTAAATGTGTTTGGGAGTACATTACCAAGATTAGATAGACATTATTTGCCTAAACTTTCCATCATTTTAGGAAGGTATTAATTTGGTAAACGCAAACAGAATAATGACAAATCTGTTGAGGATTTTGTTACTGCCTTAGGTAAATTGGCCTCCTCCTGTAATTTTGGTGAGAGTGTATAAGAATGTATACGTGCACAATTTATGTTTCAATGCAAAAGTGATAAAATTAGAGAACAACTCTGGGGTAAAAGTGATCCTACTTTAGATGATGTTTTAATTATTACAAAACAAGTTGAGCATTCTATGATATGCACAAAAGAACTCCAAAAACCTAAGGAAACTTCTTCCAATGTTCAGGCACTTGATGTCAAACCTCAAAAAGGTGAGACAGTTTCCAAGGGTAAATTGTTATGCTACAGGTGAGCATTCTCTTCCCATTTGGCAAATTCCACAGAATGCCCTGCCTCAAATGTTGTATGTTGTCACTGGGGCAAAAAAGGTCATTTTGCTAAATATTGGAAATCCTTCATGACAACTACGACAAAAAATAATGAAGTTGAGTGAGAGGATGAACATGATTATTTTCTACAAGTTGTAAATAATGTCAACTGTGTCTTTAGTATTCATTGTGAATAACCTTCAGATAAAGTGGAAGTGAATGGGATAAATATCTAAATGATGATGGACTCTTTCTTTGGTTTCAGAGAATGATTATGTTAAACATTTTAACGGGAATGTTCCATTACATGATCCTGATATTGCGCCCTATAGTTACGGGGGAAAACCGATTGAGTTAAAGGGGTATTTTGATGCCAGTATTTCATTCACAAGAAACAAAACATCTGGAACAATTTATGTACCAGTGACAAGTGATATCATTTTAAGTTGGCCACATCAGAAGTCATTGGTAAGTTACTTAGATCCAAATTCGGTTCCTCACGTACAGGTTCATAAAGTAAACACTATTAAAGATGAGTTAATGAAGGAGTTTTCTGACATGTTTAACTCTAAAGTTGATTGCACCTAAAGATACAAGTATCACATTTGTTTGAAGATGCTTTGCCAGTTGCTTGCAACTTAGGAGTATACCTTTTAGTTTGCAGGAGAAATTGTAAATGGAACTCAAGATTTCAATCAGGGAGTGTCATTGAAATGATGGAAGCAGCTCAGTGGATTGCTCCCATTGTACTTGCCACTAAAAGGTCTGGTGACATCAGACTTTGTATGGATCTCAGGCATTTGAATAAGGCAATAGGTGAGGACAAATTTCCATTGTCCAATATCATCAGGATGGTCAGTTCACTAGGTAATGCTACATTTTTACTACATTGGATCTATGGTCAGCTTATCAACAGGTACAACTATGTAATGAATCAAAAAAATCAACAACATTTTTGAGCCCTTTTGGAGTCTATGGATTTAATAGGATGCCTTTTGGCCTATGCTCTGCAGCATCAGTTTTTCAAAGATGTATGAGTGATAAGCTGGGTGATAGTTATGGTGTAAGATTTTTTAAAGGTGATGTTCTTGTTTTTACAAATTTAATGAAAAGTCACATTTTGAAAGTCAAAAAAGTTTTCAGCATTTTTCTTTCAAAAAGGATTACATTAAAAAGTGAAACTGCAAATTTGGCAAATTGGGAATAACCTATTTCGGTCACATAATTTCAGCTGAGGGTGTACGACCTAAGGATGACCTAGTGAAGTCGATCATTAACCTTACATGTCCAGGGAAGAAATTCAGGATTTCTTAGGAATGGCAGAGTCATGTTCCATTTTGGAATTACATAAAAAAGGAGTTGAGTTTCATTGGTCGGAATTATGTCAGAGAGAATTTGAGGATATCAAGCATGATTTATCATCTGCCCAATCACTGAAAGGTTTTCAACCAGGATTACTTTGTTGTGTTCTAACTGATGCTTGTGATGAAGGTTTGGGCATCGTTCTTAAACAAATACAGAATAGTAAGTAAGTCACAATAATTTTCACTTTCAGAGCCCTCTACCATAGAAAAATAAGCCTTAGCTGTACATTAGGGAATCAGAAATTGAATTTGTTGTACAATCGCACCATAAGCCTTTGCAAGCCATATTTAGAAAGAAAGGATTGGATGGTATTTCCTCAGGCAAATGCAAGTAGATAGTAGGACAATAAGAGTTTCAGTTTGTGGTTAATATATTGCTGGAAGTGAAAATAAACTGGCTCATTGTTTGTCCAGGATGAATTGTGAGAGTAAAGATGTAGAGGATGAGAAAACATATTGGTGGGTAGATGATGAGATTAAAGAATGTGGTATAACTGATGGTTGTATTTCAGAAAAAAGAGTGGATAAAAGAATTGAATAAGGATGAGGAATTGATGAAGATCAAATACATTATTTTCTCAGGGAATATGTTGGTGGGTCAGGACAAGAGTTTGGTGAAGTTTGAAAAGATTATGCATGAGGTGTCTGAGGAAAGGAGATTAATTTTTAGAGGATGTAGATTGAGTCCTCTCAGTGGTCTGAGAGAATGTCTAATAAGTATGGCACTTTCTGGTCATTGAGGGTCATATAAAACAAAAGGAAGATTAAGGACCACCTACCGGTGGCCTAGAATGGATTCATAGTGGTAAGGAAAGTCAGCGATTGAGAAGAATGCAAAATGTCTGACAAAAACCTTAAAGTTAAAAATAGTCCAATGGTGATAAGAGACATTCCAAAGGAGATATGGGATGAAGTATCCCTAGACATAATAGGTCACACAAATTGTGGTTCTACAGTAAAATATGTAGTTGTCTTAATGGAGGTTATGGTGACTTCTGACATAACGTCCATGACCATTGTGAAGTTCTGAACCGATGTGTTTGCACAGGAGGGCAATCCCAAACATATTTTAACAGACAATGGTGTGTAACTCATTTCCAATGTAAGGAATGATTTTCTTGAATCTAGAGGCATTTTTCATAAAAGATCTGTTCTTTATCACCCAGAATCCAATGGAATGTGGAGCGATTCAATAGAACTCTAAAATAAACTTTTCACATGGCTAAAGAGATGGGCGTGAGTTGGACGGAAATTATTAAATCCAATTTGAGGAATATAGGTACACTCCTTACACTACTACTGGACAATATCCATTTGTGATGTTCAGAAAATGTACACCTCATCTGAAAATGAGTCCACCATGGATGAAGATTTATGTTAAAGAGTTTCCTGATGTTAACAAAAATAGAAAATGCCAAAAGAAAGGAAAAGCATATTCTAGAACAAAGAAAAGTTCCATACGATTAAGCAAGTTGGTAAAAAAAAAAATGGAGGTGGCTGTGGGTGATGTGGTTAAAATAAAGTTATCTCATAGGTTAAGCAAAGGTCCATCACATTTCAGTAAATCGGATCAGGTGATTAAAGTATTCAAAGGGGCAATCAAAGTTGATGATGGTCGTATTTGGCACATGAACAGAGTTGTAAAATTGCCTTGATCTATTATTTTAATTTATTGATGTGTTTTCAAGATTGATTTGTTTTTACTCTCACAAGTTGGGTTAGGGGGGAGTGTGTGGTACTGTTATCTCCATATTTCTGTCATTTTCCTCTTATTTGTGATTTACATTCTTTGGTATGTTCCTATTCTCTCTATTGAAACAAAGAAAATTTATTGTTCTCAGTGTGATTTTGTTTTGGAATGTGGGGATTAGAGAAAGAGGTAAAGATGGGGAAACATGATTGTTTCTGTGGCTGGAGTATATTTTAGTTTACAAGTATCTTAATGGAAAGATCTAGTCACCTTGAATGTTTCCTGTGAGAACTTTTCAACACTACAAAGAGGCACCATTGGAAGGTGCAGAGTCTTGTCATTTCAGTGGTGCCCCTCCCCAAAGAATCTCTGCTTGGGTATTGCTGCAAAGCTGGTGATCACAAATAGGAATCCAGGATAAGCCACTACATATTTTTGGACTGAGTGGCAGCCCTCTAGCCAAAGTATCCAAGTCTAATTTGACATTTTTTGCTATCTCTAGAAGGGCATACTGGACCCCAGCACCCATGATTAGCCTCCATTTTGTTTACTTCTATTGGCCACATCAATGAGCCAAACCCACCATCAAGCTTATTTTTCAAAGAGAGGCATCATTAAAAATGTTTCATTTACAAAGAGGCCCATCCTCAAAGGATTCCTTCTTGGAGATTGTACAAGACTGTTATTTCTGTGCAAGAATTCTCTGGTATTCATGAGGGAGTGTTTTTTCCCAGGAGGGGGGTTGGATCTGTTTCTGGTGCTCTGAAATCACAATCTCCAAGGGAAGGGAAAATGGAAGCTGTCTTCTTTTCTTTTTGTGCTCTGCTTCTGTATCCTGTACTAACCACTAGGGATTGTTTTGTATGGGTTGGGCTAATCTCAGGGGATCCAAATTTAGGCCCTCATTACGAACGCTGCGGGGAAAACCCTTCGAATTCGGCGCTGATGGTCTACAAAAGACCGCCAGCCCGTTGAAGACCCCGCCGGCCACATTACTAACATCCCACTGGGCCAGCCCAGTGGAATGCAGGGCCTGTACATTGACGCCAGCTCCACATGGAGCCGGCTGCAATGTAGCAGGTCGGCAGATGCAGCAGCACCTGTCGCACATATCACTGCCTGGAAACCGGGCAGTGACATGCGTGACCGGGCTGTGCATGGGGGCCCCTGCACTGCGTGACGGGGCTGTGCACAGGGGCCCCTGCACTGCCCATGTCAAGTGCATGGGAAGTACAGGGGCCCCCAGGGGGGCCCGAGGCACCCATTCCGCCAGCCTTTCCCTGGCGGGGTAAACCGTCATGGAAAGGCTAGGGAAAAAAAGGTACATTATCATGCAGCGCTGCCCTGTCGGATATGTAACTCTGCCATCACCAGGCTACCTGGCGGTGGTAGCCTGGCGGAGTTACGCCTGTGGCAGTTCTGGTATAAACATAATATGGTGGTCTGGACTGCCATGTTTATAATGACCACCTTAATTTTGACCATTTCCCTTTTCCATAGGGTAAATGGGCCCCCACTTCCACGATTGCCCCCCCATCCCAAGAAGGAAATATGGCAGCTGCTATTTTCATTATTTTTTGGTCCTGCCCAGGCCTACTGCCCTCCAAGCAAATTGTGTCAAAAGAGATTCAACACTGAAAAAGGGGGGGGGTCTCCCCTGAGCTCTGAAGGATGGATTGCTGCTTGGGGATCATGGCTGTGCACGAAGAGGATATTGCAACCAGGGATACTTTTGTTTGTGTGGGCAGTGCCCAGACATAGGGATCAACTTCCCCAGGGACGGAGAACCACACCCTGGGCAAATTGTCCCAGTTTTTTAATAATGCATAATAAAACACACTCTAGCACTTACAGAGAAGACATCATGAAAAGTCAAATATGAATGAACACTAAAGCAGAAACTTAAATTGTAGGCTGAACTCCTCTTTCAGGTGAATTCTGCCCCTGAATTGTCATCTTGAAGGCACACAGGAGTTTGTGACCAAAATGGGATATGTAGTACAATGATAATCATCATCTGTTGGTCTGGGTGGAAAACTCCACTCCCTTCATGAAGTTTATGTACTTCGGCAAATCCATGTTCCGCTGAGAACGCAAAGTTACTGATAGACTCCGCTCTTCACAACGGAGCAGAGTTTTTTTCCCCATTGGCTCACTTTTGGTGTCATTGTGAATGTGCGGGAAGCGCAGTGAGAGAAGTTCTGGGAGCTCGTGAGTGCAAACAAAATTTTCTACCCACACGCGACTTCCTGTGAAGTCTGTGACTGCGCCAGCAACTTCTGGCTCTTCTTTTGCAATGTTGGCGAGCACGATCAACCGCTGCTGCAACCTAGAAAAGCTGAAGCAGCTAAATCTCCTCAAAAGACAATTTGAAATTACAAACCTTCTCTAATGGACCGGTCGCATTGGTTTTATTGTGCAGGGAGTACTTTTTAAATTTACTTATTTTCTTAACAAGAGGAAGTGCACCAGAGACTCCAACTTCCTGCTGCTGTCCAGCAGGCTCATTCCAGTGCTTTGTCCATGTCCTTGTCACATTTCCCTTGGATTTTGAGCTGGAAGGGACACTCTTTTGTGTGTCCTGGATGTGTTATTGGATTTAAGGACTTTGGCCCATATTTATACTTTTTTTGCACCGCATTTGCGCCACTTTTTGACACAAAAACGGCGCAAACTTACAAAATACAATGGTATTTTGCAAGTTTGCACCATTTTTGCGTTAAAAAATGATGCAAATGCGGCGCTAAAAAAGTATAAATATTGGCCTTTGTGTTTGTGATTTCACAAGTAAGTTCAAAAACACTTGTTAGCGTGTTGTACAACTCGTTGGTTTGATAAAGGGCATGCACTAGAATATATCTGCACTTTAATTCCATTTTTAAAGTGTATTGTGGTGGGTGGCCTGCAGTTTCAGTAGGGGCCTAGTTATGGTTTTACTTGTAATTTTTCTCAGTTAACCCCTTCTGTGCCGCGGACGTAGTGGTTACGTCCCGCGGCACAGTGCTGCTGTGCCGAGGACGTAACCACTACGTCCTTGGCACACAGCCCAGATGGAGCGCTCTCGCTCCCTCTGTGTGCTAAAGTCGGGGATGGAAGGGGAAGCCCTTCCCCTTCCACCCCAACCCCCCCACCCCCCAATAATGACGTCAGCGCGCGATCGCGCACTGACTTCATTATGGGATCCTCGCCGCACAGGAAGCCATTTGCTTCCTGTGCGGCGACGAGAGAAGAGGTAAGAATCTCTTCCTGGTGGGTGGGGGGTTGGGGCTAAAGAGGCACCGGGGAAAAGGAAAGGCTTTTCCTTTTCCCCGGTGTCTCTTTGAGCATTCCTGCTGCCCGATCGCATTGCGATCGGGCAGCAGGAATGCCCACTAGACACCAGGGTTTTTTTTTTTTTGTTTACTTACCTGTTTCTGGCACGCGGGGAGCGGCCCCTTGGGCAAGGGTCGCTCCCCTTTGGGGGGCAATTAGTTACGGCCATTTCTCCCCCACTTGGGGGCAGATCTGGCTACTTTTTAGCCAGATCTGCCCCCAAGGGGGGCAGAAAACACTAGATCACCAGGGATGTATATTGTTATGTGCATTTATGTGTGGGGGGGTGCCCCCTTGGGCAAGGGGCACCCCCCCCAAGGGGGCAGAGAACTGTTGGCCTTTTCTGCCCCCCTTGGGGGCAGATCGGCCTATTTTTTTTAGGTCCATCTGCCCCCAAGGGGGGCAGAAGCCACTTAGGCACCAGGGATTGTGTGTGTAGTGGATGGGGGGGCGCCCCCTTGGGCAAGGGTCACTCCCCTTTGGGGGGCATGTCTTTTCAGGCCATTTCTGCCCCCCTTGAGGGCAGATTGGCTACTTTTTAGCCAGATCTGCCCCCAAGGGGGGCAGAAAACACTAGATCACCAGGGTTTTTTATTTTTATGTGTATTTATGTGGGGGGGTGCCCCCTTGGGCAAGGGGCGCCCCCCCCCAAGGGGGCAGAGAACTGTTGGCCTTTTCTGCCCCCCTTGGGGGCAGATCGGCCTATTTGTTTTAGGTCCATCTGCCCCCAAGGGGGGCAGAAGCCACTTAGGCACCAGGGATTGTGTGTGTAGTGAATGGGGGGGCGCCCCCTTGGGCAAGGGTCACTCCCCTTTGGGGGGCATGTCTTTTCGGGCCATTTCTGCCCCCCTTGAGGGCAGATTGGCTACTTTTTAGCCAGATCTGCCCCCAAGGGGGGCAGAAAACACTAGATCACCAGGGTTTTTTATTTTTATGTGTATTTATGTGGGGGGGGTGCCCCCATGGGCAAGGGGCGCCCCCCCAAGGGGGCAGAGAACTGTTGGCCTTTCCTGCCCCCCTTGGGGGCAAATCGGCCTATTTTATTTAGGTCCATCTGCCCCCAAGGGGGGCAGAAGCCACTTAGGCACCAGGGATTGTGTGTGTAGTGGATGGGGGGGCGCCCCCTTGGGCAAGGGTCGCTCCCCTTTGGGGGGCATGTCTTTTAGGGCCATTTCTGCCCCCCTTGAGGGCAGATCAGCCTATTATTTTTAGGCTGATCTGCCCCAAGGGGGGCAGAAACCACTAGAACGCCAGGGATTTTTTTTTATGTGTTTATTTTTGTGGGGGGGCGTCCCCTTGGGCACGGGGCGCCCCCCCCCAAGGGAAGCATTGACCTGTTGGCCATTTCTGCCCCCCCTGGGGGCAGATGGGCCTATTTTTGTAGGCCCACCTGCCCCCAAGGGGGGCAGAAGCCACTTAGACACCAGGGATAGTGTGTGTGTGTGTGTTAGTGGATGGGGGGGGGGCCTTGGGCAAGGGTCGCCCCCCACTTTGGGGCACATGTACCCAGGCCATTTCTGCACCCCTTGGAGACAGATCAGCCTATTATTTTTAGGCTGGTCTGCCCCCAAGGGGGGCAGAAACCACTAGAACGCCAGGTTTTTTAAAAAAAATTTTTATTTTTGTAGGGGGGCGTCCCCTTGGTCACGGGGCACCCCCCCAAGGGGGGCATTGACCTGTTGCCCATTTCTACACCCCCTGGGGGCAGATGGGCCTATTTTCTTAGGCCCACCTGCCCCCAAGGGGGGCAGAAGCCACTTAGACACCAGGGATAGTGTGTGTGTGTGTGTGTGTTAGTGGATGGGGGGGCCTTGGGCAAGGGTCGCCCCCCACTTTGGGGGCACATGTACCCAGGCCATTTCTGCACCCCTTGGAGACAGATCAGCCTATTATTTTTAGGCTGGTCTGCCCCCAAGGGGGGCAGAAACCACTAGAACGCTAGTTTTTTTTTTTATTTGTTTATTTTTGTGGGGGGCATTGACCTGTTGCCCATTTCTACACCCCCTGGGGGCAGATGGGCCTATTTTCTTAGGCCCACCTGCCCCCAAGGGGGGCAGAAGCCACTTAGACACCAGGGATAGTGTGTGTGTGTGTGTGTGTTAGTGGATGGGGGGGCCTTGGGCAAGGGTCGCCCCCCACTTTGGGGGCACATGTACCCAGGCCATTTCTGCACCCCTTGGAGACAGATCAGCCTATTATTTTTAGGCTGGTCTGCCCCCAAGGGAGGCAGAAACTACTAGAACGCCAGGGATTTTTTTTTATTTGTTTATTTTTGTGGGGGGGCGTCCATTTGGTCACGGGGCGCCCCCCCAAGGGGGGCATTGACCTGTTGCCCATTTCTACACCCCCTGGGGGCAGATGGGCCTATTTTCTTAGGCCCACCTGCCCCCAAGGGGGGCAGAAGCCACTTAGACACCAGGGATAGTGTGTGTGTGTGTGTGTTAGTGGATGGGGGGGCCTTGGGCAAGGGTCGCCCCCCACTTTGGGGGCACATGTACCCAGGCCATTTCTGCACCCCTTGGAGACAGATCAGCCTATTATTTTTAGGCTGGTCTGCCCCCAAGGGGGGCAGAAACTACTAGAACGCCAGGGATTTTTTTTTATTTGTTTATTTTTGTGGGGGGGCGTCCCCTTGGTCACGGGGCGCCCCCCCAAGGGGGGCATTGACCTGTTGCCCATTTCTACACCCCCTGGGGGCAGATGGGCCTATTTTCTTAGGCCCACCTGCCCCCAAGGGGGGCAGAAGCCACTTAGGCACCAGGGATAGTGTTGTGTGTGTTTTTTTGTTTTTTTTTTGTTTTGTTTTTTTAGGGCTGTCCCCTTTGGAAAGGGTCGCTCTCCATGGGGACACACTACTAAAGGTATTTTCTGGCTTCCTTGGGGTAGACAGGTCTATTTTATTAGTAGGCCCATCTGCCCCTATTGCAGAATCCACTTAGGCACCAATTTCTAAATATTTGATGGTGGGGTGTTTGTCAACTGAAGAAGTCTTTGCATTTGTGATAAAAAATGTTTTCCTCCTTTTTGTTCTAGTTCAAAGCTTTTGCTTTATTTGCTGTGGCTCCTTGCGGTTTTGGCGGTGGTTGACCTGCAGTTTGCACAGTTGCATGTTTTAGGTAAGTAAAAACAATTTACTCCAAAGGAGTATTGTTGCCATGCATGAATGACATGTTTGTAGGGGGTGTACTAAATGCAGGATTGTGTGTGAAATTGTCCTTAGGTTTGTGCACAATGATATTTGTTTTGTCTTATTTCTAATGTGCCTTTCTTTATTTATTTTTAGTGGGATATCATTGGTGATTGCTGTGTAGTTGCTGGTGAATCAAGCTTTTTCAGGCAAGTGAGCGGTATAGTTTTTGAGTTTATAACTCTTACTAACAAAGCTACACTTTGTTACTTGTCTTACACAGTGCTGGTTGTTGGTGGTGAATTTGTCCAGTTAATTTTAGCAGGAGAGATCATGGCTAGCCGCAGGATGACCGCTCAGCAGGTGGTTGGTATGCTTTTTGAGTCACAGTCTGATCATGACTATGAGACAGACTCTGCATCTGAGGCAGAGGAGGAAGTCAGAGATTCTGGCAGTGATGTTTCTGTTGGAGGGGAATCTTCTGATGATGAAGCCACACTCAGTGCAGATGAAGGGCCTGTTTTAGAGGAGGACATTGATGTGCCAATAGTGCAGCAACCTGGGGCTGAAAGGTTTCCCGTTATAAGACCTGATGTCTGGGTTGCCCCAAACATGGAGCAGCCAGAGTTGCCTGCCTTTACTGGTCTCCCGGGGTGTAACGCCAATACAGAGAACTTTATGCCTATCAATTTCTTTGAGTTATTTATGGATGATGTGTTTTTGGAAGAGATTGTTGAGCAGACTAATTTGTATGCGGAGCAGCATTTGAGGTACAACGCTGCTAGACTTAGGCCACACTCTAGAGCTGCCCAGTGGATTCCCACAAATTTGGAGGAGTTAAAAAAGTTTTTGGGTTTGACTTTTTTGATGGGGTTGATAAGGAAGCCGTCACTGGCTTCTTATTGGTCTACTAGTCCCTTGATGGCAACAGCTATACTTCCAGCGACCATGAGTCGTAATCGGTATTTGCTTCTTCTTAGGATGCTGCATTTTGTTGACAATGCATTAGCCTTGCCACGAGATCACCCAGATTCTGACCGTCTTTTTAAGATTAGGCCTGTCCTTGATCATTTTGTAGATCGGTTTTCGGAGGTCTATGTTCCAGGCAAAGAGTTAAGTGTGGACGAGTCTTTGGTCCTCTTTAAGGGTCGTTTGGTTTTTAGGCAGTACATTCCTAGCAAAAGGGCACGATATGGAATTAAATTGTATATGCTGTCTGAAAGTAGGACAGGATAAGTGTATAGTTTCCGTGTGTACACTGGTAGGGATTCCAATATTGACCCCCCTGGTTGTCCTCCCACTTTTGGAGTTACTGAGAAAATTGTGTGGGATCTTGGTAGACGACTGTTCACCAAAGGTCACCATTTGTATGTAGATAACTTCTACACTGGTGTGCAATTGTTCAAGGAATTGTTTAGAGTGGACACAGTTGCTTGTGGCACAATCCGTTCTAACCGGAAAGGCTATCCAAGGGAGCTTGTCTGTAAAAAACTTGAGAGAGGACAGTGCTGTGCCTTGCGGAACGAGGAGCTGCTAGCTTTGAAATTTTCAGACAAGAGGGATGTCTACATGCTAAGTACCATCCATGATGAGAGTACTTCCCCTGTGACTGTTTGGGGCCAGGTTGCTGAAGTGCGCAAACCTGTGTGCATTTTAGATTATAATAAGCACATGGGAGGTGTAGATAGAGTTGACCAGAGGTTGGAACCTTATACTGCTATTCGTAAGTCTTACGTTTGGTATAAGAAGTTAGCACTTCACCTCTTCCACTTAGCAACCTTCAATGCTTTTATTGTGTTTAGAGATAGGTCTCCAGAGTCAAAGATGACATTTGTGAAATTTCAGGAGTCAGTGATAGAGAGCCTTATTGTGGTGGAACAGGCCAGAGTTCCTAGAGAAGCAGTGGTGGAGGATGTGGCTAGATTGAAAGATCGCCACTTTGCTGAGCACATTCCTCCCACACCCAAAAAAGACTTTCCAGCTAAGAAATGTAGAGTGTGTTTTCGAAGAGGTATCCGGAGGGAGACTCGAATGTACTGCCCAGATTGTCCTTCAAAGCCTGGGCTGTGTGTCGGTGCTTGTTTTAAGAATTACCACACCCAGAAGAATTTCTGGGAACAACCATGAGTGTAAACTCATGTCTGTTTTGTATTTTCATGTGTTTAGTTTCATGGTTAGCATTTCTGTCATGTTCTTAGTTAGAGCTTTTGTGTTTGTAGTTTTGTAATTCTTTCTACTTAGTTAGGGGTTCCTCTGTTAAAAAAAAAAAAAATGATGCCATTGTGGGTGGAGTGGGGCTTGGCTGAGAGTGTACATATTGACTTGCTGTTGGCTACTGCAACACACTGCCAGCCAAACACCAGTCCACACACTCCCATCAGCTGGTGTGATTGTTGTATCAGGCATGTGGGCGTATGTAAGTGATGGGCCCTTGAGTGGCCCTGTCTGTCGATGTGAGTGTTGTAATGTGCTGGGCCCGTGGCTGGCGGTGTGAATGGCCTTGTGTGTGTCATGTATGAAAGTTGTGTGAATGGACTGTAAAGCGGTTGGTGCCTTGTCGCGGCTTTACAGCTCACGAGCTGTGAGTCATTGGTTCAGTTTTTTGCCTTTCAGTTACTAACAGTGCATTTCATTTTTGTGAAAGCTCTTGTTAGTAAAATTTGATCCACTGAACCATCACTCACCCTCGTGCCAAATCCAACCAGTATGTGTGGTAAAAATGACAAAACCTGCTCCGCTGTAATCAGGCGTCGCAGCACACCTGTGACACGCTAGGTGCCTCAGGTGGGACCCCGATGATGAAGCATGCCACCAACTTGGTTGGTGGGTGAGGGGTCTTTTTCACATAACCTAACTGTGTTTCTTTTCAAAATTTTAGTGTTTGGCACATCACGGACGTATGTGGGCACATCAAAACGATATATTATAAAACTACCTGTGTTTGGGGGGGAGAGGGCACCTATGTTTTTGGTCCTGTGTGCGGCCTTCATCTAGGGAAACCTACCAAACCCAGACATTTTATAAAACTAGACACCCCAAGGAGTCCAGGGAGGTGTGGCTTGCGGGGATCCACCAACATTTTCTTACCCTGACTCCTCTGTAAACCTCAATGTGCTTAAAAAAGCATATTTTCCTGACTTTTCTTCATAGGATCACCACTCCAGCACAAAATTCCTACTCCCCAGTGTTCCCCTCAGCCTCCCAAGTAAAATGACACCTCACTTATGTGGGTCCCCAAAGCAGAGTCAGTCTAAAGATGTATAAAAGAATATGTCCTTATAAACTTGCTGTGCTATCCCCTCTATCTCTACAAGTTTTGGGCCTTATTCTGTTGCAGGCACCTGGCCCACCCACACAAGTGAGGTATCATTTTTATTGGGAGACTTGGGGGAACGCTGGGTGGAAGGAAATTTGGGGCTCCACTCAGATTCCAGAACTTTCTGTCACCGAAATGTGTGGAGAATGTGTTTTTTTAGATAGAATTTGAGGTTTGCAAAGGATTCTGGGTAACAGAACCTGGTCCGAGCCACACAAGTCACCCCATCTTGGATTCCCCTGGGTCTCTAGTTTTCAGAAATGCACAGGTTTGGTAGGTTTCCCTAGGTGCCAGCTGAGCTAGAGGCCAAAATCTACAGGTAGGCACTGTTTTCAATGAAAAAATGTGATGTGTCCATGTTGCGCTTTGGGGCGTTTCCTGTCGCGGGCGCTAGGCCTACCCACACAAGTGAGGTATCATTTTTATCGGGAGACGTGGGGGAACGCTGGGTGGAAGGAAATTCGTGGCTCCTCTCAGATTCCAGAACTTTCTGCCACAGAAATGTGAGGAACATGTGTTTTTTTAGCCAAATTTTGAGGTTTGCAAAGGATTCTGGGTAACAGAACCTGGTCCGAGCCACACAAGTCACCCCATCTTGGATTCCCCTAGGTCTCTAGTTTTCAGAAATGCACAGGTTTGGTAGGTTTCCCTAGGTGGCGGCTGAGCTACAAGCCAAAATCTACAGGTAGGCACTTTGCAAAAAACACCTCTGTTTTCCTTCACCAATTTGGCTGTGTCCACGTTGCGCTTTGGGGCGTTTCCTGTCGCGGGCGCTAGGCCTACCCACACAAGTGAGGTATCGTTCTTATCGGGAGACGTGGGGGAACGCTGGGTGGAAGGAAATTCGTGGCTCCTCTCAGATTCCAGAACTTTCTGCCACAGAAATGTGAGGAACATGTGTTTTTTTATCCAAATTTTGAGGTTTGCAAAGGATTCTGGGTAACAGAACCTGGTCCGAGCCACACAAGTCACCCCATCTTGGATTCCCCTAGGTCTCTAGTTTTCAGAAATGCACAGGTTTGGTAGGTTTCCCTATGTGGCGGCTGAGCTACAGGCCAAAATCTACAGGTAGGCACTTTGCAAAAAACACCTCTGTTTTCCTTCACCAATTTGGCTGTGTCCACGTTGCGCTTTGGGGCGTTTCCTGTCGCGGGCGCTAGGCCTACCCACACAAGTGAGGTATAATTTTTATCGGGAGACGTGGGGGAACGCTGGGTGGAAGGAAATTCGTGGCTCCTCTCAGATTCCAGAACTTTCTGCCACAGAAATGTGAGGAACATGTGTTTTTTTAGCCAAATTTTGAGGTTTGCAAAGGATTCTGGGTAACAGAACCTAGTCCGAGCCACACAAGTCACCCCATCTTGGATTCCCCTAGGTCTCTAGTTTTCAGAAATGCACAGGTTTGGTAGGTTTCCCTAGGTGGCGGCTGAGCTACAGGCCAAAATCCACAGGTAGGCACTTTGCAAAAAACACCTCTGTTTTCCTTCACCAATTTGGCTGTGTCCACATTGCGCTTTGGGGCGTTTCCTGTCGCGGGCGCTAGGCCTACCCACACAAGTGAGGTATCATTTTTATCGGGAGACGTGGGGGAACGCTGGGTGGATGGAAATTCGTGGCTCCTCTCAGATTCCAGAACTTTCTGCCACAGAAATGTGAGGAACATGTGTATTTTTAGCCAAATTTTGAGGTTTGCAAAGGATTCTGGGTAACAGAACCTGCTCCGAGCCACACAAGTCACCCCATCTTGGATTCCCCTAGGTCTCTAGTTTTCAGAAATGCACAGGTTTGGTAGGTTTCCCTATGTGGCGGCTGAGCTACAGGCCAAAATCTACAGGTAGGCACTTTGCAAAAAACACCTCTGTTTTCCTTCACCAATTTGGCTGTGTCCACGTTGCGCTTTGGGGCATTTCCTGTCACGGGCGCTAGGCCTACCCACACAAGTGAGGTATCATTTTTATTGGGAGACATGGGGGAACGCTGGTTGGAAGGAAATTCGTGGCTCCTCTCAGATTCCAGAACTTTCTGCCACAGAAATGTGAGGAACATGTGTTTTTTTAGCCACATTTTGAGGTTTGCAAAGGATTCTGGGTAACAGAACCTGGTCCGAGCCACACAAGTCACCCCATCTTGGATTCCCCTAGGTCTCTAGTTTTCATAAATGCACAGGTTTGGTAGGTTTCCCTAGGTGGCGGCTGAGCTACAGGCCAAAATCTACAGGTAGGCACTTTGCAAAAAACACCTCTGTTTTCTGTGATGTGTCCACGTTGTGTTTTGGGGCATATCCTGTCGCGGGCGCTAGGCCTACCCACACAAGTGAGGTATAATTTTTATCAGGAGACTTGGGGGAACATAGAATAGCAGAACAAGTGTTATTGCCCCTTGTCTTTCTCTACATTTTTTCCTTCCAAATGTAAGACAGTGTGTAAAAAAGACGTCTGTTTGAGAAATGCCCTGTAATTCACATGCTAGTATGGGCACCCCGGAATTCCGAGATGTGCAAATAACCACTGCTTCTCAACACCTTATCTTGTGCCCATTTTGGAAATACAAAGGTTTTCTTGATAGCTATTTTTTACTCTTTATATTTCAGCAAATTAATTGCTGTATACTCGGCATAGATTGAAAACCCACTGCAGGGTGCAGGTCATTTATTGGCTCTGGGTACCTAGAGTTCTTGATGAACCTATAAGCCCTATATATCCCCGCAACCAGAAGAGTCCAGCAGACGTAACGGTATATTACTTTCGAAAATCTGACATTGCTGGAAAAAGTTACAGAGTAAAACGTAGAGAAAAATTGATGTTTTTTTCACCTCAATTTCAATATTTTTCTTTTTCAGTTGTTATTTTCTGTAGGAAACCCTTGTAGGATCTACACAAATTACCCCTTGCTGAATTCAGATTTTTGTCTACTTTTCAAAAATGTTGCGGTTTCTGGGATCCAGCGTTGGTTTCATGCCCATTTCTGTCACTGACTGGAAGGAGGCTGAAAGCACAATAAATTGTAAAAATGGGGTATGTCCCCGTAAACTGCCAAAATTGTGTTGAAAAATTGGGTTTTCTGATTCAAGTCTGCCTGTTCCTGAAAGCTGGGAAGCTGGTGATTTTATCACCGCAAACCCTTTGTTGATGCCCTTTTCAGGGAAAAAACCACAAGCCTTCTTCTGCAGCCCATTTTTCCAATTTTTTTTAAAAAAACGAAATTTTCACAGTTTTTTGGCTAATTTATTGGCCTCCTTCTGGGGAACCCACAAAGTCTGGGTACCTCTAGAATCCCTAGGATGTTGGAAAAAAAAGACGCAAATTTGGCGTGGGTAGCTTATGTGAACAAAAAGTTATGAGGGCCTAAGCGCGAACTGCTCCAAATAGCCAAAAAAAGGCTCGGCACAGGAGGGGGAAAAGGCCTGGCAGCGAAGGGGTTAAAGGAAAAATGTTGCACAGTTCAGTACATTTTCTCCATGTTTTGTAATAGATTTTCAATATTCATTTAATTCCTGATGTGGCCTAGTCTGCTAGTGGGCCTTCCAGCTGTAGGCCCAGCACTAGTCATGCGTGTATAAAGAAACAACTGATTGTGTGGTGTCTGTTGAAATGAAACATCATTTGGACCAGGATGGAATTTGATCAAATAATTAAATCACAAAATGTTGTTTGGCGGTATTTCACATATTTTTCTGCAAACAATGCATGGTGGGGTATTATATTTGATGCCTTTGTAGGATGTGTGTTGTTGACAAATATACATTTTTAGCCCATTTAATGTTTGTTTTTGAAATTGCTGACTTAATGCTGTTTCTTCTCCCGTGTTACCATACCAATGCCTCCTTTGTCTGGCCACAAGAGAAGAGAAAGCGACATCACCCACAATATTGCCAGAGAGAAGGCCTGTGCAAGACATGATGCATGACAACACTCACAGCACAGACATTACTTCAGCTTGTGAAGCTAAGTGCTACTGCCAAGTGTCAGCTTCAAGAATGCAACAAAGAACAGTGCTGCCAAGAAAGTGGTCAGTGTCACACAGGAGCTTCCTATCAATAATATGTTGCCCCAGACATTTTTTGGGCAAAAACCTGTGCCTGCCGCACTGGCTTCTGGGGATCAAGCTGGGTGCTGCACTCCTACATCAGGGCCCCCCCTCCAAACTAGGCCCAAATCCATGTCTGATACAGAGGCAGCCTCCCTAACCATGGCAACACTGACAACCATTGACTTTGAATTGGATTTATCTCTTTCTCAAAGTAGTACCTAATCATTGCTGGAAACTCAGCTCAGTGGAAAACAATAGTAGCTTCTCCCAAAGTAGGAGAGCATCAGGATATTGAGCTTCATGCTGAGGAAGTCGAAGAAGCCCCTTGTTAGACTTTTCATCCTTGGCGTGGTTTGCCCTAACTTTTTGCCTCTGTTTCCCAGGTTGTTGATGTGTGCTAGACTCCTTTTTTTGCTGTTTTTGTTACTCTGGGCATTTTACCACTGCTAACCAGTGCTAAAGGGCAAGTGATCCTTTACAAAATGTGTATGTAATTGGTTTATCCATGATAGGCATATTTTATTTATTAGTAAGTCCCTAGTACAGTGCATTAGAGGTGTCCAGGGCCTGTAAATCAAATGCTACTAGTGGGCCTGCAACACTGGTTGTGCCACCCACATAAGTAGCTCTGTATTCATGTCTCAGACCTGCCACTGCAGTGTCTGTGGTTGCAGTTTTTAACTGTAAATTCGACTTGGAAAGTGTACCCACTTGCCAGGCCTAAGCCTACTCTTTTATTACATATAAGACACCCCTAAGGTAGGCCCTAGGTAGCCCCAAGGGCAGGGTGCAGTGTATGGTTAAGGTAGTATATATAGTAATGTGTTTTATATGTCCTGTCAGTGAAATACTGCTAAGTTTGTTTTTCACTGTTGCAAGGCCTGTCCCTCTCATAGGTTAACAGGGGGGCTACCTTTAAATATGATTAAAGTGTAGATTCCTTTTGGGAGTGGATAGACATGTGGAGTTTGGGGTCTTTGAGCTCAGCATTTTAAAATACATCTTTTAGTAAAGTTGGTTTTAAGATTGTGTGTTTGAAAATGCCACTTTTAGAAAGTGGGTATTTTCTTGCTTAAACCATTTCTGTGACTCTGCCTGTTTGTGGATACACTGTCTGGGTCAGCTTGACAGTTGGGCTGGTTGCACTTCTCACTAGACAGTGACACAAAGCGAGCTGGGGTGTAATCTGCATTTCCTGATGATCCATCTGTGCTAGGAGGGAGGGGAGGAGTGGTCACTTACACCTATGACTGCCCTCACACAATGCAGTCTCCAACCCCCTGGTGTGTGTTTGGGGCCTGGCCTAGGCAAGGCAGGATTTCACAAACAAGAGAGACTTTCCTTTGAAGTAAGCCTACTTCAAAGGTCAAAATGGGTATAAGAAGGGCACCCAAAACTACAGACTTTAGAACACTTCTGGACGTCATGAGGAACCTCTGCCCGGAGAAGAGCTGAAGAGCTGGGGAGGAGTGATGCCTTGTCTGAGACTGTGCTTTGTGGAGACATCCTGCAATTGCTGCTTCTGCCTTTGCAAGAGGACAAAGACTGGACTTTGTGTTGGTTTCCTTCTTGTGAAGAAATCTCCAAGGGCTTGAAATAGAGTTGCCTCCTGTTGCTGAAGTCTCAGGGACAGCAAAGACTTCTCTCTGCCAGCACCTGGAGCCTCTGGAGAGACTCCTGCCCTGCCAAGTATTGTCCATCCAGTTCCTGGGACCCTGAAAGGAGAAGAAGCTGGCAGAACAAGACTAAAATCCAAGCACAGACCGCCATGCGGGAAAAAATTAAACGCACCTTCCGAGATGCAGATGAAAAATGATGTGCTGCCTGGCTTCACGCCAGAAAACAACGCTCCACTAGTATCACGGCTGGAAAATCGATGCACGGAGCTGGAAGAACGACACTCACACCAGCTAATGGAGGCTGTTAATGTTGCATCCCACATTGCACGGTTTTGCTGAGACCGAGTGGCCGGACGCAAACCTTGCTCGGCGTGGAAAAACAATGCAATGCCTTCCCGGACCCGAGTGCTGACAGGATCGACGCATCGCTACCCTGTGGGGAGGAAAAGTAACGCACGTGTCAGAGTCACCAGGTCCTCGGTGGTCTGCGCACGTTCCCAACATGTCCACCACAAGACAGCTCCAATACTCTGATTAGAATGTCACAGAGTCTAAAAGAGTCCAAGTGGGGAAAAGGGGATTAGGTAGGGAACAGCTGGGAAGGAGACCTGTAGGAAGCAAAAGGTTAAAACACACAATATCAAGATTATATCATTTAAATCTTTACTAGACTATGATTCTAAGCATTGTCATACTGTAACCATGGATAACTTAAGCATTGACTAAATAACTAGGCCTCAAGACATCTGGTTGCCTGGGAAGGAATCAAGAATGATTAATACAATTTCTCAATGAACCTATTAATGAAATGTTACACATTGACTAGGAGTATAAGAACCCTCTAGAATGATGTTTTCCAAATCAAACATGGTCTTTTTGCATGAGGACAAGAAAATAATCTGAACGTTTTCTGGGACACAATAGGGGTTGTATTAAGGTACTTAATATACACATCTAGAATTTTAACACTTAGGGGTCATTACGACCTCGCCAGTCTTTTCGCAAGAATGCTGAGGTACCGCCGTGCTGAAGATCGCCAGTGGTGGCGGTCTTCCGTGCCGTGTATTATGACTGCTGGCAGGCCGCTGTCCTTTTTCGTACGGAAAGCCACCAGCAGCCATACTGGCAGACGGCGGGAAAGTGGAGGTTGCTCAACCTCCACCGCCACATCAACAGAACACCGCCCACTGTATCACGTCCCATGATTCGGTGTGGTGGTGTTCTGGTAATGGTGTTCTGGTGTCGGAGCAGCCCCCATGGATTCCGTCCCCTCCCGGAGGATCAACGGACAAGGTAAGTTGATCGTCCGTTAGCGAAGGAGGTGGGGAGGTGTTGTGTGTTGTGTGCGTGCATGGGAGTGTGCGTGTGACAGTGTAGAGGGGGTGAGTGAGTGAGTGTATGCGTGCAGGGGGATGCTGTGTGTATGGGAAATGTGTACGGGTCGGACAGTGTGCATGTCTGTTTGTATGTGTGCGGGTATGTGTTGTTGGGGTGTATGTTTGCGTGTAGGGGTGTGTATATGTGCATGTTGGGGGTTGTGTGTGTAGGGGTGTGTATATGTGCATGTTGGGGGTGTGTGCGTGTAGGGGTGTGTATATGTGCATGTTCGGAGTACGGGTGGGGAGGGGGGTTGTGCCACCTTTGGAGGGTGGCAGGGGGTACGGGGTGTGGGGGGAGGTTTCGTGGGGGGTAGCGGGGTGGAGGAGACTCCTATCAGTGCCAGGGAAGAAATTCCCTGACACTGATAATGCCTATCGCCATGGATCTCATGGCGGTTCCCAACCACCTGAGATCCATGGCGGTATGCAGAGTCCTAATACCGTCGGCAGTCTAGTGACGACCACCATGCTGGAGACCGCAATCTCCAGCTCAAACGTCTTCACCGCCATGGCGGTCGGAATGATGAAGTGTCGGATTATCGCGGCGGTAACCGCTGTGGTCATAATTCAATTTTTTTTCCGCCGGCCTGTTTATGGTCTTACCGCCGCCTTATCACCGACCGCCAGGGTCGAAATGACTCCCTTAGTTTTAAATGCAGAAACATGAATCGAGCACATTGCTGATTTCAACAAGAATATGCAAATGCCATGAAATGATCGCGCACACTGCAAGCCATCTGAAACATCAAGTTTTAATTTTTAATTGCAGGAGTGAATCACGCCTCTTGCCGATTCCAATGTCACCATGTAAATGCCAAGAAATGCTTGCACACAATGCGTATCAAGAGTTAAATGCAAGGAAAATGAATCACACGTGTTACCAATTCGAACGCCACCATGTAAATGGCAATAAATGGTTGCGCACAATGAGTATCAAGCGTTAAACACAAGGATTGAGTCGCGTATCTTGCCGATTCGAATGCCATCATGTAACTGCCGAGAAATGGTAGCGCACAATGAATATCAAAAGTTAAACACGAGGAATGAATCACACGTCTTGCCAATTCGAATGCCACCATGTAACTGCCAAGAAATGGTAGCGCGCAATGAATATCAAGAGTTAAACCTGAGGAATGAATCGCGTCTTGCCGATTCGAATGCCACCATGTAACTGCCAAGAAATGGTAGCACACAATGAATATCAAGAGTTAACCATGAGGAATGAATCGCGCATCTTGCCGATTCGAATGCCACCATGTAAGTGCCAAGAAATGGTAGCGCACAATGAATATCAAGAGTTAAAAACGAGGAATGAATTGCGCGTCTTGTCGATTCGAATATCAACATGTAAATGCCAGAAAAACCAAGAGCACATTCACACGCGCAAGGTCAAATCTCTCAACATGAAAGTTAGGCCCAAGAACTAATGCCTTCAAAAACGGGATCAGGGGCCCAGCCCGACCTCCGTCCCTGATCAAAGATCACCAATATATTGAAGGGCAAAGGCCTGGAAGATCAAAGTAGGCCTCCAGAACAGGAGCTCAGGAAGTTGCTGCTGCTCTCCACCGGGACGTCTGAATAGTGAGCAGGTGGAGCTGGGCTGGCTCCCTTATATAGAGTCTGGCCCAGCCCACAAACCACACCCAGTCATGCTGCAGAGAAATCTTCTAGAAAGCCCTGGAAAGGGACCACACCTGACGCACTCTGAAAGCCTGCAGCAATACATTTCAAATGAACAGTATTTATAAGCACCTTGAATATAAGTCTTCAGGATTAAACTCTGCAATGCAAAAGGTTAAACAACAGCATATCAGCATAATGCATGAATTTTGTTATCTCATAAGTGCTGGGTTTTTGCATTCCAGTCGCCCGTAGAGCACGCACTGCCCTGATGTTGACAGTACTCCCCTCTCCCAGACACGCTCCAGGGCCTGGCTTGCCTGGATTGAGACGATGAAAACGCCTCACAAGTAGTGGAGCATGACTATCAGATGCAGAAACCCATGAGTTACTTTCAGGGCCATAACCTTTCCACAAGATTAAGTACCATTAGTTACACCCTCTCAGTTTGGAATCCAACAGCTTCTTGACTTCGTATTCTACTTCCCCCTGTACTAGAACTGGAGCTGGATGAGGGAAGAGCTTCTGGACTGCCGTTTTCAAGAGGGAAGTGTGGAACACTGGATGAATACATAATGACCTTGGTAATTGCAGTTTATAGGTCACAGGATGGACTTGTTGACGGACAGTGTAGGGACCTATGAATTTTGGATTAAACATGTGATTTTTCTTAAAGTTTATGGTGGTCATTCTGACCTCGGCGGTAAAAGGCGCCTACCGCCGGTCAGAAATCCTCCATAATTCCGCCGCGGTCGCGGTAATCCGCCACGGTCATTCTGACCCGCAGCAGCCAAACCTCCGAAAATCCGACAGCCACAACAGACCGCCAGACCAGCGGTCGGCGGAAAAGTGGAGGTGACCAAACCTCCACCGTCACGCCAACAGAAATACGCCCATGCCATTACGACCCACGAATCCACGCGGCGGTCTTTCAAACGCGGTTTTCCATTGGCGGTACACACCGCCGCGGTCAGAATACACACAAACGAACAAAACTCAGCCACATTGGACGATTTGAATTCCACACACCTGATACACATACACACACCACTCCCACACACACAATACAATATAAAACACACACCCACATCACCCACAAACCCCTTCGACCAAAATCCAAAAAGAAGCACTGAGAGACACAGCAGCGATCACAGAACACCATCACACAGAGGCACACTACACCATCACCCACACAATATCCACACACAAAACAACACACACCACCACACTCAACACACTTAACTACACATACTCCACCCCACACATCATACACACCACTCCATGGCACCCCAAAGACACCCCCGCTTCTCAGACGAAGAACTCAGGGTCATGGTGGAGGAAATTGTTCAGGTAGAGCCCCAGCTCTTCGGCACACAGGTCCAATACACCAGCATTGCCCGGAGGACGGAGCTATGGCAGAGGATTGTCGACAGGGTCAACGCTGTGGGACAGCACCCCAGAAATCGGGAAGACATCAGGAAGCGATGGAACGACCTACGGGGGAAGGTGCGTTCCATGGTATCCAGGCACAACATCGCCGTGCAGAAGACTGGCGGAGGACCCCCACCTCAACCCCCACAATTTACAACATGGGAGGAGGAAGTCTTGAACATCCTGCATCCTGACGGCCTCGCAGGAGTCGGCGGAGGAATGGATTCTGGTAAGTTGAAGCTTCAATACTGCTTCCCCCCCACCTGCATGCCAAATCATACCCCAACCCTCACCCCCATCCTCGAACCCCACCCTCACCCCCACCCCCATCCTCACCCCCACCCTCACCCCCACCACCATCCTCACCCCCACCACCATCCTCACCCCCACCCCCAGCACACCTATTCCCTGCCAATGTCTCACCATCACAACCCACACATCCCAAAACCTAGGCCTGCATGCGTCCACTAAGCATGGACACCCATCACCAAAGCATGCCCAATGCATATACACATCCCCCCCACAAGCCACCCTCACCAAAGCCCCCACACACGAATGCCAGCACTTGGGGACACGGGAACCCACAGATACACCCATATGGCACACATTGAAACTATAACCATACCTCTATACCCCTGCAGGACCCGACCGCCAACACACCGCCACGGAGGGCCCAGAATTCTCCACACCCCCCACCCAAGAGGCCGTCAGCGATGACAGCAGCTCTGTCGACCTGGACACTGATGACCAGCCCGGACCATCGGGGACCTCTGGACAGTCGGTTCCCCTCAGACAGCCACAGGCCACTACAGACCCAAACCCCTCTGGGAACACCAGCACAGCTCCCACCCAGCGGGCCCATGCCTCTGTCTCCAGGGCGCGTCAATCAGCGGTGTGTCTACCACTACAGGGCACCCAGGATAACCCACCACCCCAACAACAACAGGGACCTGGGGGCAGTGGTAGTGGGCACACCGGCCAGGGGGCAGAGGCCCAGGGAAACAGGGGAACTGGGAGGGCAGCTGTGCGACAGGGGGGGGACGGGCCCAGGGAACCCACTCTCCACGAGGCCCTCACCACCATCATGGGAGCATACAACCGCTCCCAGGAGACGATGGCGACGGTACTGGCCAGGTTCCAGGAGATCCAGGTACTGCAGGAGGAACACTATCGGGGGTACAGGGAGGACATCAGAGCCCTCACCTCCACCCTGGTTACCATGGTAGGGCTGCTGCAGGAACTCATCAACACCAGGACGGACACTCAACAACAACAAAGGGCCCCTGCCACTAGCCTGGACCAAGAACAGCCAACCACCTCCGCCGGCGCTAGTGGACAGGAGGCCCCCGCACAACAGCAGCCCACCAGACCCCCACCTCCTGCAGGAGAAGAACCACCCCGCAAGAGGGCCCTGAGATCTCGCAAGAAGACAGAGTAGGATGTCAAGACCCCCGCCAGCAAAGGATACCACCTGATGTCATCCCACTGTCCCACATTGTCACCCTGTCCATCCTTGAACTGCCCATGCTCCATCTCTCCACAGGCCTATGGACAATGCACCTGTGTGACTGTTACTCTGGACCCTGCCATGGACATTCCTTCACCATAGCCCCCACCCACTTGAAACCACCCATCCCATTTTGAGCACTGAAATAAACACCTATTTTGCACAAAACTATCTGGAGTCTGGCTGTGATTTCAAAATATTGTAATTGACATGACAGTGCAAATATGTCCTTGTACATAGTGAAGTCAACAAACCACTGCCACAAAGCTGTAGTCCATGGGGAAACGAAGCACAGGACTCGTAGTGGGGACCCCAGATCTGAAATAGGGAGGGAAAAGCCACAACTCAGTCATCATACACTGGGGCAAATAGACAGGCAGCAGAGATGCAGGAGAGTAGTTTACATTTACTAAATTATGTTTGAATTGTTACCTGTGTCCTATTGGAAGTACTGTGCAATGATTCTGTCCCTGTTGTCTGTTTCAGCCCCGTCGTCTTCCTCCTCGTCACTCTCCACAGGTTCCACAGCTGCCACAATACCACCGTCTCGACCATCCTCCTGCAGGAAAGGCACCTGGCGGCGCAAAGCCAGGTTGTGAAGCATGCAGCAGGCCACGATGATGTGACACACCTTCTTAGGTGAGTACATTAGGGATCCACCTGTCATATGCAGGCACCGAAACCTGGCCTTTAGGAGGCCGAAGGTGCGTTCGATCACCCTCCTAGTACGCCCATGGGCCTCATTGTACCGTTCCTCTGCCCTGGTCCGGGGATTCCTTACTGGGGTCAGTAGCCACGACAGGTTGGGGTACCCAGAGTCCCCCAATAGCCATACACGGTGTCTCTCTAGCTGTTCCATCACGTAAGGGATGCTGCTATTCCTTAGGATGTAGGCGTCATGCACTGACCCCGGGAACTTGGCATTGACATGGGAGATGTACTGGTCAGCCAAACACACCACCTGGATGTTCATAGAATGGTAACTTTTCCTGTTCCTGTACACCTGCTCACTTCCTTGGGGGGGAACCAAAGCCACATGGGTCCCATCAATGGCACCAATGACGTTGGGAATATGTCCAAGGGCATAGAAATCACCCTTCACTGTAGCCAATTCGCCCACCTCAGGGAAAAGGATGTAGCTCCTCATGTATTTCATCAGGGCAGACAACACTCTGGATAACACCTTCGAAAACATGGGCTGAGACATCCCAGAAGCAATTCCCACTGTTGTCTGAAATGACCCACTTGCCAAGAAATGGATTACTGACAGGACCTTCACCAGAGGGGGAATCCCTGTGGGTTGGCGGATGGGGGACATCAGGTCGGACTCCAGCTGGGCACACAGTTAATGTATAGTGTCACGGTCAAGCCGGTAGGTCAGGATAATGTGGCGTGCTTCCATTGTCGACAGGTCCACCAGCGGTCTGTACACGAGAGGATTCATAACATAACATTGAAGCCTATGGGTATCAGGAGCCAATGGCGAAGTGCGCCGGCGGTGGCGGTACGCCCCGCCGCGGTACGCACCGCTGCGGGCGTGACCGCCATTTTCTATCTACTTATTCACTCGCGACTTGAACTTTCACAGGAGAGGACCTATACTGCAAGTGTTGCTGTGACCTCGGTCTGGAAGGGACAATGGCTCATGTGTCTGGGGAAAGGGCCCCTGCCTTCACTGGAGAAGAGTTGGAGAAACTTGTGGATGGGGTCCTCCCCCAGTATGCGCTACTCTACGGTCCTCCAGACCAACAAGTGAGTTTAATTCAATATGCATTTGGGGCCACTGGCTGGCCTGGGGGCCTGGCGGGGGGCATGTTGGGCCTGGCGGGGGGCATGGCGGGGATGGGGGGCATGTTGGGCCTGGCGGGGGGCCTGGCGGGGGGCCTGGCGGGGATGGGGGGCATGTTGGGCCTGGCGGGGGCATGGCGGGGGGCCTGGCGGGGATGGGGGGCATGTTGGGCCTGGCGGGGGTATGGTGGGGGGCCTGGCGGGGATGGGGGGCATGTTGGGCCTGGCGGGGGGCATGGCGGGGGGCCTGGCGGGGATGGGGGGCATGTTGGGCCTGGCGGGGGGCATGGCGGGGATGGGGGGCATGTTGGGCCTGGCGGGGGGGCATGGCGGGGGGCCTGGCGGGGATGGGGGGCGTTGGGCCACTGGCAACGAAAATGCAGACAAACTTGAACGTGGTATTTCTCCCTCCCTGTATGTGTCACATAGGTCCGCGCCCATGAGAAGATCGGGATTTAGCGTGCCATCGCCAAGGAAGTCCGGACCCTGGGGGTCCACCATCGACGGGGCACCCACTGCCGCAAGAGGTGGGAGGACATCCGCCGCGGGACCAAGAAGACCGCCGAGTCTCTGCTGGGGATGGCCTCCCAACGTAGGCGGGGTGCCTGCCGTCAACTGACCCCCCTGATGTTCCGGATCCTGGCGGTGGCCTACCCTGATTTGGATGGGCGCGTGAGGGCAGCACAGCAGACACAAGGGGGTGAGTACAAGCATAATCTACTCTGTTGTCGCGCAGTGGAGGTGTCTGGGTGGGGGAGGAGGGCTGTGGGTCCCCCTAGGCCAGGGCGATATCTGTAGGCTGGGCACCCCCGTAAGCCCCTGTGTCCCCAGCCACCACCCTCAGTAGTGTGCCAGTACAGCCATCCCTGGGCCGTGTCATCCATGGGTGCAGTTGTCAACTCTAGGCGTGTAGGGCATGTTCCACGGAATGCGTAGCGGACCTCAAGTGCGCAACTTAGTGCAGGGGGCATCTGTGTCTGTCATGTCCGCTAACTGTACCGGTGATCCATGTACTCAAAATCTCTTTATTTCTCTCTCCCCCCCCTTTTTGTTTGTCTTTCTGTGCTTGTGTGCATCAGCATCATCAGGCGGAGGAGAAGTGGCATCGGGGCAGGAGGGAGCTGCATCTCACATGGCCCAGGAGGGCCATGCCACAGAGTCTGACTGGACCAGTGAGACGGAGGGCGAGGGGAGCTCCACAACGGGGACGACTGGACCCTGCAGCGACACGGACACGTCCTCGGAAGGGAGTTCCCTTGCGGGGGGCAACATCCGTGCCCCCCGCCATTACAGGTACAGCCGCCACCCAGCGCACCATCTCCGCCCTCCCAGCAGCCCCTCAGCGTTCGCCCCGTGCCCGCTCTGCCAGGAAGCCGGGCATCTCCTTCGCCCCAGGCACCTCAGGCCCTGCCCCTGTTACCCCCGCTGCCCTCAGTGAGGAGGTCATTGACCTCCTCCGAACGCTCATTGTTGGGCAGACTACCCTTTTGAATGCCATCCAGGGGGTGGAGAGGGAGGTTCATCGCAGCAATGCGTACCTGGAGGGCATTCATTCGGGTCAGGCTGCCCATCAACGATCGTTCCAGGCTCTGGCCTCAGCACTGACGGCAGCCATTGTCCCTGTCTCCTGCCTCCCTCTACTAACTCCCTCCTCCCAGTCTCCTGTTCCTCTGCCTGTCCCACCCACACCATCAGACCAGCCTGCACACACATCAACACCCAAGAGCAGCTCATCCAAACATAAGCACCACAGATCACGCAGACATTCACACAAGCAACATTCCGATGCAGACATGCCAACAGTCACTTCCACCTCTGTGACCCCCACCTCCTCGTCTCCCTCCTCCCTCCCTGTGACGTCTACACTCACACCTTCATTCACCTCACCATCAGCCAGTGTTTCCATCACCAGCATACCCTCCACTACAGTCCGCACACGTGCAGTCACCACCCCCACTGCCATTTACACGTCCCCTGTGTCCTCTCCCACTGTGTCTGTCACCCCCTCTTCCACACCACACAAACGCAGCCACCCACCCACCCAACAGCCATCCACCTCACGACAGCCTATCCCTCCTGCACCTGCACCCAAAGACAGCAAACGTCACTCACCTACAACCACATCCTCTCCCTCCACTCCCATTCCCACTGTACCTATCACTCTCCATTGTCCCAAGAAAATCTATCTCTCTACTGCTACCTTCTTTCCTGACCCTGAGCCCCCCCCTCCTTCTCATCGGGGTAAAAAGAGCACCTCAGCCACCACCAGCCCTGCAGCCCCCTTGACAAGGGTACAGGGGTATTGGAGCCCACCAGCCCGCATGTCTGGATCTTCGCCCAGCAGCAAGGGGACAGGCAGCCCACCCCCTGGGAAGAGGAGCAGAAGGCGGAAGGGCCGCCGCAGGAGCCCGGGTTCTATATCCCCCCAGGACACTAGCCAGCCACCGTCAACAGCCACAGCTCCAAAGGGAGGAAAGGGCCACAGACTCCCGACTAAGGAGGGCAAGGGCAGCAAGGCGGAGAAGTCAGGCAGCAGGCCTGCTGCCCATGGAGGACCCGTCACAGCTGCCCAGGAGGAGCCCACAACCCCCATAGCCGCTGCCCAGGGAGGAACCGTCACAGCTGCCCAGGAGGAGCCCACAACCCCTATAGCCGCTGCCCAGGGAGGAACCGTCACAGCTGCCCAGGAGGAGCCCACAACCCCCATAGCCGCTGCCCAGGGAGGAACCGTCACAGCTGCCCAGGGAGAGCCCACCACCCCCATAGCCGCTGCCCAGGGAGGACCCAGCCCAGCTGGCCAGGAGGGCCCCACCACCCACAGCCCAGGTGGGCATTGAAGGAGCACCATCCTCGCTGCCCAGGAGGGCACCACCAGGCAATGAGCAGTTGGCCATAGAATGGCCGCCGTCTCCAGCACCGCTCCGCTGGGGACCGCCGTCTCAAGAACCGCTGAACTGGGCCCTTCAAGGCAAGAACCGCTGAACTGGGCCCTTCAAGGCAAGAACCGCTGAACTGGGCCCCGCCGTCTCCAGCACCGCTCCGCTGGGGACCGCCGTCTCAAGAACCGCTGAACTGGGCCCTTCAAGGCAAGAACCGCTGAACTGGGCCCTTCAAGGCAAGAACCGCTGAACTGGGCCCCGCCGTCTCCAGCACCGCTCCGCTGGGGACCGCCGTCTCAAGAACCGCTGAACTGGGCCCTTCAAGGCAAGAACCGCTGAACTGGGCCCTTCAAGGCAAGAACCGCTGAACTGGGCCCTTCAAGGCAAGAACCGCTGAACTGGGCCCTTCCAGGCAAGAACCGCTGGCCCTTTGGCAGACGTGGCAGGGCAGGATCTGTCTCGGGCAGGGCTGCAGGATGTCCTCTGGCCAACATGCCTCCTCCAGTGGCAGTGGAGTCTGTTATGGACTGTTTGGACTGTGGCTTTGCACTCCCCAGAATGGCCCAGTGGGCAGGCCACCCACTGTATGGACTGTATGGACTGTGGCTTTGCTCTCCCCAGGATGGCCCAGTGGGCAGGCCACCCACTGTATGGACTGTATGGACTGTGGCTTTGCACTCCCCAGGATGGCCCAGTGGGCAGGCCACCCACTGTATGGACTGTATGGACTGTGGCTTTGCTCTCCCCAGGATGGCCCAGTGGGCAGGCCACCCACTGTATGGACTGTTTGGACTGTGGCTTTGCACTCCCCAGGATGGCCCAGTGGGCAGGCCACCCACTGTATGGACTGTATGGACTGTGGCTTTGCTCTCCCCAGGATGGCCCAGTGGGCAGGCCACCCACTGTATGGACTGTATGGACTGTGGCTTTGCACTCCCCAGGATGGCCCAGTGGGCAGGCCACCCACTGTATGGACTGTATGGACTGTGGCTTTGCTCTCCCCAGGATGGCCCAGTGGGCAGGCCACCCACTGTATGGACTGTATGGACTGTGGCTTTGCACTCCCCAGGATGGCCCAGTGGGGAGGCCACCCACTGTATGGACTGTATGGACTGTGGCTTTGCACTCCCCAGGATGGGCCAGTGGTCATGGAGTCCCCTCGTGGATCTGGCGTCGTGTACTCAAGTGGCTGAGGTGCCCCCCCTTCCCTTCCCCCTGAGGTGCCTGTCCTTTTTTCTTTCTGATGCCCCTGCAGTGTTCTCTCCGTGGAGTTCTTGTCGTGGGACTGGGCCTTGCCCCTTTGCTCAGGACCCCTATGGTCCACGGACAGTGGTTGGACTACATATAGTAGATGTATATATTTTGTACATAGTTTATTTATTTATTTGGATTACTGCTGTCCATTTTTCAATATATCTGCCCGTTTAAGATCTCTTCTTTTGGTCTTTGCATTATTTCGGAGGGGGGGGTTTGTGGGTTGTGACAGTGATCTGTGGGAAAGCATTGATGTGTGTGTTGTAGTGGGTGTGGGTGGGTGGGTGTGTGCCGGTAATCTTTTCCCTCCCCTGTGTCGTAGGTGCAGTACTCACCGATGTCTTCTGCGCCGCCGGGCGTGCTCCTGGTACAGGAGCAGGTATAGGAGTGCGGGGATGACCTGTAACTCGGGTTCCATACTGCCGGAATCTCGCGTGGAGTATGTGGAGGTGAGCGTTTTCCCGTTCGTAGTCTGTTTCCGCCGTGTTTTTATCGGCGGTGCTCCCGCCCCGGAAAAGGTGGCGGATTGGTGGGTCGTGATAGGGTGGGCGGTACATTGTCTGCCGCCTGGCTGTTGGCGGTGACCGCCGCGCTGTTTGTTTGTTCCGCCGTGGCGGTCGGAGTGTTAATGCGGCGGGCTGTGTTGGCGGTTCCCGCCAGGGTCAGAATTGCATATTTTGGACCGCCGGCCTGTTGGCGGTTGGCCGCCGCTTTATCACCGACCGCCAGGGTCAGAATGACCCCCTATATGTCTTGTAGAAAGCCACACTTTATCACCTGGTTGATACTGAGGACCCTCACAGTGTTTCTTGTCGTAATGCTTTTTGTATTTTTGTTGAATGTGTTGAATGGTTTCCGACACAGCTGGTGAAAGCGAACTTCCTTGAGGGATTGTGATGGGCAAGGTGTCAGGATGATAGCCAAACAAGCCAAAAAAGGGTGTAACACCAGTGGAGGTGTGAAATTAGTTATTGTAGGCTAACTCAGCTAACCAGAGCATTGATGTCCAAGATACAAAAGTTTCCTCAGCGTAAGCACGTAGGTATTGGTTCAATGTCTGATTTAGTCTCTCAATTTGACCATCTGTTTGAGGATGATGGCTAGTAGATAGTGTGGACGTGACTTGAAGTGTTCTACACCATGTTTTCCAGAAATTGGAGGCAAATTGCGACCCTCGATCGGAGAGAATCATTTTCGGCAGCCCGTGATAACGGACCACTCTATTCAGTAAGATGGTTGCCAGTTGGCTGGAGGTGGGCAATTTCTTACAGGCAATGAAATGCCCATATTTCGTGAGACTATCTACTACCACAAGGATTACTGAATGTTGCTGAACCACTGGTAGTCCTGTAATGAAGCCTAAAGAGATGTGTTCCCAAGGTCGACAAGGAGTTGGAAGTGGATGCAACAAACCTTTCGGTTTTGAATGACTTGTCTTGATGCGAGCACAGACTTCGCAGTCGTTTACCATTTTTTTGACGTCTTTTGTCAGAGTAGGCCACCAAAAGTAGCGTTGGATTAATTCAAGAGTTTTAGGAGTACCTGGATGACCTGCCCTAGGTATAACATGCAACCAATTAAATACTAACTTGCGAAGCTTGGTAGTTGTCACGAACAAGCGAGCGTCATGGAAAGGTTATCCTTGCTTGATTGACCTTTTGGGATATGCTCGAGCCCATGTCTGCCATTTCTCAATGGTGAAAGAATTACGGATGTCTTCAAAGAAATCTTCAGTTTTTATGATGCATAGGACTTTGTCTGGAGCAATGATAGCTCTGGAGGGTTGGACTGCAGGCAACGTGGTAGACTCTTGGCGGGACAAGGAGTCAGCTTTGCGATTGTCTTTACCAGGACGGAAAGTTACCACAAAATCAAATTCGGCAAAAAACAACATCCAGCGTAATTGCAGAGGAGTCAAAAGTCTAGCTGAACTCATGAACTGGAGATTGCGATGATCAGTATATACTGTGACAGTGTACTTGGCACCCAAGAACTGATGTCTCCATTCTTTAAAGTCATCACGAATTGCTAGAAGCTCTTTTTCAGCAATCACATCATTCTGTTTGGCCTCGTTCAGTTTTCGAGACATGTAAGCTACAAGATGAAGTTGGCCAGTGTCTTTGCTTCGCTGTGACATCTGAGGCATCGGCTCCCACTATGAATGGACGATCCACATCAGGGTGAGTCAAGACTGGGGCAGTGGAAAAGGCTTCTTTCAAAGTTGAAAAGGCTTTGTCAGCTTCTGGGGACCATACACATTTTTCTCAAAAACTTAGGGATTGGGGCCACTGTTTGAGAGAAATGGTTTATAAACCTGCAGTAAAAGTTTGCAAACCCCAGGAAACATTGTACATCTCGAACAGTCTTTGGATTAGGCCAATCAGATACGGCTTGTACTTTCTTTTCTGCCATGACCTTACCTTGGGGGGTAAGGATAACCCCTAAAAGCTCAACTGTGGTAACATGAAACTCACACTTGGTTAGTTTGCAATATAAATGGTGCTTTTGAAAGGCTGCGAGAATTTTCTTGACATGTTGCAAATGTTCGTTTTCACTGTCAGAGTAGATCAAAATGTCCTCGATGTCAACTATTGCAAATATGTTGAGATACTCTCTAAGAACGTCATTCAGGAAAAATCGAAATGCTGCTGGAGCATTACACAGACCAAAAGGAATGACGGTGTATTCAAAGAGGCCATATCTTGTATTAAACGCTGTTTTCCATTCATCGCCCTCTCTCATTCTGACTAAATGATAAGCACCTTGTAAATCGAGCTTAGTGTAGATTTTAGCTTTCTTTACTTGTTCCAGTAAGACCAGAATCAGAGGCACAGGTATTTATTCTTGATGGTGACCTTGTTCAAACCCCTATAGTCAATACAAGTTTGAAGATCTCCATTCGCCTTAGGGACAAAAAACAAAGGAGAGGCTACAGGAGACTTAGAAGGGTGGATGAAACCATTCTCTAAGAATTGATCTAGATACTTTCATAAATGTTGATTTTCATGTTCTGACAGGGCATATACACGACAGCTGGGGAGTATCGCACCTGGGATTAGATTAATTTGACAGTCATAAGGTCTATGAGGAGGCAAGTTTTCTGCTTCTTTTTCATCAAATACATCTTCAAAGGATGTTTGGGCAACTTAACTTCTTTCTCCGCTGCAGTGGCTATGTAAGAGTTGCAAACTTTGGTTACTTGAGACTTTTGGAAGCATTTTTTTTTACATAGAGCTGAAGAGAACACAACCTTTTGTTCTGTCCAATTAATTTTAAGATTGTGATGAGTTAACCAGGGTAAGCCAAGGATAATTCCATACTGAGGAGCATGGATCAAGTCAAGGACGAGTTTCTCTTTATGTTTGTTCCTTTGGTTCTTCCCCTCACAGATCACCAACAAGGGGACAGTCTGAAGAGTTACTGGGCCTCCAGTCAAGAGTTTTCCATCTTGTATTATTTCTGGAGTCTTCTTCTCGATACATGGGATCCCCAATGCGCAGACCAGTTGGGTGTCAACAAAGTTCCCGGTAGCCCCAGAATCTACGAGGGCCTTCTTGAAATAGATATTTTTCTTTACTTGAACTTTTATGCCCAGCTTGAGATGTCTAGATTGTGAAGGGTCCACGGTCACACCCAAGAGCAACCCTTCTTTACATTTTGCGTGATTTAGTTTTCCGGCTCGACTTGTGCATTGGCTGCAATTTTCTGGACAGGACCTTGTTTGCTCTTTGGTTTGATCAGAAACTCTTTGGCGAAATGACCCTTGCGCCCGCAATAAAGACAGTGTCCATTCTTTCTACGTAGGTACTTTTCGTCTTTGGTCAAAGTCCTCCTGATTGTTTCGATTTCCATAGGTTCTGGCGTTCTTTCTTTCTGAGTTCTTGATTCTCTATTATCGTGAACACACCAGGAAAATTTCTCGGTCTTATTGCGTGTTCCCCTTCATTCTGCTAAACGATGATCCAGTCTCAAGACGAGGTTTATCAGATCTTGACAGTCTGTAGGCTGTGGGTCTATTTGAGCTAGAATGTCTTTTAACTCCTCTTTGAGTCCCTTGTAGAACAAGGCCACTTGCTTTTCTTCAGGCCAAGATGTCTCAGCTACCAGCTGATTAAAGTTAGCTAAATATGACACTAAGGTGGTCATTACAACCCTGGCGGATAGCGTTAAAGCTGCGGTAATACCGCCAACAGGCCAGCGGATAAAAAAAGGGAATTATGACCCAGGCGGAAACCGCCAACAAAGACAGCCACTTTAATGCACCGCCCGCCACGGCGGTACAGACAAGCAGCGCGGCGGTCACCGCAAACAGACAGGCGGAAGACAATGTACCGCCCATAGTATAACAACCCGCCAATCCGCCATCTTTTCCGGGGCGGATTCACCGTGGATAAAAACACGATGGAAACAGTTTCTGCAATGGGAAAACGCTCACCTTAACACATCCCACGAGGAACGAGGACTCCATGGAGCCGGAACTTCAAATACTCCCTGCCCTTGTCATTCTGCTCCTCTACAACCACCATCTACATAGGCGCCGAAGACAACGGTGAGTACTGCACCTACGACATGGGGGAGGCAAAAGTTAGGGGGACACCCACCAAACACCCCCACCCCCACCCTCGCATATTACAACATACACACCAATGCATCCACAAAAATCACAGTAAAAACCCACAATCCCCCCGGAAGAATGAAAAGACAAAGCGAAATCCGTTCAAACATTGTAAAGTTGCAATATACATGTCTTTCAAAAATATACAGATAAATACGAAATTCAGTCAGAAATATATACATTACGAGAAGTAGTGCAGATATATACATAACAATGTCCGTGCACCACTAGTCCAAAAATGCATGGGCGAGGCCCACAAAAGATAACTGACCACAATCGGAGAGAACACTGTCGGGGCATCAGATAGAAATACTACAGGCACCTCAGGGGGAAGGGAAGGGGGGGCACCTCAGCCGGATGACTGCAAAGCCAGATATACGACGGGGCTCCATGCCCATTGATGTATCCTGGGGTGTGCAAAGCCACAGTCTCTCAAGTCTCTACAGTGGGTGGTGTGCCCACTGTGCCATCCTGGGGAGTGCAAAGCCACAGTCTCTCAAGTCTCTACGGTAGGTGGGGTGCCCACTGTGCCATCCTGGGGAGTGCAAAGCCACAGTCTCTCAAGTCGATAACATTCTTCACTGGTTCTGGGGGGGACTGGTGCAGGACTGAGGTAGTGGATGCATGTCTCCACTGGTTCTGGAGGTGGACTGGTGCCCAGACTGGATGAGTCTCCCCGTGAAAGTTCCTGTCCTGTCACTGTCCCAGCTGCACATGGGACAAGGATGCCTGATGTGGCGGTCTATTCATTCCCACACGGTGCTTGCCCTGTTCAGCGTTCTTCACCATGGCGGTCTTGGCCCTGTTCAGCGGTGCTTTGCCATGGCGGTCTTTGCCCTGTTCAGCGGTGCTTTGCCATGGCGGTCTTGGCCCTGTTCAGCGGTGCTTTGCCATGGCGGTCTTGGCCCTGTTCAGTGGTGCTTTGCCATGGCGGTCTTTTGCCCTGTTCAGCGGTGCTTTGCCATGGCGGTCTTGGCCCTGTTCAGCGGTGCTTTGCCATGGCGGTCTTTGCCCTGTTCAGCGGTGCTTTGCCATGGCGGTTCTGGACTGTTCAGCAGTGCTTTGCCATGGCGGTCTTTGCCCTGTTCAGCAGTGCTTTGCCATGGCGGTCTTTGCCCTGTTCAGCGGTGCTTTGCCATGGCGGTCTTGGCCCTGTTCAGCGGTGCTTTGCCATGGCGGTCTTTGCCCTGTTCAGCGGTGCTTTGCCATGGCGGTTCTGGACTGTTGAGCGGTGCTTTGCCATGGCGGTCTTTGCCCTATTCAGCGGTGCTTTGCCATAGCGGTTCTGGACTGTTGAGCGGTGATTTGCCATGGCAGTCTTTGCCCTGTTCAGTGGTGCTTTGCCAGGGCGGTTCTGGACTGTTCAGCGGTGCTTTGCCATGGCGGTTCTGGTACGGACATTGGTGTGTGGCATGACGTTCCCTACACTGGGCATTGGTGTGTGGCATGACGTTCGATCATAGCCCACCTGGGCTGTGGCAGCCGGGGCCCTCCTGGGCACTGACTCCGGCGGGTGCGGTGGTCTCTGGACCAGTGACGATACTTGGGCCCTCCTGGGCTGTGACTCTGGCGGTGGTCTCCTGACCAGTGACGATACTTGGGCCCTCCTGGGCTATGACTCTGGCAGTGGTCTCCGGACCAGTGATGATACTTGGGCCCTCCTGGGCTGTGACTCTGATGGTGGTCTCTGGACCAGTGACGAAACTTGGGCCCTCCTCAGCTGTGACTCTGGCGGTGGTCTCCTGACCAGTGACGATGCTTGGGCCCTCCTGGGCTGTGACTCTGGCGGTGGTCTCCTGACCAGTGACGATACTTGGGCCCTCCTGGGCTGTGACTCTGGCGGTGGCGGTGGTCTCCTGACCAGTGACGATGGTGCTGGCGGTTGTGTCTCGAACGCTGGGTATGATGCCGCCCTTCTCCGCCATGACACTCACAACAGGCTGGGCAGACTTCCTCTGGCCCTTCCATACCTTTGGTGGAGTCACAGCTGACTTTCCAATCCCCTTGGAAGTTGTTTTCCCACCAGGAGTCTTCACACGGTCCCGTCGTCCATTCTCCAATTTTAGAGCCTTTATAGGGGGTGGGCTGCCAGTGCCTTGGCTCTGGGTCATACTGCCTGCCCTGGTGGCCGATGCACTCCACAAACCTTGAACAGGCACCACTGGTATTGAAGGCTTTTTGGCTGAGGCGCTACGACTGGACTGATGAATTGGAGGGGGGTGGGGGCAAAAAGGTCAACTTTACAGGGGGACAGTTTCTGACGTACACTGGGATGGGTAGTTGGAGGGGGTCTGGGAGTGGAGGAAGAGGAGGTGGTTGTCGGAGAAGTCACTTTAGGTGTTTTGGGTGCAGGTGCTGTCTGCACCCAAAACAGGAGGCTGTCGTGAGGTGGATGGATGTTGGGTGTGTGGTTGCCGGCGTTTGTGTACTTTGGGAGGGGGCGTCACAGACACACTGGGAGAGGACACAGGGGACGTGTAAATGGCAGTGGAGGTGGTGAGTGCAGGTGAGCAGCTTGGGGTGCTGGGTCTCCTTGTGCGATTCATGGTGCCTGTAGATGTGGTGCATGCAGGTGTGTGTGTAGACCAGACTGGGAGGGAGGAGGGAGAAGAGGAGGAGGGGGACACAGTGGAGGCCGTGGATGTTGCTGTGTATGTATGTGGGTGAGGCTTGCGTGAGTGCCTGTGGGTTGTGTGGTGCCTATGTTTGCTTGAGCTACTTGTGTTTGCTGACTTGTGTGCATGCTGGTCTGTAGGTGTGCTTGGGATGGGCTGGGGTACAGGAGATTGGGTCTGGGTGGAGGAGGTTGGAGGGGGGAGGCTGGACACAGAGACAATGGCTGCCATCAGTGCTGAGGCCAGAGATTGCAGGGTTCGCTGAAGGACAGCCTGACCAGAATGAATGCCCTCCAGGAATGCATTACCGTGTTGCAACTCGCGTTCTACACCCTGGATGGCATTCACAATGGTAGACTGCCCAACAGTGAGTGACCTGAGGAGGTCAATGGCTTCCTCACTGAGGGCAGCAGGGGTGACTTGGGCAGGGCCTGAGGTGCCTGGGGCGAAGGTGATGCCCACCCTCCTGGGTGAGCGGGCACGGTGCGAATGCTGAGGGGCTGCTGGGAGGGCGGTGCTGGTAGGGGAGGTGGCGGCTGTACCTGTAGAAGTGGGGCGCACAGATGGTGCCGCCACCACAAGGGAGCCCCCATCGGCGAACGAGTCCGAGTCGCTGCTTGGTGATCCGGTGGCTGACGTGAAGCTCCCCTCACCCTCCGTCCCACTGGTGCATTCAGAGTTCGTGGAGTGGCTCTCCATGGCCATGTGGGATGCAGCTCCCTCGTGCTCCGGTGCCACTGTACCTCGGCCTGATGATGCTGATGTACAAAAGGACAGGGAGAGCAGAAAAAGGGGGGGGGGAGACAGAAGAAAGAGAGTTTGAGTGCATGGCATACAGATACCGTTGGTGGACAAGACAGACACAGCAGCCCCCTGCATTACGCTGTGCTCCTGCCCTCTGCACATGCTATTTCTGGGATCTGGCCCACATGGCATCTGCACACATGGATGCCACAGGGGCAACTATACCTGTACTTGGCACTCTGCTGAGGTGGGGTAGAGTGCCACATGGCCTGCATTATGGAGGGGCCTTGCCTACCAAATTCGCCCTGGCCTAGGGACACCCACAGCCCACCTCCCCCAACCAGACACCTCCACTGCACGCAAAGTCCGCAGAATGAGGTTGTACTCACCCCCTTGTGTCTGCTGTGATGCCCTCAAGTGCCCATCCAACTCCGGGTAGGAGACCGCCAGGATCCGGAACATCAGGGGGGTCATGGTGCGACGGGCACCCCTCCCACATTGGGAGGCCATCCCCAGCTGAGCCTTCGCCGTCTTCTTGCTGCAGCGGCGCATGTCCTCCCATCTCTTACGGCAGTGGGTGCCCCGTCTCTGTTGGGCCCCCAGGGTCCGGACCTCCTTGGCGATGGCACACCAAATGTCCCTCTTCTGGTGGGCGCTGACCTACATGTCATGCACAAGGAAAGAGGAACAGTCATTACCAACTGAACCGTCGTTGTGAGTGGCCCCCTCCCTACTCTGGCCATGTGGCCCATACATTCCCATGCATTAATGTTCTATGGACTCCTTCCCTCTTCCAACCAGCCCTCTCCACCCAGGCCTAGCCCATACAACTTGGTCCCTGTGTACTAACCTGTTGGTCTGGAGGACCGTAGAGTAGCGTGTGCTGGGGGAGGACCCCGTCTACCAGTTTCTCCAACTCCTGTGCAGTGATGGCAGGGGCCTTCCCCAGACGCAGCAGCCATCGTTGCTTCCAGACCGAGGTCACAGCAGCACTTTCAGTGTAGGTCCTCTCCTGTCGAAGGTCAGGTATCTAGTGATTGAACAGATAGAAAATGGCGGTCACGTCCGCGGCGGTGCGCATCATCACCGCCAGCGCACCTGTTCATTTGCTCCTGGGACCCGTAGGGTCCAACGTTAACCAATGCAGCATTGGGCTGCGGTCTACGACCACCTACCGCGACGGTGTGTGACGCCAGCGCTGTTACCCCACAATCCCATTGTCCCACTTTAGAGGTCAGGCAGCCGCCATTTCAGGGGCCCACATGGCTCCATTTACTTCTGCGTCACACATAGCTAGGCCTACACTCAACACACATACAGGAAGGGTTTTGTGAGTGGTGTAGTCTTGTGTGTGACTGTGGGTACATACCTGGATGAATTATGACTGGTTCTTCGCTGTTGTCCTTCGTAGGCACCGTCTACTGGGACATATGAGAAGATGGCGGAATCCTCCGGTGTACCGACCGCTGGTGGACCTGTTGACAATGGAAGAGAGACATGTCATCGTAACCTACCGGTTTGACCGTGCCACAATCCAGGAACTATGTACCCAGTTGGAGCCAGACCTGATGTCACCAATCCGCCATCTGACTGGAATACCCCCTGACGTGCAGGTGCTGTCAGTGCTCCATTTCCTTGCAAGTGGCTCTTTCAGACAACTGTGGCCATGGCATCAGGGATGTCCCAGCCTATGTTTTCCAACGTGTTGTCCAGAGTGTTGTCTGCCCTGCTGAAACACGTAAGGAGATACATCATTTTCCCTGAGGTGGAGGATTTGCCTACAGTGAAAGGTGACTTTTATGCCCTTGGACATATCCCCAATGTGATAGGTGCTATTGATGGTACCCATGTAGCTCTGCCCCCCCCCCCACAGGAGTGAACAGTTGTACAGGAACTGGAAGAGTTATCATTCCATGAATGTACAGATGGTCTGTTTGGCAGACCAGTACATCTCCCAGGTAAATGCTATGTTCCCTGGCTCAGTGCATGACGCCTACATCCTGCGGAATAGCAGCATTCCTGATATGATGGGTCAACTCCAGAGGCACCGTGTATGGCTATTGGGGGACTCTGGTTACCCCAACCTGTCCTGGCTATTGACCCCAGTGAGGAATCCCAGGACCAGGGCAGGGGAACGGTACAATGAGGCCCATGAGTGGACTAGGAGGGTGATCAAACGCACCTTCGGCCTCCTGAAGGCCAGGTTCAGGTGCCTCCATATGACAGGTGGATCCCTATTCTACTCACTGAAGAAGGTGTGCGACATCATCATCGCCTGCTCCATGCTCCATAATTTGGCTTTGCGACGCCAGGTGCCTTTTCTGCAGGAGGATGATCCAGATGACGGTGTTGTAGCAGCTGTGGAGCCTGTGGACAGTGATGAGGATGCAGCTGATGAAGAAGACAACGACAACAGGGAGTCAGTCATACAGCAATATTTCCAATGAGACACAGGTGAGAACATTTTCATTTTTAGCATTACATTAACTTACACACGTCTACCTCTATCCTGTTTATCGATTTGAGTCAACATTTGGTAACTGAGTTGTACCCTTCCATTACGGTTTCACAGGTGTGGTTACCTACGTGTCAACTGCTTCCATCCTTCAAGGGCTTGTGATGTGTGACATAGGTATGTTAGCTTTAGAATGGTACACCCATTATGACACTGTCATTGATAATACATTTTTACTGAATCACAGACTGACTCCAGATTGTTTTGTGTTTCAAGGGTGTTTATTAAAGTGCTCAGAAATGGGAGGGGGTTGGAAAATGGTGATGGGTGATGGTGGAGGAATGTCCATGGCAGCGTCCAGTCTATTAGTCTCACAGGTGCACTGCCCATCTGGGCATAGGAAGTGGAGCTGGGGCAGTTAAAGTATGGACAGGTTGACAAAGTGGGACAGTGGGGGGACAATCAGGGTGGTCTCATTTCCTGGCGGGGGTCTTGCCATCTTGCTCTGTCCTGTTCCTGGATCTCAGGGACCGCTTGGGTGGTGGTTGTCCGTCTGCAGGGGGTGGGGTGCTGGTGTGGTGGTCCTGTGGCGGGCGTCCTGTCCACTAGCGCCGGCGGAGGTGGTGGGCATTTCATCGTCCTGGCTAGTGTCAGGGGCCCCTTGGAGTGCCACGGTGTCCCTCAAGGTCGTCTGTATGTCCTTCAGCACCCCTACGATGGTGCCCAGTGCGGAGCTGATGGTTCTGAGCTCCTCCCTGAACCCCAAATACAGTTCGTCCTGCAGACGCAGAGTCTCCTGCAACTTGTCCAGAACCGTCGCCATCGTCTCATGGGAGTGGTGGTATGTTCCCATGATGGAGGATAGGGCCTCGTGGAGAGTGGGTTCCCTTGGCCTGTCCGCCCCCTGTCGCACAGCAGCCCTCCCAGTTCCCCTGTGTTCCTGTGCCTCCGTCCCCTGGACCGTGTGGCCATTACCACTGCCCCCAGGTCCCTGTTGTTGTTGGGGTGGTGGGTTACCCTGGGTGCCCTGTAGTGGTGGACACACTGCTGATTGACCTGTCCTGGGTAGGGAGGTTTGGGCCCGCTGGGTGGGTGCTGTGCTGGTGTTACCAGAGGGTGGAAGGTCGGTGTTGGGCTGTGCCTGTGCAAGGGGAACCGACTGTCCCGAGGCCCACGATGGTACGGGCTGGTCATCAGGATCCAGTAGGGCAGAGCTGCTCTCGTCACTGTGGGCCTCTTCTGGGGGTGGAGTGGTGTTGTCTGGACCCTCTGGTGTGGTGACGGTCCTTCGGGTTCCTGCAGGGGCATAAGAGCATGATTATTGCATGTGTGTGTGTAATGGTGTGCAATGGGTGGGTGTTTGTGTACCCCATTGCAAGCATTCCGGTGTGTGGGTTTTTGTCATGATGGTTGGGGGCGGTGTACTGAGTATGTGCAGTGGGCATGCTTTAGTGAGGGGTGTCCATGCTTAGTTGTGTCATGCAGGGCTTGGTGTTGGGATGGTTGGTTGGTGTCATGGGTACATTAGTGAGGAGTTGTAGTGATAGGGGAGGGGGCGAGGGAGGGGGTGTGTGATAGCATGCAGGTAGGGTGGGGGATATGATAGTTAAGAATTGACTTACTAGTGTCCCATCCTCCACCGACTCCTGCGAGGCCCTCAGGATGCAAGATGGTCAAGACTTGCTCCTCCCATGTTGTTAGTTGTGGGGGAGGAGGTGGGGGTCCGCCGCCAGTCCGCTGTACCGCGATGTTGTGCCTTGAGACCGTTGAACGCACCTTCACCCGTAGGTCGTTCCACCTCTTCCTGATGTCCTCCCTATTTCTTGGGTGCTGTCCCACGGCGTTGACCCTGTCCACTATTCTGCGCCATAACTCCATCTTCCTGGCTATTGATGTGTGCTGTACCTGTGAGCCAAATAGCTGTGGCTCTACCCGGCCGATTTCCTCCACCATGACCCTGAGCTCCTCCTCGGAGAAGCAGGGGTGTCTTTGGCGTGACATGGGGTGGTGTGTGTGATGTGTGGGGTGGTGTATGTGGTGATGGTTGTGGTGAGTGTAGTCGTGTGTGGTGTTTTGTGCGTGGATGTTGTGTGGGTGATGGTGTTGTGTGCCTCTGTGTAGTGGGGTTGTCTATTCTGTGCTCTCTCTCTGTCGCCTTCGTGTCTAATTTTTTGTCGTAGGGGTTTTTGGGTGATGTGGGTGTGTGTTTTATATTGTATTGGGTGTGTGGGAGTGTTGTTTGTATGTGTATCAGGTGTGTGTGTTTGTAATTGTCCAATGTGGCGGTGTTTTGTAGATGTGTGTGTATTTTGAGCGCGGCGGTGTGTACGGCCAATGGAATACTGTGGTTGTAAGACCGCCGCAGGGATTCGTGGGTCGTAATAGCATGGGCGTGTTTCTGTTGGCGTGGAGGTGGAGGTTTTGTTTCCGCCAGTTTATCACTGACCTTTGGTGTGGCGGTGTTGTGTGGGTGTCTGAATTTCGGCGGATTCCAAGATGTGTGTCATAATAGCTGTGGCGGAATGCCGCCGTGGCGGCGGTGTATTGGCGGTCTTCTGCACGGCGGTAAGCACCTTTTACCGCCAATGTTGTAATGACCCCCTAAGTCAAGAACCTAAGCTGAGGCACTCGTTGACCTCAAATAAATTAACAGTAGTATTACTCTCAATCCACTATAGTTTCAGATGCTGTACAGCCATGCACTGTAATGAAATTAGAGAAAGGTACTGATTTATAAATGACCAAAACTCAAATGATTTCACTATTGGAGAGGGGACTTAGTTTTTGTCCAAAAAGTAGAGGGTACCTAGGTAGATTGAAAGTAGATTTATTTAAGTTTATTAGACGATTGAAATTAACGAAATACTTTAATTTAAACCCTGTGGGACCGAAAGGGCTTGAAAATTTGGCGCAAAATGTGGAAGAAAAGACACTTTTGATTAAGGATATATTTGACACTGCCACATTTCTGTCTATTTCAGAACATGAGGCATCCCCGTTATTTTTTCTCAGATATTGGCAGATTTGGATATAACATGTAAAACTGGCATAAGTAGTGGGCTTAAGAGTAAATCAAAATGGGTTCCCAAGTCATTGGACTATAGGAATCTGGATACCTTTTTTGATTTAGTTTGTAGGGATATAGATCTACACAAATCTAAAAAAAGATGTTGTAGGGTTACAACTAACCTGAGTCAGGGTGAATTGAGAGCATTGAAAGATCTTAAGCATAATGACCACATTATGATAAGACAAGCAGATAAGGGTGGGAATGTGGTCATTATGAATAAAATGGATTATGAGCAGGAGATACAAGCACAATTGGATGATAGCCTATGTTATGAAAAGTTCAGTAGTAACCCAATATTCAAGTTATGTGACACCATTAATAGACAATTGGAGAATTGGCATCAGTCGAATCTACTCAGTAGAGATGAGTATGTGTATCTTAAAGTAGTAAGACCAAGGTATCCATGCTTCTATACCTTACCCAAAATACACAAACAGTTACCCTTCCCACCGGATCGACCCATAGTTTCAGGTATCGGGGGTCCCACGGAAAGATTGTCGGAATATGTTGATGTATTTTTAAAACCTATTGTACAAAACTTGCCATCATATATAAAGGATACAACACATATTCTCATTATTGTTAATGATGGTGAATGGGAAGAAAATATGTTATTGGTTACTTTAGATGTGGTATCTTTGTATACTGTTATTAAACATAATGTGGGATTAGAAGCAGTAGAGTGGTTTCTAAATAAGAAACCCGCCAATGTATGGCAACATACTAGGATGCTGTTAGACATGATTGCTTTGATTTTGGATAACAACTATTTTCTTTTTAAACAGGATTGGTTTCGACAAAAACAAGGAGTAGCCATGGGCTCCAGGTTCTCCCCTTCTTACGCTGGCCTATTTATGGGTCTGTTTGAGGAGAGGTGGGTCTGGGGCTCGGGTGCAGCATATTGGCAGACGTTCATTTTATATTGGGGACATTACATAGGCGACTGCATAATTATTTGGACTGGCAGTGTCAATCAGTTGATGGAATTCATCGAATATTTGAATTCTAATAACATGAATGTTAAATTTACTCATCATTTTATTGCGACAAGGATATCATTTTTGGATGTGGAGCTATTTATTGACAATGGTCATATACAAAGTAAATTGTTTAGCAAAGTAACAGCTTGCAACACGGTGTTACATGCAGGTAGTGCCCATCCTAAATATCAAGTGGAGTCAATTCCCTATGGAGAGAAGATTAGGGCACGTAGGAATTGTAGTAGAGACAAGGAATTTGAAGAATGTATTGTGGAAATGGGTAAATGTTTTGTAAGGAGAGGATATGGACAGCATATTATTAAGAAAGCACAGGATAAAGTAAGATGCTTACCGAGGCATGTTACACTAAAACCTAGACACGGTAGCCAGAACGAACAGGATGGAAATGTAGAAAAATGAAGACTAATAGCGGATTTTACAGACAAGGCTTGGATTTTGCGAAAATATGTTACAAAACACTGGCATGTGTTATGTCAGGATGAAGTATTGAGGGAATTTGTGACTCAGACACCAACATTGGCTTACCGTAGGGGGAGATCATTAAAAGATATTCTCAGTCCTAGTTTTCTGAAGACTTTCCCTAAGGAGAATTGGTCATCAGCCCAAAAATTAGGTTTCTTCAGATGTGGTTATTGTGGACTATGTAAATGGGCATGTCATGGGAAAAAAGAGTTTTCCAATAAATTGGGTGAGATATTTACAATAAGATCATACATTAACTGTAATACGTCATATGTGGTTTACATTATCATGTGCAAATGCAAACGATTTTACATTGGGAGTACGAACCGACCCCTTAAAGTGAGAATAGGGGAGCATGCAAGAGCAATTTTACAACAGGATGTTAGATACCCTCTGGTGGCACACAGGATGTGTTGTGAATTTCAGCGGACTAGAAACTCCTTTGAGTTCTTTGGATGTGAACATATACCAAAGGACCCGAGAGGTGGGAATAGGGAGTTAATTTTACGAAGAAAAGAGGTTATGTGGATAATGCGCCTTAGAGCTGTGGAAGAGGGATTAAATACTGATAGGGAATTGGAATAGTTCCTATAAAGAAGCTACAATATATATAATATGTGTGATATGACATTAATTATTGTGAACTGAAGTGTTACAGATATTGTTAAAGGAATGGTTTAACATATTTTATTTTCAGGATATGTTCATAATGAGTTGTGTTATATACTTTGGGAACCCCTGTCTGTTTCTTTATAGTGTGTATGAACTGTAATATTTGTCTTCATATGAAATGGGATAAGGACCAGGGGTTAAAAGAAGTTGTGCTCCATGTATTGGTAGGGAAGAAGTAACATGTACCTTTTCTTTGACTGTTCTTACATTAGTTGTAATAAGGTGGGAATTGATTTCTTTAACATTCTAAAATATAACCCATGGTCAGGAAGGGAAGATTATGACTAACATAAAATAGCACAGTGTGCTTTTAGTTTCTTCTATTCACTATTGGACTGTATGGTCACATTGCTCCATTAACTCGGGCACATGAATGGTTCGAATATTTTCTCTTTATTTAATATATGGGATTCACCAAAAAGGGTATTGACACGTGGTGCTGTAATGATACACTAATAGGAAAAACACATTACTGACATACTTTATGCGTAGGTACTTTTGTGTAGAAATGTAGTAACAGGGGGTAATTTCATAGTGGAAACACTAAGTAATTATTGTCAAATAACATCGAACTGATATGTTCGTTAGCGCTACAGTGCTATGTTTTAGTTTTCTATTTTAATGTCCAAGTCCGCTTTCGTTTCGATGCTGGAAAGGTTTAATGGACAGGGTTATGGGTGGAAACATAGTACGTTGTTGATTTTCATGTTTGTCTGGAGGACGGTAATGGTAGTCCTCTTTTTGTGTTGTTGTCTCGAGAATATAATTTGAGGAAACACGGGCGCGGCGCGTTTAGCGTGCTCGCGTCCGTTTCAGGAATATTTGGTGTGGAACTCTGTACTTCGGAATGTCGGTGGAGCCGCGATTTTTACTAATAAGGTACTGCTTAATAGTTGAGCTAAGTGGCAAGATAGTATACTTGAAGTAGTTTATGCAAGTATCCTAATGACTTTATTTGACTATTATTAACGACAATGTAATGTATTATTTTTTGGTCATTTCTCTGTTACAGCGAACTAATGTCAATTACACGCAATATTTTCTTTGCAAGCAGTGATTCCAATATTGACATGTCGATGGTCATGTCAGTGGAGGAAATTCTGATTAGTTGAGTTATGGCATTCTAGAGGTATTCACGTTAAGTTGTGTGGGGGCAGAAAGCCCGCTTGGATTTACGCACTGGGCATGGCAGTAAAGTATGTGGTTTTCATTTACTAACGTTGCATGGTAGTATCTGTTAAGATTTTCAGAGATGTAACTATGGCAACATTATGGTTGGCACATGGTTTGCTTTGTTTTTTCTCTATACTCACGTCGGGTGCATGTACACATTAATATTCTGGCACTCATGATTAAGCACTGTAACTTAGAGTTGTGGAGTGGGGTGTCTATTCTTTCAGAACTGAAGAGAGTAGTAATTTATATGGAACCTGATTGGTTGGTCCATGGTGACTACTGCTGTTTTATGTTTAGAGCATGAGACGTTCAATGTCATTGCAGCAATAGAGTCTCAGCCCTGAGGAAGTCAACTGACGAAACATGTGTTGGCTGTGACTTCTCTACGAACAAGGATGGAAAACGAATGAACCTTTCTCGCATGGAAGTAATGGATTAATACTGGATAACTCTCTCATGAAAACAGACTAATAGAGGACTACAATTTGGATTTAATTTATTTTATATTCTGACTGGAAATTGTAATGTTGCTGACAGAGGAGGAAGATAATGAGCAATGTAATTTAGGAGAGGAACTTTGCTTTGATTTCAGTGCATTGAATAGCATTGGAATAATATATTTTGTTGAAACCCTACAGTTTCTATTGTAGAAATTTATGAATGAACATTTGGGTTAATTTTGATAAAGTGTGAATACTTGAGTTTTGGTAATTTACAATTCAGTACCTTTCTCTAATTTCATTACAGTGCATGGCTGTACAGCATCTGAAACTATAGTGGATTGGGAGTAATACTACTGTTAATTTATTTGAGTTCAACGAGTGCTGCAGCTTAGGTTTTTGACGTAAGTGTTGAAAGGGAATAACCTAAACTGACATAAATCCGTTATGGAAGCCATAATTAAATATATCACTTGGCTAGAAAAATGTGGCACAAGAAAGGAATGGATTCTTCAATTTTTTTCAGAAGGCTGGAACAGAACTTGAGAAACATTAAAGGAGTGAAGTACTAGAAACTGACTGAGTGGGCACTGAGAAGGAACGGAAACACATGCATTTCCATGCATTTAAAACTTTGTAAATAAATGACACATTAACTTAACTTACGCAGACGCACATGTCACAGCCAATACTGCGGTGCCAGTTCTGCCAAATTGAACCATGCAGCTGTTAGGTCATTATGGGTGGCACTGGTAAAATGCCATAGGTAGGGATGGAGTTGATGATTAATGATGATGGGATACATATTATCTGCCTCACTTTAAAAATACTGTGAACCAAGGGAATAGTCAGAAATATCACCCCGACCCATTGAATCAAAGCTTTGATAAAACCATTCCAAGCAAGTAACGTAGGTGAGAAAAATGTCCCTATCCAGAAGAGCTCCCTTGTTTCTTCATCTGTGCATTGTTCTTTCTAGTATTCTTATTCTTCACCCTTGGCTTTGATACATACCGTTTAAGCTTTATATTCTCTCATCCAGTCGTTCACCATTGAAAACCATCCAAATTCCAAAAATGGCTCTCAACAAACCTCTCACCAACATCCATTTACCCAATATCCACCCAAGCATCCTTTCACCCATTCACCCATTCAAGATCCAATTCACCTGAGGAGTCCTTTCCCCTGTCCAGTTAGGTATCCTTTCACCCATACCCTTTCACCCACCTGGGTAGGCATTCTTTCACCTGTACACCCTTTCATCCATCCTTCACCCATCCATGAATCCTATCACTCACCTATATGATTATGCAGTCTTTCGCCCACACATCCTTTAACTCATATTATACTACACCAATCCTTTCTCCTTCCATCCTTCTTTCACTTTTCCATAAAGACATCAAGTTCAATATGAACCTTTGTCTGCTGAGGTACAGATAGAAGAGTTCATTAATACTCAACTCCCACAGTATCTGCTAAAGCGGGGTTTTTACAAGTGAGCCAACACTAGTACACCCTTGCAGTGAGTATATTACTAACTGTCAAAAAGCAAGCAGTACGACTTCTCACAGCCCGCCACTGGTGCTGCCAAGACTCCCTCCTCTTCCTCTGGAACTGCCATGTCTGCTGCAGTGCTGGCGCTGCTGGTCCCGGCACTTGTGGTCGGTGCAGGTAGGAAAAAAAAATCCACATTTTAGATGCCAGATTCGCCTCCCCCTGTTGTTTTTTTTATAGCAAAATACAACCACAATATATCACTGCAATTCTGCTACAGCACCTTTTATGCTGGTTGGAAATCTTTGAAAAGCCAGAAAGTCAAGCCAAAAAACACATTTTTTAATAGAGGGGCAGAGCTATTGATAAATTTGAGTTTTTGAAGAGAAATAAAAGGGTGCAAGAATTGGTCAATGAAAGACATGTAGGCCCTCATTTTAGCATCAGCGGTACATACCGCCTACCGCCACGGTGACGGCCACCAACATACCACCACCGCAGCTACCATCCGTCCTCCATAATATGAGCACTTCCTGACTTACGCCACAATAAGGGCAGAAATCTGGCAGTGCTCATGGTGGTGGACGGTGGTAAGCTGGTGCTGCTACTGCCATCACCGCCACCCCAGTAGAACGCCGCCAGCTGTATTATGACCAATAAAACGGCCTGGCAGTGTTCTGCTGGCGTGACACTGCTGGTGGTAGCAATGCCCCTTCCTGATCCCTGCCGGAAGACCTCCTCACCCAAGGTAAGTTGGGTTTCCGACAGGGGTGGGGGCTGGGCAGGTGGTGGGTGTTGTGTGTGTGTGTGTGTGTGAGTGTGTTCATGAATGTCTGAGTGTGTGTATGGATGTGGCTGGAAGTATGAATGAATGAATGCATGTATGTCAGTGTGTGAATTAACGTGTGTATGTCAGTGTAAGTGCCTGGTGCATGTGGGTGTCCGTGTGTGCATGGTGGGCGGGTGTGGGGGGAGGGGCGCTGTGACTGTAGTGGGTGTGGGGGGATGTGTGTGCGTGTGTGGATCTGGGGTCATTTGTGTGGTGTGTGCATGTATGGAGGGGTGAGTGAGTGAATCGGAGGGGGGTGGGAGGTTATTATGTGTATGGCGTGGTGAGTTTGGATGGAGGGGGGTGGGGAGGTCAGGTGAGTGTTGGCGGGGAGGGGGAGCTGCTGACTGGTGACATGGTGACATGAAAACCATGGTGGTAGGCCAGCTCATAATGCCATGGGCGGTACTATGCCGGCCACCGGGCTGGAGATAGACATCTCCGGCCCAGCGGCTCATAGTGCTATGGCGGTATGAGTGGAGAAGTGGATGGTTGGCTGCAGCCAACCCACCCATCTCATAATGTGGCGGTCATACTGCCATATTATCCCTGGCGGTCAGAAGAGAGGGCCAAGCTCTAAATCAGGTACAATCTGTCACAGGCTCATGTAATTCATACATTGAGTGACCAACATGTTGGAATACATATAAGGAATTCACTGGCTGATGAAGATTGCTACAGTAGCTGCTACTACTCGTTCTCATACGAGGGTAGATTAAGAAATAATGGCTGCTCTCAATGCTTCAGGCAACGGCACCTCTTTACCAAATATGAGGGTGTAGCAGCTGCCCATGCAGGCGTGGCAGCCACAGTCTCACTGTTACAAAAATGCTATTGGTGGCATGGTCTGTACAAAAAGACAACACAGTATGTCCTAAGTTGTTACATTGGCCAACAAACTAGAAGCTCAACCATTGCACACCCACTGCAGATATCCCTCTTACTCTCAAACAAATCACTCCAAAGCGTGTATCTATACCATTACGGCCCACCAAATTTGGATGGTGAATTCAAATACATTGTATGTGCTGTGGATTTTTGCTCCAGCTTCTTCTAGATGTGGCCACAGTGATTGGATGACCCTGGCACTGTTATTAAGTATTTGCAAGTCTTTATTGGGACATGTGCAGTAGCTGCATTCCACTCTGACCAGGGCCCTATTTTTGCCTCTAAGGCTTACGGGGACACCATAGGAACCCTGGGTGAAGTTGTGTATGATTTCTCTCCATATCATCCTGAGGGAAATTTGATTGTGGAGAGGAAAAACCAAAACTTAAAAAGCAATCCTTTATCGTTACAATATTAGGTGCAGTTCGTAGTTGGATCCATCATCCGAATGGAGTCCAGAGAGCATTAAATAATATGCCTAGATGATCTTTGGGTGGCTGGACCCGATATGAATTCCCTTTTGGCATCCAGACGTATGTCCCAGATCTTGATTGTCCTGGCTCAGTGGTGGCAGATACACCTATTGATATAAATGAATGTGTCTCTGTCTTACAGAAACTCACAGACTTCTGGAATTAGCATTCAAACGTATGTTCTGCAACTGAAGGAGGGAAGGAGCAACTAGCACCTTCCGGCTGGATTCCAAAGGTTAGAGACCTGCTTTAAGAAAAGATTGCGGTGAAGAAAGAATTTGGCCCATCATACCATGAACCGGTGCCAGTCCTTGGAATTAAAGGTAGCAGAACTGTGATTTTGCCACCACTTGCTGGTTCTAAAGATGAAAATTTTGTCTCCATTGCTAAAGAAGAATTTCATCATGGGGCCCCCCTTCTCAGTAAGCTGCAATGACTCCTGGTTAGCTCCCTTACCCCTTTCACTACCCTACAGGAAATACCTCTTGAAGCATTAAACACCAGTATTGTTTCATCCAGGCTGAGGAGGACAAATAATTAACTTTTGTTGAAACCTGTCAATGCTGAAAATACAGGAAATACATCAGATGTAGGTCTACAGTTTTACACTATTACTCAGAGCAACAGAGTTGTTTATGATGAACCACCTTTGGAGGTGTCTATCAGTTCTCTTTCATTTGTTAAGGCTCCTGTCTTTGCACAGACAGCTTCTGGTTACTTTGTGGACATAGATGACATCTGATTCTTCTTACACTTCACTTCATGGTATATGTGATTTCCTCCACTGGTTAAAACACACTTATCCGATCCATCCTTGGTCCTATTTGTGGATTACACTTGCTTACCTTTCACCACTCGTGTGGATTGGATTTGTGACTGTTTTGTTCTTGCTTATAAATGGGTATTATCTCACAGAACGCGCTGTTGTAGAACTGGTGTTGAAGTCTTATACAGCGTCTCACAAAGTGCAAAGAGACTTGTCCCTTGTGAACATTTCAGCTGTTCCAGGTCCCGGTGGAATTGTTTGGGATAAGGTCTCCTATGATATTTGTATTCCTACAGAGACTATATACATTTCTTATGCTTCTGAAGTTGCTATCAGTGATGTGATAACTCTAGGTGTAATGTCAAATGAATGGGACTTTAAAACAGTTTCTTCAGTGCAGACTGAGCTTGAATATTACACTGAATTTGAAAGTGAGGATATGTGTATGAATTCTGAGAATTATGGTAAAATGTTTGTTATCACTATGGACATCATTACCTACATAGAGCTAGCAGTCCACTTACAATTTTTAACTATACACAATAGGACCATTGCCCGACTCCACCAGTGGGAAGTACCAACACATATTTACACAAATTCACATACTTTTCTGGGCATGATACTTCAGGTTCTGTGTCCTAATATTTTAAATTAGCACCTTCAAAAGAAAGGGAAAATATTCTGACCCACATAAAATTAATTTATTCAGAGTTGTTTGTTTCTCAACTACGAATTAAAGAATATGAATATAGGTAAGACACAATTGATTTAAAATCAGTTTGAGAAACAAAAAGCTGGCAAGTGCAGGACATGGATGTTTTATTGAAGGATGTCTATTTGCACTAAAGATAATTTTTGTGAGGGACAGGGTACAGAAGACAACTTGCCTAGGTTTAGCAAAAAATAAAGAAATGAATGTGCCCAGTATCCCCACAATATCATTATTTGAAGATTAATAACAGTGAGTACATTACACTGAATACCAGCTCAATGGTATGGTATGGAATGGTACATTTAACTCTACACTTTCAAAGCTCATTGGGTGGTTATTGTGGCAAGTAGACACAAATGGTTGTCATTCATGTTTTTTAAACTCCTCTCAGGGTTTTAAAGCAAGCAGATCGGGCTCTTATGATATACAACCACAGCACTCAGGAGTGGTCACTATTTATAGCATGGAGAAGTTATGTCAGCAATGGTTGCAACATTTTACTCTATCGGCAATAAAAGAAGACCTCTCTGTTCTCTCTGATAAAATGGATTTGAAGGATTTCTTGTTAGGACCTAGGTCATCACATTCTAAAAGGATTATTTATGCCATCTACAATGAAATTTGGAAGCTTTCACAAATGGAAGCTGCATGCTCATTTAACACAAATAGATCAGGATAATTTGTAAAAGCCATTAGCTATTGTTGATAACAAAATTGTTGGAAAATTGCCCTCTCTGAATGGTCACCACAAACTTTTTGCCTTCCTCCTTCTCTTTTCCTGACTTTGTATTCTTTGGCTTTAGGACTCTTAGTACTTCACCACTGCTAACCAGTGGTAAAGGGCACGTGCTCTTTCATCTAAACATGGTAACAGTGGCTCATGCCCAATTGGCATATATAATTTACTTATATATCCCTAGTAAAGTGCACTACATGTGCCCAGGGTCTGTAAATTGAACGCTGCTAGTGGGCCTGTAGCACTGATTGTGCCACCCACTTAAGTAGCCCCTTAACCATGTCTCAGGCCTGCCATCACAGAGCATGTGTGTGTAGTTTTAAAGAGCCATGCTGACCTGGCAAGTTAAACTTCTTGCTAGGCCTAAATCGTCCTTTTTAATACATATATATGTCACCCCTAAGATAGGCCCTGGACAGTCCATGGGCAGGGTGCAGTGTATTTAAATAGTAGGGCATGTACTTTTAAGTTTTACATGTAATGGTAGTGAAAACTCTTACACTCATTTTTCACTGTTGCAAGGCTAATCTCTCCTATAGGATATGATTGGGATTACATTATTACATTTTATAACAGCAATTTTCAATTGGGAAGGTATGGGACCCCCAAGTTTGGTGTCTCTGGAATCACAATTTAAAATCACAACTTATGTTGAAGTTCAATTTTCAATTATAATTCTGAAAATGCCACTTTAAGAAAGCTGGAATTTTCTTACTTTGGTACCTGCTGCCTGTCTCTAATACTAAACTATGGTGGTATGACAGCTGGGCTTGCACATTCCCTCGAAACAGTCATCCACAAAGGGAAGCTTAGGTGTGACTGATGGGCCATCCAAAACCTGATGGGCCATCTTGGGCAGGAAAGGGGGCGGGCTGATGCTTACACCTGCATGAGAAATGTCCTGCCCCATGCATAGGGCTGCATACCCCCCGTAGTGAGTCTAGAGTGAGTGCAGAAAGAAGGGACCTCTGTGCACTTCAAAGACCCTTCTTTGAAGTCATCCCCTACTTCAACGGCACAACTGGATAAAGGTACTGGACCTTTGATCCTACCAACTCAGAACCAGTGAAGAGCTCTGCCAGGAAGGACTGCTGTGCTGCTACAAGGTCTGCCACTCTGGACTGCTACTATAGAAGAACTTCTTTTCTGCTGTACTGCCCTGCTGCTTGCTGCACACTGACTGGCTGAGGAATGACTGGACCCATCTTACTTGAACCCAGACTAATTCCAAGGGCTTTCTGTGTTGCCTCCTGTTTTCTGAAGTCTCAGGGACACAAAAGACTTCCAATTCACCTGCTATAGCTACTGGACCCACCTTCAACCAGCTACTAAAACCCAAGAGGTGCTTCTCAGGTCCTGAGCCCTTGGAAGTGTTTTTCGGGCTCCTGAACTGTGAATGGGAATGTTTGCTCTGGATCTGAGCTGCTCACCCAAAGAATAAGCACAAGCCTCTGCAGGTACATCTCTTCACTCAACAACAATCGCAAGACTTCAGTTTGCCCGTCAGCAACGTCCAATCGACTCTTCGTGACTGCAGACCACCACCAGTGACACTCTCCTTGCTCCCAGTGAACTTCTTCACCGAAAACAGAACTCTTGGCTCAATTAATAAGCAAGACAAAACTTCATCAGGACTTTTCTGAGAGGGCATCTTACCCATGCTCCTTAGCGGTCGGCCTAAACATTTGATCTTAACACGGTCTAGTACAAGCAGAAAGCCCCAGTTGGTGCTTTATGCTTTTAAGCACTACCTTTCAGTTTATTCTTTAAAAAAATCATATCTTGACTTCTACTTATTGGATTGTTGGCACTTTGGTCTTGTTTTGTTCGTATAAATAAGCTCTATTTTTTAACTTAGCATGTTTTTTTCCAGTGTTTTCACTGTTAATGTGTGAAGGGTTGCACAAATACCTTACACATTGTCTCTTACGATAAGCCTACCTGCTCTGTGCCAAACTACCAGAGGGTAAGCACAGGTTCATTTATGGTGTGCATCTGACTTACGCAGACTAGGATCGTGATTCCTGCTTGGAGAGGGTGCATACCCCTGACAACCAGAAACACAGTTTCTATTAGGAATAAATATATTGTCCTCTTGTATTTACATGTTAAATAACATTATATCGTGTGCAATTGATATTACACAAAATCATATCTTTTTTCAACATGAGCAAAGTCAACTTTTATCCAGTTGAGCTGGACATTACAAGTTTTAATATTGAACCGCACCACAACTTCCTGCACAAAAAACATCCTCTGAGGCCCTTTCCTCTTTGTATAAGTGTGGCAGAGGAAACAACAAGGAAAAATATGGATATTTCTGCTTGTTAAATCTTCCCTGGGAAGGCCTTCAGTTTTGACGCATTCTCAGGTTTACCAGTCTTGGAACATCTGGGAATTCGGCAAAATCCAAGAGTGTATTCATGGTAACCCCCATGCTCCATCCATGGAATGCCTTCTTAGGGCAGAGTAACACAATTCAGGGACTTGCGCTGTCTTGTATTATTCCAGATTAACAAGCAAATTAACATTATTCCACATTAACAAGCAACGTGGCTTTGTATTGCTTGGTAAATCTGTCTTTCGTATTGTGCTGCCATTGCAACTCCATTCATGACACAAGAGTAATTCAATACTTTGATAAATTAGGCCCTAAAACCCCACTTATCCAGGTACAGCAAGGGTCACAGTTTTGAGTTCCTTTCCTCCCTGAAGCCTGATGAGAAGAGTCACTATCCTGAAAGTTCTTAGGCTGAAGGAGGGAATGATTAAATGAGAAATCTTCTTTCCTACGGTGACTTCTTACAAAAGCCATTTGACTTTTCTCAAAACTTGGGAAGAAAACGTTTAGTTATGAACTGCTTCTAATGTTCTCCAAAGAGATTACTTTCAGAAAAAGGCCTTCTAAGCAGACAGTTCATTTGCAATACATCCAACTTTCAACCCCTCAGGTGTGAAGTTGACGGGCAGCCACATCTCCCCCTATGCCATTACTATTGCTCACAGATTATTAAAGACCATGATGGTTATTACAACCCTTGGCGTACAGTGATAAAGCGGTGGTAAGACCGCCAACAGACCCGCAGATTTTTTTTTGCTATTACGACCATGACGGAAACCGCCAACAAAGACAGCCACTTTAACACTCCGACCACCACGGCGGTACAAACAAACAGCGCGGCGGTCACCGCCAACAGACAGGCGGAGGACAATGTACTGCCCACAATATTATGACAGGCCAATCCGCCACCTTTTCCGGGGCGGATTCACTGCGGAAAAAAACACGTCGGAAACAGGAATTCTGAAGGAAAAACGCTCACCTCTTCCCCACGAGGAACGAGGACACCATGGACCCGAAACTCCAAATTCTACCTGCAATAGTCTTCCTGCTCCTCTACCAGGAGCACAAACACTGGCGGCGAAGACCACAGTGAGTACTGCACCCCCACCCACTACAACACACACACTAATGCATATTAATACATCACAGTTACACCCCCCAAACCCCCTGGAAGAATGCAAAGACAATAGAAAATGAGTGTAACCATTGTAATATATTAAAATCAAGTAGGCAGAAATATATATATATATATATATATATATATATATATATATATATATATACACTATCAACAAAATATATACCAAGCATAGTAGTCCAGGTAGTGCTCCAATTAATTAACACTGGGACCACATGGTATGGGCGAGGCCCACACAAGATCCCCAACCATGCCGGAGAGAGCGCTGCAGGGGCATCAGAAAGCAACTAAACAGGCACCTCAAGGGGAGGGAAAGGGGGGGGCACCTCAGCCGGTTGAGTGCACGATGCCAAATCCACGAGGGGGCCACATGCCCACTGTTCCAAACTGGGGAGTGCAAAGCCACAGTCTCCAAGTCTCTACAGTGGGTGGGGTGCGCACTGTTCCATCCTGGGGAGTGCAAAGCCACAGTCTCTCAAGTCTCTACAGTAGGTGGGTTGCCCACTGTTCCATCCTGGGGAGTGCAAAGCCACAGTCTCTCAAGTCTCTACAGTGGGTGGGTTGCCCACTGTTCCATCCTGGGGAGTGCAAAGCCACAGTCTCTCAAGTGGATGACAGTCTCCACTGGTTCTGGAGGGGGCCTTGTGCCCAGAGTGCTTCATCCTGCTAAGGACAGAGGTAGTGGATGACAGTCTCCACTGGTTCTGGAGGGGGCATGGTGCCCAGAGTGCTTCATCCTGCTAAGGGCAGAGGTAGTGGATGGATCTCTCCACTGGTTCTGGAGGGGGAATGGTGCCCAGAGTGCTGCATTCACCCCGTGACGGACTCAGTAGCATCGGTGCCCTTGCTGCTCATTGGCCAGCGGTGCTTGAGGCGGCAGTGCCCTGTTCGGCGGTGCCCTGTTCAGCAGTGCTTGAGGTGGCAGTGCCCTGTTCATCGGTGCTTGAGGCGGCGGTGCCCTGTTCAGCGGTGCTTGAGGCGGCGGTGCCCTGTTCAGCAGTGCTTGAGACGGCGGTGCCCTGTTCAGCGGTGCTTGAGGCGGCGGTGCCCTGTTCAGTGGTGCTTGAGGCGGTGGTCTCCATTGCAGGGAATCAGCTGCTGGCGGTCCTTCATGGCCCAGCGGGGCTTTTGCTGGCGGTCCTTCATGGCCCAGCGGGCCTTGTGCTGGTGGTGGCCTCCTTGGCAGCTGGGCTTGTGCTGGCGGTGGCCTCCTGGGCAGCTGGGATTGTGCTGGCAGTGGCCTCCTCGGCAGCTGGGCTTGTGCTGGCGGTGGACTCCTGGGCAGCTAGGCTTTTGCTGGCGGTGGCCTCCAGGGCAGCTGGGCTTGTGCTGGTGGTGGCCTCCTGGGCAGCTGGGCTTGTGCTAGCGGTGGCCTCCTGGGCAGCGGGGATGATGGCGGTCTTCTCCGCCGTGCTGCTCTTCCCAGACTTGCCAGGTTTCTTGTTGCCCTTCCCCACCTTGGAAGGTGTCACAGCTGACTCCACACTCCCACCGGGACCCCTGGGAGCGGCTTTGGTGGCTGGAGTCTTCCCCCTCTCCCACCGGGCACTGGGCAACTTCTGATGCTTGACAGGTGGGGGACTGTCTGTGCTGTGGCTCCGTGCCACACTGGCTGCCCTGATGGCCGGTGCTCTCCAGATTCCGGTGACTACAGGCACCACTGGTCCCGGAGATGTTGTGGCTGAGGTGCTAGTTGGGGACCTAGGAGACGGACGGGGTGGGGGAGGTGTGGGAAAGAGGTCAAGGTTGGACAGGAAAAGCTTTTTGGACACACTGGGATGGGTAGCTGGAGGGGGTTTGGGAGTGGAGGAAGAGGTGGTGGTTGTAGGAGGTGTTCGTTTGCTGACTTTGGGTGAAGGTGCATGCGCTGGAGGCTGTCATGAGGTGGATGGCTGTTGGGTGGGTGTGTGCCCTGCGTTTGTGTATCTTGGGAGGGGGTGTCACAGACACAGTGGGAGAGGACACAGGGGACGTGTGAATGGTAGTGGGGGTGGTGACTGCACGTGAGCGGGGTGTGGTGGTGGGTGTGCTGGAGAGGGACATAGTGGCTGTAGAGGTAGTGCATGCAGTGTAGACGAGACAGGGAGGGAGGAGGGAGATGAGGAGGAGGGGGACACAGTGGAGGCAGTGGATGTTGGTGTGTCTGCATGTGTGTGATGCTTGCATGAGTGCCTGTGGGAGGTGTGGTGCTTATGTTTGCCTGAGCTTCCCTTGTGTGTTGACGTGTGTGCATGCTGGTCTGTAGGTGTGCTTGGGATAGGCTGAGGTAGAGAGGATTGGGTCTGGGTGGAGGAAGTTGGAGGGGGAGGCTAAAGACAGGGACAATGGCTGCCATCAGTGCTGAGGCCAGAGTCTGAAAAGCTTGCTGAAGGGCTGCCTGACCAGAATGAATGCCCTCCAGGAATGCATTGGTTTGTTGCAACTGCCTTTCGACACCCTGGATGGCATTCAAAATGGTAGACTGCCCAACAGTGAGGGACCTGAGGAGGTCAATGGCCTCCTCACTGAGGGCAGCAGGGGTGACTGGGGCAGGGCCTGAAGTGCCTGGGGCAAAGGTGATGCCCACCCTCCCGGGTGAGCGGGCACGGGGCGAAGGCTGCTGGGCTGCTGGGAGGGCGGTACTGGAAGGGGGGGTGGCGGCTGTACCTGTAGATGGGGGTGGCACAGATGTTGCTGCAACCACAAGGGAGCTCCCATCAGAGGACGAGTCCGTGTCACTGGTCTCACGTCCCGTCCCGCCGTGGAGCTCCCCTCACCCTCCGTCCCACTGGTGAACTCTGAGTCCGTAGTGTGGCCCTCCATGGCCATGTGGGATGCAGCCCCCTGGTGCTCCAGTGCCACTGCTCCTCTGCCTGATGATGCTAATGCACACAAGAACAGGGAGACCACAAAAAGGGGGGGGATGACAGAAGAAAAACATGTTGAGTGCATGCATCACCGCTACCGTTGGCGGAGACGACAGACACAGAAGCCCCCTGCACTACGCCGCACTCTTGGGCTCCACTGTTCAATTCCTGGGAAATGGCCAACAAGGCTATGGACGACATCTGCACACATAGATGACAAGGAGACATGACTAGGTGTACTTGGCACTCTACAGAGGTGGGGTGGGATGCCACATGGCCTGCCTTACGGAGGGACCTTGCCTACGGAACTCACCCTGGCCTAGGGAAACCCCACAGCCCACCTCCCCCACCCAGACCCCTCCACTGCGTGCAAAGTCAGCAGAATGAGAGTGTACTCACCCCCTTCTGGCTGCTGTGATGCCCTCAAGCGCCCATTCAACTCCGGGTAGACCACCTGCCAGGATCCTGAACATCAGGGGGATCATGATGTGATGGGCACCCCTCCCACGTTGGGAGGCTATCCCCAGCTGAGCCTCCGCCGTCTTCTTGCTCCAGCGGCGAATGTCCTCCCATCTTTTCCGGCAGTGGGTGCTCCGTCTGTGGTAGAACCCCAGGGTCCGGACGTCCTTGGCGATGGCACGCCAAATATGTTTTTTCTGGTGGGCGCTGACCTACATGAATTGTACAGGGGGAAGAGAAAGTTATTACCAACTGCACCGTCAAAGTGATTGGCCCCCATCCCTACCCTTGCCATGTGGCACATGCATTCACCGTTGTTTCATGCACGCCACACTCTCCCCCCTTCCTTCTTACATCCAGCCATTTCCACACAGGCATAACCCATACAGCATGCTCCCAGTGTATTTACCTGTTTGTCTGGAGGACCGTAGAGTAGCGTGTACTGGGGGAGGACTCCATCCACGAGTTTCTCCAACTCCTCCGATGTGAAGGCAGGGGCCCTTTCCCCAGACACTGGAGCCATTGTCTCTTCCAGACCGAGGTCACAGCAGCACTTGCAGTATAGGTCCTCTCCTGTCGAAGATCAGGTATCAAGTGATAGAACAGATAGAAAATGGCGGTCACATCCGCGGCAGTGCGTACTGTCACCGCCGGCGTACATCGTCATTGGCTCCTGGGACTCATAGGGTCCAATGTTAACCAATGCAGCATTGCGCCGCCGTCTTTGACCGCCTACCGTGACGGTGTACAACACCAGCGCAGTTATCTCACATCCCATTGTCCCACTTTAGAGGTCAGGCAGCCGCCATTTCAGGGGCCCACATGGCTTCATTTTCAACTGCGTCACACATACCTAGGCCTAGACTCAACACACATACGGGCCACTTTTTGAGTATGAATGGTGTTCTGTGTAAGCTGTGGGTACGTACCTCCGAGTTGTTTGACTCTGTGCTCGCTGTTGTCCTTCATAGGCACCGTCCGCTGGGACATGTGAGGAGATGGCGGCATCCTCCGGTGTACCAACCGTTGGTGGACCTGTCGAAAATGGAGGAAAGACATGTGATTATCACATACAGGCTTGACCGTGCCACAATCCAGGAACTGTGTACCTAGTTGGAGACAGACCTGATGTCAGCTATCCGCCATCCCACAGGAATCCCCCCTCTAGTGCAGGTGCTGTCAGTGCTCCATTTCCTTGCAAGTGGGTCATTTCAAACAACAGTGGCCATAGCATCAGGGATGTCCCAGCCTATGTTTTCCAACGTGTTGTCCAGAGTGTTGTCTGCCCTTATGAAACACATGCGGAGCTACATCGTTTACCCTCAGGTGGAGGATTTGCCTACAGTGAAAGGTGATTTCTATGCCCTGGGACATATCCCCAACATCATAGGTGCCATTGATGGGACCCATGTGGCTTTGGTCCCCCCACAGGAGTGAACAGTTGTACAGAAACCAGAAGAGTTATCATTCAATGAATGTACAGATGGTATGTTTGGCAGACCAGTACATCTCCCATGTGAATGCCATGTTCCCTGGCTCAGTACATGATGCCTACATCCTGTGGAATAGCAGCATCCCTTATGTGATGGGTCAACGCCAGAGGCACTGTGTGTGGCTATTAGGTGAGCACCTGGAAGCTAGTCAGTGGGAATGGTTGTCTGGGTCTGGGGATATCCCTCCAGGTTAGTGTGTGTCTAACAGTTGTCCCTCGCCATTTGCAGGTGACTCTGGTTACCCCAACCTGTCATGGCTACTGACCCCAGTGAGGAATCCCAGGACAAGGGCAGAGGAATGCTACAATGAGGCCCATGGGCGAACTAGGAGGGTGATCGAGCGGACCTTCGGCCTCCTGAAGGCCAGGTTCGGGTGCCCCCATATGACAGGTGGATCCCTTTTCTACTCACCAAAGAAGGTGTGCCAGATCATTGTTGCCTGCTGTATGCTTCACAACTTGGCTTTGCGACGACAGGTGCCTTTTCTGCAGGAGGATGGTCCAGATGGAGGTGTTGTGGCAGCTGTAGAGCCTGTGGACAGTGAAGACGAGGAAGCAGAAGAAGAAAACATGAACAACAGGGACTCAGTGATCCAGCAATATTTCCAGTGAGACACAGGTAAGAGTACAGACCTGCCTACTACATGTAATTAAACACTACTGCCTCTCTACTGTCTGTTGATTTCACCCAGTGTATGGTCTCTGAGTTGTCACTTTCCCTTACGATTTCACAGATGTGGGTCCCACTGTGTGACATCTGCTTTGATTCCTCATGGACTAGAGCTGTGTGACATAGGTATGTTGACATTACATTTGAATGAACATTTTGCCACTGTAATTGCTAATACACTATTTTGAAATCACAGACAGACTCCAGATTGTTTTGTGCTTTAAGTGTATTTATTTAAGTGCTCAATATTGGAGGGGGTAGTAAAATGGTGAGGGGTGATGGTGGAGGAATGTCCATGGCAGAGTCCAGTATATTAGTCTCACAGGTGCATTGTCCAAAGGGGCATAGGAAGTGGAGCTGGGGCAGTTTAAGTATGGACAGGGTGACAAAGTGGGACAGAAGGATGACATTCAGGGTGGTCTCATTTCTTGGAGGGGGTCTTGGCATTATTCTCTGTCTTATTCCTGGATCTCAGGGACCGTTTGCGAGATGGTTCTCCCTCTGCAGGGGGTGGGGTGCTGGTGTGGTGGTCCTGTGGTGGGGCGTCCTGTCCCCTAGCGCCAGCGGAGGTGGTGGGCAGTTCATTGTCCAGGCTAGTGTCAGGGGCCCCTTGTAGTGACACAATGTCCCTCCTGGTGTTCACGAGTTCCTTCAGCACCCCTACAATGGTGCCCAAGGTGGAGTTGATGGTTATGAGTTCCTCCTTGAAGCCCATATACTGTTCCTCCTGCAGGCGCTGGGTCTCCTGAAACTTGGCCAGTACCGTTGCCATCGTCTTCTGGGAGTGGTGGTAGGCTCCCATGATGGAGGAGAGGGCCTCATGGAGAGTGGGTTCCCTGGGCCTGTCCGCCCCCTGTAGCACAGCAGCCCTCCCAGTTCCCCTGTGTTCCTAGGCCTCCGTCCCCTGGACCATGTGCCCACTACCACTGCCCCCAGGTCCCTGTTGTTGTTGGGGTGGTGGGTTAGCCTGGGTTCCCTGTAGTGGTGGACATACAGCTGATTGACGTGTCCTGGGGACGGAGGTATGGGCCCTCTTGGTGGGTGCTGTGCTGGTTTTTCCAGAGGGAGGAAACTCTGTAGTGGCCTGTGACTGTGTCAGGGGAATCGACTGACCACAGGTCCCCGATGGGCTGGGCTGGTCATCTAGATCCAGTTGGACAGAGGTGCTGTCATCACTGTGGGCCTCTCCTGTTGGTGGTGTGGACATGTGTGGACCCTCCTGTCCGGTGATGTTGGGTAGGGGTCCTGCAGGGGTATAAAAGGATGGTTATTACATCGGTGTGTGCCATGGTGTGCAATGGGTGTGTACCCCAGTGCTTGCATTCCTGTGTGGGACCTTGTGTGATGATGGTTTAGTGGGGTGTTTGGGTATGTGCAGTGGGCATGCTTTAGTGATGGGTGTCCATGCTTTGTTGTTGCATGCAGGGCTTTGTGTTGGGATGGGTGGTTAGTGAAATTGGGACATTTGTGAGGAGTAGGACTGCTGGGGGTGAGGGTGATGGTGGGGTTATGTGCTGGCATGCAGGTAGGGTGGGTGATGTAATAGTTAAGATTTGTGTTACCAGAGTCCATTCCTCCACCTACTCCTGCGAGGCCCTCAGGATGCAGAATCGCCAAGACCTGCTCCTCCCATGTTGTTAGATGTGGGGGAGGAGGTGGGGGTCCACCGCCAGTCCGCTGAACCGCGAGGTGGTGTCTTGAGACCACGGAACGCACCTTCCCCCGTAGGTCGTTCCACCTCTTCCCGATGTCCTCCCGATTTCTTGGGTGCTGTCCCACTGCGTTGACCCTGTCCACTGTTCTTCGCCATAGCTCCATCTTCCTTGCAATGGAGGTGTGCTGCACCTGTGATCCGAATAGCTGTGGCTCTACCCGGACGATTTCCTCCACCATGACCCTGAGCTCCTCCTCCAAGAACCTGGGGTGTCTTTGCTGTGCCATGGGGTGGTGTAGGTGATGTGTGGGGTGGTGTGTGGGGTGATAAGTGTGCTGATATGTAGTGGGGTGTTGTGTGAGGTGCGTGGACGTTCTGTGGGTGATGGTGTTGTGTGCCTGTGGATGCTAGTGTTCTTGCAGGTGCTGTCTCTCTCTGGCTTTCGTTCGTGAATTGTTGTCTTAAGGGTTTGTGGGTGATGTGGGTGTGTGTTTTATATTGCATTGGGTGTGTGGGAGTGGTGTGTGTATGTGTATCAGGTGTTTGTATTTGGAATTGTCCAATGTGGCTGTGTTTTGTAAATGTGTAAATGTTTTGTACATTTGAATGAACATTTTGCCACTGTAATTGCTAATACACTATTTCGAAATCACAGACAGACTCCAGATTGTTTTGTGCTTTAAGTGTATTTATTTAAGTGCTCAATATTGGAGGGGGTAGTAAAATAGTGAGGGGTGATGGTGGAGGAATGTCCATGGCAGAGTCCAGTCCATTAGTCTCACAGGTGCATTGTCCAAAGGGGCATAGGAAGTGGAGCTGGGGCAGTTTAAGTATGGACAGGGTGACAAAGTGGGACAGTAGGATGACAATCAGGGTGGTCTCATTTCTTGACGGGGGTCTTGGCATCATTCTCTGTCTTATTCCTGGATCTCAGGGACCGTTTGCGAGGTGGTTCTCCCTCTGCAGGGGGTGGGGTGCTGGTGTGGTGGTCCTGTGGTGGGGCATCCTGTCCCCTAGCGCCGGCGGAAGTGGTGGACAGTTCATCGTCCAGGCTAGTGTCAGGGGCCCCTTGTAGTGCCACAGTGTCCCTCCTGGTGTTCACGAGTTCCTTCAGCACCCCTACAATGGTGTCCAAGGTGGAGTTGATGGTTATGAGTTCCTCCTTGAAGCCCATATACTGTTCCTCCTGCAGGCGCTGGGTCTCCTGAAACTTGGCCAGTACTGTTGCCATCGTCTCCTGGGAGTGGTGGTAGGCTCCCATGATGGAGGAGAGGGCCTCATGGAGAGTGGGTTCCCTGGGCCAGTCCGCCCCCTGTTGCACAGCAGCCCTCCCAGTTCCCCTGTGTTCCTAGGCCTCCGTCCCCTGGACCATGTGCCCACTACCACTGCCCCCAGGTCCCTGTTGTTGTTGGGGTTGTGGGTTAGCCTGGGTTCCCTGTAGTGGTGGACACACAGCTGATTGACGTGTCCTGGGGATGGAGGTATGGGCCCGCTGGGTGGGTGCTGTGCTGGTGTTTCCAGAGGGAGGAAACTCTGTAGTGGCCTGTGACTGTGTCAGGGGAACCGCTTGTCCAGAGGTCCCTGATGAGCCGGGCTGGTCATCTAGATCCAGTTGGACAGAGGTGCTGTCATCACTGTGGGCCTCTTCTGTTGGTGGTGTGGACATGTGTGGACCCTCCTGTCCGGTGACGTTGGGTAGGGGTCCTGCAGGGGTATAAAAGGATGGTTATTACATTGGTGTGTGCCATGGTGTGCAATGGGTGTGTACCCCAGTGCTTGCATTCCTGTGTGGGACCTCGTGTGATAATGGTTTAGGGGGGTGTTTGGGTATGTGCAGTGGGCATGCTTTAGTGATGGGTGTCCATGCTTTGTTGTTGCATGCAGGACTTGGTGTTGGGATGGGTGGTTAGTGAAATTGGGACATTTGTGAGAAGTAGGACTGCTGGGGGTGAGGGTGATGGTGGGGGTATGTGCTGGCATGCAGGTAGGGTGGGGGATGTAATAGTTAAGATTTGTCTTACCAGAGTCCATTCCTCCACCTACTCCTGCGAGGCCCTCAGGATGCAGAATTGCCAAGACCTGCTCCTCCCATGTTGTTAGTTGTGGGGGAGGAGGTGGGGGTCCACCGCCAGTCCGCTGAACCACGAGGTGGTGTCTTGAGACCACGGAACGCACCTTCCCCCGTAGGTCGTTCCACCTCTTCCTGATGTCCTCCCGATTTCTTGGGTGCTGTCCCACTGCGTTGACCCTGTCCACTATTCTTCGCCATAGCTTCATCTTCCTTGCAATGGAGGTGTGCTGCACCTGTGATCCGAATAGCTGTGGCTCTACCCGGAAGATTTCCTCCACCATGACCCTGAGCTCCTCCTCCGAGAACCTGGGGTGTCTTTGCCGTGCCATGGGGTGGTGTAGGTGATGTGTGGGGTGGTGTGTGGGGTGATAAGTGTGCTGATATGTAGTGGGGTGTTGTGTGAGGTGCGTGGAAGTTCTGTGGGTGATGGTGTTGTGTGCCTGTGGATGCTAGTGTTCTTGCTGGTGCTGTCTCTCTCTGGCTTTCGTTCGTGAATTGTCGTAAGGGTTTGTGGGTGATGTGGGTGTGTGTTTTATATTGTATTGGGTGTGTGGGAGTGGTGTGTGTATGTGTATCAGGTGTGTGTATTTGGAATTGTCCAATGTGGCTCTGTTTTGTAAATGTGTGTGTATTTTGAGCGCAGCGGTGTTTACCGCCAATGGAATACCACGGTTGAAAGACCGCCGCGTGGATTCGTGGGTTGTGATAGTGTGGGCGTATTTCTGTTGGCGTGAAGGTGGAGGTTTTGTTTTCGCCAGTTTATCTCTGACCTTTGGTGTGGTGGACTTGTGTGGGTGTCTAGATTTTGGGGGATTCCGAACTGTGGGTCATAATAGCTGTGGCAGAGTTCAGCGGCCGCGGCGGTGTGTTGGTGGTCTTCTGCACGGCTGTAAGCGGGATTTACCGCCAATGTCCTAATGAGGGCCCATGTCTAATGGACATTTTGCCTAAACCAAGCAAGCTACTGAGAACAGCCTTCCACCTCCATAATAATTTTTTGACGAGGACTGAAAGTTTTTGACCAAATTGTGGGCATGCTCAGCATAAGTCTTACACTCCATGATAAGTCTCAGACCTGCTCAGATATTTTTTAAGTGCCTTCTGCCTTCTTATCATCAGGTCTGTAATAACAATGTCTTCTTTCATGAGAGACCTATGGCCTGTTACGTTAGCCAGAAGAAGATCAGAAACACGTTATTTCTGTAGTTCCCGTATACCTTTAGCTGGAGGCTAAAATCTCACTATGAAACCTTGAACTGACGTTATGCCAGTTCCTTTCTTTTCTAAGAAGCTCCTGGATAGGACCATAGTCTTTGGAATGCAAGGACTCTAGAACTGTTGAAACCAGTGGTTTGTGAAATTTGAATAATATGTTTCTGCATTAGAACACAACATTTCTGCAAATAAAAATGTAACTATGCAAAATGAAAATCTGTAGTTTTGCACAATATTCTAGCATGACATGCACCCTTGTGTCAATTTTTTATGTGAGGATGCCTTTTATAGTGCAAAAATGTTAAAGTACCTTGAACAACAGCTGCTCACATTGTGCTGTTCTTGTCAGTTTCCTGTAAATTTTAACCATAAATGGTGCCATTCTCTGTAAGATTTTACAGTGAGTGGCATAATGGAGTAATTTGGGGGATTTTGACGAACAAGTGTAATGTGAAATCCCCAAAATGATGTGAAGTGCACTGCCATCATTTAAATGTTGCCCTTGCCTAGTTGAAATGTATTTTAAGGGGTGCTTGGGACCTGATTTATGAAAAGTTAGCGCTGCCTTTACATCATTTGTTGATGCAAAAGCAGCGCAAACTTTATATTTTTTAAGTTTGCACCGCTTTTGTGTCAGAAAATGATGTAAAGGCAGCACTATTCATAAATCAGGCCCTTGGTGTTTCCTCTTTAGCAGGAAGTACCTTGGACGCAATATGAGAAATCACTGCTGCACCTCCTCGTTCTGGTTGTACTTCCTTCGAGAAGTAAAATATTTGCAAGGGAATCCCGATCTCCTCCTCACAATAATCAGGAGGAGACCATGATGAACAGGAAATGTTGAGCAGGGGAAGGTAACTCTCTCTTTCTGTTAAAGGCATCATACAATGTTAAAACAATTGCTTGAAGATACTCCTGGGACTAAGGGGTGTTGTAAACGCTGTGACAGTTCCTGTCCAGAGTTTTCCACTTCCATCATTTTATTCTTTCAGTCTCTCCCATTTCAGACTTTTATATTTCTTTCAAAGAAAGTGTGAAGTTTGGAAACGTGCAGAAATCCTCAATATATCTACACCCTATGAACCTGCTTTATCATTATGATAATTGGGTTGATGAGTTCTTTGGCCATCATTGTTTTGTCTTATTGCTGGTCTAGTGTCTGCTAGTTCCATCATTGTTTTCAAAATATTAGATAAGATCAATAATCAGATGCTTTATAGCCCAAGTAGGAGAACATATGTTAGAGACAGACTTCATGCTGGGGCTTTCAAGGCAGAGGTCATGCCAGTTTGCAGCATCAACTTCAGATGGAGCTGACAGTGGGAAGAAGTGGCCTGCAGCTGTTCTCTGTTTATGTTCCAGCCTCGAACAAGCTGCAGTAGGAAATAACTAGCTTTGTATTTCAGAATGAAAATACGGGTATGCTGGGCCAACCATCTCTGAAACTCGAAAATAGGCTTGCTATTTATTTTTGGTAACTTTTAGAAACAGCTTCCGGTTGTCAGGACACCATCAACCAATAACCATTTTTTTATGTTTTTTGCTCTTTTTATTTCCTATGGTATGTTTCACCGCATTTCTTGTCATATTCTGTCTGGTTATGGATCATAATTTGTGCAGTAGACTGGGATTTTTAAATGAACATTTTGAAATACATGTACCATTTCTTAGTGCCGTCCTTGCATGTGGTATTTATTGATAAAAGAGGGTTTGGAGTTCCACTGTGTTCCTGAACTTATCTTGTTTGACTGGTTGTCTCCTTCAAACACGTCGACACACTTACTGAGTGGGTTTTGTATGGGTTGCAGTCCAACTGGATTTCTAATTTGTATTGACACATCAACTAAGTCCTTGCACCAGGAGGTTAGAAATCCAACCCCTGCAACTCTGATAGATTGTTCAGATATCATACTCATGTCTCCTTCCATGAAAAAGTAGGACGTGATGTTTCTTCTACAAGAGTTCCTTGTGTTTTGACATCTAGAACGAAATGAGGTAATCTGACAATGAGCAGCTGCTTTATATAGGAAAATTGGGATCTAAAACAGGAGTCCCCAGCAATGCCTACATCCATTTTTTTCTCAACGTATTCTCCTTACTTTATTTTTATTAAAGTAAAAACAATTTATACTCTTTAAGTAATAGAAGAAAGTTACGTTATGTTCTCGTCTACAGAAACTAACAAAAGATATTCCATAGAAAAAGGAGACAGTATTCAAAACATTTTGCCTCTTTCCTATTACAGGCAGAAAACCCGGGCATTCCCCGAGAGAATAAAAAACAAATGACTTATTGAGCGAGGCCTCCCCTTCACACACAGGCTACTAGCTATCCTACAAATAGCCATAGTCCATCACCACTAAAAACAAGAAAGGAATGAAGAAATAAAGGTAAGTGCCACAACTTACCCTTAACAAAAATCTTGACCAGGATGCGTGCTGGCCCTCACACCACCACAAGCTCAAAGCAGGCCCATACACCTCTCCAAAATTAAAGTGTGCCCATGAACCGCTCCAAGGTCAGACCACATCCGTGTACCGCCATAAACTCAGAGTGAAACTGTACACTGCTTCAAACTCAGAGAGGGGGTCCGATCATATGCGGCCTGTGCCTTACAAACGTGAAAGTTTTCTCATCACATCAACGGGCCCAAGGCCTACGTCTGTCATTCATGAGCCTTCCCCTCACTTACACAATCCACTGGGGAGCTGTAGGCTTTTGAGGCAGTCCCAGGTTTAACAAAATCTTGTAAATCTGAGAAGGCGTCAAAATCCATGGGTGTTGCCTGGAAACACCCACAGCAACACCCACGGAATGCCTTTTTGATGCAAACAAAGACAATGCAGCGACATGCTCTGCATTGCCTTATTTTAAAAAGTGACGCACCAGCGGCGAAAGTCTCTTGGTAAATAAGTCCACTAGTTTATAAAAAAAAATTGAATTATATTAGAAGCATATGTTTTTGACACAGTTATGCATGCTGTAGCTGCAGCGTTCGTGAGATTTCTATATATCTCTCATACTTTTGCACTACAGACTTTTAGAGAGAGGTTTCCAAGACTGTGCAGGTAAGACCTAAAGGCTGCTTAAAGACCAGCATAACTAGATGTGATGGCTACAAAAAGGCCCTAGTTCCGTTATGCAGAAGATATCTAGACTGTGCCCAGAGGGTTGTCCGCTATCGAGGCCAAGCAACCACGAACGAAAGGTCATTGTGCACTACGAAGCATGCAAGAAACACGTTGCAATGAAAATGTACATGCTGCAGCGTGAACTGAAGTAGTGTTCCTGCCCTGGTTTTAAATACAATTGAATCTGCAAATCCTCTCACAGCCCACCAGTGCAAAACTAATGAAATGGGAAACAGGCACTTCAGACAAAATAATTAAAAAACGAATGTATATTTAAATTATGGCTACTATTATGTTTGCAAACAATCTCATAACGTCTGAGAAAATCAATAATGATTTACCACACGAACATTAAGGTAACGGTTTATAAGATCATGATGTTCCCCTTTGGCTTCTTACATTTCCCATTGTCTGATTTTCTCCTCTCAGGATTGTAACATACCATATCCATTGCTGACTGGTCATTACTGCAGTATTAGAACAAATTTCAGTCCCCAAAAATAGAAATGGTCATTGCAGGTGTAACAATAACTTCTCTCTTTCTCAAGTCCAACTTAAGGCAAAAGGTTTTGATCTGTTCAGGGGTTGAAATCTGGCCCACTTTTCCAAGTGCTGAAGCTTGATAGGTACAATAAGTAGAGTTTTATTTTATTTTTAACACAGTACTGGAAACTAAAAATATGGGATACTCAAAAACGCGCTCAATGTTTTTTTCGCATATGTTCATTTACAATTATGAGTGTGAGATGCATTTATTTTTTTGCGAGTTACCTGTAACGTTTATTTAAATTGTGCACCTTTAGGTAAAATATCTTTGGCCAGTATCTCACATGAAAAATGCACTTGAGAGAATACCTTATATATCAAGATCAAGAAAGATACTGCGATAATCATGTAAAATGTGCTTATATGTTCAACAGCATCAACATGTCACATTTCAAATAAGGCAAGATGATATACGACTAAGCCTGCATAACAAATAACTTCACGGAGAACTACTCTGAAGTAAAACCATAACAAACATTGGCAAAGGCCACTTAGGGACATATTTATACTTGTTTTGAGCAAATTTGCGTCATTTATTTTTACGCAAATTCGGTGCAAAACTAACTTGATATTCATACGTTGGCGCTAGACCTGACTAGCGCCAAAGTTGTGGAGTTAAAGTCATGTTTTGGACGTAGAAACCTACCTTGCATCAATGAGATGCAAGGTAGGTGTTCCCGTGCACAAAATTACTCTATGGCCTTAGCACCATATTTATCCCCCGGTTCTAAAATCATCACAGGGGGAGGGTTCAAATAATCCCACACCACAGGGACAGCAGAAAATGGGGGAACCCCATCTCAGGTAAGTATAGGTAAGTACAGGTAAGTATTTCTTTTGATGTTTTAATTGCCATTGGGGGCCCTAAAATTGGCGCCCTAAATGGCACTGGGTGCAATGGCCATGCCAAGGGGACACTGGTCCCCTGTGCTGGCTATTGGGGTGGTGGGCACGACTCCTGTCTTTTGTAAGACAGGAGTCATGTGGTACGGATGGTTTTGCGTCAGAAAATGATGCTAGGCTGGTAAGAGTCATTTCTTTTACTCTAACCTGCCTACTGTAATATTTTGGTGCAAAACCCCCTTCTCCCATACCGCCACCCCCACCTGGCTAACATAATTTTTTTTACGCTAGCCCACCCTTTGTGCTGGCTTGCACAATTCCATTAATATGGTGCCCGGCTGGCACTCAGGAATGGTGTAAGCCAGTGCAAAACATTTTGATGCAAAACTGCGTTAGTGCATGTTAGAAATGGGGTCTTTGGTTGACAGTCAGGTTACCCCCTGTTCAAGCAAGGACCTTCACTCTAGTCCAGGTAAAAGAGAATTACCCTCAGCTAACCCCTGCTTACCCCCTTGGTAGCTTGGCAGAGCAGTAGGCTTAACTTCAGAGTGCTAGGTGTAAAGTATTTGTACCAACACACAGAGTAACTTAATGAAAACACCACAAAATGACACAACACCAGTTTAGCAAAATAGGACATATTTATCTAAACAGAACAAGACCAAAACGACGAAAATCCAACATACACAAGTCAAGTTATACATTTAAAAGATTAAACTCAAAAATAGTCCTTAGAAACACAAAATGTTTCGATGAGGTGTTAACATGGCGTCGTGACGGAGTTGTTCCCAACAAGCCGACACCAGCGGCGCCAGACAGAGTCGCGTAGACTCTCAAGTACAGTACCTTTGGTGAAGAGTGAAAACGAGTCGATGCGCGAAGCCGGGGATCGCGGCGTCGGTGCGAGACGTTGATTCCGTGCACTTCGAGTGGCGTCGGTCATGACATGGTGCAGCGACTTCCACGGAGTCGCAGACTTCAGCGGGGCTGCAGCGCCGTCGGGCCTGCGAAGATCGCTGCGTTCCAGCGAAGATCAGGGAGTCGGGTGCAGGTGGCGTCACTGGATTCGGCAGTGGCGTCGGTCCGAAGTAGTCCGAAGTTGATTTTCTTGGATTTCCACCAGCTTTCCTTCCAGGGGCACAGGGACTAGATAGAGCACCACTTGTCAGAGCAGGAGTCTTTCCAGAGACTCCAGGTGCTGGCAGAGAGAAGTCTTTGCTGTCCCTGAGACTTCAAACAACAGGAGACAAGTTCTAAATCAAGCCCTTGGAGATTTCTTCACAAGATGGAAGGCACACAAAGTCCAGTCTTTGCCCTCTTACTCTGGCAGAAGCAGCAACTGCAGGATAGCTCCACAAAGCACAGTCACAGGCAGGGCAGCACTTCTCCTCAGCTCTTCAGCTCTTCTCCAGGCAGAGGTTCCTCTCGTTTCCAGAAGTGTTCTAAAGTCTGTGGTTTTGGGTGCCCTTCTTATACCCAATTTATCCTTTAAAGTAGGCCTACTTCAAAGTAAAGTCTCTTTTGAATGTGAAATCCTGCCCTTCCCAGGCCAGAACCCAGACACTCACCAGGGGGTCAGAGATGGCATTGTGTGAGGACAGGCACAGCCCTTTCAGGTGTGTGTGACCACTCCTCCCCTCCCTCCTAGCACAGATGGCTCATCAGGAAATGTAGACTACACCCCAGCTCCTTTTGTGCCACTGTCTAGTGTGAGGTGCAACCAGCTCAACTGTCAAACTGACCCAGACAGGGAATCCACAAATAGGCCGAGTCACAGAAATGGTCTAAGCAAGAAAATGCTCACTTTCTAAAAGTGGCATTTTCAAACACACAATCTTAAAATCAACTTTACTAAAATATGTATTTTTAAATTGCGAGCTCAGAGACCCCAAACTCCACATGTCCATCTGCTCCCAAAGGGAATCTACACTTTAATCAGATTTAAAGGTAGCCCCCATGTAAACCTATGAGAGGGACAGTGAAAACCTAATTTAGCAATATTTCACTGTCAGGACATATAAAACACATTACTATATGTCCTACATTAACCATACACTGCACCCTGCCCTTGGGGCTACCTAGGGCCTACATTAGGGGTGTCTGACATGTAAGAAAAGGGAAGGTTTAGGCCTGGCAAGTGGGTACACTTGCAAAGTCGAATTTACAGTTAAAACTGCACACACATACACTACAGTGGCAGGTCTGAGACATGATTACAGAGCTACTTATGTGGGTGGCACAACCAATGCTGCAGGCCCACTAGTAGCATTTGATTTACAGGCCCTGGCACCTCTAGTGCACTTCACTAGGGACTTTCTAGTAAACCAAATATGCTAATCATGGATAAGCCAATTACATACAATTTACACAGAGAGCATATGCACTTTAGCACTGGTTAGCCGTGGTAAAGTGCTCGGAGTTCAAAAGCCAACAGCAACAGGTCAGAAAAAATAGGAGGCAGGAGGCAAAAAGATTGGGGATGACCCTGCATAAGCAAGAAAGTCCAACACAACCCCCTACCAGCCTAAAGCCAGGGGAGAACAATCAATACCTTGATGTGCTTATCTGATTGGGGCAATAGAACAAGGACCCAGGCCCACAACAGCAGGGGAATGTTCCAGTTCTACGCCTTCCTGACTCCAGTTGGATTACTCTGTCCATACTCTCAGGGCTCACTAAGTTAAACCATGGGGGACCCTTCTCCACATCTGCAGATACCATCTGTGCAGCACCTAACTTTACTTTGCTCACAGATGTATCCCAATGGGAAGATAGCACCACCAGCGCCAAACAGCGGTGTTGCCCACTCTACCCCCGGGGTGTGACTCTCGTCCCCCACCCCAGAGGCAACTCTGTCCACCAGGAAAGCAAGCCACAGTGGCCCCGGACAACTGTCAGGGATGAGAGCCTGAACTCAGGCCTCTCCAACCACTGTGACTGCGGAGAGTGGAGGGCGGTAGCCCCAGGTGCCTGGCACCCTTTGACCACTCTCTCTTCCACCAGGTCAGGGATGACAACCTGACCCTGGTCCTCCCCTCTGGGGCTCTGTACCCTCCCTGCCGGAGCGGCACCCCCAGAGTCCAAAATTGTCAGGGTGCTTGCAGAAGCAGTCCTGCACAATTCTTCCACCAGTGCAGGGATGTTAACCTGCAACTGGTCATCCAACCTTGGGTCTGTACCTTCAGGTTGGACTAGGGCCAGGGGTGAGGCTTCCCTCCCCCTGCCCTCCCTTCTGGGGTCCTGCACCCCCCAACTAGGAGTGGCCCCCTCAGAAGACAACATGGGATGGGCAGTGTTCGCAGTAGCCCCTTCCTCCAGGTCAGTGGGACACCTTGAACCTGATTCTCCAGTCCAGGGTCTGTACCCACAGACTGGACCACCGCCTGGCAACCCAAGAATTTCTGGGGGGCATACCTACCCCCCACCAGGTCAGAGTTTACCGTCTGAACCTGGTCCTCCAACCCAGAGTCACCACCCTGTGGTTGAACCATTGCCTGGCAAACCAGGACTTCCTTGGGAGCACATCTACCCCCCATCAGGTCAGAGTTTACCCACTGAACCTGATCATTCAACCCAGAGTCACCACCCTGCGGTTGAACCATTGCCTGGCACACCAGGACTTCTAGAGGGGCACACTTACCCCCCTTAAGGGACACACAGTCCTCAAGGGCCACACAAGAGTCTGGCTGGCGCAGGTCTCCTGACCCCTGCCCATCTGACGGAGTCTGGATACCCCTCAACCCAGATATGGTCTCACCAAGGTCATTCATGGGGGGCTCTGCTCTCAGACCCCTGACCCTCCAGGTTCTCCACTGGGGTCCGCAACCCCCTCTCAACCCTCTGTCTGGACTTCTGCACCCCCTCACTAGGAGTGGTACTGCCAGACACCAGAACTGGTGGGACGCTTGGTACAGCCACTCCCCCAAGTTCTCCTGACACTGTGAGGTCTCCCTCAACAGATGGCCCTACAGTACAGGTAAGGCTTCCCTCCTGGAGTGGACCCCTCCAGGACCTGGGACCAGATCTCAGGTGCCTTGGGCCTCAACCAAACCCTATTCTCTCTCCTCTGAGACTGGACATGGGGTCTCTCACCCATCCCACTACACTGGGACCTACCTGGGACACTACAATCCTTCCCTACCTCACCTGGCTGGGAAATACCTAGACCACTCCTCTCAGGAACACCCCCAAATGCCTCTTCAGACTCCCTGGTACTCACCCAGAAGTTTGCCTCCATTGTAAGCTCCCTGGGGTCAGAGAACTCACACTCCACCTGGTGTTGGCATAGCTCTGGAAAATAAGGACTAGACATATGCTCTCCAGCAATTAAATCATGCAGCCCCTCGCATGAATTAACCAAAGTACCCTTCACCCACCCATCCAGTGACTCTGCTTTGGAAAAGCACCCCACATCACCCTCCTGAGACTGGTGAGACAGTACCTGACTGTCCCTGACACTCAACCCACACTCTTCTGAGATGTCTTCACACTCCATAACCAGGACTTCTACCTGTGTGGAACCCCTCTCCCTGTCACTCTCACTTAGAGTCAGTAGAGTGTCCCTCCCACCAGTAGGAATATGACTTCCCATGCCAGTTCCTCAATCCACCTCAGGGACCCTGCGTATCACTGGAGCTACCTCATACCCCTGAACCTCCTGCCGTGTGTTAACTCCCTTCTTCAAGTAGGGCACCACATTTCTGGGCATGTGCACTTCTTCAGCAGCACTGGATATGAAATTGTTGCTGCCACCATTCCAGCTGGACTCAGCCCTCCTGACTGCCAGCTCTTCCAGTTTTAGCTCATAAGCCAAAATCATCTTTTTTATCTCTAAGTCCCTTGTCCACTCGTCAAGCTCCCTTTGCATCCTCAACTTTTCTGACTCCAACCGGCGAGCCCTTTCTGCCTGTCTGTCCTGCACATCTTTAGGAGTCAGACCCTTAGAGGACCAACTGCTACCACTCCTGGAGACCCTCCCCCAGATTTGACAGGTACCTCTACTACACCACTGTGTAGACTCTGCACTTCCCCATCCATATCTTCTGTGTGCCCCCCAGCTTCCTTGACTGTCACCCAGGCCCTCAATGCCTCTTGCAGCTCCCCCTTCCTGGCAGAACTCTTAATGACAGGCAAGATCTTCACAGAAATGTTTAAATTGAGCAATTGAGTACCTCTTCAGTTTCCCTAATTCAAACACAGCTCCAGCTGTTGCATCTCCAGATTGAGACATGATGTCAACAAGTGCAAAGTTCCAACGGAAGAAAACAAGTTCCCAATGAAGTAAAAAGAATCAGTCAAGGGATCAGCAAAATCATGGAAGTAGAACAAAAAGGAGTCCCAAGGAGAAAAATTAAAGATCACCAAACAAGTAGTATGTGGTCACGTAGTGGTCTGAGATCAAAACAGTAGTGTACACTTGATCACTGTATGTCAAGTACAAATACAAGTCCAAATCCCAACCGCTGATCACCAATGTTAGAAATGGTGTCTTTGGTTGACAGTCAGGTTACCCCCTGTTCAAGCAAGGACCCTTAATCTAGTCAGGGTAAAAGAGAATCACCCTCAGCTAACCCCTGCTTACCCCCTTGGTAGCTTGGCAGAGTAGTAGGCTTAACTTGAGAGTGCTAGGTGTAAAGTATTTGTACCAACACACACAGTAACTTAATGAAAACACTATAAAATGACACAACACCAGTTTAGAAAAATAGGAAATATTTATCTAAACAAAACAAAACCAAAAGGACGAAAATCCGACATACACAAGTCAAGTTATTAATTTTTAAAGATTAAACTCAAAAATAGCGCTTAGAAACACAAAATGCTTCGATGAGGTGTTAACACGGTGTCGTGATGGAGTCGTTCCCAACAAGCCGACACCAGCGGCACCGGACACGGAGTCGGTTAGACCCCCAAGTACAGTACCTGTGGTGAATAGTGAAAACGAGTCGATGCGCGAAGTCGGGGACCACGGCGTCAGTGCGAGACGTTGATTCTGCGCACTTCGAGCAGCGTCGGTCACGACGTGGTGCGGCGACTTCCACGGAGTGACGGACTTCAGCGGGGCTCCAGGGGCGTCGGGTCTGCGAAGATCGCTGCGTTCCAGCGAAGATCACGGAGTCGGGTGCAGGCAGAGTCACCGGATTCGGCAGCTGCGTCGGTCCGAAGTCGCCCGAAGTCGAATTTTCTTGGATTTCCACCAGCTTTCCTTCCAGGGTCCCAGGGACTAGATAGGGCACCACTTGTCAGAGCAGGAGTCTCTCCAGAGACTGCAGGTGCTGGCAGAGAGAAGTCTTTGCTGTCCCTGAGACTTCAAACAACAGGAGGCAAGCTCTAAATCAAGCCCTTGGAGATTTCTTCACAAGATGAAAGGCACACAAAGTCCAGTCTTTGCCCTCTTACTCTGGCAGAAGCAGCAACTGCAGGATAGCTCCACAAAGCACAGTCACAGGCAGGACAACACTTCTCCTCAGCTCTTCAGCAGGCAGAGGTTCCTCTTGTTTCCAGAAGTGTTCTAAAGTCTGTGGTTTTGGGTGCCCTTCTTATACCCAATTTCTTCTTTGAAGTAGGCCTACTTCAAAGTAAAGTCTCTTTTGAATGTGAAATCCTCCCCTTCCCAGGCCAGGCCCCAGACACTCACCGGTTGGTCGGAGACAACATTGTGTGAGGACAGGCACAGCCCTTTCAGGTGTAAGTGACCACTCCTCCCCTCCCTCCTAGCACAGATGGCTCATCTGGAAATGCAGACTACACCCCAGCTCCTTTTGTGTCACTGTCTAGTGTGAGGTACAACCAGCCCAACTGTCAAACTGACCCTGGCAGGGAATCCACAAACAGGCAGAGTCACAGAAATGGTATAAGCAAGAAAATTCTCACTTTCTAAAAGTGGCATTTTCAAACACACAGTCTTAAAATCAACTTTACTAAAAGATTTATTTTTATGGATCAAAACTATTTATTGGTAGTTTAGAATACAAATAACACCTTACACAGCCATGCGCCTACAACCACTTGGGCCGGCGGCGTTTCACATCCAGTATTGACAAGCCCCAGGCAGAGGCTCCAATGAAAGGACTATACAGCCTCAGCTAAGGTAAGCTCTTCCCTCTCACCTAACATGCCCCAACTTGCACAGGACCCAGCTTGTGCTGAAGCCCCATTTAGAAGTAGAGAAACAGAAAAGGCACAACCAATCACAACAAAAGACATAACAAACCCCTCACAGCAATGCTCAGCGAGAGTCCCTCCCGCACCCTGCCGAACCCCCCCAGCCCAGACCCCATCTGCCCCACACTCCACGGGCCCCCCTTCCAGCTCCCCTCTAGTCATCTCCCAATAACCTCAATACCCTCAGATAGGCAGGGCATGTGAGATTATTAAATTCAGCAGATAGAATCTGAATGAAGGGTTTCCATAGCTCAGCTGATACATCCGCTTGCTGGTCGGCCACTATAGTTAATTTCTTCATGGCCAAAATGTACCAAAGCTTATACAGCCAGGAGGTATAGCTCGGGACCCCATCCGTACCCCTCAGGCCTAGGATCACCTGAAGTGCCGCATTGAGTGCAAGGGCAATCTGCCGACCCCACAGAGAACGAAGGGGGAAGGTGAAAGGGTTGGATAAACCCAAAATAGTGTATGCTGGGAGTCTGGGAATCTTTGTGGAGAACACTCTGTCAATCTCATCTAGAATACCATTCCAGTATCTCGTCAGCTTCGGGCAATGCCACAACAAGTGGATGAGCGAGCCCGGATTCCCACACCCCCTCCAACAAAGCCCAGACTTCGTAGAGTCCCATTCATGGATCCTCTCAGGGGTATAGTACCAGGAAGTAGAAAGCTTATAAGCCGTTTTAACCCCCGGGACATGATGCGCCATATGGTGCACTCTAAAATAGATGTCCTCCCACTCCTCCTCCGAAAGCTCTCTCCCCAGTTCCCTCTCCCAGCACAGCTGCCCCTTCGTCTTGGCAACGGGCACCGCCCTGAGAAGGAGGGCGTATAGCTCCGACACCAACTGCTTATCATAGTTCTTCCTGACCACCCATTTCGTAAATGGCGTAAGTGCTCTAGCGACTAAAGGCCTGATCGCTGGTTGCAGCACCCAATGCCGAACCTGGTAGTATGACAGTCTATCCGCTTCTGTTAAGCCATAGGTCTCCCGGAGCCGGTCAAAGGGAATAATACCATCCTCATCAAAGAGGCACCCCACCCTTCTGCAGCCCTTCGCATGCAAACGCTGAAGGCCCTCCGAGCTCAAGCCGGGCGTAAACTCTGGATTCGCACAGATCGGAGTCATAGGGGAAGGGAAGGTCGTCAAACCGCATCGGACCGCCACTGCATCCCACACCCCAAGATTCGCTCCCGTAATAGGGGAGGAGTAGAGACCTGCTGCTCTTTGCCGGCGCCGCAACCAAGGCTCTCTCCAGACATGAGAACCAGCCACCGGCTGTTTCATGAAACACCAATGCTTTTCGGTCAGCAGCTGACTCCACTCGACCAGGAAACGAGCTGGGCCGCCTAATAGTATTTTAACAGGCAGGGCACCGCCAATCCCCCCTTAGCTTTAGGGCGGAACAACGTGTTTCGGGAAATCCGCACGGGCCTCCCGTCTCAAACGAACTTCATGAGCGCCGCCTGAAGCGTCGCCACAGTACGAGGTGGCGGAGTAAGAGGAAGTGTCTGAAACAAGTAGAGAACGCGCAGCAGGATTGTCATTTTAATGGCTGCTATTCTACCAAACCACGACAATTTGAACTTCCTGCATGTATATATCTCTGGAGAGGGCCAAATAGTTCAAACTGGCCGTCCTTGCCACTGTCTTCGCCAGAACTATCCCCAGATATGGAATATGCGACGCTGCCCATATAAAAGGAAATTTAGATCTCAACTCTGCTGCGTGGACCGACGATACTGAAAGATTCAAGATCTGCGACTTCTGCATATTCACCTTGAACCTGGAAATCACACCAAACGCCTCCAAGGCCTCCACAAGCACCAGCAGCGAAACCATGGGCTCCGAGAGGGTGAGGATCATGTCATCCGCGTACAGGCTAATAAGGTGGTGATCCCCCCGAACTTAATGCCCGTAATATGAGGGGCAGCATGAAGCCTCTGTGCCAGGGGTTCCATATAGAGGGCAAATAAAAGTGGGGAAAGGGGGCACCCCTGCCTTGTTCCTCGACCTATTGGAAACAGCAGTGAAACCATGACATTGACATGTACAACCACGCTGGGTCGGCTGTAGACACACCTAACCCACGTCAAGAACGTCGGCCCTATACCAAAAATCTCCAACACTCAGAAGAGATACGGCCAGTGCACTCCATCAAAGGCCTTTTCGGCGTCGATAGTAAGAAGAATGGCCTCTTTAGGAGACCGATGTGTCTTGTCAATCAGATGTAGGGTCCGCTTAGTGTTGTCCCCACACTGTCGGTGATGATAAAGCCGGCCTGGTCCGGGTCAATAAGCCCAGGCATATAAGAGTTTAAGCGCTGCAACAGTATACCCGTAAAGAGCTTGGCATCAGTATTAAGAAGTGAGATGGGCCGGTAAGAGCCACAATCCTCTGGGCTCTTCCCAGGCTGAGGTATAACTGTGATGATAGCATCAAGCATGCTAGGGATAAGCGTATGTGTCTCTGTGAAAGAGTTGAATAATCGAGTTAGCACCGGGGCCAACTCCAAACAGAAAGTTGCATAAAAGAGTGGAGTAAAACCATCCGGGCCAGGTGACTTCCCAGCCTTCAGCCGTGAAATCGCTGATATCACCTCTTCCAGGTAGATAGGCTCGTCAAGAGAAGCTGCATCCTGCTCCCGAAGCGGCGATACGGCACAGTCAGAAAGATAAGGGGAAGGATCGTGCACAATAGCCGCGTCTGCCGCATAGAGTTCCCGATAAAAATTAGCAAAGCCTCCACAATCTGATCGTCTGTGTGAGCCTCTCCTCGTGAGGAAGAGCGCACCATCCGCACTGCTGAGGCATGTCGCTGGGCCCTCAACTTCTGGGCCAAAAGCCTCCCACTTCTATTGCCCCCAACATAATACTTATGCTTAAGGCGTGCTAATGCAAACTCCGCCCTATCCCAGTCCAATCTCTTCAACTGCAATCGCGTCCGTTCCAGCTCCCTCCATACTCGAGGAGCTCCCGTAGATTTATTGGAACGCTCCAGAGCTGCCACACGCTGCTCCAGGGCCTCTCTCTTATCCCTCCTGGCCTTGTTTTCTTTTGCTGCGAGAGGGATCAACTCCCCCCGCACGACCGCTTTAAGCGCCTCCCACAATGTTCCTATGCTAGTCTGTCCATTGTCATTCTGTTCAAGATAATGCCTATCGAACGGCGCAATGAGTCCACCACCTCCCCAGACTGCAACATCGTATCCCGGAAGCGCCACCCTGGGACCCGCACTGGGTAGGCCTCCGCGCAGACCGTCACCGTGATTGGGGCGTGATCTGCCAAGGCACGTGGCTCAATCGCCGTCTCCTGAACCCGTGCGCGGAATGCAGAGGAGGCCAAGAAATAGTCAATGCGCTCATATGTTCTGGATGCTGCCGAGTAGAACGCATAGTCGCGCAGACTTGGATGGGCCGCCCGCCAGATGTCCTCCAGATCACAATCAGCGAGCCACTGGAGCCCCGCCGTGGTTAAAGCCCCTGTCTGCCCGTACCTATGCCCCGACCGATCCAAATCATTGTCCAGAACAATGTTAAAGTCCCCGCCAATTAATAGAGCCCTGTCTGAGGTCGTAAATGTCAAAGAGAGCGCCTGCTCTATGAAACTTTCTTGCTGTGTGTTAGGTGCATAGATATTAGCTAATGTGAAGTGGAAAGAGCCTACGCGGAGTTTCAGAGCCAGATATCTACCCCTGATCTCATGAATCTTAGCTATTACCTCCCCACGAAAGGACTTTCAAAGCAAAACGCTACGCCACCCTTCTTTGTGGACGCAGAGGACCAATACTGCAGCGGAAAAAACCTAGAGCACATACGGTGCGTGTCCACAGCTAGTAAATGCGTTTCCTGCAGCAGACAGATTTGACTCCCGGAGCGCTCTAAGAAGGACAGGATCGCCAGCCTCTTTGAAGGATTATTGAGGCCACGTACATTAAGGCTCAAACATTTAAAGGTGAAACCCATATGGAGGGGACAGGAACAGCAATTGTCAGGTCATTACCATAAGGTCCGGCGCTGAGGCGGCCCTGAACAAGGTGAACAGGGAATCCCGCCATGATCCCCAGTAATAAGCAAATGACCTGTAGAGGGGTACAGTACAACCAGAGAAAAAAGCACAACAGGTGCAAATCAACCATCGTCCAAGTCCTCCGTGATACATCCACAGTGAGGAAGGGTTCCAACCAAAATCGAGGACCCACCGTCAAGCACGCGTCAAACTCCTGGAACCCCACCACCCAGGCCCTTCCCCAGTCCAGTTGACTTCACCACTGCTGGACGGCCCACCAGCACCTTCCTGCACTAGCACTGACCATCCAGGCCTACGGGCCAGCACCGGCAGCTACACTGTTCAAAAGCGCTTGTCTCTCCCGTGATCGTTCTCTGGATGACGGTCGTGATGGCCTCCACCTCTTCTCCTTACGACGCCATCCGGGTCGACTCCCTACAGGGCCCCCGCCGGGGGACCCATCTCTCTTCTCTGCGTCATCCATCCCCAGCAGCCGATGGTCCTCCTGGAGCGTTTTCACCTGTCTCAACTGATCGCCCCATCGGAGCACCAGATGGAAGGGATGGCCCCAAGTATAGGATGTGGAAGTCGCCTGGAGATGATCTGTGACAGGCTTGAACTCTCTGCGCCTCTGCAATGTCAACACAGAGAGATCTTGGTAAAGCTGCAGGGTATGCCCCCAAAATTGAATCTGCGGCAGATTCCGCGCCCTCTGCAGTATTGCTTCCTTGACCTGAAAGTTATGGACGCATGCAGAATATCGGGAGGGCGCACCCTGGCACTCCCCCCCGGCTCACTCTGTGAACCTGATCCAGAATGATAGACAAGAAGGAGCCAAACAAGGCTGTAACAAACTCTCGGATATTGTCTCCCTCGGCCCCCTGATGCGAATATTATGGCGTGGGGATCGTTTTTCTAAGTCTTCAGCCATGAGCTGCAACTGTTCCTGCTGTTTGTGTAGACGGAGTACCTCCTGCTGAAGCTGCTCAACCTCCTCCGCTCTGGAGACCACATTATCCTCGATGTTGGACACTCTTTCCCCCAAAGAAGTAATGTCAGATCTCAATTCCCGTACTTCCTGGGAGATATCTCTGCGCAGGTCCTGCAGGTCTACCCGTAGCGAGTCAAACAGAGAGGTAAGGAAGCTCTTTGTAACGGGGGCCTCACCCTCCACCTCCATGTTGCCCAGCTGGTCAGCTCCCCGTGTCGAAGCTGCGGCCTCCGCTTGGTGGGTCTGCGCCGGGTGTGATCTAGTTAGCATCTCTCGGACCGACTGGTCCCTCTTGGGCTTGGAAGATGCCATCGCCACCTCCTCCATTGCACAAGGCCGCTGATTGTGCCTCCAAAATACGGCCTTTCCACCAACTTCCCGTCTCCTCGCCGCGGGCCGCCCGTTCTGCCGAGTCTCCACTGCCGTCTGCAACACCACCAGGCCACTCCAAGGCCGTCCAAGCTACTATTTCACCGCTAAGGGAGCCTTCGCCGCTGCACCTTTCAAGTGGACGTCTCCAGGCACCCCCAGGCCTCCTGGCCCAGCCAGGACCAGCCAGCCGTAATCACACAGCTTCGCAAATCTCAGTATCCTCGCCGCACTCCGTCCTGCTTTGCCACGCCAAACTGCACTGCATCACCCCGTGGGGCGAGCGGTCCCGCCGATCCCTGGTGGGGCTAGCGCTGCATGTCCGAGAGGCCTCTCCTGCTCACCACATCGCGGGGAGGCCAGGCAACCCCATGGCACCTACCGCTCCTCTACGCCTCCTCAGGCGGTGCGGCCTGCTGTCTCCACCCGCTATAGGCCGCAGGCCGCGCTCCTCCGCGCGCACCCCTGCAGCTCCATAGTTGCCACGGGCCCCACTGACTGCCTCCTCCGGGGCTCGCAGTCCAGGGCCCCCGCTGTCACCAGCAGCGGGCCCGGTCCGGCTTCCGCCTACAGCCATGCGCGGCCCTGCCGGTGCGCCAGCCCGAGGGCACGCCCTCCAAATCTCGGGGCACCCCACGCAGCCCCCAGGCGCTGCTCTCGTCCGCTGCCACACGAGCCGGCCCGCTGCGGGGGCTGGGGTTCCACCGCCGTGCTTTTTCTGGGCCCGGGCCCAAGATGTATTTTTAAATTGTGTGCTCAGAGACCCCAAACTCCACATGTCCATCCGCTCCAAAAGGGAATCTACACTTTAATCAGATTTAAAGGTAGCCCCCATGTTAACCTATGGGAGGGATAGGCCTTGCAACAGTGAAAAAAGAATTTAGCAATATTTCACTGTCAGGACATATAAAACACATTACTATATGTCCTACCTTAACCATACACTGCACTCTGCCCTGGGGGCTACCTAGGGCTTGCCTTAGGGGTGCCTTAGATGTAAGAAAAGGGAAGTTTTAGACCTGACAAGTGGGTACACTTGCCAAGTCGAATTTACAGATAAAACTGCACACACAGACACTGCAATGGCAGTTCTGAGACATGATAACAGAGCTACTTATGTGGGTGGCACAACCAGTGCTGCAGGGCCACTGGTAGCATTTGGTTTACAGGCCCTGGCACCTCTAGTGCACTTTACTAGGGACTTAATAGTAAACCAAATATGCCAATCATGGATAAGCCAATTAAATACAATTTACACAGAGAGCATATGCACTTTAGCACTGGTTAGCAGTGGTAAAGTGCTCAGAGTTCAAAAGCCAACAGCAACAGGTCAGAAAAAATAGGAGGCAAGAGGCAAAAAGATTGGGGATGACCCTGCATAAGCAAAAAAGTCCAACAGTGCAGTTTTGCACCCAAAAGTATAAATATGCCCCTGACTGACTTTGGCGAGTGTGTACTTCTTTTGGGAAAATATGCAATATGTGAACGAGATTGGGTAAAAATCAAAGCTATAAAGTAAAGAAGCAATCAATCAGCTAAGACACAACGACTCTTGTACTAGTGCATTAATTTTCAGAGAGCTGCTCACATGTCAGTGTTCAGGCATAAGGCTGTCACGCAGCAAGAAAGCCAGGGGATGAATTGGCCCTATGCAGGATGCAGTGGTGGGCAGAAGCAATATGTGAATGACACTTGCACAGACCAATAGATAAAGAGGGCTGAATAAAACCCCTAGATATATTTGAATATGTATGTATTTTTATTATGAATGTTTTGGAAAATATGAAGCTTTTGGGACAGTTAAATCTGTCTCTATGACAGACCTACAACATTGCATGTTTGCCATTCACCACTTTTCTCTCATATGTCACATTTGTCCTCAGTCTGAAAATTTGCCCCTCACCCAAAGCCTACGACTAGAAAGTTATCATGAACCGCATATGATGCTATTTCCTTGCTTTGGGTGGTGTCCATTCTTTCTCTATATTCCCAGAGGATGGCAGCACATTCAGTGGCCACACAACCGCATTGAATCTTCCTCCACTTTTCCACATCGTTGATTCCACATGATCCCGATTGACAATGTCACTCAGCGCATGCACATTGGATCATTAGTGACCCCATAAAATACAAAGACGTTGTCTTTCTTGCTTCAAAAACTTCCACTCCTCTTTCTCGGCAAGTACACTTCTTTATACGTTAAAAGCTCTTCTCGATGTAACTATGCTGTTTTCCGGAAGTAGCCAAGCTTTCCCATTGGTGCACTTCAGTTGTATTTATGAATTCTGTTTCTGCCTACTAATATTCTTTCCCTCTCTCCTTGTCTTGCTTGTTTCAGAACCGTTTCTTCTTTCCTTCAATATTACAAGAGGGCCTAAGCAGAAAGTACTTTTTTCCTATTTTCTTGTGTGTTGTTTGCACTGTTTTGCTAATTTTACTGTCTGGTTCCTAGTCGGCCCAGGGACCACAGCCAGCCATTAACATTTTTTTTCTGTGCTATATTTTTTTTAAAAAAGTCTATTGATTTGTGAAAGGCCTTGGAGTAAATACAAAATATGTTTATTTCTTATTTTGCGCTTTTAGACATGCTGTAAACGTGCATTTTGATGGGGCTGGATAGTCATTTTTGATGTCTGGGGATGCTTATAGTAGGTGAAGTTTTAAAGTTGACATCATTTTCATTTTTGGCATTGGTGAATTCATGGTAGTGTTTTCTTCTTTGTTTATTATACCTACTTTATTTGCCGCTGGCCAACTGTCGATTTTTCTGTGGCTAGGGTATGTGTGTGTATGTCAGTCAGAAAAATACTTTGGGCCAGTGATGCTCCGGTGCCTCTGTGCTAATCCACTATTTGTGGCTTAACGCCACCTATTAAATATGGGCTCCTCTGCTGCAGTTTTTGTCATCATAAGGGCGTGCAGTGGGTGTTACTGTGGGTGTTCCACCGCAACACCCATTGTTTTTGATGCTGCCCTAGATTTACAAGAAGCCGCAAATCTGTGGCAGTGCCAAAAACTAACACCACCCCAAGGGTGGCATTAGCATGGCACAATGAGGAAGAATACTTTTAATCCTTCTCGTTTTTGCTTTTTACATGTGTGCTGCATTCTGCAGCACACATAAAAAGAGCAAAAGGCCCTGAATGATTGTTTATGTGCAGGAAGGTATCCTTTCTGCACATAAACAATTATTCAAAACCAACGATTTTCTACCTCTCTGTGTACTGCATTCGGCAGCACACAGAGAAGTGCAAAATCGCCATTGTAGATTGTTTATGTGCAGGAAGGAATGCCTTCCTGCACATAAACAATCATTCCCTTCAACGCAGACACCCTTGCACTATGGATGCCTGCATTGGCAGCTATATTTAGTGCAAAGTGCAAGGGGAAACACGGGTGTGCCATATGTTAGTAAATGTGGTGCATCCCTGCATTTCTAAAGTGACGCAGGGCGGCGCTGCACATTTTGTCACAGCATGGCGCTGTGCCATTTTGTAGTAAATGTGTCCCTTTATTTGGCCCAATTGAGGCATAAAAGTTACATTGAAAACAATAAATACAACAAAGTACACCAAAGAAAAGTAAAAAAATGCATATAATTAAAAACTATTCTGTTCCATTACAATTGGAGAAAGGTTATCAGTTAGTATATTTTACAAATATTGAAGGCACTTAAAATGTAACTTAACACTGCGTAAATAGTTTCAAGGCTTCCCAGATGGTATAGATAAGTCAGGGCCATTTCTTGTGATTTAGGGCCAGATGTATGAAGCATTTTCCTTGTCACAAATGGCCCATTGGTCCGTTTGGGACTAGTAAACTGCTTTTTGGCATGAACCAACCCTATTCTAACCTATTACCAACTCGCAAAATAGTGTTTGCAAGTTATCTTTAGTAAGGGGCGTACCCCGGGTGTCCCTTCCTAATAGCAAGTTGAACTGGTATATAGGAATGTTTTGCTACCGGGAATGTAGTCACGAAACATTCGCAGTTACCACCAACTTGAAGTTGGTGGTAAGCCATTCACAAATGGGAAGGGGTCCCCAAGGGACCCCTTTCCCTTTGCAAATGGAGGTGTGAACATTTTTAAGAGCAGGCAGTGGTCCCATGGATCACTGTCTACTAATAAAAAAATGAAAAGAAAACTTTTAATGTTTCAGGTGGCCCTTCCTGCACAAAAACAATCACCCCTACAAAACAGGCACCCTTGCACTATGATGCAAGGGTACCTATGCTGGAGCATGGCAGCAATTTGTACATCAGCGCAGGGGAGAGGACAGAAATGCACTGTATCTTGTAGATATGGTGCCTTCTGACTTTCCTGATGGCAAAGGGTGTCATAGCAAGGCATTTGCTGCACCGCCATGGGCCTGGTAAATATGACCTCTGAAACTGCAGAGCCCTTATGCTCAATAGAAACTTCAAATTGAACCCAACGTCAACAGGCACTCCTAGATATGTAAAGTGGGGAGATTTTATAATTTCTCAATCTCCAAGTAAACATGTCCTAGTTTTTGTCAGTTTGGGACCACATTTCATTATGCAGGATTTTGTGTGGTTTGTCATAAGGCCCAACTTGTCCATAAACCATGAAAAGCATCAAGTAAGGATTGGAGGCCATTTGCAGTTCTTGCTATTAGAACTGCATCCTCTGTATAGTGCAATGCGGGGACTTAGAGTGAGCCAAACTTCGGTATATCTTTCCCTGTACCACTCAAACCTCTAGCCCATTAATATAGATTAAAAAGAGAAAAGCTGCCAGCATGCAACCTTACCTTACCTCAACTGTGGTGGGGAACCCATCAGTTGAGTCCCCACCCTTGCTATAATGAACCTTGGCTGTGGTATGGGCGTGAAGCCTACAAAGCAGAATAATTATGGCAGCATCAATCCCTAACTGTGCCATAATTGACCACAACTTGGATCAATCCACTGAGTCGAAAGCATGTTAGGTCCATAAAAGCTGGGTTGCCACATCCTTTTTTGTGCTTTAGTGTATTTTTGGACAATCAAGGATAGATTCAGGGACTGTTCCATCATTCCTAAACTGGGCCAAAACCCACATTTAATGTCCAAGTGCCCTCTGGTCTCTGCTGCCCAATTCTCCAATTTTGCCAACATTACCCTGCCTAGGATTTTTACTGTGCTATCAAGCAGGGAAATTATACAATAGCAGTGGGGTTGGCTTTTGTCTCCCTTTTTAAAGACAGAGACAATAATAGCCTCCTGCCATGTGTTTACCAGGGGACCAATAATTGTGTATTTATGAACATTTGCAATAAGTGGTACCCCAAAAATTGCGGAACAGATTTATAAAGGCCAGGAGGGATTCTCTCTGGTCAAGGGGCCTTGTTTGAGGGAGCTACTCGCAATGGCTAGAATGATGTCTGACACCTCAATTGATCTGCTAAGAGCTAATGTAGCCTCTGGATTGCAAGTAACTATAGGATCAGGGCAAGGGTTATTCATCTGGTCATCTGAGCAAAAGATTTTTGAAAATTATCCACAAACTCTTTAGCTGGTATCATCGTCTCTGCTTTGGGCAAAACATGTCCCAAAAGGTTTGGTGCGTTAACAACCTGCCAAAACAATGTGGAATCTTTCATAGTTCTAGCTGCCATAAGATCTTCCCAGGCCCTCTCCCTTATTTCAGCCTTTCTAGTAGCAATTGCCTCTGTGTACATTTTTCTGTCAGAAAATATCCCTACATGATCAGGTGGGCTTTTACTAAGTGCAGTTTTTAGGGACTGATGAGCTTTAGAGCAGGCACTGTTAAACCATCTAGGACCGTTACTTATTTCTGGGGCACTTCTAGTTAATCTTGCTGCCATACACCTATTGAGGGAAGAATCCAGTAAGGCTGTGGCAATAGGTCGTTGATTATTTATAACAAGATCTTCGAAGAAATCATCCTTGTTAATCTTTACCCATTTTTTGTTTATGCCCTTATTTGTACTGTATTTTACCCTGTGTTGAAGAGTATCCTTGATATTACTGCCCAGATCGATGATTAGTTCCATGGTTAAGGAATTGTGATCGCTTATGCATCTGGTTAGAGTTGCCACCCTTTCAAAACTGGTAGCACTTTCTTAGAAATCAGCATTTGATCGATGGTAGAGCTAGTATTCTGCCCCACAAACGTTGATATTTGCCTTTGATCTGCATTAGATACGTCTTGAGAGAAAAACAGATTATTGGTGAGTATTACTCTGTTTAGTGACTCCTCTGATGGAGTGTGCTGAAAATGCGTGAGGGGTTGATCTAATTTATCACAAATGCTACATGATGCCATTATTTTTGGGTTACATAGATAGATAATAAAATCTCCCACCCAAGTGATTAGTAATTCTTTCTCATAACTGTTGAGCACCTTATGCAGGAATTCCTCAAACTCACCCCCCACCTTAGTCACAGCAGAGTCAAATATATTGTACTCAAAATGATCAAGAATAGATCAAAAGGTCTCTGCAAAATAATTATGAGGATAAGATAGTGCAGAGAAGTGGATACTACTTGTGCTCTGACACCCACCAAAGTCACTGATATAAAGGTGGTCAAACCACCTTTGTCCCGACCTGATAATGAAGGAATGGCTGGAACATCATAGGTAACATAGCCATCTAAGTGCTGGGAATCTAAAAGCCGGGTCTCTTGACAGCAAATTATCTGGTGTTGTTCTACCAGCTTTAGCCAGTCAGGATTCCTTAGCTTGTGGAGAAGTCCAACCACATTCCATGAAATTATACTCCAGGGCTTTCCCTGATTGGCAGTGGCAATAGTGTTGCCCTGGCATGAAGACACAGAACACATTTCAGGTTCATAGAGCTTCTTCAGGCTTTTGGCACCTTTTTGCAGTCAATCTGATTTTTCCAGTGGTGACAGAGCTTCAAATCTGTTTTGCAGAGGTAGGCTACTTTGTGAAAGTTAGGTAGCTACCATATCCCTAGTAGGACCGTTCATCTGGCCAGGCTGCGGAGACTCTATTAATAGAATCAAGATATTGAGGGGATTTTTGACCATAGAAGAAAACAGGTGGTTGAGTTTTAATGCCTTCCGAAGCAAGTGGAATTTTTGAGAAAGACAGTGTAATAAGGCCTGCATGAGGTCTGGTCTCCTAAAATCTATAATTACCCAGTCTCCGCATTAAGCCTTTGCCAGCGGCCATACCAATAAGACTCCCTGGTGGTGATAATGTATTTGGACAGATCTCTAGACCAGCCTGGATGCCTTCTCAGCCAATGATACACTTTATTGAGAAGGGAAATATGAGATTCAGGTAGCCAATGCTTGATTTGAGGTCCGTTTCTAACAAAATGATGTAGTGGATACCCTATGGGGGGATGTGAGGGTGAGTGTAATATACTTAGGGCCTGATTCTAACTTTGGAGGACCGTGTTAAACCGTCCCAAAAGTGGCGGATATACCACCTACCGTATTATGAGTCCATTATATCCTATGGAACTCGTAATACGGTAGGTGGTATATCCGCCACTTTTGGGACGGTTTAACACCGTCCTCCAAAGTTAGAATCAGGCCCTTAATGCCTAATTAAGGTGTACAAGGTCCGAGTTCCCCTCTTGCAAGAGTCCCGCTGATCAGGGGCTAACTGCTCCTCTTATGCTTATGAGTTATAAAATTGGTCTGATAGGCAGTGTAAGCACAGGCTCAAGGTCTCCTCTCTTTGGTTCTCTGGAGGGATCAGGCCCAAGCAGCTCTTTGTTTGTCCATGGGTTGATTGAATATTTGAACATTCTAAGGGCTTATTTTTATTAGTCAGGGATACATTTTAGCCGCAAATTTATCTTAAGCTGATTAAGTAAGATCTACTTTCCCTTCAAGGGTAGTTAGTTTCAATATAACAGAGGAACAAAATTGATATATATATCCTTCAAACAATTATCAAGATGATCCAGTCAGACAGATCAATGTAAAATTAACTTTCTGATGTCAACCTCAGTCATGCAGTCTTTTTGACAGTCTTTTTATCCACACTTCTCTTACCATTTGGGCCTTGATGTCCCTCAGATACAGACCTATACTTTGAATTAATGGAGTTAGCAGGTTCCATTCTAACCGCCTCTTGTCTGCTTCTCATAAGAGGAGGGCTACCTGAGTTAGATATTACTACAAGGGCCTGTGGGTCTTGGATGACACATGGAGTGAGCAAGCTTGGTCAGAAAGTAAAGTGTCTAAGGGGATCTGACCAGCGGGCATTTTCTGCATGGGTTCAGTGGGTTCAATAAAGTCTACTGTGACAGTCTTTGTACCCACTGAGTTGCTTCCAGAGAGACCATATTTCTTTAGTGTAGAATCCATTCTAGCCTCCACTCGATCAGTCTCTGTTTCAGTTGCCCCCATAATGGATGATAAATAGTTAGTAGTAGAGTTAGAGCTGACTCCCCCTTATTTGCACATGCAGACAAATGGCTTCTCTTGCACTTCCCATCCTCGTGCTAGGTACCTGTTAGTTACTTGCCTGGATTAAAATGAATGTTGTCCTCAACATACAAAGTTGTGCCACTGTTGTTTCCTTGATACCTGAGCCTAAAGACTGGGTCCAGACCAGCCTCCTCCCAGCTCTGACAGGTGCAGACAGGCTCGATCTTGGCTCAGTCTATGAAATGAGGGCATGCCCGGGTGTGTCCTCCACATATCCCACACCACTGGAGATAGAAAGCACTTTTAAAGCACACTGGGAATGAAAACAGCCCCTCCTCTTTGTCAAGCAACAGCGCCTCGACCCTTTGAGAGTACAAGTCCTACTATGTGCAGCCACAACTTCTCCTTGTTCACACCCCATGGCCCTGGAGTTGAAAAGTGCTTTTAAAGCATGTGGGGGGGAAGCAGCCCCTCCTCTAGCGCCCGGGCACTCTGGAACTACAAATCCCGTGATGTGCAGCCAAAACTTCTCCTTGTTCACATGTGTGTGAGTTTGTCATAGGCCACCGTTTTGTCTTTGTTCTAGGCCTACTCTGTTTTCAATGCCATGTGGTGGAGCAGCCATTTGGTGTAGCCAGTGGGCTTTTGCCATTGATCGCCATGGTTTTTTGCTTGTTGTTGTGAACATGTGGCCAACGGACATTTTGTATAGTCAATGTGCTTTTGCCAAAGGCCTGCATATGTTCTTTGTTGTCCATGCCTACACCCTTGGTGGCCATGTGGCAGGGCTGACATTAGTGTAGCCAGTGTGCTTTTGTCATAGACCTGCATGTATTTTTAGTTGTCCATGTCTTCTCACATGTTGTTGTAAAAATGTGTCCGGCAAATATTTTGTGTGGTCAATAAAATTTTGCCATAGGCCTGCATGTGCTCTTTGTCCCCATGCCTTCGCCCTTGTAGCCATGTAGCAGGGAGACTGTTTTGGGTAGCCAGTGTGCTCTGCTTTTACCACAGGCCTGCATGTATTCTTTGTGTGTGTGCATGTGTTCTTTGCAGAGTGGACATTTTTGTGTAAACAGTCTGCTTTGCTTTTGCACAGGCCTGCATGTGTTCTTTGCTCTCCATGAATTCGGCTTTGGTGGCCATTTGGCAGGGTGGCCATTTAATGTAACCAGTGCGCTTTGCTTTTACCATAGGCTTGCATGTGTTCTTTGTTGCCTATGCGTTCCCTCTTGGTGGCCATGTAGGCAGGGTGGCTATTTTGTGTAGCCAGTGTGCTTTTACATAGGCCTGCATGTGTTCTTTGTTGTCCTTGCCTTCTTCCTGCTTGCTGCCAACATGTGGCCTGCAGGACATTTTGTGTAGGCAGTGTGCTTTTACCATACGTTTGCATTGTTCTTTGCTGTCCATGCCTTCAAATTTGATGGCCATGTAGCAGGGTGGCCATCTTGTGTAGCCAATGTGATTTGCTTTTACCGTAGGCCTGAATGTGTTCTTTGTTGTCCATGTCTTAGCCCTTGGTGGCCATGTGGCAGAGCAGCCATTTTGTGTAGCCAGTGTGATTTGCTTTTGCCACAGGCCTGCATGTGTTTTTTGTTGCCCATGCTGTCACACTTGGTGGCCATGTGGCAGGATGACCATCTTGTGTAGCCAAAGTGTTTTGCTTTTGCCATAGGTCTGATTGTGTTCTTTGTTCTCCATGCCCTAGCACTTGATGGCCATGTGGCAGGGTGGCCATTTTGTGTAGCCAAATTGCTTTGAATTATAGGCCTCCAATGTGTCCTTTGTTGCCCATGCCTCCTCGCTGGTTGTTCTGAACATGTGTTTGAGCTTCTTGCTGAGCAAAATGTTGCTTTTCGACCATTGGTTTCATGATCTCCAGCAAGAAAAAGAAAGGGCTGTCCACCACCTTCTCCAAGCTCCACTTCTGGTGATCTGGACATGGATTGGACCCCAGCTGTATCCGAGACCCACCACAAGAGATAAGGGGAAAAGAAAGTTCCTGAAATACTTAGAATTATGGAAAGTAACAGTGATGACAAGCCAGTGATTGTCAGTATGGAGGGACACTCAGAGGACACTGAGATGACCCCACCTATTTAACCTGCTTGGAGGGATGTGGTTCCATCACCACCGTCAGCTTCCATATTTGAAGGACCCCTTCCAAGACCTGCATCCACCAATACCACAGTTACAGAGAGGTAAGTGACACACCCACCTACCTCAAGTTCTTCAGGCAATGGCATTGGCACACTAAAAATAAATCCTCCCCAGTTTGGGATTTCTTTATGATTAGCAAGCAGCAGGATAACATTGCAATATGTTCCATTTGACATGTGAGTGTTCATCAAGCTAAGCCAGGTTCACACCAAAGTACAGGAGTCCAAGCGTCCTATCTGAAAAAACATCACATAATCTGATGGGATGAGTACCTTAGAAAGATAGCTGGTGGTGGTGGTAATGAGAGAGGGGATGCAGTTCACTTCACAATGATAGAAGAAGAAGGTTGTCACAAGGAAGAAGAGCATGATGCAGTACACAAAGCAGCCCTGCTGCAATGAGTGTCCCCTGTAGTGTGTCTTTATCACCCACATCAGCAACCTCCAAATGGCACAACACTCAAATGCAGACACCACCGCTTACAGTTATTCCCACAAGACCCACATTGAGTCTACCACCTCCTGATTCTCTCCAGAAGTTACCTGTGTTAGTGTCCCAACAAAAGAAAAAAAATCCATGCTACCATTAGGGGATTTGTTTGGCAGGACGCACCCTATAAATGCAACCACCCAGTGCCACGTTTGTACAACAAGAAGCTGGCTAAAATATTAGTACTGGAACTACTTTCTTTTGTGGAAGGAGTGGGATTTTTAGAATTTGTCGTGGCCAGCTGATGTGCTGCACTTGGTTGGGCAAGCTGTGCAGCAGAGTGCTGTTCAGACTAGACACCTAACCACAGACATTTGGACCAGTTGTCAAGTAATTGATTACCAGTATACTACAGCACACGGGATCTGTTTTGTGGGGTTTAGGCAACTGATATCCACAGTTCTCAGCACTGAAGGAAGTTTTAAATGTATCCGGTGACATGCAGCAGTAGTGATGTTTGCAATGGAAAAAAAAACCCATACAGCTGTAAGCATCTTGGAAGAGTTTATCATCAAGATATTTGAATGGCTTTGGTCTCAGAATTGGATTTGTTGCCATGGACAATGCCAGTAATATAGTCAAGGCCATGGCAAATGGTGGATAATAATACCTGATTGTGCAGGACTTTCTGAAAAAGAAGACATAGTTAGCAACATACTGGCTACCTGCTGAAGAATGTGCACTCATTTCAGACATTCTTTTAAACCCCTTAAGCAGTTCAGGATCATTCAGTGTGCTACCTCATACAGGAGGTCCCAACATGCTGGGACTTGCCCTACTCCATACTGCAATGTCTGTTGAAGACATACACACAGATCACCGACTATGTCCTTCAAAGAGGAAGGGATGCAACTGGGAGAAACATAAAAATGGAGGTGGACAAATGGCTGCTGATCAAGTATCAGATCATTTTGGTGTCTGCCTTATTCTGCTCCATTTAGTCGCATAAATGGAATGGAATAATGTGCACACAAGACTCTCCATGAAGCCTATGTCTTCCATCCCTATCCTTATGTTCCTAATTCCCTCTCTGGACTGCCAGTAAAGATCATTCATTATACAAGACAGCCCTTGAGTGTATCGCTTCTGTGGGAAAAGAGGTACAGTGGACAAATATGTACCACACTTGAAACAGGTAACAATTGCACCATTGAGTGATAGTGTCTACCGTCCTCCCGGACCTCGCGCCTCTTTCAGCGACGCCATCGCCGACTTCATCTCCCCGCACGCCCTCGCCTCACCGGACTACATCCTCCTAGGCGACCTCAACTTCCATCTGGAACAAAACAACGACCCCAACACCACCACCCTGCTCGACAACCTCGCCAACCTCGGCCTCAAACAACTGGTGAACACCGCCACCCACATCGCCGGACACACGCTCGACCCTATCTTCTCCGCCAGCAAACACGTCTTCTTCAGCCACACCTCTGCCCTACACTGGACCGACCACAGCTGCGTCCACTTCACATTCCGACGCGAGACCTCCCACCTCCGCACTCAACCCACCCCTTGTCGACAGTGGAACAAGATCCCTGAAGAGCAACTCTTCTCCGCTCTCGCCGCCAACCAACCCACCCTCACCACCGACCCCAACGACGCAGCTCTCAACCTCACAAACTGGATCTCCAACTGCGCTGACAACCTTGCTCCCCTCAAACGCACGCATCGACAGACCAACACCAAAAAACCTCTCTGGTTCTCTGACACCCTCAAAGAATCAAAGAAAACTTGTCGTGCCCTTGAGAAGGCCTGGCGCAAGGACCACACCGCGGACAACATGACCGCCCTCAAGAACGCTACACGCGAACACCACCACCTGATCCGCACTGCCAAAAGGAACTTTTTCACCGACAGACTAGACAAAAACAGCCACAACAGCAGAGAACTCTTCAGCATCGTCAAAGAGTTCTCCAACCCCAGCGCCAGCGCCAACGCCGTCACGCCCTCACAGGATTTGTGCGAATCCCTCGCCACTTTCTTCCATCGCAAGATCAGCGACCTCCACGACAGCTTCGGACACCAGACCCAACCATACACCACTGAACCCGCTTCCCCGGACATCACCCTCAACAACTGGACCCACATCAACACGGAAGAAACCAAATCCATCATGAACTCTATCCACTCCGGCGCCCCTTCGGACCCCTGCCCGCACTTCATCTTTAACAAAGCCGACGACATCATCGCCCCGCACCTCCAGACCGTCATCAACTCTTCTTTTTCTTCTGCTACCTTCCCCGAATGCTGGAAGCACGCTGAAGTCAACGCCCTACTAAAGAAACCTACAGCTGACCCAAGCGACCTGAAAAACTTCCGCCCCATCTCTCTTCTACCTTTCCCAGCCAAGGTAATAGAAAAGACCGTCAACAAACAGCTGACCACCTTCCTGGAAGACAACAACCTGCTCGACCCTTCACAAACCGGATTCCGAACCAACCACAGCACGGAAACCGCCCTCATCTCAGTCACAGACGACATCAGAACCCTGATGGACAACGGTGAAACAGTCGCCCTCATTCTCCTCGACCTCTCGGCTGCCTTTGACACCGTCTGTCACCGCACCCTAATCACCCGCCTACGCTCCACCGGGATCCAAGGCCAGGCCCTGGACTGGATCGCCTCCTTCCTCGCTAACCGCTCCCAAAGAGTTTACCTCCCTCCGTTTCGCTCAGAACCCACCAAGATCATCTGCGGCGTACCTCAAGGCTCATCGCTCAGCCCGACACTCTTCAATGTCTACATGAGCCCCCTCGCCGACATCGTACGCAAGCACGACATCATCATCACCTCCTACGCCGACGACACCCAACTTGTACTCTCCCTCACCAAGGACCCCGCCAGCACCAAGACCAACCTACAAGAGGGTATGAAGGACGTCGCAGATTGGATGAGGCTCAGCCGCCTAAAGCTGAACTCTGAAAAAACGGAAGTCCTCATCCTCGGCAACACCCCGTCCGCCTGGGACGACTCCTGGTGGCCCACGGCCCTCGGCACCGCACCGACCCCCGCAGACCACGCCCGCAACCTCGGCTTCATCTTGGACCCTCTTCTCACCATGACCAAGCAAGTCAACGCCGTGTCCTCCGCCTGCTTCCTCACTCTCCGCATGCTCCGCAAGATCTTCCGCTGGATCCCCGCCGACACCAGAAAAACCGTGACCCACGCCCTTGTCACGAGTCGCCTGGACTACGGCAACACCCTCTACGCCGGGACCACCGCCAAACTCCAAAACCGCCTGCAACGCATCCAAAACGCCTCGGCCCGCCTCATCCTCGACGTACCCCGCAACAGCCACATCTCCGCACACCTGAGACACCTGCATTGGCTCCCAGTCAGCAAAAGGATCACCTTCCGTCTTCTCACCCACGCACACAAAGCCCTCCACAACAAGGGACCGGAATACCTCAACAGACGCCTCAGCTTCTACGTCCCCACCCGCCCCCTCCGCTCCGCTGGCCTCGCACTTGCTGCCGTCCCTCGCACCCGCCGCTCCACGGCGGGTGGGAGATCTTTCTCCTTCCTGGCGGCCAAGACCTGGAACTCCCTCCCCACCAGCCTCAGGACCACCCAGGACCACTCCGCTTTCCGGAGACTCCTAAAGACTTGGCTGTTCGAGCAGCGATAACCCCCCCTTTCCCCCCTAGCGCCTTGAGACCCGCACGGGTGAGTAGCGCGCTTTATAAATGTTAATGATTTGATAGATTGAGTGATTAAAGATTCATGTTTTTGTAAACTTCGGGCTATATTTATGAAGCCCTGCAGTTGTGCCAAAATACTTCACGCTTTGGGGCGTAAGCATTACTCTAAATCTATGAGATGACGCATTTGCCTAAATGTGTCTTTTTTTAGATTTACGTTGTCTAGAAGCTATCTCCACCAGCTGTGCCATGCAGAAATTATTATATGAAAGGTATGCATTTCCCCGCAAAAAGTCAATAAAAACTAACACAGTGGTGGTCATTACAACCCTGGCGGAAGGTGTTAAAGATGCGGTAATACCGCAAACAGTCAGACGGACAAAAAAAGGGAATTATGACCCTGGCGGAAACCGCCAACAAAGACAGCCACTTTAACACTTCGCCCGCCACGGCGGTACAGACAAGCAGCGCGGCGGTCACCGCCAACAGACAGGCGGAAGACAATGTACCGCCCACAGTATCACAACAGGCCAATCCACCACCTTTTCCGGGGCGGATTCACCGTGGATAAAAACACGGCGGAAACAGCTATTGCTTTGGGAAAACGCTCACCTTCTACATATCCCACGAGGAACGACGACTCCATGGACCCGGAACTCCAAATACTACCTGCCCTTGTGTTTCTGCTCCTTCACGACCAACAGCGACCTAGGCGCAGAAGATACCGGTGAGTACATCACCTACGATACAGGGGAGGCAAAAGTTAGGGGGACACCCACCAAACAGCCCCACCCTCGCATAGTACAACATACACACCAATGCAGTCACAAAAATCACAGTAACAACCCACAATTCCACCGGAAGAATGCAAAGACAATGCGAATTTCGGTCAAACTTTGTAATGTGCCAATATACATGTCATACAAGAATATACAAATATATGTATTATAAAATCACTCTTATTTACATATATACTGTTAGAAATGGGGTTTTTGGTTGGCAGTCAGGTTACCTCCTGTCCAAGCAAAAGCCCTCACTCTAGTCAGGGTAAGTCACACACTATCCAAGATTATCCTGTGCCCACCCTCTGGTAGCTTGGCACGAGCAGTCAGGCTTAACTTAGAAGGCAATGTGTAAAGTATTTGTGCAATAAATCATACAATACCACCATATAGCACCACAAAACTACACCACACAGTGTTTAGAAAAATATATAATATTTATCAGGATAATTGTAGGTCAAAAAGAATAAAGTTGCAATGGAAAATTGTAGAAATATCACAGGGAAGTGATATAAAGTGTCTTAAGTCTTTAGAATGCAATACAGTGTCTTTCAAGCACAAAGTACCTGGTTTCTGGTGGAAAATCTCCTCAGAGGGCCACAGGAGAAGAGATGCGTGGAAAAAGGGGTGTGTGCGTCGATTTCTCCTCAGCACACACAGACTTGCGTCGGTCTTTTCCACGCGGGGAAGTCGGGCGTCGTTTTCCGGCGCGCAGACAGTCTCTTTTTGTGGATCGCGGGGATTACCAGATGTCCCGGGTCTGTGCGTGGATTCTCCTGCTTGTTTTCCGGCTGCGCGTCGTTCTGCGGGGCTGCGCGTCGAAGTTTCGATCTCACGGTAGGCGTCGCGTCGATTTCTCCTTGGAAGTCGGGCGGCGTTGTCCTTGCGAGGCCGTGCGTCGAAAGTTTGGTCTCACGGCAGGCGTCGCGTCGATTTCTCCTTGGAAGTCGGGCGGCGTGGTCCTTGCGAGGCCGTGCGTCAAAGTTTCGCACTCACGGTGGGCGTCGCGTCGATTTCTCCTGGAAAGTCGAGCGGCTTTGTCCTTGCGAGGTAGTGCGTCGAAGTCTCGATCGTCCCGAGGGCGTCGCGTCGATCAGCATCGGTGTGCGGCGTTTTTCTCGCTGCGAAACAAGCTGTGCGTCGAAATTTTCGGCGCACGGAGCGTCCAAGTGAAAGGAAGAAGTCTTTTTGGTCCTGAGACTTCAAGGAACAGGAGGCAAGCTCTATCCAAGCCCTTGGAGAGCACTTTCACAGCCAGACAAGAGTTCAGCAAGGCAGCAGGGCAACAGCAAGACAGCAGTCCTTTGTAGAAAGCAGACAGGTGAGTCCTTTGAGCAGCCAGGCAGTTCTTCTTGGCAGGATGTAGTTTCTGGTTCCGGTTTCTTCTCCAGCAAGTGTCTGATGAGGTAGGGCAGAGGCCCTGTTTTATACCCAAATGTGCCTTTGAAGTGGGGGAGACTTCAAAGAGAGGCTAAGAAGTGCACCAGGTCCCCTTTCAGTTCAATCCTGTCTGCCAGGGTCCCAGTAGGGGGTGTGGCAGTCCTTTGTGTGAGGGCAGGCCCTCCACCCTCCCAGCCCAGGAAGACCCATTCAAAATGCAGATGTATGCAAGTGAGGCTGAGTACCCTGTGTTTGGGGTGTGTCTGAGTGAATGCACAAGGAGCTGTCAACTAAACCTAGCCAGACGTGGATTGTAAGGCACAGAAGGATTTAAGTGCATAGAAATGCTCACTTTCTAAAAGTGGCATTTCTAGAATAGTAATATTAAATCCGACTTCACCAGTCAGTAGGATTTTGTATTACCATTCTGGCCATACTAAATATGACCTCCCTGCTCCTTTCAGATCAGCAGCTGCCACTTCAACAGTGTATTAGGGCAGCCCCAATGTTAGCCTATGAAGGGAGCAGGTCTCCCAGTAGTGCAAAAACGAATTTAGGAGTTTTACACTACCAGGACATATAACTACACAGGTACATGTCCTGCCTTTTACCTACACAGCACCCTGCTCTAGGGGATACCCAGGGCACACATTAAGGGTGACTTATATGCAGAAAAAGGGGAGTTCTAGGCTTGGCAAGTACTTTTAAATGCCAAGTCGAGGTGGCAGTGAAACTGCACACCCAGGCCTAGCAATGGTAGGCCTGAGACAAGGAAAAGGGGCTACTTAAGTGGGTGGCACAATCCGTGCTGCAGGTCCACTAGTAGCATTTAATCTATATGCCCTAGGCACCTGGAGTGCACATGACTGGGGACTTATAAGTAGATTAAATAGTTCAATCAGGTATGATCCAAAGTTACCATGTTTACAGAGAGAGAGCATATACACTTTATCACTGGTTAGCAGTGGTAAAGTGCGCAGAGTCTAAAAACCAGCAAAACAGTATCCAAAACGAGGAGGGAGGCAGGCAAAAAGTTAGGGGTGACTACCCTAAGGCTGTCAGGTCTAACATGTGTCCCCCCCAGCTGAAAGTGGGGAGAGCTACCCGACCTCCTGGGAGCTCTCATCGCTAAGGCGGAAGTACCTGGAGAGACCATCAGCATTGGCGTGGTCAACCCCTGGGCGATGTTCCACCGTAAAGTCCATCCCCTGTAGGGAAATGGACCACCTCAGAAGTTTTGGATTCTCACCCCTCATCTGCATGAGCCATCTGAGGGGTCTGTGGTCTGTCTGAACTAGGAAGTGAGTCCCAAACAGGTAGGGCCTCAGCTTCTTCAGGGCCCAGACCACAGCAAAAGCTTCTCTTTCAATAGCACTCCACCTCTGTTCCCGTGGTAATAGCCTTCTGCTAATAAAGACTACCGGTTGATTTTGGCCCTCCTCATTTAGCTGTGCTAGGACTGCCCCTATGCCATGCTCTGAAGCGTCTGTCTGCACGATAAATTCCTGGGAGTAGTCAGGGGCCTTGAGCACGGGGGCCGTGCACATGGCTTCCTTTAGGGCGTCAAAGGCTTTCTGACAAGCCTCTGTCCAATTCACCAACCTAGGTTGCTTCTTGGACGTGAGTTCTGTCAAGGGGGACACAATGGTACCATAGCCCTTGACAAACCTGCGGTAGTATCCGGTGAGGCCTAAAAAGGCTCTCACCTCAGTCTGGGTTCGAGGTGGTTGCCAGGCCTTGATAGTTTCGATCTTGGCCTGGAGTGGCTGCACCTTGCCACCACCTACTAGGTGTCCCAAGTACACCACGGAACCCTGCCCAATCTGGCACTTACTAGCCTTGATGGTCAGGCCTGCCTGTTGCAGGGCCTGAAGCACCTCCTTGAGGTGGAGCAGGTGTTCCTCCCAGCTGGAACTGTAGACAGCTATGTCATCCAGGTAGGCTGCACAGAAGGCATCCTTGCCAGCCAGGACCCCGTTAACCAACCGTTGGAAGGTAGCGGGGGCATTTTTTAATCCAAACGGCATCACTCGGAACTGGTAATGGCCGTCAGGGGTGGAAAAGGCGGACCTTTCCTTAGCCCCCTCAGTCAGGGCGATCTGCCAGTACCCTGAAGTAAGATCAAACGTACTCAGGAACTTGGCAGCGCCTAGCCTGTCCACGAGCTCATCAGCTCGGGGGATGGGGTGAGCATCAGTCCGGGTGACTGAGTTGAGACCCCGGTAGTCCACACAGAACCGGAGCTCTGGCTTCGCACCTGGGGCAGTAGCCTTAGGGACCAATACCACTGGGCTGGCCCAGGGACTACTGGATTTCTCAATGACCCCTAGAGTCAACATCTTGGAGACCTCCTCCTTGATGCTGGCCTTCACCTTATCCGACAACCTGTAAATTTTGTTTTTCACAGGGAGACTGTCACCGGTGTCAATATCATGAACACAGAGGTGGGTCAGCCCAGGAGTAAGGGAGAACAGGGGGGAGAACTGCTCCAACAGCTCATAACAGTCTCCTTTCTGATTTAGAGTCAGGGTGCCAGACAGAATGACCCCGCTTACTGACCCATCACCTTCTTGGGCAGAGAGGAGGTCGGGGAGAGGTTCACTCTCCTCTTCCGTTCCTTCATCTGTGACCAGAAGCATGTTGATCTCCGACCTCTCACAATGAGCTTTTAGTCGGTTCACATGGAGCACCCTTAGGGGATTCCTAGGGGTTTTGAGGTCCACTAGGTAAGTGGCCTCCCCTTTCCGCTCCTTTATTTCAAATGGGCCAGACCAGCGGTCCTGGAGAGCTCTGGGCTCTACTGGCTCCATTACCCACACTTTGTCTCCAGGTTGAAACTCTACCAGGGTGGCCTTCTGGTCATACCATTGTTTCATCACCTCTTGACTGGCCTCAAGGTTATCTTGGGCTTCTTTCCAGAAGCGGGTCATCTGGTTGCGGAGGGCCAACATATAGCTGACCACATCCTGAGGGGGTGCCTTTGGAGCTTTCTCCAATCCCTCCTGGACAATGCTTAAGGGTCCCCTGACAGGGTACCCATAGAGAAGTTCAAAGGGACTGAACCCTACCCCTCTCTGGGGGACCTCTCTGTAAGCAAAGAGAAGGCATGGTAAGAGGACGTCCCACTTACGCCTCATGGCCTCAGGAAGGCCACCAATCATGCCTTTCAGGGTCTTGTTGAATCTCTCCACAAGACCGTTCGTCTGGGGGTGATAGGGTGTGGTGAACTTGTAAGTTACACCACACGCATCCCACAGCGACTTCATGTATGCGGACATGAAGTTAGTGCCTCTGTCAGACACTATTTCCTTGGGGAACCCCACACGGGTAAATATCCCCATCAGGGTTCTGGCCACCACCGGTGCAGTTACTGTCCTTAGAGGGATTGCCTCTGGGTAACGGGTGGCATGGTCCACCAAAACCAGGATGAACCTGTTGCCTAAGGCAGTTTTGGGGTCCAAGGGGCCAACAATGTCGATGCCCACCCTTTCAAAGGGGGTGCCAACGACAGGAAGTGGAATCAGGGGGGTTTTAACCCTTTTTCCTGCTTTACCACTGGCCTGGCAGGTAGGACAGGATCTGCAGAACTTGTCTGAGTGTGTCCTCATTTTGGGCCAATAAAAGTGGGTGACAAGCCTGTTAAAGGTCTTGCCCTGCCCCAAATGTCCTGCCAGGGGAATGTCGTGAGCCAGACCCAGTAGGAAGGTTCGGTAACATTGGGGGACCACCAGCACACGTGCTGCCCCAAAGCCCGGAACCTTAGGCTCACTGTAAAGGAGATCATTCTCCCAATATAGGTGGTGATCGCCAGAGGCGTCGCCGGCTGCCTGGTTTGAGGCTTGTTTCCTCAAACCTTCTAGAGTGGGACATTCTTTCTGCGCCTTGCAGAAGTCCTCCCTGGTGGGTCCACCCTCAACTTGCCAACCAGCAAGCTCAGGTAAGTCACCTAGGGCGGCGATGTCTTCCCCAGTTGGCTCGGAAGCCTCCTCCTCAGGAGCCCCGTCAGCCACTGTGGGAACAGCGGGGGCCGGTTTCCCGCACCCCTGGTCCCTCCTCCTGGCAGCTCTCTGGGCCATCGTTCCAGGCTCCAGATGCCCTTGACTTCCCTCTCGGTCAGCCATGGACCGTGTGGTCATGCAGACCCACTCAGGTAACCCTAACATCTCCAGGTGAGACCTGAGCTCCACTTCTTTCCAAGCAGTGTGCTCAAGGTCATTGCCTAACAGACAATCTACAGGCATGGCAGGACTCACAGCTACTTTCAGAGTACCAGAGACCCCCCCCCACTCAAAGGGAACCAGAGCCACCGGTAGGTGACTCTCGCGATTGTCAGCTACTCTGACCTGGTGGAATGTATTAGGCATTATCTGCTCTGCTGACACCAGCTGACTCTTGATAGTAGTCATACTGGCTCCTGTGTCACGCAGAGCCTCCACCCTCTGCCCATCAATGGTGACCCACTGCCGGTACTTGGAAGTATTTCTAGGCATGTGGGCCTTGGGCACCATTTCTCCTTCTCCCAGGGACACTAGGGAAATCTCTACCTGTTCCCCAAAGCTAGTTGGGTCCATCTCCCCCCCGAGTGCTACACTAGTCAACCCAGGTGCCTGTCCGGTAGTGGACGGTGCCCTCTTGGGGCACTGAGGATCGCCTTTGTAGTGACCATATTGGTAACATTCCATGCATTTGGGGCTAGATTTTCCTGACTTGTCAAATGTCCCTGGCTTTCTCCCAAATTTGGAAAAGGAAGGGTTGCCACCCCCTCCCTGGGAATTCTTTTGGGGGCCTTTAGAGAGTTCCTTATCTGTAAGTTTATCTCCCCCCTCTTTCTTCTGTTGGGAACCCTGACCACCTTTGTGGGAGTCCCCCCCAGGTACCTTTTTGGACACTCTGGTGCTAACCCAGAGGTCCGCCTCCTCAGCAAGCTTCCTGGGATCAGTCAGCTTACTATCCACTAGGTGCTGGCGCAAATCTGTATAAGTAACATTAAGCATATGCTCTCTCAGGATCAAATCATATAAACTTTTATAATCTGCTACTTTGTTGCCCCGCACCCATCCATTCAGTGCCTTACTAGAGAAATCAAAGAAATCTACCCATGTTTGTGTGGTTTGTTTGGTGCTGTCCCTGAACCTCTGACGGTATCCCTCAGGGGTCAGCCCAAACTTGGCAAGTAAAGTGGCTTTCTGGAGTGGGTATGTGTTTTGATCCGGTGGATCCAATGTGAGAAGTGTGTCCCTCCCCAATGGCGGCACATAACCCCACATAGCTACCCCCCATTGCCCTTCAGGAACCTCATGAGCCCTTAGTGCAACTTCATAAGCAGCTAACCATTTATCTATGTCATCTCCCACCACAAAACTGGGCACCACATTTTTGGGTATACGAACCTTCTTTTCTCCAGCAGGTCCTGTCTGTATGCTGCCACCATTATTGCTGGATTCAGACTGTCTTGCCTTGATCTCCAGCTCCTTGAGACTCAGTTCATGAGCCAACAATAGTTTCTTTTCAGCCAAAGCTCTTTCAGCTTCCACTTGTTTGGCTGCTCTTTCAGCTTCTGCTTGTTTGGCTGCCCTTTCAGCTTCTGCTTGAATCTGTTTGGCTGTCCTTTCAGCTTCAATCTGTTTGGCTGCTCTTTCAGCCTCAGCTTGTTTGGCTTCTCTTTCTGCCCTCCTCTCCTCCTGTTGCGCCTCAATTTTCAGTTTTGCCATTTGCAATTGGAACTCCCTTTCCTCTCTCCTTTCCTCTGCGGTCAGGCTTTGCATGGAGACACTGCTCCCTGGTCTGGAAGGGTGCACAATTGCAGTGGTAACACCATCCATAGATAGTGAAAATCCTTCTGAGGGGCCATTTTCTGGCTCCCCTTCCTCATCATCCTCTAAATGGGCTTCTGCCCAGGCCCTCAGCGCCACTTGAAAGTCCTCCTTTCTGGAGGCCCCTTGGGTGGGTACCCTCAATGCCCTGCAGAATCCTCTTAGTTGTTTGACCGTGTATGTATCCAACTGGACTAGGTCAAAGTCCCCTGTCTGAGACCCAGTCAGAGACATGTTGAGTGAGGATTTAGTTTTTGAAAATTGTCAGGAAAAAACGGATTTTCAAAAAGAGATAAAAACCAAGTTGACCTTCAACTGTGGGTAGGTAGTGAGATACTTAGCTACTGTATGTCACTGCACAAATACAAGTCCTATCCTCACCGCTGATCACCAATGTTAGAAATGGGGTTTTTGGTTGGCAGTCAGGTTACCTCCTGTCCAAGCAAAAGCCCTCACTCTAGTCAGGGTAAGTCACACACTATCCAAGATTATCCTGTGCCCACCCTCTGGTAGCTTGGCACGAGCAGTCAGGCTTAACTTAGAAGGCAATGTGTAAAGTATTTGTGCAATAAATCATACAATACCACCATATAGCACCACAAAACTACACCACACAGTGTTTAGAAAAATATATAATATTTATCAGGATAATTGTAGGTCAAAAAGAATAAAGTTGCAATGGAAAATTGTAGAAATATCACAGGGAAGTGATATAAAGTGTCTTAAGTCTTTAGAATGCAATACAGTGTCTTTCAAGCACAAAGTACCTGGTTTCTGGTGGAAAATCTCCTCAGAGGGCCACAGGAGAAGAGATGCGTGGAAAAAGGGGTGTGTGCGTCGATTTCTCCTCAGCACACACAGACTTGCGTCGGTCTTTTCCACGCGGGGAAGTCGGGCGTCGTTTTCCGGCGCGCAGACAGTCTCTTTTTGTGGATCGCGGGGATTACCAGATGTCCCGGGTCTGTGCGTGGATTCTCCTGCTTGTTTTCCGGCTGCGCGTCGTTCTGCGGGGCTGCGCGTCGAAGTTTCGATCTCACGGTAGGCGTCGCGTCGATTTCTCCTTGGAAGTCGGGCGGCGTTGTCCTTGCGAGGCCGTGCGTCGAAAGTTTGGTCTCACGGCAGGCGTCGCGTCGATTTCTCCTTGGAAGTCGGGCGGCGTGGTCCTTGCGAGGCCGTGCGTCAAAGTTTCGCACTCACGGTGGGCGTCGCGTCGATTTCTCCTGGAAAGTCGAGCGGCTTTGTCCTTGCGAGGTAGTGCGTCGAAGTCTCGATCGTCCCGAGGGCGTCGCGTCGATCAGCGTCGGTGTGCGGCGTTTTTCTCGCCGCGAAACAAGCTGTGCGTCGAAATTTTCGGCGCACGGAGCGTCCAAGTGAAAGGAAGAAGTCTTTTTGGTCCTGAGACTTCAAGGAACAGGAGGCAAGCTCTATCCAAGCCCTTGGAGAGCACTTTCACAGCCAGACAAGAGTTCAGCAAGGCAGCAGGGCAACAGCAAGACAGCAGTCCTTTGTAGAAAGCAGACAGGTGAGTCCTTTGAGCAGCCAGGCAGTTCTTCTTGGCAGGATGTAGTTTCTGGTTCCGGTTTCTTCTCCAGCAAGTGTCTGATGAGGTAGGGCAGAGGCCCTGTTTTATACCCAAATGTGCCTTTGAAGTGGGGGAGACTTCAAAGAGAGGCTAAGAAGTGCACCAGGTCCCCTTTCAGTTCAATCCTGTCTGCCAGGGTCCCAGTAGGGGGTGTGGCAGTCCTTTGTGTGAGGGCAGGCCCTCCACCCTCCCAGCCCAGGAAGACCCATTCAAAATGCAGATGTATGCAAGTGAGGCTGAGTACCCTGTGTTTGGGGTGTGTCTGAGTGAATGCACAAGGAGCTGTCAACTAAACCTAGCCAGACGTGGATTGTAAGGCACAGAAGGATTTAAGTGCAAAGAAATGCTCACTTTCTAAAAGTGGCATTTCTAGAATAGTAATATTAAATCCGACTTCACCAGTCAGTAGGATTTTGTATTACCATTCTGGCCATACTAAATATGACCTCCCTGCTCCTTTCAGATCAGCAGCTGCCACTTCAACAGTGTATGAGGGCAGCCCCAATGTTAGCCTATGAAGGGAGCAGGTCTCCCAGTAGTGCAAAAACGAATTTAGGAGTTTTACACTACCAGGACATATAACTACACAGGTACATGTCCTGCCTTTTACCTACACAGCACCCTGCTCTAGGGGATACCCAGGGCACACATTAAGGGTGACTTATATGCAGAAAAAGGGGAGTTCTAGGCTTGGCAAGTACTTTTAAATGCCAAGTCGAGGTGGCAGTGAAACTGCACACCCAGGCCTAGCAATGGTAGGCCTGAGACAAGGAAAAGGGGCTACTTAAGTGGGTGGCACAATCCGTGCTGCAGGTCCACTAGTAGCATTTAATCTATATGCCCTAGGCACCTGGAGTGCACATGACTGGGGACTTATAAGTAGATTAAATAGTTCAATCAGGTATGATCCAAAGTTACCATGTTTACAGAGAGAGAGCATATACACTTTATCACTGGTTAGCAGTGGTAAAGTGCGCAGAGTCTAAAAACCAGCAAAACAGTATCCAAAACGAGGAGGGAGGCAGGCAAAAAGTTAGGGGTGACTACCCTAAGGCTGTCAGGTCTAACATGTGTCCCCCCCAGCTGAAAGTGGGGAGAGCTACCCGACCTCCTGGGAGCTCTCATCGCTAAGGCGGAAGTACCTGGAGAGACCATCAGCATTGGCGTGGTCAACCCCTGGGCGATGTTCCACCGTAAAATCCATCCCCTGTAGGGAAATGGACCACCTCAGAAGTTTTGGATTCTCACCCCTCATCTGCATGAGCCATCTGAGGGGTCTGTGGTCTGTCTGAACTAGGAAGTGAGTCCCAAACAGGTAGGGCCTCAGCTTCTTCAGGGCCCAGACCACAGCAAAAGCTTCTCTTTCAATAGCACTCCACCTCTGTTCCCGTGGTAATAGCCTTCTGCTAATAAAGACTACCGGTTGATTTTGGCCCTCCTCATTTAGCTGTGCTAGGACTGCCCCTATGCCATGCTCTGAAGCGTCTGTCTGCACGATAAATTCCTGGGAGTAGTCAGGGGCCTTGAGCACGGGGGCCGTGCACATGGCTTCCTTTAGGGCGTCAAAGGCTTTCTGACAAGCCTCTGTCCAATTCACCAACCTAGGTTGCTTCTTGGACGTGAGTTCTGTCAAGGGGGACACAATGGTACCATAGCCCTTGACAAACCTGCGGTAGTATCCGGTGAGGCCTAAAAAGGCTCTCACCTCAGTCTGGGTTCGAGGTGGTTGCCAGGCCTTGATAGTTTCGATCTTGGCCTGGAGTGGCTGCACCTTGCCACCACCTACTAGGTGTCCCAAGTACACCACGGAACCCTGCCCAATCTGGCACTTACTAGCCTTGATGGTCAGGCCTGCCTGTTGCAGGGCCTGAAGCACCTCCTTGAGGTGGAGCAGGTGTTCCTCCCAGCTGGAACTGTAGACAGCTATGTCATCCAGGTAGGCTGCACAGAAGGCATCCTTGCCAGCCAGGACCCCGTTAACCAACCGTTGGAAGGTAGCGGGGGCATTTTTTTATCCAAACGGCATCACTCGGAACTGGTAATGGCCGTCAGGGGTGGAAAAGGCGGACCTTTCCTTAGCCCCCTCAGTCAGGGCGATCTGCCAGTACCCTGAAGTAAGATCAAACGTACTCAGGAACTTGGCAGCGCCTAGCCTGTCCACGAGCTCATCAGCTCGGGGGATGGGGTGAGCATCAGTCCGGGTGACTGAGTTGAGACCCCGGTAGTCCACACAGAACCGGAGCTCTGGCTTCGCACCTGGGGCAGTAGCCTTAGGGACCAATACCACTGGGCTGGCCCAGGGACTACTGGATTTCTCAATGACCCCTAGAGTCAACATCTTGGAGACCTCCTCCTTGATGCTGGCCTTCACCTTATCCGACAACCTGTAAATTTTGTTTTTCACAGGGAGACTGTCACCGGTGTCAATATCATGAACACAGAGGTGGGTCAGCCCAGGAGTAAGGGAGAACAGGGGGGAGAACTGCTCCAACAGCTCATAACAGTCTCCTTTCTGATTTAGAGTCAGGGTGCCAGACAGAATGACCCCGCTTACTGACCCATCACCTTCTTGGGCAGAGAGGAGGTCGGGGAGAGGTTCACTCTCCTCTTCCGTTCCTTCATCTGTGACCAGAAGCATGTTGATCTCCGACCTCTCACAATGAGCTTTTAGTCGGTTCACATGGAGCACCCTTAGGGGATTCCTAGGGGTTTTGAGGTCCACTAGGTAAGTGGCCTCCCCTTTCCGCTCCTTTATTTCAAATGGGCCAGACCAGCGGTCCTGGAGAGCTCTGGGCTCTACTGGCTCCATTACCCACACTTTGTCTCCAGGTTGAAACTCTACCAGGGTGGCCTTCTGGTCATACCATTGTTTCATCACCTCTTGACTGGCCTCAAGGTTATCTTGGGCTTCTTTCCAGAAGCGGGTCATCTGGTTGCGGAGGGCCAACATATAGCTGACCACATCCTGAGGGGGTGCCTTTGGAGCTTTCTCCAATCCCTCCTGGACAATGCTTAAGGGTCCCCTGACAGGGTACCCATAGAGAAGTTCAAAGGGACTGAACCCTACCCCTCTCTGGGGGACCTCTCTGTAAGCAAAGAGAAGGCATGGTAAGAGGACGTCCCACTTACGCCTCATGGCCTCAGGAAGGCCACCAATCATGCCTTTCAGGGTCTTGTTGAATCTCTCCACAAGACCGTTCGTCTGGGGGTGATAGGGTGTGGTGAACTTGTAAGTTACACCACACGCATCCCACAGCGACTTCATGTATGCGGACATGAAGTTAGTGCCTCTGTCAGACACTATTTCCTTGGGGAACCCCACACGGGTAAATATCCCCATCAGGGTTCTGGCCACCACCGGTGCAGTTACTGTCCTTAGAGGGATTGCCTCTGGGTAACGGGTGGCATGGTCCACCAAAACCAGGATGAACCTGTTGCCTAAGGCAGTTTTGGGGTCCAAGGGGCCAACAATGTCGATGCCCACCCTTTCAAAGGGGGTGCCAACGACAGGAAGTGGAATCAGGGGGGTTTTAACCCTTTTTCCTGCTTTACCACTGGCCTGGCAGGTAGGACAGGATCTGCAGAACTTGTCTGAGTGTGTCCTCATTTTGGGCCAATAAAAGTGGGTGACAAGCCTGTTAAAGGTCTTGCCCTGCCCCAAATGTCCTGCCAGGGGAATGTCGTGAGCCAGACCCAGTAGGAAGGTTCGGTAACATTGGGGGACCACCAGCACACGTGCTGCCCCAAAGCCCGGAACCTTAGGCTCACTGTAAAGGAGATCATTCTCCCAATATAGGTGGTGATCGCCAGAGGCGTCGCCGGCTGCCTGGTTTGAGGCTTGTTTCCTCAAACCTTCTAGAGTGGGACATTCTTTCTGCGCCTTGCAGAAGTCCTCCCTGGTGGGTCCACCCTCAACTTGCCAACCAGCAAGCTCAGGTAAGTCACCTAGGGCGGCGATGTCTTCCCCAGTTGGCTCGGAAGCCTCCTCCTCAGGAGCCCCGTCAGCCACTGTGGGAACAGCGGGGGCCGGTTTCCCGCACCCCTGGTCCCTCCTCCTGGCAGCTCTCTGGGCCATCGTTCCAGGCTCCAGATGCCCTTGACTTCCCTCTCGGTCAGCCATGGACCGTGTGGTCATGCAGACCCACTCAGGTAACCCTAACATCTCCAGGTGAGACCTGAGCTCCACTTCTTTCCAAGCAGTGTGCTCAAGGTCATTGCCTAACAGACAATCTACAGGCATGGCAGGACTCACAGCTACTTTCAGAGTACCAGAGACCCCCCCCCACTCAAAGGGAACCAGAGCCACCGGTAGGTGACTCTCGCGATTGTCAGCTACTCTGACCTGGTGGAATGTATTAGGCATTATCTGCTCTGCTGACACCAGCTGACTCTTGATAGTAGTCATACTGGCTCCTGTGTCACGCAGAGCCTCCACCCTCTGCCCATCAATGGTGACCCACTGCCGGTACTTGGAAGTATTTCTAGGCATGTGGGCCTTGGGCACCATTTCTCCTTCTCCCAGGGACACTAGGGAAATCTCTACCTGTTCCCCAAAGCTAGTTGGGTCCATCTCCCCCCCGAGTGCTACACTAGTCAACCCAGGTGCCTGTCCGGTAGTGGACGGTGCCCTCTTGGGGCACTGAGGATCGCCTTTGTAGTGACCATATTGGTAACATTCCATGCATTTGGGGCTAGATTTTCCTGACTTGTCAAATGTCCCTGGCTTTCTCCCAAATTTGGAAAAGGAAGGGTTGCCACCCCCTCCCTGGGAATTCTTTTGGGGGCCTTTAGAGAGTTCCTTATCTGTAAGTTTATCTCCCCCCTCTTTCTTCTGTTGGGAACCCTGACCACCTTTGTGGGAGTCCCCCCCAGGTACCTTTTTGGACACTCTGGTGCTAACCCAGAGGTCCGCCTCCTCAGCAAGCTTCCTGGGATCAGTCAGCTTACTATCCACTAGGTGCTGGCGCAAATCTGTATAAGTAACATTAAGCATATGCTCTCTCAGGATCAAATCATATAAACTTTTATAATCTGCTACTTTGTTGCCCCGCACCCATCCATTCAGTGCCTTACTAGAGAAATCAAAGAAATCTACCCATGTTTGTGTGGTTTGTTTGGTGCTGTCCCTGAACCTCTGACGGTATCCCTCAGGGGTCAGCCCAAACTTGGCAAGTAAAGTGGCTTTCTGGAGTGGGTATGTGTTTTGATCCGGTGGATCCAATGTGAGAAGTGTGTCCCTCCCCAATGGCGGCACATAACCCCACATAGCTACCCCCCATTGCCCTTCAGGAACCTCATGAGCCCTTAGTGCAACTTCATAAGCAGCTAACCATTTATCTATGTCATCTCCCACCACAAAACTGGGCACCACATTTTTGGGTATACGAACCTTCTTTTCTCCAGCAGGTCCTGTCTGTATGCTGCCACCATTATTGCTGGATTCAGACTGTCTTGCCTTGATCTCCAGCTCCTTGAGACTCAGTTCATGAGCCAACAATAGTTTCTTTTCAGCCAAAGCTCTTTCAGCTTCCACTTGTTTGGCTGCTCTTTCAGCTTCTGCTTGTTTGGCTGCCCTTTCAGCTTCTGCTTGAATCTGTTTGGCTGTCCTTTCAGCTTCAATCTGTTTGGCTGCTCTTTCAGCCTCAGCTTGTTTGGCTTCTCTTTCTGCCCTCCTCTCCTCCTGTTGCGCCTCAATTTTCAGTTTTGCCATTTGCAATTGGAACTCCCTTTCCTCTCTCCTTTCCTCTGCGGTCAGGCTTTGCATGGAGACACTGCTCCCTGGTCTGGAAGGGTGCACAATTGCAGTGGTAACACCATCCATAGATAGTGAAAATCCTTCTGAGGGGCCATTTTCTGGCTCCCCTTCCTCATCATCCTCTAAATGGGCTTCTGCCCAGGCCCTCAGCGCCACTTGAAAGTCCTCCTTTCTGGAGGCCCCTTGGGTGGGTACCCTCAATGCCCTGCAGAATCCTCTTAGTTGTTTGACCGTGTATGTATCCAACTGGACTAGGTCAAAGTCCCCTGTCTGAGACCCAGTCAGAGACATGTTGAGTGAGGATTTAGTTTTTGAAAATTGTCAGGAAAAAACGGATTTTCAAAAAGAGATAAAAACCAAGTTGACCTTCAACTGTGGGTAGGTAGTGAGATACTTAGCTACTGTATGTCACTGCACAAATACAAGTCCTATCCTCACCGCTGATCACCAATGTTAGAAATGGGGTTTTTGGTTGGCAGTCAGGTTACCTCCTGTCCAAGCAAAAGCCCTCACTCTAGTCAGGGTAAGTCACACACTATCCAAGATTATCCTGTGCCCACCCTCTGGTAGCTTGGCACGAGCAGTCAGGCTTAACTTAGAAGGCAATGTGTAAAGTATTTGTGCAATAAATCATACAATACCACCATATAGCACCACAAAACTACACCACACAGTGTTTAGAAAAATATATAATATTTATCAGGATAATTGTAGGTCAAAAAGAATAAAGTTGCAATGGAAAATTGTAGAAATATCACAGGGAAGTGATATAAAGTGTCTTAAGTCTTTAGAATGCAATACAGTGTCTTTCAAGCACAAAGTACCTGGTTTCTGGTGGAAAATCTCCTCAGAGGGCCACAGGAGAAGAGATGCGTGGAAAAAGGGGTGTGTGCGTCGATTTCTCCTCAGCACACACAGACTTGCGTCGGTCTTTTCCACGCGGGGAAGTCGGGCGTCGTTTTCCGGCGCGCAGACAGTCTCTTTTTGTGGATCGCGGGGATTACCAGATGTCCCGGGTCTGTGCGTGGATTCTCCTGCTTGTTTTCCGGCTGCGCGTCGTTCTGCGGGGCTGCGCGTCGAAGTTTCGATCTCACGGTAGGCGTCGCGTCGATTTCTCCTTGGAAGTCGGGCGGCGTTGTCCTTGCGAGGCCGTGCGTCGAAAGTTTGGTCTCACGGCAGGCGTCGCGTCGATTTCTCCTTGGAAGTCGGGCGGCGTGGTCCTTGCGAGGCCGTGCGTCAAAGTTTCGCACTCACGGTGGGCGTCGCGTCGATTTCTCCTGGAAAGTCGAGCGGCTTTGTCCTTGCGAGGTAGTGCGTCGAAGTCTCGATCGTCCCGAGGGCGTCGCGTCGATCAGCGTCGGTGTGCGGCGTTTTTCTCGCCGCGAAACAAGCTGTGCGTCGAAATTTTCGGCGCACGGAGCGTCCAAGTGAAAGGAAGAAGTCTTTTTGGTCCTGAGACTTCAAGGAACAGGAGGCAAGCTCTATCCAAGCCCTTGGAGAGCACTTTCACAGCCAGACAAGAGTTCAGCAAGGCAGCAGGGCAACAGCAAGACAGCAGTCCTTTGTAGAAAGCAGACAGGTGAGTCCTTTGAGCAGCCAGGCAGTTCTTCTTGGCAGGATGTAGTTTCTGGTTCCGGTTTCTTCTCCAGCAAGTGTCTGATGAGGTAGGGCAGAGGCCCTGTTTTATACCCAAATGTGCCTTTGAAGTGGGGGAGACTTCAAAGAGAGGCTAAGAAGTGCACCAGGTCCCCTTTCAGTTCAATCCTGTCTGCCAGGGTCCCAGTAGGGGGTGTGGCAGTCCTTTGTGTGAGGGCAGGCCCTCCACCCTCCCAGCCCAGGAAGACCCATTCAAAATGCAGATGTATGCAAGTGAGGCTGAGTACCCTGTGTTTGGGGTGTGTCTGAGTGAATGCACAAGGAGCTGTCAACTAAACCTAGCCAGACGTGGATTGTAAGGCACAGAAGGATTTAAGTGCAAAGAAATGCTCACTTTCTAAAAGTGGCATTTCTAGAATAGTAATATTAAATCCGACTTCACCAGTCAGTAGGATTTTGTATTACCATTCTGGCCATACTAAATATGACCTCCCTGCTCCTTTCAGATCAGCAGCTGCCACTTCAACAGTGTATGAGGGCAGCCCCAATGTTAGCCTATGAAGGGAGCAGGTCTCCCAGTAGTGCAAAAACGAATTTAGGAGTTTTACACTACCAGGACATATAACTACACAGGTACATGTCCTGCCTTTTACCTACACAGCACCCTGCTCTAGGGGATACCCAGGGCACACATTAAGGGTGACTTATATGCAGAAAAAGGGGAGTTCTAGGCTTGGCAAGTACTTTTAAATGCCAAGTCGAGGTGGCAGTGAAACTGCACACCCAGGCCTAGCAATGGTAGGCCTGAGACAAGGAAAAGGGGCTACTTAAGTGGGTGGCACAATCCGTGCTGCAGGTCCACTAGTAGCATTTAATCTATATGCCCTAGGCACCTGGAGTGCACATGACTGGGGACTTATAAGTAGATTAAATAGTTCAATCAGGTATGATCCAAAGTTACCATGTTTACAGAGAGAGAGCATATACACTTTATCACTGGTTAGCAGTGGTAAAGTGCGCAGAGTCTAAAAACCAGCAAAACAGTATCCAAAACGAGGAGGGAGGCAGGCAAAAAGTTAGGGGTGACTACCCTAAGGCTGTCAGGTCTAACATGTGTCCCCCCCAGCTGAAAGTGGGGAGAGCTACCCGACCTCCTGGGAGCTCTCATCGCTAAGGCGGAAGTACCTGGAGAGACCATCAGCATTGGCGTGGTCAACCCCTGGGCGATGTTCCACCGTAAAGTCCATCCCCTGTAGGGAAATGGACCACCTCAGAAGTTTTGGATTCTCACCCCTCATCTGCATGAGCCATCTGAGGGGTCTGTGGTCTGTCTGAACTAGGAAGTGAGTCCCAAACAGGTAGGGCCTCAGCTTCTTCAGGGCCCAGACCACAGCAAAAGCTTCTCTTTCAATAGCACTCCACCTCTGTTCCCGTGGTAATAGCCTTCTGCTAATAAAGACTACCGGTTGATTTTGGCCCTCCTCATTTAGCTGTGCTAGGACTGCCCCTATGCCATGCTCTGAAGCGTCTGTCTGCACGATAAATTCCTGGGAGTAGTCAGGGGCCTTGAGCACGGGGGCCGTGCACATGGCTTCCTTTAGGGCGTCAAAGGCTTTCTGACAAGCCTCTGTCCAATTCACCAACCTAGGTTGCTTCTTGGACGTGAGTTCTGTCAAGGGGGACACAATGGTACCATAGCCCTTGACAAACCTGCGGTAGTATCCGGTGAGGCCTAAAAAGGCTCTCACCTCAGTCTGGGTTCGAGGTGGTTGCCAGGCCTTGATAGTTTCGATCTTGGCCTGGAGTGGCTGCACCTTGCCACCACCTACTAGGTGTCCCAAGTACACCACGGAACCCTGCCCAATCTGGCACTTACTAGCCTTGATGGTCAGGCCTGCCTGTTGCAGGGCCTGAAGCACCTCCTTGAGGTGGAGCAGGTGTTCCTCCCAGCTGGAACTGTAGACAGCTATGTCATCCAGGTAGGCTGCACAGAAGGCATCCTTGCCAGCCAGGACCCCGTTAACCAACCGTTGGAAGGTAGCGGGGGCATTTTTTTATCCAAACGGCATCACTCGGAACTGGTAATGGCCGTCAGGGGTGGAAAAGGCGGACCTTTCCTTAGCCCCCTCAGTCAGGGCGATCTGCCAGTACCCTGAAGTAAGATCAAACGTACTCAGGAACTTGGCAGCGCCTAGCCTGTCCACGAGCTCATCAGCTCGGGGGATGGGGTGAGCATCAGTCCGGGTGACTGAGTTGAGACCCCGGTAGTCCACACAGAACCGGAGCTCTGGCTTCGCACCTGGGGCAGTAGCCTTAGGGACCAATACCACTGGGCTGGCCCAGGGACTACTGGATTTCTCAATGACCCCTAGAGTCAACATCTTGGAGACCTCCTCCTTGATGCTGGCCTTCACCTTATCCGACAACCTGTAAATTTTGTTTTTCACAGGGAGACTGTCACCGGTGTCAATATCATGAACACAGAGGTGGGTCAGCCCAGGAGTAAGGGAGAACAGGGGGGAGAACTGCTCCAACAGCTCATAACAGTCTCCTTTCTGATTTAGAGTCAGGGTGCCAGACAGAATGACCCCGCTTACTGACCCATCACCTTCTTGGGCAGAGAGGAGGTCGGGGAGAGGTTCACTCTCCTCTTCCGTTCCTTCATCTGTGACCAGAAGCATGTTGATCTCCGACCTCTCACAATGAGCTTTTAGTCGGTTCACATGGAGCACCCTTAGGGGATTCCTAGGGGTTTTGAGGTCCACTAGGTAAGTGGCCTCCCCTTTCCGCTCCTTTATTTCAAATGGGCCAGACCAGCGGTCCTGGAGAGCTCTGGGCTCTACTGGCTCCATTACCCACACTTTGTCTCCAGGTTGAAACTCTACCAGGGTGGCCTTCTGGTCATACCATTGTTTCATCACCTCTTGACTGGCCTCAAGGTTATCTTGGGCTTCTTTCCAGAAGCGGGTCATCTGGTTGCGGAGGGCCAACATATAGCTGACCACATCCTGAGGGGGTGCCTTTGGAGCTTTCTCCAATCCCTCCTGGACAATGCTTAAGGGTCCCCTGACAGGGTACCCATAGAGAAGTTCAAAGGGACTGAACCCTACCCCTCTCTGGGGGACCTCTCTGTAAGCAAAGAGAAGGCATGGTAAGAGGACGTCCCACTTACGCCTCATGGCCTCAGGAAGGCCACCAATCATGCCTTTCAGGGTCTTGTTGAATCTCTCCACAAGACCGTTCGTCTGGGGGTGATAGGGTGTGGTGAACTTGTAAGTTACACCACACGCATCCCACAGCGACTTCATGTATGCGGACATGAAGTTAGTGCCTCTGTCAGACACTATTTCCTTGGGGAACCCCACACGGGTAAATATCCCCATCAGGGTTCTGGCCACCACCGGTGCAGTTACTGTCCTTAGAGGGATTGCCTCTGGGTAACGGGTGGCATGGTCCACCAAAACCAGGATGAACCTGTTGCCTAAGGCAGTTTTGGGGTCCAAGGGGCCAACAATGTCGATGCCCACCCTTTCAAAGGGGGTGCCAACGACAGGAAGTGGAATCAGGGGGGTTTTAACCCTTTTTCCTGCTTTACCACTGGCCTGGCAGGTAGGACAGGATCTGCAGAACTTGTCTGAGTGTGTCCTCATTTTGGGCCAATAAAAGTGGGTGACAAGCCTGTTAAAGGTCTTGCCCTGCCCCAAATGTCCTGCCAGGGGAATGTCGTGAGCCAGACCCAGTAGGAAGGTTCGGTAACATTGGGGGACCACCAGCACACGTGCTGCCCCAAAGCCCGGAACCTTAGGCTCACTGTAAAGGAGATCATTCTCCCAATATAGGTGGTGATCGCCAGAGGCGTCGCCGGCTGCCTGGTTTGAGGCTTGTTTCCTCAAACCTTCTAGAGTGGGACATTCTTTCTGCGCCTTGCAGAAGTCCTCCCTGGTGGGTCCACCCTCAACTTGCCAACCAGCAAGCTCAGGTAAGTCACCTAGGGCGGCGATGTCTTCCCCAGTTGGCTCGGAAGCCTCCTCCTCAGGAGCCCCGTCAGCCACTGTGGGAACAGCGGGGGCCGGTTTCCCGCACCCCTGGTCCCTCCTCCTGGCAGCTCTCTGGGCCATCGTTCCAGGCTCCAGATGCCCTTGACTTCCCTCTCGGTCAGCCATGGACCGTGTGGTCATGCAGACCCACTCAGGTAACCCTAACATCTCCAGGTGAGACCTGAGCTCCACTTCTTTCCAAGCAGTGTGCTCAAGGTCATTGCCTAACAGACAATCTACAGGCATGGCAGGACTCACAGCTACTTTCAGAGTACCAGAGACCCCCCCCCACTCAAAGGGAACCAGAGCCACCGGTAGGTGACTCTCGCGATTGTCAGCTACTCTGACCTGGTGGAATGTATTAGGCATTATCTGCTCTGCTGACACCAGCTGACTCTTGATAGTAGTCATACTGGCTCCTGTGTCACGCAGAGCCTCCACCCTCTGCCCATCAATGGTGACCCACTGCCGGTACTTGGAAGTATTTCTAGGCATGTGGGCCTTGGGCACCATTTCTCCTTCTCCCAGGGACACTAGGGAAATCTCTACCTGTTCCCCAAAGCTAGTTGGGTCCATCTCCCCCCCGAGTGCTACACTAGTCAACCCAGGTGCCTGTCCGGTAGTGGACGGTGCCCTCTTGGGGCACTGAGGATCGCCTTTGTAGTGACCATATTGGTAACATTCCATGCATTTGGGGCTAGATTTTCCTGACTTGTCAAATGTCCCTGGCTTTCTCCCAAATTTGGAAAAGGAAGGGTTGCCACCCCCTCCCTGGGAATTCTTTTGGGGGCCTTTAGAGAGTTCCTTATCTGTAAGTTTATCTCCCCCCTCTTTCTTCTGTTGGGAACCCTGACCACCTTTGTGGGAGTCCCCCCCAGGTACCTTTTTGGACACTCTGGTGCTAACCCAGAGGTCCGCCTCCTCAGCAAGCTTCCTGGGATCAGTCAGCTTACTATCCACTAGGTGCTGGCGCAAATCTGTATAAGTAACATTAAGCATATGCTCTCTCAGGATCAAATCATATAAACTTTTATAATCTGCTACTTTGTTGCCCCGCACCCATCCATTCAGTGCCTTACTAGAGAAATCAAAGAAATCTACCCATGTTTGTGTGGTTTGTTTGGTGCTGTCCCTGAACCTCTGACGGTATCCCTCAGGGGTCAGCCCAAACTTGGCAAGTAAAGTGGCTTTCTGGAGTGGGTATGTGTTTTGATCCGGTGGATCCAATGTGAGAAGTGTGTCCCTCCCCAATGGCGGCACATAACCCCACATAGCTACCCCCCATTGCCCTTCAGGAACCTCATGAGCCCTTAGTGCAACTTCATAAGCAGCTAACCATTTATCTATGTCATCTCCCACCACAAAACTGGGCACCACATTTTTGGGTATACGAACCTTCTTTTCTCCAGCAGGTCCTGTCTGTATGCTGCCACCATTATTGCTGGATTCAGACTGTCTTGCCTTGATCTCCAGCTCCTTGAGACTCAGTTCATGAGCCAACAATAGTTTCTTTTCAGCCAAAGCTCTTTCAGCTTCCACTTGTTTGGCTGCTCTTTCAGCTTCTGCTTGTTTGGCTGCCCTTTCAGCTTCTGCTTGAATCTGTTTGGCTGTCCTTTCAGCTTCAATCTGTTTGGCTGCTCTTTCAGCCTCAGCTTGTTTGGCTTCTCTTTCTGCCCTCCTCTCCTCCTGTTGCGCCTCAATTTTCAGTTTTGCCATTTGCAATTGGAACTCCCTTTCCTCTCTCCTTTCCTCTGCGGTCAGGCTTTGCATGGAGACACTGCTCCCTGGTCTGGAAGGGTGCACAATTGCAGTGGTAACACCATCCATAGATAGTGAAAATCCTTCTGAGGGGCCATTTTCTGGCTCCCCTTCCTCATCATCCTCTAAATGGGCTTCTGCCCAGGCCCTCAGCGCCACTTGAAAGTCCTCCTTTCTGGAGGCCCCTTGGGTGGGTACCCTCAATGCCCTGCAGAATCCTCTTAGTTGTTTGACCGTGTATGTATCCAACTGGACTAGGTCAAAGTCCCCTGTCTGAGACCCAGTCAGAGACATGTTGAGTGAGGATTTAGTTTTTGAAAATTGTCAGGAAAAAACGGATTTTCAAAAAGAGATAAAAACCAAGTTGACCTTCAACTGTGGGTAGGTAGTGAGATACTTAGCTACTGTATGTCACTGCACAAATACAAGTCCTATCCTCACCGCTGATCACCAATGTTAGAAATGGGGTTTTTGGTTGGCAGTCAGGTTACCTCCTGTCCAAGCAAAAGCCCTCACTCTAGTCAGGGTAAGTCACACACTATCCAAGATTATCCTGTGCCCACCCTCTGGTAGCTTGGCACGAGCAGTCAGGCTTAACTTAGAAGGCAATGTGTAAAGTATTTGTGCAATAAATCATACAATACCACCATATAGCACCACAAAACTACACCACACAGTGTTTAGAAAAATATATAATATTTATCAGGATAATTGTAGGTCAAAAAGAATAAAGTTGCAATGGAAAATTGTAGAAATATCACAGGGAAGTGATATAAAGTGTCTTAAGTCTTTAGAATGCAATACAGTGTCTTTCAAGCACAAAGTACCTGGTTTCTGGTGGAAAATCTCCTCAGAGGGCCACAGGAGAAGAGATGCGTGGAAAAAGGGGTGTGTGCGTCGATTTCTCCTCAGCACACACAGACTTGCGTCGGTCTTTTCCACGCGGGGAAGTCGGGCGTCGTTTTCCGGCGCGCAGACAGTCTCTTTTTGTGGATCGCGGGGATTACCAGATGTCCCGGGTCTGTGCGTGGATTCTCCTGCTTGTTTTCCGGCTGCGCGTCGTTCTGCGGGGCTGCGCGTCGAAGTTTCGATCTCACGGTAGGCGTCGCGTCGATTTCTCCTTGGAAGTCGGGCGGCGTTGTCCTTGCGAGGCCGTGCGTCGAAAGTTTGGTCTCACGGCAGGCGTCGCGTCGATTTCTCCTTGGAAGTCGGGCGGCGTGGTCCTTGCGAGGCCGTGCGTCAAAGTTTCGCACTCACGGTGGGCGTCGCGTCGATTTCTCCTGGAAAGTCGAGCGGCTTTGTCCTTGCGAGGTAGTGCGTCGAAGTCTCGATCGTCCCGAGGGCGTCGCGTCGATCAGCGTCGGTGTGCGGCGTTTTTCTCGCCGCGAAACAAGCTGTGCGTCGAAATTTTCGGCGCACGGAGCGTCCAAGTGAAAGGAAGAAGTCTTTTTGGTCCTGAGACTTCAAGGAACAGGAGGCAAGCTCTATCCAAGCCCTTGGAGAGCACTTTCACAGCCAGACAAGAGTTCAGCAAGGCAGCAGGGCAACAGCAAGACAGCAGTCCTTTGTAGAAAGCAGACAGGTGAGTCCTTTGAGCAGCCAGGCAGTTCTTCTTGGCAGGATGTAGTTTCTGGTTCCGGTTTCTTCTCCAGCAAGTGTCTGATGAGGTAGGGCAGAGGCCCTGTTTTATACCCAAATGTGCCTTTGAAGTGGGGGAGACTTCAAAGAGAGGCTAAGAAGTGCACCAGGTCCCCTTTCAGTTCAATCCTGTCTGCCAGGGTCCCAGTAGGGGGTGTGGCAGTCCTTTGTGTGAGGGCAGGCCCTCCACCCTCCCAGCCCAGGAAGACCCATTCAAAATGCAGATGTATGCAAGTGAGGCTGAGTACCCTGTGTTTGGGGTGTGTCTGAGTGAATGCACAAGGAGCTGTCAACTAAACCTAGCCAGACGTGGATTGTAAGGCACAGAAGGATTTAAGTGCAAAGAAATGCTCACTTTCTAAAAGTGGCATTTCTAGAATAGTAATATTAAATCCGACTTCACCAGTCAGTAGGATTTTGTATTACCATTCTGGCCATACTAAATATGACCTCCCTGCTCCTTTCAGATCAGCAGCTGCCACTTCAACAGTGTATGAGGGCAGCCCCAATGTTAGCCTATGAAGGGAGCAGGTCTCCCAGTAGTGCAAAAACGAATTTAGGAGTTTTACACTACCAGGACATATAACTACACAGGTACATGTCCTGCCTTTTACCTACACAGCACCCTGCTCTAGGGGATACCCAGGGCACACATTAAGGGTGACTTATATGCAGAAAAAGGGGAGTTCTAGGCTTGGCAAGTACTTTTAAATGCCAAGTCGAGGTGGCAGTGAAACTGCACACCCAGGCCTAGCAATGGTAGGCCTGAGACAAGGAAAAGGGGCTACTTAAGTGGGTGGCACAATCCGTGCTGCAGGTCCACTAGTAGCATTTAATCTATATGCCCTAGGCACCTGGAGTGCACATGACTGGGGACTTATAAGTAGATTAAATAGTTCAATCAGGTATGATCCAAAGTTACCATGTTTACAGAGAGAGAGCATATACACTTTATCACTGGTTAGCAGTGGTAAAGTGCGCAGAGTCTAAAAACCAGCAAAACAGTATCCAAAACGAGGAGGGAGGCAGGCAAAAAGTTAGGGGTGACTACCCTAAGGCTGTCAGGTCTAACATATACAATCCAAGAAGTAGTGCAGATATGTACACAACAATGTCCGTGCACAAACAGTCCAAAAATGCATGGGCGAGGCCCACAATAGATACCTGACCAAAATCGGAGAGAACACTGCCAGGGCATCAGCTAGAAACACTACAGGCACCTCAGGGGGAAGGGGGGGCACCTCAGCCAGATGAATGCCAAGCCAGATCCACGACGGGGCTCCATGCCCATTGATGTATCCTGGGGAGTGCAAAGCCACAGTCACTCAAGTCACTACAGTGGGTGGTTTGCCCACTGTGCCATCCTGGGGAGTGCAAAGCCACAGTCTCTCAAGTCTCTTCAGTGGGTGGTTTGCCCACTGTGCCATCCTGGGGAGTGCAAAGCCACAGTCTCTCAAGTCACTACAGTGGGTGGGTTTCCCACTGTCACATCCTGGGGAGTGCAAAGCCACAGTCTCTCAAGTCTCTACAGTGGGTGGTTTGCCCACTGTGCCATCCTGGGGAGTGCGAAGCCACAGTCTCTCAAGTCACTACAGTGGGTGGGTTTCCCACTGTCACATCCTGGGAAGTGCAAAGCCACAGTCTCTCAAGTTGATACAGGTCCATACTGGTACTGGGGGGTGACTGGTGCCCAGACTGGATGAGTCTCCCCGTGAAAGGTAGTGTCCTGTCACTGTCCCAGCTGCACATGGGATAAGGATGCCTGATGTGGCGGGCCATTCATTCCTACCCGGTGCATTGCCCTGTTCAGCGGTGCTAAGACATGGCGGTCTTTGCCCTCTTCAGCGGTGCTATGACATGGCGGTCTTTGCCCTCTTCAGCGGTGCTATGACATGGCGGTCTTTGCCCTCTTCAGCGGTGCTATGACATGGCGATCTTTGCCCTGTTCAGCGGTGCTTTGACATGGCGGTCTTTGCCCTCTTCAGCGGTGCTATGACATGGCGGTCTTTGCCCTCTTCAGCGGTGCTATGACATGGCGGTCTTTGCCCTCTTCAACGGTGCTATGACATGGCGGTCTTTGCCCTCTTCAGCGGTGCTATGACATGGCGGTCTTTGCCCTGTTCAGCGGTGCTATGACATGTCGGTCTTTGCCCTCTTCAGCGGTGCTATGACATGGCGGTCCTTGCCCTGTTCAGCGGTGCTTTGACATGGCGGTTCAGGCCTGTTCAGCGGTGTTATGACATGGCGGTCTTTGCCCTCTTCAGCGGTGCTATGACATGGCGGTCTTTGCCCTGTTCAGCGGTGCTATGACATGGCGGTTCTGGTACGGACATTGGTGTGTGGCATGACGATTTCTACATTGGACATTGGTGTGTGGCATGACGATTTCCACACTGGACATTGGTGTGTGGCATGACGATTTCTACATTGGACATTGGTGTGTGGCATGACGATCTCCATACTGGACATTGGTGTGTGGCATGACGATTTCCACACTGGACATTGGTGTGTGGCATGACGTTCCATCATTGCCCAACGGGGCTGTGGCATCCTGGCCCCGCCTGGGCTGTGACTCCGGCAGTGCTCTCTGGACCAGTGACGATACTTGAGCCCTCTTGGGCTGTGACTCTGGCGGTGCTCTCTGGACCAGTGACGATACTTGAGCCCTCCTGGGCTGTGACTCTGGCGGTGGTCTCTGGACCAGTGACGATACTTGTGCCCTCCTGGGCTGTGACTCCGGCGGTGCTCTCTGGACCAGTGACGATACTTGTACCCTCCTGGGCTGTGACTCCGGCGGTGGTCTCTGGACCAGTGACGATACTTGTGCCCTCCTGGGCTGTGACTCTGGCGGTGCTCTCTGGACCAGTGACGATACTTGAGCCCTCTTGGGCTGTGACTCTGGCAGTGCTCTCTGGACCAGTGACTATACTTGAGCCCTCCTGGGCTGTGACTCTGGCGGTGCTCTCTGGGCCAGTGACGACGGTGCTGGCGGTTGTGTCTGGACTGCCGGAAAAGATGGCGCACTTCTCCGCCGTGACACTAACAACAGGCTGGGCAGACTTCCTCTGGACCTTCCCCACCTTTTTTGGAGTTACAGCTGACTCACCAATCGCCTTCGATCCCATTTCACTTGTTGTCCCACCAGGAGTCTTGACACGGTCCCGTCGTCCACTCTCCAATTTCGGAGCCTTTACAGGGGGTGGGCTGCCAGTGCCTTGGCTCCGGGTCCTACTGCCTGCCCTGGTGGACGGTGCACTCCAAAAACCTGGAACACGCACCACTGGTACTGGAGGCTTTTTGGCTGAGGCGCTACGACGGGACTGATGAATTGGAGGGGGGGGGGGGGGGCAAAAAGGTCAATTTGACAGAGGGACAGTTTCTGACGGACACTGGGATGGGTAGCTGGAGGGGGTCTGGGAGTAGAGGAAGAGGAGGTGGTTGTAGGAGGTGTCACTTTAGCTGTTTTGGGTGCAGGTGCAGGTAGTGGAGGCTGTCGTGAGGTGGATGGATGTTGGGTGAGTGACTGCCGGCGTTTGTGTACTTTGGGAGGAGGCGTTACAGACACACTGGGAGAGGACACAGGGGACGTGTAAATGGCAGTGGAGTTGGTGAGTGCAGGTGAGCGGCTTGTGGTGCTGGGTGTCCTGGTGCGAGTCCTAGTGCCTGTAGATGTGGTGCATGCAGGTGTGTGTGTAGACAAGACTAGGAGGGAGGAGGGAGAAGAAGAGGAGGGGGACACGGTGGAGACAGTGGATGTTGGTGTGTCTGCATGTGTGTGATGCTTGTGTGAGTGCCTGTGGTGTGTGTGGTGGCTATGTTTGCTTGAGCTACTTGTGTGTGTTGACTTGTGTGCATGCTGGTCTGTAGGTGTGCTTGGGATGGGCTGGGGTACAGGGGATTGGGTCTGGGTGGAGGAAGTTGGAGGGGGGAGGCTAGACACAGGGACAATGGCTGCAATCAGTGCTGAGGCCATAGATTGCAGGGTTCACTGAAGGACAGCCTGACCAGAATGAATGCCCTCCAGGAATGCATTACCGTGTTGCAACTCTCGTTCTACACCCTGGATGGCATTCACAATGGTAGACTGCCCAACAGTGAGTGACCTGAGGAGGTCAATGGCCTCCTCACTGAGGGCAGCAGGGGTGACTGGGGCAGGGCCTGAGGTGCGTGGGGCGAAGGTGATGCCCACCCTCATGTGTGAGCGGGCATGGGGCGAACGCTGAGCGGCTGCTGGGAGGGCGGTGCTGGTAGGGGAGGTGGCGGCTGTACCTGTAGAAGTGGGGGGCACAGATGGTGCCGCCACCACAAGGGAGCTCCCATCGTCGGACGAGTCTGTGTCGCTGGTTGCTGATCTGGTGGCCGACGTGAAGCTCCCCCTGCCCTCCGTCCCACTGGTGTATTCAGAGTCTGTGGTGTGGCCCTCCATGGCCATGTGGGATGCAGCTCCCTCGTGCTCCGGTGCCACTGTACCTCCGCCTGTTGATGCTGATGTACAAGAGGACAGGGAGAGCAGGAAAAGGGGGGGAGACAGAAGAAAGAGAGTTTTAGTGCATGGCATACCGCTACCGTTGGCGGACAAGACAGAAGCAGCATTCCCATGCACAACGCCGCGCTCCTGCCATCTGCACATGCAATTTCAGGGATATGGCCTACATGGCAATGTTTGAAATCTGCGAACATGGGTGCCACAGGGGCAACTATACCTCAACTTGCTAATTTTCTGAGGTGGGGTAGAGTGCCACATGGCCTACATTACGGAGGGACCTTGCCTAACTAACTCGCCCTGGCCTTGGGACACCCACAGCCCACCTCCCCCACCCAGACACCTCCACTGCACGCAAAGTCAGCGTAATGAGGTTGTACTCACCCCCTTGTGTCTGCTGTGATGTCCTTAAGCGCCCATCCAACTCTGGGTAGGCCACCGCCAGGATCCGGAACATCAGGGGGGTCATGGTACGACGGGCACCCCTCCCACGTTGGGAGGCCATCCCCAGCTGAGCCTCCGCCGTCTTCTTGCTGCAGCGGCGAATGTCCTCCAATCTCTTCCGGCAGTGGATGCCCCGTCTCTGGTGGGCCCCCAGGGTCCTGACCTCCTTGGCGATGGCATGCCAAATGTCCCTCTTCTGGTGGGCGCTGACCTACATGACATGCACAAGGGAAGAGGAACAGTCATTACCAATTGCACCATCAATGTGTGTGGCCCCCTCCATAATCTGACCAGGTGGCCCATTTATTTCCATGCTTTTCTTTAGTATGACTTCTGCCCCCTTCCCTCTTCCACCCAGCCCTGTCCACCCAGGCCTAGCCCCTACAACGTGCTCCCTGTGTACTAACCTGTTGGTCTGGAGGACCGTAGAGTAGCATGTACTGGGGGAGGACCCCATCCACAAGTTTCTCCAACTCCTGTGCAGTGAAGGCAGGGGCCCTTTCCCCAGACGCAGCAGCCATCGTCGCTTCCAGACCGATGTCAGAGCAGCACTAGCAGTGTAGGTCCTCTCCTGTTGAAGGTCAGGTATCTAGTTATTGAAGAGATTGAAAATGGCGGTGATGTCCGCGTCGGGCGCATCATCACCGCCGGCGCACCTGTTCATTGGCTCCTGGGACCCATAGGGTCCAAAGTTAACCAATGCAGCATTGCGCCGCGCTCTACAACCGCCTACTGCGACGGTGTGCAACACCAGCGCTGTTACCCCACAATCCCATTGTCCCAGTTTAGAGGTCAGGAAGCCGCCATTTCAGGTGCCCACATGGATTCATTTTCAACTGCGTCACACATACTGAGGCCTACACTCAACACACATACAGGAAGGGTTTATTGTCTGGTGTAGTCTTGTGTGTGACTGTGGGTACATACCTGAAGGAATAGTGACTGTTTCTTCGCTGTTGTCCTTCGTAGGCACCGTCAGCTGGGACATATGAGAAGATGGCGGAATCCGCCGGTGTACCGACCGCTGGTGGACCTGTTGACAATGGAGGAGCGACATTTAATCGTGACCTACAGGTTTGACCGTGCCATAATCCAGGAACTGTGTACCCAGTTGGAGCCAGAGCTGATGTCACCAATCCACCATCCGACTGGAATCCCCCCTGACGTGCAGGTGCTGTCAGTGCTCCATTTCCTTGCAAGTGGGTCATTTCAGACAACAGTGGCCATGGCATCAGGGATGTCCCAGCCTATGTTTTCCAACGTGTTGTCCAGAGTGTTGTCTGCCCTGCTGAAACACGTAAGGAGATACATCATTTTCCCTGAAGTGGAGGATTTGCCTACAGTGAAAGGTGACTTCTATGCCCTTGGACATATCCTGATCGTCATAGGTGCCATTGATGGGATCCATGTAGCTCTGGTCCCCCCCGCAGGAGTGAACAGGTGTACAGGAACAGGAAGAGTTATCATTCGATGAATGTCCAGATGGTCTGTTTGGCAGACCAGTACATCTCGCAGGTAAATGGTATGTTCCCTGGCTCTGTGCATGACGCCTACATCCTGCGCAATAGCAACATCCCTGATATGATGGGGAAACTCCAGAGGCACCGTGTATGGCTATTGGGGGACTCTGGTTATCCCAACCTTTCCTGGCTATTGACCCCAGTGAGGAATCCCAGGACCAGGGCAGAGGAACGCTACAATGAGGCCAATGGGCGGACTAAGAGGGTTATCGAGCGCACCTTCAGCTTTCTTAAGGCCAGGTTCAGGTGCCTCCATATGACAGGTGGATCCCTATTCTACTCACCGAAGAAGGTGTGCAACATCATTATCGCCTGCTCCATGCTCCATAACTTGGCATTGCGACGCCAGGTGCCTTTTCTGCACGAGGATGATCCAGATGACGGTGTTGTAGCAGCTGTGGAGCCTGTGGAGCTTGTGGAGCCTGTGGACAGTGATGAGGATGAATCTGAGGAAGACGAAAACAACAACAGGGAGTCAGTCATACAGCAATATTTCCAGTGACAAACAGGTGAGAACTTTTTATTTTTTACCATTACATTGACTTTCACACATCTACCTATATCCTGTACCTCCATTTCACTCACTATTTGTTAACTGAATTGTCCCCTTCCATTTCAGTTTCACAAATGTGGTAACCTACGTGTCAACTGTTTGCATCCTTGAAGGACTTGCGATGTGTGACATAGGTATGTTAGCCTTCCAATGGGTAACCCATTATGAAACTGTAATTGATAATACAGATTTACAAATCATAGACTGACTCCATTTTTTGGGGTGTTTCAAGGGTGTTTATTTAAGTGCAAAAAAATGAAGGGGGGTTGTAAAATGGTGATGGGTGATGGTGGAGGAATGTCCATGGCAGAGTCCAGTCTATTAGTCTCACAGGTACATTGCACATCTGGGCATTGGAAGTGGAGCTGGGGCAGTTCCGATTTGGGCAGGGTAACAAAGTGGGACAGTGGGAGGACAATCAGGGTGGTCTTATTTCCTGGCGGGGGTCTTGCCATCTTGCTCTGTCCTGTTCCTGGATCTCAGGGCCCGCTTGTGTGGTGGTTGTCCGTCTACAGGGGGTGGGGTGCTGGTGTGGTGGTCCTGTGGCGGGGCGTCCTGTCCACTAGCACCGGCGGAGGTGGTGGGCAGTTGGTCGTCCTGGCTAGTGTCAGGGGCCCCTTGGAGTGCCACGGTGTCCCTCAAGGTCTTTTGAATGTCCGTCAGCACCCCTACGATGGTGTCCAGGGTGGAGCCAATGGTCCTGAGCTCCTCCCTGAACCCCAAATATTGTTCCTCCTGCCGACGAAGGGTCTCCTGCAACTTGTCCAGGACCGTGGCCATCGTCTCTTGGGAGTGGTGGTATGCCCCCATGATGGAGGAGAGGGCCTCGTTGAGAGTGGGTTCCCTTGGCCTGTCCTCCCTCTGTCGCACAGCAGCCCTCCCAGTTCCCCTATCTTCCTGGGCCTCCGTCCCCTGGACCGTGTGCCCACTACCACTGCCCCCAGGTCCCTGTTGTTGCTGGGGTGGTAGGTTAGCCTGGGTGCCCTGTAGTGGTGGACACACCGCTGATTGACCTGTCCTGGGTATGGAGGTTTGGGCCCGCTGGGTGGGTGCTGTGCTGGTGTTACCAGAGGGTGGAAGCTCGGTGTTGGGCTGTGGCTGGGCAAGGGGAACCGACTGTCCCGAGGCCCACGATGGTCCGGGCTGGTCATCAAGATCCAGTGGGGCAGAGCTGCTGTCGTCACTGTGGGCCTCTTCTGGGGGTGGAGTGGTGTTGTCTGGACCCTCTGGTGTGGTGATGTTCCTTCGGGTTCCTGCGGGGGTATAAGTACATGATTATTGCATGTGTGTGTTTCATGGTGTGCAATGGTTGGGTGTGCGTGAACCCCAGTACTGGCATTCCTGTGGGGGGGCTTGTGTGCTGATGGTTGGGGGCTGTTCTGGGTCTGTGCAGTGGGCAAGCTTTGGTAATGGGTGTCCATGCTTAGTTATGTCATGCAGGGCTTGGGGTTGGGATGGGTGGTTGGTGTCATGGTTAGATAGGTGAGGATTTGGGGTGATAGGGGAGGGTGTGATGGTGGGGGTGTGTGATATCATGCAGGTAGGGTGGGGGTTATGATAGTTAAGATTTTACTTACCAGTGTCCGTTCCTCCAGCGACTCCTCCGAGGCCCTCAGGATGCAAGATGGACAAGACTTGCTCCTCCCATGTTGTTAATTGAGGGGGAGGAGGTGGTGGTCCGCCGCCAGTCCGCTGTACTGCGATGTGGTGCCTGGATACCGTTGAACGCACCTTCCCCCTAGGTCGTTCCACCTCTTCCTGATGTCCTCCCTATTTCTTGGGTGCTGTCCCACAGCGTTGACCCTGTCAACTATTCTTTGCCATAGCTCCATCTTCCTGGCTATTGATGTGTGCTGTACCTGTGAGCCAAATAGCTGTGGCTCTACCAGGATGATTTCCTCCACCATGACCCTGAGCTCCTCCTCGGAGAAGCGGGGGTGTCTTTGGCGTGACATGGGGTGGTGTGTGTGATGTGTGGGGTGGTGTATGTGTTGATGAGTGTGGTGAGTGTAGTGGTATGTGGTGTTTTGTGCTTGGATGTTGCATGGGTGATTGTGTTGTGTGCCTCTGTATGATGGGGTTGTCTGTTCTGTGCTATCTCTCTGGCCTTCGTTCATGAATTGTGGTCGTAGGGGTCTGTGGGTGATGTGGGTGTGTGTTTTATATTGTGTTGGGTGTGTGGAAGTGGTGTGTGTATGTGTATCAGGTGTGTGTATATGTAATTGTCCAATGTGGCTGTGTTTTGTAGATGTGTGCGTATTTTGAGCGCGGCTGTGTGTACCGCCAATGGACTACCGCGGTTGAAAGACCGCTGCGTGGATTCGTGGGTCGTAATAGCATGGGCGTGTTTCTGTTGGCGTGGAGGTGGAGGATTTGTTTCCGCATGTTTATCGCTGACCTTTGGTGTGGCGGTATTGTGTGGGTGTCTGAATTTCGGCAGACTCCGTGATGTGTGTCATAATAGCTGTGGCGGTCTACCGTGGCCGCGGCGGTCTATTGGCGGTCTTCTGCACGGCGGTAAGCACCTTATACCGCCAATGTTGTAATGACCCCCAGTGATATTTATGGCTTTGCCAATGTGTGCCACATTGTATGGATGTGGCACACAAAGCCCAATTGTGCAAAATATTCTCTGCATCGGTAACCCTGGCAAAGGCGATGACACAGTGACTGTGCTATATTAACCTGAACATCCAAAAACAGTTTGGCAAGCTCCTCTACACAATGAAAGTTTATCATTCTGCAACTAGGCACAGCAAGAAGACCACCACAACATAGACAGCAAAGGAGGAGGGAGTGTGTGTTCCCCCAGCAAATCTCCCTCATCAACCTCAGGGAGGATGAGGTGATCTAATTCTATAACTTCAGGAGGAAGTCCATTATAGAATTGCTGCTGAAGATTGGTCCAAGTCTGCTGCCACCAACTGCCAGGCTCACCATCACTCTTTCCCAGGTGAAACTGATGGCTGTGCTACACATGCAGGCCTCTGGCCCATTTCAGGTCACAACATCAAGAGTGGCAGGAATACCACAGGCATCTATTTCTGCCTTCTTGCCCACTGCCCGGGATGCCATAATTTGTCTGACACCACAGTATCTCCTCTTCCCCAAGACACAACAACAACAGATGGAGACCAAGCAAGGCTTTTATGCCATTGCAGGGTTTCTACATGTCTTGGGAGCTCTGCACAAAAGCAATTGGTTCTCCAGGCAGAAACAGCACACCTGTTCTGCAATAGGAAACACACATATTCCATCAATGTCTAGGCCATCGTAGATCATCTGGTGAGGTTCACCAATGTGCTAGAAAAATACTGGGGAGCGCACATGATTCATATATCTTCAGGCACAGCATTATGAATGAACACTTTCAGAATGGGTGATATTGGAATGGCCTACTTGTTGGTAAGTAAATCTGAACTATACAATACACCAACTAAAATGTAGACATGTATGACAGAATATCCATATCTGTGTCAGTTGATGGAGCTAGGGCCATCTGTATAAGGGGTGTGCCTTAAACTTGCAGCATGCATCATGGTGCATGTGCAATGCAAATCCTTAACGCTGATATATCAAGGCAGACAAAGCACCTTTGGGTGGTTTTCTATGTCAAATCATGTAGGACTAATGCAACCCTGTGTAAAATGCTGTGTTGCATCACTTTGTGCATGGGAGATGTCCTATCTGTGTTTTGTAGGTGTTTCCATTAAACTGTCATGGTTGATGAAGTATGTCAACTATACCAAACAAGGGAAACCTGGGAATGCATCCAAAAAATAGTGCCCCTCAGCTGAAGTGTAAGAAGGATAAATAGCTGTAATCCCTAAAGTCAATACTGCTTCCTATGTGTGGTGCATTTCGTGGCACACATACATAGTTGACTATGCCTCTAAGGGTTATGTATGTGTAGGAATATGTCCTTTCCTGCACAAAGAGTAACTTGCATGTAGCACATGCACCCTTGCCCTATGGGCAAGGGGGCCTATGTTTGTGCTAGGCAGCCCATTGTATGCCAATGCAGGGTAAAAGGACAGGAAAGTGCTTTTTTCCCAAATTTCCATGCAACATTGCCCTTTCCCAGTGAGGCAGCACAGTGTAGATAGGTGGCTTGATCCACTGCAGTGTGTCACCTACCTAAAATTCTGGTCCCTAGGGTCATGTGCATAAAGTGGTAACAGCATAGAGCAACATTTAGATAATGATTTCACATACTGACATTCCTACCCTAATCTGTCAATGTCAGTAGCTACAGAACATCTGCGAACAATAATGTGTCACTTCACTCTGTGTGAATGAACAGAACCACATCAATTGCACTGGTTAAGGAACCACGTCCAGACAAGTCCATATGAGTACTTAGGCTAAACAATAGATAATTGTGAGATAAGTGCCTCCTCAAAGGTGTACCTACTCTTGGTATCAGTCAAATGTCCACATTTTGAATATTGTGATAAAAACACTGTGGTAATAAAAAAGTGTGTCACACCTGCAAGTATACTTTTATGTTGTCCAAAGTGGCAGGCCCAACACTGGAAGACGTATATGCGAAGTCCATGTCTGACATGCAATTTAAGTGTTTAAATAAGACTATTGTGTACCCTTGTGACACCGACAGTACAAAACCTACATATGCCTCATTCATACTGACAGTGCAGGCACACAGATAAACATAGGGATGAAGCCACATTGACATATGCAACCAACGTGATAGTTCACAAGCCTTATTGTGTAAGTCACCCAAATGAAATTCATATCAATGCAGCAATATGAAACTCAAAACGTTTAACACAATGCTGTCAAAAATGTCATACATCAGTCATGAACATAGAACAAAACGCAACCTGTTAAAGGCATTACAGTGGTCACAGAAATGATGACAGAGTTAAGGCATAGAAGCACAAATTCCCCTACAAGTTAGAGCATTAAACATTTATTAAAAACAAATGTCCTCATTACAAGTCTGGCGGTTAGTAGACCACCAGGCTCGCGGATGACGGTCGGACTGCCACAAATGCAGTGATCCGAGCACCAAATTACAATTGTGGCAGTCGAGCCGCCACTGGCAGTCTGGAGGTGACGGCAGTCCTGCCCTGGGAATTACAACTTCCCCCTTCTCCGCCAGCAGTTTCATGGCAGTACCACCACCATGAAAATGCTGGGTGAGAATAGGTGCACTTGGCATGGGTGGTGCAGGGGCCACCCTGGCGAGCACCCTCGCAGTGTGCACTGTCTACTCTCTGCTTTGCAGACAATGAACATTGCGAGGGTGTTGGTGCACCCTGTACTCTACAGCATTGCCGCTGGCTCGATTACGAGCCGGAGACAATGCTATAGGCTGATTGCTGCCCGCCCGCTGACCTAACAGGAAACTCTTAATGGGGCTGGTGGGAAGGTAGTCTGTATGGAGGCAACCTCCCTGTCGGAAGTTCGGCAGGCGGTGTAAACAATTATATTTTGTAAATTTGCACCGCTTTTATGTCATAAAATGACACACAGCGGCACAAACTTTTCATAAATCAGGCCCTTAGTTATCCTACGGTGAATTGTCACTGTGTGTCATAGTACAATGAAGTCTGACATTATGCTGCCCCGCATTACTAAATAGATCACATCCTTGGGGCATGCTTTAGGCATGTCATGATGTGTACGTTTGAAATTCAGTATCCAGCCAGCTCAGGCCTTCAAGTGGACTAGATGCATTTGATAATCTGGCCATATTGACATATGTGTGTGTCTGAGCTGTTGTGTACTTTTGGAATGCTGGAATAGCATAGTTTGCTTTATAAAACTATAAACTTATGGGAAGCAATATTTACAATGCAATGTCTTCAGTCATATCTCCTAGGCAGACATCTTCCATTCACAAGGGGAGAGGTGGACTCTTTCCAGGACCCCAGTGCTACCAGTAAGTGCTGTAAATACATGTATGTACCATTTTGATGTATGTGTGTGATCTATGTGATGTGTGTTGGGAGGTAACACTCTGCTTCTATCCATTAGCTGTCAGTCTGGGAATCTTAACAGAACCTGACCATAGATTCTTTACAAATGCTGGGAGCAGACAGGGTGGGGGAGGACAATGATCACAGAGTAAAATATTTGAGACTGGAAGGTTTATATAAACAGGCCCAGAGAAACTACATATCTTTACATATTTGTTATAGTGGCATATCTATAGACATGTTGCTTAGGGCACAGTGAGCATCATGTGGCCCAAACTCTGCACGTGTTTCATATAAACACATTGGTGGTCATTATGACCCTAGTGGTCTTCTGACTGCCAGTGTTAACATGGCGTATCACTGCCAACAGGCTGGCGGTAATGACTGCCAAATTATGACTATGGCTGTGATCCCTCCCATAGACAGCCAATGTACCACACCAAACGCCAGTGTGGTACGAACACCGAACACGGCGGTAGCCACCTACAGGCAGGCAGAAGACAACGAACCGTCCACCACATTATGACATAGCACACTGCCACGATTTCTGGAGCGGTAGCAACGACACAAAAAGCCTGGTGGAAACGCATAATTTAAAAAGAGGTATTCACCTCCAGGGACACCCAGGAGTCCACAGCCGCCATGGAACCTGAACTGCAAGTATTTCCAATGCTGTACCACACCATGGCTGTCCTGAAGCAACGAAGACAACGACGGTGAGTACACCCCCCTAGCAAACAAGGGAGGGGGGAGTGACACACACACACAACACACACCATACACACACCGCACCCAGAAACACATGAACAGGAAGGTAACAGTAACAGAGCCCCGGAGTAAATAAACGCAGGAAACATACACAGTTGCAACCACTGTATTCCTTTTGTATGAATATGTAAAATGCAAAAACATGCACAACTGCAGAAATAAATAAATGCAGGCCCAAAGGCCAGTCCAAAGTCCCTAATGCCCACAGGGCAAAGTCCAAGCCCCAACTTGACTCCTGGCAACATCGGGATTCCAGTGTTCAGGGGCATCATGTTGGAAATGGGCAGGCACCTCAGGGGTGGGGGGTGGAGTGGATGGGGGTTGCAACTTATTGTGAGGGGGTCCAAGCCCACTGGTTCTGGAGGGGGCATCCTGCCCACAATTTGAGGGGGGGCTGCCTGCCCACTGTTTCTGGAGGGGGCTTCCTGCCCACAGGTTGAGGATGGGGCTTCCTGCCCGCAGGATGAGGAGGGGGCTACCTGTCCACTGGTTCTGGAGGGGGCTTCCTGCCCACAGGTTGAGGATGGGGCTTCCTGCCCACAGGTTGAGGATGGGGCATCCTGCCCACAAGATGGGGAGGGGGCTATCTGCCCACTGGTTATTGATGGTGCCTGTTGGCCTCTGATTCTGGATGCTGCTCCTTGGCATCTGGTTCTTGATGCTGCTCCTTGGCCACAATATTGAGTGGGGTCTCTGTGGCCATGTTTTCCAGTGGGGCCTCTTTGTCCAGGGACTTCTAGGGGGCCTCCTTGTCCAGGGATTTCTGGGGGACCTTCTTGGCCTTGGATGTCTGGGGGCCTCCTTGGCCTTTGATTTCTGGTGGGCCTCCTTGGCCTTGGATGTCTGGAGGGCCTCCTTGGCCTTGGATGTCTGGGGGACCTCCTTGGCCTTTGATTTCTGGGGAGACTCCTTGGCGTTTGATTTCTGGGGGGCTCCTTGGCCTTTGATTTATGTGAGGCCTCCCCGAGCAGGGACTTCATTTAGGCCTCCTGAGCCTTGGGTGGTCCAATGTTCTTGCCAATCTGTTTAGGAGTGGGAACACTTTAGCCCTCCGTTTGGGGGGGGAGGAATGTCCATGTTGTGGAGGTCTGACTTCTCACTCATGTGCCCCTCAGTTGCAGCTGGAGACTTTGGGGATGGAGCTGTATCAGTCTGGGTGCTTGAGGTATTGGGCTGGGGTGGTGTGACCTTCCTCTTACAGGTAGGAGGAGGGAGGGAAGAGGTCAAGGCGGGCAAGGAAAAGCTCCTTAGGAACAATCAGGCAGGATGAGGGTGGAGGGATGGGAGTGGAGGTAGAGGGAGTGGTTGTAGGAGGAGGAGGTGTACTGGACTTGGGTGCAGGTGCATGGACAGTGTGTGTGTGAGGTGTATGGGTGCTGGGGTTCTGAGTGCGAGTGTGTGTGTGTTACTGGGAGCAGACAGGGTGGGTGAGGACAAACATGACGTGTGTATGGATGTTGTGGTGGTGTCTGCAAGGGAGGTGGGTGTGCTGCATGAGGTTTTAGGTTTGTGGTGGCGGTGACTACGCATGTGGTGTGTGGGATGCATGTCTGCGGGTCTGCTGTTGTGGTGACTGTGGGAAAGGCTGTGCAGGTGGCAGGATCTGGGACTGTTGATGCAGTGCATGCAGGTGTGAGTGAGTATGTGACTGTGAGAGAGAAAGGAGAAACGGAAGACAGTGGAGGCAGTGGATGATGTTGTGTGTGCATCTGTCTGTGGATGTGTGAGAGCTTGTGGACTGAAGTGTGCTGCTTGTGTTTGTCTGTGCGAATCTTGTGTGTTGTTTTGGGTGCTTGCTTGTCAGAATGTGTGCGTGGGATGGGTTGGGGTTAGGAGACTGGGACTGGGTAGTGGTGGTTGGAGGAGGGATGGATAAAACAGGGATATTGGCTGCCATCAGTGAAGAGGCCAGAGCCTGAAACAATCTCTGCAGGGCTGCCAACCAACCGTGGATGCCCTACAGGAAGGCATTGTATTGCTGCCTATGGGATGCCAGCCCCTGGATGGCATTCACAATGGTTGACTGCCCTACAGAGATGGTTCTCAGGAGGTCAATAGTCTCCCCACTGAGGGCAGCAGGGCTGACTGGGGCAGGGCCTGAGGTGCCTGGGGCGAAGGAGATGCCCACCCTCCTGGTTGAGCGGGCAAGGGCAACTCAGTGGGGCGCTACAGGGAGTGTGATGCTGGTACGGGGTGGCGGCAGAATCTGTAGCTGAGGTGGTCCCAGAGTGGTCCACCTCCACCATGGATTTCCCATTGGGGGATGAATCAGAGTCAGTGGTGTCACCTCCTGTCCCCGCCGTGGTACTCCCCTCGCCCTCTATCCCACTGGTCCCCTCGGCATCAGTGGATTTTGCCTCCTGGGTCCCATGGGCACATGCTCCTTCGCCAGATTATGCTAATGCATACATGGACGGGATGACAAAAAGAAAGAGACAGGGAGAGAGGAAGGGAGCACAGGATCAATCTCTGCACCAACAGCACAGATGGCAGACACATCATTGTCAATCAATCAATCAATGCTTGTAAAGCGCAACTACTCACCCGTTAGGGTCTCAAGGCGCTGCGGGTGGAAAGTGTAGCATTCACTGGTGGTTCTTTAAAAAGCCATGTCTTCAGTTCCTTTGTGAAGCTGAGGAGGGAAGTGGTTTGTCTGATGTAGATAGGAAGGGCTTTCCAGGTGGTGGCTGCAAGGTAGGAAAAGGAGCGCCTTTCTATTCTGGTCTTCCTGATGCTGGGTACTTCTGCGCGAGAGAGGTGGGCTGAACGTAGGATCCTGTGGGGTAGGTGGAGGTTGAGTCAATGGTTGAGGTAGTCTGGTCCGGTGTTGTAGAGGGCTTTGTGTGCATGAGTGAGGACCTTGAAGGTGATTCTTTTCCCTATAGGAATCCAGTGCAGTGTACGCAGTGTTGCGCGATGTGGCAGTGTCAAGGTAGGTTGAGGACCAGTCTAGGGGCAGCGTTCTGGATATTTTGCAGTTTACAGATGAGTTTCTTGATGATTCCGGCAAAGTGTGTGTTGCCATAGTCTAGTCTGCTGGTGATGAGGGCGTGTGTGACAGTCTTTCTATGTTTGAGGGGGATCCATTTGAAGAACTTGCATAGGAGGTGGAGGATGTGGAAGCAGGTGGAGGTGACTAAGTTGATTTGATGGTTCTTGCTGAAATTGGAGTCCAAGATGATCCCGAGGTTGGGGGCTTGGCTGGTGGGGGTCGGTGGGTTTCCGAGGGTGGGTGGCAACCAGGAATCATTCCACGTGTTACGTTGAGGGCCCATGATGAGTACTTGTAGGGCGATCTGCCAATACCCTGAAGTAAGATCAAACATACTCAGGAACTTGACAGCGCCTAGTCTGTCAACAAGCTCATCAGCTCGGGGGATGGGGTGAGCATCAGTCCGTGTGACTGAGTTGAGACCCCGGTAGTCCAAACAGAACCTGAGTTCTGGCTTCGCACCCGTGGCAGCAGCCTTAGGAACCAGCACCACAGGGCTGGCCCAGGGACTACTGGATTTCTCAATAAAACCTAAAGTCAACATCTTGGAGACCTCCTCCTTGATGCTGGCCTTCACCTTATCCGATAACCTGTAAATTTTGTTCTTCACAGGGGGACTGTCACCCCTGTCAATGTCAAACACATAGGAGGGTCAGTCCAGGAGCAAGGGAAAACAGGGAGGAGAACTGCTCTAACAGCTCATAGCAGTCTCCTCTCTGGTTTAGAGTCAGGGAGTCAGAGAGAATAACACCCTCCACTGACCCATCACCTTCTTTGGCAGAGAGGAGATCAGGGAGAGGTTCACTCTCCTCTTCCATGCCCTCATCTGTGACCAGGAGCATACCGATCTCAGACCTCTCAAAGTGAGGTTTGAGCCTGCTGTGATGGAGGACCCTTAGGGGGTGCCTATCGGTCTTGAGGTCCACTAGGTAAGTGGCCTCCCCTTTACGCTCCTTGATCTCAAAGGGGCCAGTCCAGTGGTCCTGGAGAGCCCTGGGCTCTACTGGCTCCATCTCCCAAACCTCGTCTCCAGGTGAGAACTCAACCAGAGTGGTCTTCCAGTCACACCACTCCTTCATCACCTCTTGACTGGCCTCAAGGTTACTCTTGGCCTACTTCCAGATGCGTTGGGTTTGGTTGCGGAGGGCCAGCATGTGGCTGACCACATCCTGGGAGATGTCTTGGGAGCTTTCTCCCAGCCCTCTTTAACAATGCTTAGAGGTCCCCTGACAGGGTGACTATAGAGAAGCTCAAAGGGGCTGAACCCCACCCCTTTCTGGGGCACCTCTCTGTAAGCAAACAACAGGCATGGTAAGAGGACGTCCCACTTACGCCTCATGGCAATAGTCAGGCCTTTAATCATGCCCTTCAGGGTCTTGTTGAATCTCTCAACAAGCCCATTGGATTGAGCATGATAAGGGGTGGTGAACCGGTAGGTCACCCCACACTCATCCCACATGGACTTCATGTACGCAGACATGAAGTTTGTGCTCCTGTCAGACACAACCTCCTTAGGAAATCCCACACGGGTAAATATTCCCAACAGGGCTCTGGTGACCACCGGTGCAGTCACTGTTCTCAGAGGGATTGCCTCTGGATAGCGGGTGGCATGGTCCACCAAAACCAGGATAAACCTGTTGCCCAAGGCAGTTTTGGGGTCCAAGGGACCAACAATGTCAATGCCCACCCTTTCAAATGGGGGTCCAACGACGGGGAGTGGGAGCAGGGGAGCCTTAAGCTTTTTCCCTGTCTTCCCACTAGCCTGGCAGGTGGGGCAAGCTCTGCAGAAATTATCTGAGTCTAACCTCATTCTGGGCCAATGGAAGTGGGTGACAAGCCTGTTAAAGGTCTTGTCTTGGCCCAGATGTCCTGCCAGGGGGATGTCGTGAGCCAGACCCAGTAGGAAGGCCTAGTAACACTGGGGGACCACCAGCAGACGTGCTGCCCCAGGACCAGGAACCTTAGGCTCACTGTGAAGGAGATCATTCTCCCATTAAATATGGTGAGTGCCAAAGGTGTCACCTGCGGCTTGGGCTGTGGTCTGTTGCCTCAAGGGCCCCAATTTGCAGAATTCTGCCCTGGTGGTCCCACCCTCTACTTGCCAGCCAGCAAGTTCAGGTAGGTTACCCAGGTCAGCTATGTCCTCCCCATGTGGCTCAGGGACCTCGTCCTCCTCAGGGGCCTCGTCCACCACCGTGGGAACATCTGAGGTGGGTTTCCCATGCCTCTTGCCCTTCCTCTTTGCAGCTGTCTGGGCCATTGTTCTAGGCTCCAGACGCCCTTGACTCCCTTCCCGGGCAGCCATGGACCGTGTGGTCATACAGACCCATTCAGGCAAACCTAACATCTCCAGGTTGGAACTGAGCTCTACCTCTTTCCAGGCAGTAAGCTTAAGATCATTGCCTAACAGACAATCTACAGGCATGGCAGGACTCACAGCTACTTTCAGAGTACCAGAGACGGACCCCCACTCAAAGGGAACCAGAGCCACTGGTAGGTGAATCTCGAGATTGTCAGCGACTATGACCTGGTGGAATGTATTTGGGACTATCTGCTCTGATGACACCAGCTGACTCTTGACAGTAGTCATACTGGCTCCTGTGTCACGCAGAGCCTCCACCCTTTGCCCATCAATGGTGACCCACTGCCTATACTTTGAAGTATTTTCTGGCATGTAGGCTTTAGGCACCATCTCTCTTTCTCCCAGGGACACTAGGGAAACCTCTGCCTGCTCCCCAAATCTAACTGGGACTGTATCCCCCCGAGCGCTACACTATCCAACCCAGGTGTCTGTCCAGTGGTGGACTGTGCCCCCTTGAGGCACTGGGAGTCGCCCTTAGCGTGGCCATGCTGGTAGCACTCTAAGCATTTGGGGATGAATTTCCCTAATGTTTTGTCAAAATACCCTGGCGTCTTTGCAAACCTAGAAGAGGAATGGTATCCACCACCCCCCCTTGGGAATTCTTTTGGGGGCCTTTTGAGAACTCCTTTTCTTTAATTTTTTCTCCCCCTTCTTTCTTCTGTTGGGATCCCTGACCACCTTTGTGGGAGTCCCCCCTAGATCAATCAATCAATCAATCAATCACATTTATAAAGCGCGCTACTCACCCGTAAGGGTCTCAAGGCGCTGTGGGGGGGGGGGGGGGTTCAATGCTCGAAGAGCCAGGTCTTGAGCTGCCGTCTGAAGTGAAGGTGGTCTTGTATGGCGCAAAGGTGGCTGGGAAGGGAGTTCCAGGTCTTCGCTGCTAGGTAAGAGAAGGACCTGCCTCCGGCAGTGGCTTTGCGAATGCGTGGTACGGCTGCCAGGGCTTGTCCGGTCAAGCGTAGGGTGCGAGGAGGAGTGTAGAAGGAGATGCGGTGGTTGATGAGTTCTGGTCCGCGGTTGTGCAGGGCTTTGTGTGCGTGGGTGAGGAGTCTGAAGGTTATCCTCTTGTTAACTGGGAGCCAGTGGAGTTTCCTCAGGTGTCCGGAGATGTGGTTGTGGCGGGGTATGTTCAGGATAAGTCGTGCAGCAGCGTTCTGGATTCGTTGTAGTTTCCTCTGTAGCTTGATGGTGATGCCGGCGTACAGAGCGTTCCCATAGTCCAAGCGACTGGTGACGAGGGCGTGGGTGACGGTCTTCCTGGTGTCGGTGGGGATCCAGCGGAAGATCTTGCGGAGCATGCGGAGGGTGTTGAAGCATGCTGAGGTCACCGAGTTGACCTGTCTGGTCATGGAGAGGGAAGAGTCCAGGATGAAACCGAGGTTGCGTGCGTGGTCGGTGGGTTGGGGAGTGCTGCCTAGGGCAGGAGGCCACCAGGAGTCGTCCCAGGCGGTAGGTGTAGGGCCGAGGATGAGGACCTCCGTTTTCTCTGTATTCAGTTTAAGCCGGCTGTCTGTCATCCAGTTTGCTACTTCCTTCATGCCTTCGTGTAGTCTGGTTCTTGCTGAGGTGGGGTCGTTGGTGAGGGATAGGATGAGCTGGGTGTCGTCTGCGTAGGATATGAGGTTGGGTCCGTGTTTGCGTGCGATGTTCGCCAGGGGGGTCATGTAGATGTTGAAGAGGGTGGGGCTGAGGGAGGATCCCTGGGGGACGCCGCAGATGATCTCCGTAGCCGTGGATCTGAAGGGGGGGAGGCGGACTCTCTGAGTTCTTCCGGAGAGGAAGGAGGTGATCCATTCCAGGGCCTTGCCTCTGATGCCGGCGTTGCTTAGGCGACGTATCAGGGTGCGGTGGCAGACCGTGTCGAATGCTGCAGAGAGGTCCAGGAGTATGAGGGCCACGGTTTCTCCTTTGTCGGTCAGGGATCTGATGTCGTCCGTGGCTGCGATGAGGGCGGTCTCGGTGCTGTGGTTAGCTCTGAAGCCGAACTGTGAGGGGTCGAGTGAGTCGTTGGTTTCCAGGGCGGTGGTGAGTTGAGCGTTGACGATTTTCTCGATCACTTTGGTGGGGAACGGTAGGAGCGAGATGGTCCGGAAGTTTTTGAGTTCGGTGTGGTCTGCTGTTGGTTTCTTTAGGAGGGCGTTCAGTTCAGCGTGCTTCCAGTTCTCCGGGAAGGTGGCGGTGGAAAAAGATGTGTTGATGACGTCTCGGAGGTGGGGTGCGATGATGTTGTCGGCTTTGTTGAAGATGTGGTGCGGACAGGGGTCGGATGGTGATCCTGAGTGGATGGAGTTCATGACGCGGGTGGTTTCCTCAGTGGAGGTTGAGTTCCAGGTGTGGATGGTGGTGTTGTCGGTGGCGGGTTCCGGTGGAGGGTTCGAGTTGGTTGTGGTGAAGCTGTTGTAGATGTCGGTGATCTTGTGGTGGAAGAAAGCTGCGAGGGAGTCGCAGAGGTCCTGTGAGGGAGGGATGGAGTTGTTTTCGGCGTCGGGGTTGGAGAGCTCTTTGACGATGCCAAATAGTTCCTTGCTGTTGTGGGCGTTGCTGTCTAGTCTGTTCTGGAAGGCTGATTTTCATGCTGCGCGGAGGAGTTGGTGGTGTTTGCGGGTGGCGTTTTTGAGAGCAGACATGTTTTCGTCGGTCTGGTTGAGGCGCCAAGTCTTCTCGAGGGTGCGGCATTCTTTTTTGGAGTCCTTGAGGTCGGGGGTAAACCAGGAATTTTTCTTGTGGCTGTTTCTGTTTGCTTGGGTCTTCAGGGGGGCCAGGAGGTTGGCGCAGTCTGAGATCCAGCTCGTGAGGTTGTTGGCGGCTTCGTTGGGGTCTGTAGTGCTGGTGGGTGGGTTCTGAGAGAGGGTCGATATGAGTTGTTCCGAGGAGATTCGGTTCCACTGTCTTCTTGGTGGTTGTTGGGCGTGGTGGTGTACGTTGGTTTTCTTGAAGCTGAAGTGGACACAGCTGTGGTCTGTCCAGGAGAGTACAGTGGTGTGGTTGAAAGAGATGTGTTTGCTGGAGGAGAAGATGGGGTCCAGCGTGTGTCCGGCGTAGTGGGTGGGGGTGTTGACTAGTTGTTTCAGTCCCAGGTTGGCGAGGTTGTCCAATAAGGTGGTGGTGTTGTTGTCGGTGCGATTCTCCAGGTGGAAGTTGAGGTCCCCTAGGAGGATGTAGTTGGTGGACGGGAGTGCGTGTGGGCTGATGAAGTCTGCGATGTCTTCGCTGAACTTTGTGCGTGGTCCTGGTGGTCTGTATATCAGGGTGCCTCTGAGGGTGGTCTTGGGGTCGCTGTTGATTGAGAAGTGGAGGTGCTCGGCGTCGGGCAGTGAGTTGTCGGTGTAGGTTGAGATGCGGATGGAGCTCTTGTGGGCGATGGCGATGCCTCCTCCGGTGCGGTTGGTGCGGTCTTTCCTGATGATTTTGTAGCCGTCGGGGATGGCTATGGCGATGTCGGGTGCCGAGGAGGGGTTCATCCAGGTCTCGGTGAGGAAGGCGATGTCCGGGTTTGTAGAGTCGATGAGGTTCCACAGTTCGATGGCGTGCCTGTGGACTGATCTGGTGTTGACCAGGATGCAGTTGAGGTTGTTTCTGGGCGAGTCGTTCCTGTTGGGTGTGGTGTGAGTTCGTAGGCAGGTGAAATGGCAGTTGCGGCAGGTGAAGGGTCCGTGGGTCCGCTTCGGGGTGGCGCGGCAGCAGGCCGGCGTGCGGCCGGGGTTGAGAGCAGTGAGGAAGGCGGAGTTGTGGGTCAGGCGGGGGAGGTGGGGGTCGCGGGGGCCAGGGGTTGTGGCGCTAGGCGCGGTCCAGGCGCGGACGGGCGCAGACGGGCTTGCCTTAGGCGCGCCCGCTGCGCGCGGCCGCCATTTAAGGGTAGCCGGGGAGGAGGGGTCAGCTGGGAGGCGGGAGGCGGGCGGGCGGGGGAATCTGGAGGCGGGAAAAAGAAAAAAGCAGCGAAAAAGGCGGCAAAAAGAACGGCGGCAAAAAACGGCGAGAGGCCAGGTAAAACTCTAAAGGGAGGGGCTGAAAATGAGGGAGAACGGCGGGAGGGGGCACACGGCACTCAGGGGGACACGCACGGGATACACGGGAAGAAAGGAGGATTCCGGTCAGTCAGTCAGCACAAGCACTCGGGGTACACGGGTAAAGAGGGGGCACACTCGCACACACTCACAGGATGAGAACGGTGAAGAGGGCAGTCAGGGACTGGTGGCGCTGCGTGAGCAGGGGAGCGACCTACCCGAGGGTCAGTGGTCGCTACCTCTGCCTCGCAGCGGCCGCCATTTAAGGGTAGCCGGGGAGGAGGGGTCAGCTGGGAGGCGGGAGGCGGGCGGGCGGGGGAATCTGGAGGCGGGAAAAAGAAAAAAGCAGCGAAAAAGGCAGCAAAAAGAACGGCGGCAAAAAACGGCGAGAGGCCAGGTAAAACTCTAAAGGGAGGGGCTGAAAATGAGGGAGAACGGCGGGAGGGGGCGCACGGCACTCAGGGGGACACGCACGGGATACACGGGAAGAAAGGAGGATTCCGGTCAGTCAGTCAGCACAAGCACTCGGGGTACACGGGTAAAGAGGGGGCACACTCGCACACACTCACAGGATGAGAACGGTGAGGAGGGCAGTCAGGGACTGGTGGCGCTGCGTGAGCAGGGGAGCGACCTACCCGAGGGTCAGTGGTCGCTACCTCTGCCTCGCAGCGGCCGCCATTTAAGGGTAGCCGGGGAGGAGGGGTCAGCTGGGAGGCGGGAGGCGGGCGGGCGGGGGAATCTGGAGGCGGGAAAAAGAAAAAAGCAGCGAAAAAGGCGGCAAAAATAACGGCGGCAAAAAACGGCGAGAGGCCAGGTAAAACTCTAAAGGGAGGGGCTGAAAATGAGGGAGAACGGCGGGAGGGGGCACACGGCACTCAGGGGGACACGCACGGGATACACGGGAAGAAAGGAGGATTCCGGTCAGTCAGTCAGCACAAGCACTCGGGGTACACGGGTAAAGAGGGGGCACACTCGCACACACTCACAGGATGAGAACGGTGAGGAGGGCAGTCAGGGACTGGTGGCGCTGCGTGAGCAGGGGAGCGACCTACCCGAGGGTCAGTGGTCGCTACCTCTGCCTCGCAGCGGCCGCCATTTAAGGGTAGCCGGGGAGGAGGGGTCAGCTGGGAGGCGGGAGGCGGGCGGGCGGGGGAATCTGGAGGCGGGAAAAAGAAAAAAGCAGCGAAAAAGGCGGCAAAAAGAACGGCGGCAAAAAACGGCGAGAGGCCAGGTAAAACTCTAAAGGGAGGGGCTGAAAATGAGGGAGATGCCTTTTTGGACACTCTTGTGCTAACCCAGAGGTCCGCCTCCTTAGCAAGCTTCCTGGGGTCAGTCAGCTTACTATCTACCAAGTGCTGGCGCAACTCTGTAAAAGAAATATTGAGTATATGCTCTCTCAGAATCAAGTTATATAACCCTTTATAATCATCTACTTTGCTGCCCTGCACCCATCCATTCAGTGCCTTACTGGAGAAGTCAAAGAAATCTACCCATGTCTGTGTGGACTGTTTGGTGCTGTCCCTGAACCTCTGATGGTATTTCTCAGGGGTCAGCCCAAACTTGGCAAGTAAAATGGCTTTCTGAAGTGGGTATGTGTTTTGATCCTTTGGGTCCAGTGTGAGAAGTGTGTCCCTCCCCAGTGCTGGCACATAACTCCACATAGCTGTACCCCCTTGCCCTTCAGGAACCTCATGAGCCCTTAGTGCAACTTCATAAGCAGCTAACCATTTATCTATGTCATCTCCCACCACAAAACTGGGCACCACATTTTTGGGTATACAAACCTTCTTTTCTCCAGCAGGTCCTGCCTGTATGCTGCCACCATTACTGCTGGACTCAGACTGTCTTGCCTTGATCTCCAGCTCCTTGAGACTTAGTTCATGAGCCAACAATAGTTTTTTCTCAGCCAAGGCTCTCTCAGCTGCAGCTTCAGCTCTTTCAGCTTCAATCTGTTTGGCTGCTCTTTCAGCCTCAGCTTGCTTGGCTTCTCTCTCTGCCCTCCTTTCCTCCTGTTGAGCCTCAATTTTTACCCTTGCCATTTGCAACTGAAACTCTCTCTTCTCTCTCCTTTCCTCTGCGGTCAGGCTTTGATCAGAGGCACTACTCCCTGGTTTGGCAGGGGGCACAGTTGCAGTGGTAACATCCACTGATGACAAAAAATCCTCTGGGGGGCCATCTTCTGGCACCTCCTCCTTAACATCCTCCTCTGAATGGGCTTCTGCCCAGGCCCTCAGCGTCTTTTGAAATTCCTCCTTTCTGGAGGCACCTTGGGTGGGTACTCCCATATCCCTGCAGAACCCTTTCAGCTATTTGACAATGCATGTCTCCAATATGTCTAGGTCAAAATCTCCCGCTTGAGACCCAGCCTGAGACATGTTGAGTGAGGATTTTGGACAAAAATTTACAGGAAAAACGAAATTGCAGAAAAATATAAAAATCAAGTTGACCTTCAACTATGGGTAGGTAGTGAAATACTTAGCTACTGTATGTCACTGCACCACTACAAATCCTATCCTCACCGCTAATCACCAATGTTAGAAATGGGGTCTTTGGTTGGCAGTTAGGTTACCCCCTGCCCAAGCAAGGACCCTCACTCTAGTTAGGGCAAGTCACACACAATCCAAATTATCCTGTGCCCATCCTCTGGTAGCTTGGCACTGAGCAGTCAGGCTTAACTTAGAAGGCAATGTGTAAAGTATTTGTGCAATAAATCATACAATAACACAATATAGCACCACAAAAATACACCACACAGTGTTTAGAAAAATATATAATATTTATCTGGATATTTGCAGGTCAAAATGATCAAAGATGCAATAAGTAAATGTAGAGATATCACTGAAAAGTGATATAAAGTGTCTTAAGTCCTTTAAAAGCAAACAAAGGTGGTCATTACAACCTCAGCGGTCTTTTTACAAGACCGCCGAGGGACCGCCGTGCTGAAGACCGCCAGTGGTGGCGGTTTGCCGCTCGGCGTATTATGACTGTTGGCTGCTCTCTGTCCTTTTTCGGACGGAGAGCCGCCAACAGCCATACTGGCGGGTGGCGGGGAAGTGGAGGTTGCTCCACCTCCACCACCACGCCAACAGAACACCGCCCACCGAATCACGTCCTGTGATTCGGCGTGGCGGTGTTCTGTTGGCAGTGTGGTGTCAGCGGAGCAGCCCCCATGGCTCCCGCCCCCTCCCGGAGGATCGACGGACCAGGTAAGTCGATTGTCTGTTAGGGGATGGGGGTGGGGGGCTGTTGTGTGCGTGCATGGGGGTGTGCGTCTGTGTATGTAGAGGGGGTGTGTGAGTGCGTGTATGCTTGCGGGGTTGTTGCATGTTTGGGAATGAGTGCGTGTATGTCTGTGGGTATGTCTGTATGGATGTGTGCGTGTATGTTTGAATTTGGGTGTGCGTGTCTGACAGCGTGTGTGGATGTTGACATGTATGTCGGTGTGTGTGTGTGTGTGTGTGTTGGTGGTGCCTGCGTGCGTGTTGTGTGTGTGTGAGTTATGTGATGTTGGGGGTCGGGTGGGGAGGGAGACCCTGCCACCTTTGGGGGGTGGCAGGGGTGGTGGGGGGTGTAGGGGAGGGAGTCGGGGCGGAGGAGTGGGGGTGGGGGAGACCCCTATCAGTGCCAGGGAAGGAATTCCCTGCCACTGATGGTGCTTACCGCCATGGATTTCATGGCGGTTTCAAACCCCATAAAATCCATGGCGGTCAGCAGGGTCAAAATACCGCCGGTGGTATAGTGACGGCCACCGGGCTGGAGACCCAGGTCTCCAGCCCGGTGGGCGGAACGGAAAACCGGCGGATGACCATGGCGGTAACCGCCATGGTCATAATACCAAAAAAAGACCGCCAGCCTGTTGGCGGTCTTACCGCCGCTTCTCCGCCTTCCGCCAGGGTCATAATGACCCCCAAAGTCTCTTTTTAGCACAAAGTACCTGGTTCGTGTGAAAAATCTCCGCAATGGGCCGCAGAGGAGGAGAAGCGCACAGTGATGCGTCATTTAGTTTCCACGCAGGGATGGCTGTGCATCGATTTCTGGCGCTCGGTCGTGGATCCTCTTCGGGTTGTGTCGCTCCGGTGGTCATTGTGTGAAAATTTCTTCCGCACGGCAAGCGGTGCGTCGATTTCCTCTCTGGAAGTCAGGCTTCGTTGTCCCAGGTTGGCTGTGCGTCGATCCGGTGGACCGTGCGTCTAAATTCCGGTCGCAATGCAGGCGATGCGTCGACCTTCTCTTTGCAAAGTCAGGCTGCTTCGCTCCGGTTCGGCGTGCAGTGAATTTCTCACTGCGGGGCAGGCTGTGCGTCGTTTTTAGCCAGCTGTGCGTCAAATTTTCACTGCACAAGGAGTCCAGTTGCAAGAGAGAAGTCTTTTTGGTCCTGAGACTTCAGGGAACAGGAGGCAAGCTCTATCCAAGCCCTTGGAGAGCACGTATTTACCATAGCCAGGGAGCAGCAAGGCAGCAGGGCAACAGCAAGGTAGCAGTCCTTCACAGAAAGCAGTCAGGTGAGTCCTTTGGGCAGCCAGGCAGTTCTTCTTGGCAGGATGCAGGTTCTGGTTACAAGTTTCTTCTCCAGGAAGTGTCTGAGTTGGTAGGGGCAGAGGCCCTGTTTATATACCCAAATGTGCCTTTGAAGTGAGGGAGACTTCAAAGAGTGGCTTAGAAGTGCACCAGGTCCCCTTTCAGTTCAATCCTGTCTGCCATGGTCCCAGTAGGGGGTGTGGCAGTCCTTTGTGTGAGACCAGGCCCTCCACCCTCCCAGCCCAGGAAGACCCATTCAAAATGCAGATGTATGCAAGTGAGGCTGAGTAACCTGTGTTTGGGGTGTGTCTAAGTGAATGCACAAGAAGCTGTCAACTAAACCCAGCCAGACGTGGATTGTAAGGCACAGAAAGATTTAAGTGCAGAGAAATGCTCACTTTCTAAAAGTGGCAGTTCTAAAATAGTAATATTAAAACCAACTTCACCTCTCAGCAGGATTTTATATCACCATTCTGGCCATACTAATTATGACCTTCGTACTCCCTTCAGATCAGCAGCTACCACTCAAGCAACGTATGAGAGCAGCCCCAATGTTAGCCTATGAAGGGAGCAGGCCTCACAGCAGTGTAAAAATGAATTTGGGAGTTTTACACTACCAGGGCATGTAAACTACATAGGTACATGTCCTGCCTTTTGCCTACACAGCACCCTGCCCTATGGGTTATCTAGGGCATACCTTAGGGGTGTCTTATATGTAGAAAAAGGGGAGTTTTAGGCTTGGCAAGTACTTTTAAATGCCACGTCGAATTGGCAGTGAAACTGCACATGCATGCCTTGCAATGGCAGGCCTGAGACAAGGTTAAGTGGCTACTTAAGTGGGTGGCACAATCAGTGCTGCAGGCCCACTAGTAGCATTTAATCTACAGGCCCTGGGCACATATAGTACCTTCTACTAGGGACTTATAAGTAAATTAAATAGTCCAATTGGGTATGATCCACTATTACCATGTTTAAAGGGAGAGAGCATATGCACTTTAGCACTGGTTAGCAGTGGTAAAGTGAGCAGAGTCTAAAAACCACTTAAAACAGTGTAAAAAAAAGTGGAGGGAGCAGGCAAAAAGTTAGGGGTGACCACCCTAAGGCTGTCAGGTCTAACAGTACTTCTGTCTCGTTTGCGTTGAGTTGAGGGCAGCCGTTTCTCATCCAGTTGGTAACTGCATCCATGCCTTTGTGGAAGTTATGTCTGGCTTTGTTGGGTTCGTTGGAGAGGATAAGTTGGATGTTGTCGGCGTAGGAGATGATGTTGATTCCGTAGCTTCTGACGATGGTGGCTAGCAGGGCCATGTAGACGTTAAACAGTGTGGGGCTGAGGGAGCATCCCTGAGGCACTCCGCAGGTGGTAGGTGTGGGGTCTGCGAGGAATGGGGCGAGTCTCACTTGTTGAGTTCTGCCGGGGAGGAAGGATTGGATCCAGTTAATGGCCTTGTCTCTGATGCCGGGTTTGTGGAGTCTTCGTATCAGGGTGTGATGGGAGACTGTGCCGAAGGCTGCCAAGAGGTCTAGCAGGATGACTGCTGCTGTCTCTCCCTTGTCCAACAGGGAGTGGATGTCAACTGTTGTGGCCAGGAGGGCTGTTCAGTGCTATGTTTTTTCCTGAATCCAGATTGGTAGATGTTGAGGATGTTGTGGTCTTCTAAAAACGTGGCGAGTTGGCTGTTGACCATTTTCTCGATGACTTTCACAGGAAAGGGGAGTAGAGAAATGAGCCTGAAGTTTTTGAGGTCGGTGGGGTCTGCTGAGGGTCTCTTGAGGAGGGGGTTGATCTCGGCGTGTTTCCAGTCATCAGGTAAGGCGGCAGCATCTAGTTGATGGTGAGGCGGAGCTTGGGGAACCTGTTGAAAATGTGGTGGGGCATGGGTCCGTGGGGGCCCCTGAGTGAATGGACCTCATTGTTCTCAGAGTATCTTCAATGGTGAAGGGGGGCCAGGTGGTGATTGTAGGTTTATTGGTGTCAGGTTTTGGTAGAGGGAGTTCTGCGCATAGGTTGTCCTTGCTGAAACTGTCGTAGATGGTCTTGATTTTGTGGTGGAAGTCTGTCACAGAGGATCTGTCAGGGTGGGATGTCCGTTGTTTCACTGTTGGGTTGGGCAAACTCCTTAAAGATGCTGAAGAGTTCCTTGCTGTTATGTGCGTGTGAGGAGATTCTGTCCTGTATAGCTTTCTTTCCTGTGTTTCTGATGAGTTGGTTGTGTGTGGTGGTCATGGCTCAGAATTTGCTATAGGTTTCTGTGGATTTAGTGCTTCTCCAGATTCTCTTGAGGCAGCGACAAGTGTGTTTAGATTCTTGGAGTTCTGGGGTGAACCAGCTGGCTTTCTTTGCATCGGTGCTGTTGTTCTTTTTGAGGGGGGCTATGGCGTTGGCGCAGTCAGTGATCCATTTGTGGAAGGTGCGCTCTGCGGTGTTTTGGTCATCGTTGTGTGCGATGTTGGGGGTCGCCAATGGCGAGATCAGTGGTGAGATGGTCATCAGTATTCTTGTCCAGTTTCTATGTGATGGTTGGTGTTGGGATCTGATGGTGGTGGGTGTGTTGAAGGTGATATGGATACATCCGTGGTCTGTCCAAGGGAGTTCATAGGTGTGACTGAAGGTAGCGGAGGTTCCTGTAGTGAAGATGTGATCAAGGGTGTGTCCTGCTGAGTGTGTTGGCTCTGTCATGATCTGTTGGAGCCCTATCTTGTGAGGTTGTCTAGAAGGGATGTGGTGTTCGGGTCTTGTAGGTTGTCGAGGTGGAAGTTGAGGTCTCCCAGCAGGGTGTAGTTGTTGGCTCTGATGGCTTGTGTGGAGGTGTAGTCCGAGATGGAGTCAGCAAAGGGAGAACGTGGTCTGGGAGGGCGGTTCCACTGATGGTGGATGTCGGGATGGTATGTAGTTTGAAGTGGAGATGTTCAATCAGGTTTGTGGATTCTTCAGAGTGTGTGTTCAGGCGGAGGTTGGACCTGTGGACGATGGCGATTCCCCACCCCCCCCCCGGGTGGCTGGGACGGATTTTCCATATTATCTTGTATCCCTGGGGGATGGCGATGGAGATGTCCGGGCCTGAGGTAGTCCAGGTCTCAGTGAGGAAAGAAACGTCCGCGGTGGTGTTGTCAAGGAGGTCCCAGATTTCAGTAGCATATTTATGGAGGGAGCGGATGTTGAGGAAAATGCACTTCAGAGATTTTGGAGGCGGTGTGTTGTTGTGGGTGAGTTGTGCTGGGTCCAAGGTCTTGGTGGTGGTGTAGGTTTGGCGGCAGCAGAGGCACCTGAAGGATCCGTGGGTGTTGGCTGGTGATGCTTGCTTGCAGTTGTTGTTGCGTCCTGGGTTGAGTGCTATGTGTGCTGCTGACGTGTAGAGGCAGGGCCAGGGGTCCTGGTGCTGCTCTCGGTCGGGCCATGGATGGGTGCAGATGGGCTTGACTTAGGGGCAACAGTTGCGCGGCTACTGCTCGCAGCCGTGCAGCGGCCACCATTAGGTAGGGAGGGGGGAGGAGAGGAGAGCTGGGAGGCGGGAGTGCGAAACAGCATGAAAAAGGGGGGCTGGGCCGTGGGGGCAGCAGCGGCGGGGAGAGCGAAAGAGGAGGGGGGCAGGGCCGCTGAGGCAGCCATGGCCGAGAGAGTGTGAGAGAGAGAGAGAAGCGAGTGACAAGAGAAACGAGGAAAAGATAGAGGAAAGCAGAAAGCGAAAGGCACAAAAACAGTACCCAAAGGAAAAACGGCACAAAGACAGTACACAAAGGAAAAATGAGGAAAAAAGAGAAAAGAGGCAGAGGGCAGCCTAGCAGAAGAGTAGAGCTCTCCCACTAGACACCAGGGATGAGGTGCAGGTAGGAGCCTGCGGGTGGAGGATGGCCTCGAACTTCTGACCCAGGTTAGAGTTTGAGTCAGATGGGCTTCACTTGCAGGTGGAGCTAAGCGGTGCCAGAGCAGTTCAGTGACTAGGTCAGAGAAGTTGCTCTTCCTCCAGCACAGCGGTCATCATTAAGTAGGGACGTGGGGAAGAGAGGACAGCTGGGAGGCGGGAGCAGCAAACAGCACGAAAAAGGGGGGTGGGGTCACACGGGCAGCAGCGGTGGGGAAAGTGAGAGAGAGGATGGGGCGGGGCCACTGGGGCTGCAGCATCGGGGAGAGTGTGAGTGAGATAGAGGAGCGAGTGACGAGAGAAATGAGGAAAAGTTGGAGGAAAGCAGAAAGTGAAAGACACAAAAACAGTACACAAAGGAAAAATGGCACAAAGACAGTACACAAAGGAAAAACGAGGAAAAAAGAGAAAAGAGGCAGAGGGCAGCCCAGCAGAAGAGCAGAGCTCTCCCACTAGACACCAGGGATGAGGTTCAGGCAGAAGCCTGCAAATGGAGTAGGGCTTCAAACTTCTGACCGACGTCAGAGTTTGAGTCAGATGGGCTGCACTTGCAGGTGGAACTATGCGGTGGCAGAGTAGTTCACTGAGGCTGACAATGGGCAGTATGGACAACACTGGCATACCATTGGCTAAGTACCACAGCAGGTAGGAGCCAAACACTGCCAGCTACACACCAACTTGGACGAGCTAAGCCCTGTCTGACATGGGAAGCCCTCTACCTAGCTATTTAATAAAAGCTTTCAACCTTATTAACTTGAGCTGGACCACGCTGCAATATCTGAACTGACATATTGGGACATCCACAGACTAGTACCATACACCCAAATCCCATGCCAGACAACAGAGATGGTTGACAAACACACTGTACTTACCCCCTTGTGGCTGGTATGATGCCCTCAAGTGCCCATCCAGCCATCGCCAATATCCAGGCCAACAGGGGGGTCAAGTTCCGACGGGCACCCCTCACTCATTGGGAGGCCATCCCCAGTTGCGCCTCTGCGGTCTTCCAGGCCCAGCGTCTCAGGTCCTCCAACCAATTCCTGCAGTGGGTGCTCTACCTGCTGTAGACCCCCAGGGTCCACACATCCTTGGCAATGGCACGCCACAATCCTTTCTTCTGATGGACACTGACCTGCAGAGGAAACACAGAAGGCGGTACACCATGAACCTGACAATCCAGCCTGTCACACATATGGCCTTCGTCAGGCAAACACATGACCCATAACCCTGCATTGATGCTGCCACCAGCCATACCCCCCCCCCACCGGACACATTTCCAGCACACACATACATCTCCATACAGTCATGTCGCATGGAACATACCCATGGTGTACTCACCTGTTGGTCTGGAGGCCCATACAACTGGCCATACTGGGGTAGGACCCTGTCCACAAGACACTCCAACTTCTCCAACGTGAAGGCCCTTTCCCCTGTTGCACAAGCCATGGCAGGTGCCATGCACAGGTCACAGCAGCACACTCAGTGGAGATGTAATTCTGTGGAAAGTCAGGAACCAAGTGAAGTGGTAGAAAGGAAATGGCAGTCACGTCCCCGGCGATGAACACCGTAACTACCGACGTTGAACACCATCACCGCCGGCGTTGATCATCATTGGTTCCCATACTCCATAGAGGGCCATGTTAACCAATAAGGAATTTCATGACGGTGCGGACCGCCTTCCGCCATGACGCCAATGCCAGCGGTGTGAGGTCACTTCAACCTGTCCCTGAATACAGGACAGGCGGGTGCCATTTTCTAATGCTGGTACACATGTACAGATTAATTAGTGCTTCATTGTAGTCAAATGTACTCACCTACACATTCCAGTGTCCAACATACACACATGCTCTGTGTACACTGCTGTAGTGCGTTCATGGTTCCTGTTGTCACTCCTTTCTTACATTTAGGTCCCTTAGGTACCAACCACTGTGTAGGAATAGGAGGAGGCAAGCACCCATTTACAGACCCCTCTCAGTGCTCCATTTCCTGGCAAAGGCTCTTTCCAGGTGACAGTGGGCTTGGCTGCAGGGATGTCACAGCCAATGAACTTTATTGTGCTTGCAAGGGTTTTGTCTACCCCACTCAAACACAAGTGCAGCTACATCGTATTCCCCCAGGTAGATGATTTACCCACTGTGAAGGCTGGATTCTATGTACGGGGACATATACCTCATGTTATTGGGCCATCAATAGGACCCATATTGCCTTAGCTCCCCCCAGGTCCAATGAACAAGTATACACTCACTCAATGTCCAGATGATGTGTCTGGCTGACCAGTACACCTCCCACGTCACTGCCAAGTATCCCGTGTCGGTGCATGATGGCTTTGTCCTGAGGGATAGCAGTGTCCCACAGCTGATGGCACAACTACAGAGTCTGGCTAATAGGTGAGCCTATGTCCCTACCCAATGTTTGTGGGTGTATGCCTTCAGGAGTCAAGGTTTATGCCATTGTACAGGGCTAATGTATGTCCCTTCTTGCAGGTGATTCCGGCTACCTAAACCTGTCCTGGCTCATGACCCCTGTTAGAAATCCGAGAACAGGGGATGAAAATAGGTACAATGATGCTCATGGAGGTAACAGAAGGATTATAGAAAGGACCTTCGGTCTCCTGAAGGCTAGGTTTAGGTGCCTTCATATGACAGGTGGATCCCTATGCCACTGCCCTGTTGCACAATTTGGCCCTCAGAGACAGCATGTACCATATCTGCAGGAGGAGGGGGGTGACAATGCAGCTGTGGCAGCAGTGGACACTGAGAAGCAGGAAGAAGAAGAGGATGTGGACAACAGGTCATATTTGATCCAGCAGTACTTCCAATGACACTTAGGTAAGACTGTCGAACTAAACATTTCCACATTTTAGTATTGTACTGTGTGACTGCAGCATGATGCCAGTCATTCCCTTTGCATCCCACCTGACTGTCACCGATGCCTTCCCTTATTGCAGATGTTGGTGTTGTTCCAACAGTGTACTGCTGTGATGTTCTGAGATACATTTGTTGGATGGATCAACATGTTACTGGACATTTAAACAGGATCATGCAGTTCATTACAGAACATTACATTGTACATCATCTGTAGATAAAGCACTATTAGTCAAGTTGTGATCAAAGCTGTTTATTGAAAATTGTTCTACAATGGGAAGCGCAGTAGAGTGGGGTGATGGTCGGGAATAGTCCAGGGTAGTGGCCCAGTCTGTTTGTAGCACAGGTCCAATGTCCAAGGGGCTATAGGAAGGGGAGCAATTGCAGTTCAAAATGGACAAGGTGACACAGTGGAACACAAGGGGAACATTCAGGAGGGGCTCATTTCCTGGTGGTGGTCTTGGCAGGTGTCTCTGATGTCTGTTTGGGTCGCAGGGAACATTTGCGGGGTGGTTCACCTTCTGCAGGGGGAGGGGTGCTGGTGGCCTGTGGTCCTGTGGCAGAGCCTCCTGTTCACTAGCTGCAGCAGATGTGAAGGGCTGGTAAGTTGACTGGCTAGTGGAAGGGGCCCACTGGTGTGATGTGTAGTCCCTCATGATGTTGGCCATATCACCCAGCAACCCTGCTATGGATGCCATGGTGGTGTTCAGGGCCTGCAATTCTTTCTTTATCTCCTGGTGGTGTTCCTCCTGCAGCCGCTGGTTCTCCTGTATGATGTCTATCACCTGACTCATATTGTCCTGTCCTGGAATTGTTGGTAAGCCCCCAGGACATTAGTGAGTGCCTCCTGGACAGTCGGTTCCCTGGGCCTGTCCTCCCCCTGGCGCACAACTGTCCTCTGAGTTTCATGGCCCCCTGTGCCTGTGTCCCCTGGACAGTGTGCCCACTGCCACTGACCTCAGGACCCTCATTGTCTTGCCTGTGAGGTGTGGACTGGGGTCTCTGTGCAGGTGGGCACACTGCTGATTGACGTTGTGTGGCAGCTGTGGTGTTGGATCCTGAGGGGGGAGGCTCTGCGGTAGACTGGGTGTGGGCTGGGGTATCTGACTGACCAGTGGTCCCTGATGGGCCAGGGAGTTCAGCCAGATCCAGAACTCCAGAGTTGCTATTATCACGAGGGGCATCTTCTGGTGGGGGACTGGGTAGCCATGGCACCTCCTCGCCACTGTCATTGGCTGGGGCACCTGTGGAGATGTAATTAGTGTATGATGCTGCATGTTTGAGACACATTCTGCATCACTAGCTTCCCCTATACTATTGCTGTTGCCCTGCCACCTTTGTTTGTGTATGATGATGTATTGTTGGATTGTTAGTTCGCCATGCTGTGCATGCATTGGTGGTGGGTGTACATGCAGGGCTGGAAGGGATGTGCATGCAGTGGGTATGGCATGCAGGGCTTGGCATTTAGGTTAGTTAATTGTGGTGTGCACTGTGTGGGATGGAGTGGATTGATGGGTGCCAGGGTGAGGGGTGGTGGTGGTATGCAGGTATGGGGGGACAGGTAGTGAATAGTAACTCACCATTGTCCAGTCCCCCAGCAACTCCAGAGAGTCCTTTAGGATTGCCAAGACGTCCTCCTCCCATGCTGTCAGCCTTGGAGGAGGAGGTGGGGGTCCACCGCCAGTCCTCTGTATAGCGAGCTGGTGCCTTGCTGCTATGGAACGTACCTTCCCCCGTAGGTTGTTTCACCTCTTCCTGATGTCATCCCTTGTTCCTGGTTGCTGTCTCATGGGGTTAACCTGGTCCACGATTCTCTACCATAGCTCTATCTTCCTGGCAATGGAGATCTACTGGGTCTGTGCTCCAAACAGCTGTGGCTATACCCTGACTATTTGCTCAAGCAGGACCTGCAACTCCTCATCAGTGAAACGGGGGTGCCTTTGTGGGGATATGGGTGGTGTGTGGTGTGTGATGTGCAGAGGGTGTTGAGTAATATGGAGGGGTATGGGGTGTGTGGTGTGGGACGGATGAATGGGTGGTTGTGGTGTGTGGGTGTAGTTGTCTCTGTGATTTGCGTGGCTAGCTAATGCAGTTTTTTTGTGATAGCAAAGGATTGTGGGTGATGTGGGTGTGTGTTTTATACTGCTATTGGTGGGTGTGTATTATTGTGTCAAGTGTGGGTGTTTTTTGTTCTGGCCAATGTTGTCTTGTTTTGTCTTTGGATATCCTTATCTGCTGCGGCAGTGTTCACTGCCAATGGTTTACCGTTGTTGAATGTCCGCTGTGGTGATTGGTGGGTCATTATTTAGATGGTGTAGTGTTGCTGGCGTAACAGTATGGGTGGTAGTACCAACAGTTTATCACGTTCAGTGGGTCTGGCGGATTTGTGATTGTGGCTCTTTTCTGTCGATTTTGTATGTATGTTTCATAATGTGGCAGACGGATGTCTGCCTCCCGGGCGGTATGCTGGTGGCAGTCAGCACTGCAGTATTCAGTATTTACCACCAAGGTCATAATGAGGGCCATTATCTTGTTAAAAAAGGCACAAATCCTAAAATTCTGGAGTCAACGAATGTCGTGGAGCAGTGATATCTGTATTGCTAAGCAAGTATGGATAAGGATCTGTTGTATATGTCCAAAATTGTGCATGACACAGGGGCGGATGATGTGCAATATTTATGCACTGCACTGCTACCAAGCATGTACAGGATAGGTGTAATGGAATCAGATTCACACACTCTGTGATCATGCCACATATGTCCCATCAACGTGCAGTAGAATGGGTTCAGACATGTTGCATGCTTTAGTGTGCTCAAGATAAGGCATTTCAGTTTTACTGAAAAATGCAAAAACAACAAGTGATGGATGGAATGCTGAACATTGTCGAACATTCACCCCCAGTCACAGATCTGGGTTTAATCCATCGTTTTTTTGCTGCCCATGCCATTCCAGTTTGGACCCAGCCATATGCAAATCAGTCTTGACCCTGTTCCCGATGGGAACAGTCCAGCCCGAACTGCTAGGCCAGGTCTTCCCTGGACTGGAAACAAGCATCCTGGGACCGGTTTCGGGGTTTCACCCCTCATCAGCCAGGCTAGCTTGAATCCAGTGGCATGGGAAGCACGGGACCCACGTCTGGGCATACCCTTCCCACTTAGGGCGAAAAATGCAAAAACAACAAGTGATGGACGGAATGCTGAACATTGTCGAACATTCACCCCCAGTCACAGATCTGGATTTAATCCATCGTTTTTTTGCTGCCCATGCCATTCCAGTTTGGACCCAGCCATATGCAAATCAGTCTTGACCCTGTTCCCGATGGGAACAGTCCAGCCCGAACTGCTAGGCCAGGTCTTCCCTGGATTGGAAACAAGCATCCTGGGACCGGTTTCGGGGTTTCACCCCTCATCAGCCAGGCTAGCTTGAATCCAGTGGCATGGGAAGCACAGGACCCACGTCTGGGCATACCCTTCCCACTTAGGGCAAAAAATGCAAAAACAACAAGTGATGGACGGAATGCTGAACATTGTCGAACATTCACCCCCAGTCACAGATCTGGGTTTAATCCATTGTTTTTTTGCTGCCCATGCCATTCCAGTTTGGACCCAGCCATATGCAAATCAGTCTTGACCCTGTTCCTGATGGGAACAGTCCAGCCCGAACTGCTAGGCCAGGTCTTCCCTGGACTGGAAACAAGCATCCTGGAACCGGTTTCGGGGTTTCACCCCTCATCAGCCAGGCTAGCTTGAATCCAGTGGCATGGGAAGCACGGGACCCACGTCTGGGCATACCCTTCCCACTTTCAGTTTTACTGTCCATAAAGGTGGGCAAACATACCTGCTGTGTTACACATAATCTGTTTGCAGAAAACAGAATTGTCTCTATAGCACTATGACAAAACTAAAGCAGAAATGTAAGCATGTGTGACAGCGGCATCTGGGTTGCCATCACAATCTAACCAAATTTGAATATGGTCTTTGTAGCATGTGTTTTTTGTAATGGACCTGGATCTTCATAAGTAATGCATTTGGGCCATGACAGACAAGAAATGACATGCCTACATGTGTTCCTGTTCATGTGTTTGTTCATTATTGGATGGACATATAGGGGGTCATTACAACCCTGGCGGACTGTGTTAAAGCGGCGGTAAGACCGCCAACAGGCCGGTGGTAAAAAAAAGGGAATTATGACTGTGGCGGAAACCGCCAACAAAGACAGCCACTTTAATACTCCGACCGCCACGGCAGTACAGACAAACAGCTTGGCGGTCACCGCCAACAGACAGGTGGGAGACAATGTACCGCCTACAGTATCACAACCTACCAATCCGCCACCTTTTCTGGGGCGGATTCACCGCAGATAAAAACACGGCGGAAACAGCCATTTCAAAGGGAAAACGCTCACCTCTACACACTCTACGAGGAACGAGGGCACCATGGAGCCGGAATTCCAAATTCTCCCTGCGATAGTCTTCCTGCTCCTATACGACCATCATCAACGCCGGCAGCGAAGACAATGGTGAGTACTGCACCTACGACATAGGAGAGGGGGAGGCAAAAGTCAGGGACACACACACGCAACACCCCCACCCCCACCCCGATCCTCACCCACTACATCACACACACCAATGCATATCCAAACATTACAGCAACAACCCCCCCGGAAGAATGCAAAGACAAAAGGAAATGAGTTCAACCATTGTAATATATCAAAATACAGTAACCAAATATACATCACGTTTAGTAGTGCAGGAAATGGACCATTCATTGTCCGTGGACCACTGGGCCCAAAATGCATGGGCGAGGCCCACATCAGATACCTGATCAAAACGGAGAGAACACTGCCGGGGCATCAGATAGAAATACAACAGGCACCTCAGGGGGAAGGGAAGGGGGGGGCACCTCAGCCAGATGAGTGCACCACGCCAGATCCACGAGGGGGCTCCATGCCCATTGATGGAGTGCAAAGCCACAGTCTCTCAAGTCTCTACAGTGGGTGGGTTGCCCACTGTTCAATCCTGGGGAGTGCAAAGGCACATTCTCTCAAGTCTCTACAGTGGGTGAGTTGCCCACTGTACCATCCTGGGGAGTGCAAAGCCACAGTCTCTCAAGTCTCTACAGTGGGTGGTTTGCCCACTGTACCATCCTGGGGAGTGCAAAGCCACAGTCTCTCAAGTCTCTACAGTGGGTGAGTTGCCCACTGTACCATCCTGGGGAGTGCAGAGCCACAGTCTCTCAAGTGGATAACAGTCTCCACTGGTGCTGGAGGGGGCCTGGTGCCCAGAGTGCTTCATCCAGTTAAGGACAGACCGAGTGGATGCATGTCTCCACTGGTTCTGGAGGGGGACTGGTGCCCAGAGTGCTTCATCCTGTTAAGGACAGAGGTAGTGGATGCATGTCTCCACTGGTTCTGGAGGGGGACTGGTGCCCAGAGTGCTTCATCCTTTTAAGGACAGACGTAGTGGATGCATGTCTCTACTGGTTCTGGAGGGGGACTGGTGCCCAGAGTGCTTCATCCTGTTAAGGACAGACGGAGTGGATGCATGTCTCCACTGGTTCTGAAGAGGGACTGGTGCTCAGAGTGCTTCATCCTGTTAAGGACAGACGGAGTGGATGCATGTCTCCACTGGTTCTGGAGGGGGACTGGTGCCCAGAGTGCATCACTCTCCCTGTGATGGTCCCAGTTGCGTCACAGCCCCTGCCGCTCATGGGCCAGCGGTGCTTGAGTTGGCGGTCCTTGCCCTGTTCAGCGGTGCTTGCCCTGTTCAGCGGTGCTTGCCATGGCGGTCTTTGCCCTGTTCAGCGGTGCTGGAGTTTACAGTTTCTGACCTGTTCAGCGGTGCTTGCCCTGTTCAGCGGTGCTTGCCATGGCGGTCTTTACCCTGTTCGGCGGTGCTTGCCCTGTTCAGCGGTGCTTGCTATGGCGGTCCTTCATTGCCCAGCTAGGCTGGGGCTGGCGGTCCTTCATTGGGCAGCTGGGCTGTGGCTGCCGGGGTCCTCCTGGGCAGCTGGGCTGTGGCTGGCGGTGGCCTCCTAGCCAGTGACGATGGGGCTGCCCTCCTGGGCACTGACTCAGGTGGTGGCCTCCTGGCCACTGACGATCAGGCTGCCCTCCTGGGCACTGACACTGGCCTCCTGTCCAGTGACGATGGGGCTGCCCTCCTGGGCACTGACACTGGCGGTGGCCTCCTGGCCACTGACGATGGGGCTGCCCTCCTGGGCACTGACTCTGGCTGTGGCCTCCTGGCCACTGACGATTGGGCTGGCGGTTACCTCCTGGGCAGCGGGGATGATGGTGGTCTTCTCCGCCGTGCTCCTCCTCCCAGACTGGCGATTTCTTCTGCCCCTTCCCCACCTTGGGAGGATTCACAGCTGAGTGGACACTCCCCCCGGGACCCTTGTGAGCGGATTTGCTGGCTTGAGTCTTCCCCCACTCCCGCCGGGAACTCTCCAACTTCTGGTGCTTCACAGGGGGGGGACTGGCTGTGCTGTGGCTCCGTGTCACACTGGGTGCCCTGGTGCTCGGTGCACTCCACATACCTCTAACAACAGGCACCACTGGTCCCGGAGATTTTTTGGCTGAGGTGCTAGTACAGGACCTATGAATTGGAGGGGGGGTGGGAAAGAGGTCAAGCTTGGTCAGGAAAACTGGGACGGGTAGCTGGAGGGGGTCTGGGAGTGGAGGAAGAGGAGGTGGTTGTAAGAGGTGTAACTTTTGTGGCTTTGGGTGCAGGTGCATGCGCTGGAGGCTGTCGTGAGGTGGATGTATGTTGGGTGGGTGTGTGCCTGCGTTTGTGTAGTTTGGGAGGGGGCGTCACAGACACACTGGGAGAGGACACAGGGGACGTGTAAATGGTAGTGGGGGTGGTGAGTGCACGTGAGCGGGCTGTGATGGTGGGTGTGCTGGTGCGGGACCTAGTGGCTGTAGTGGTAGTGCATGCAGGTGAGAGTGTAGACGAGACTGGGATGGAGGAGGGAGACGACGAGCAGGGGGACACAGTGGAGGCAGTGGATGTTGGTGTGTCTGTATGTGTGTGATGCTTGCGTGAGTGCCTGTGGGATGTGTGGTGCTTATGTTTGCCTGAGCTTCCCTTGTGTGTTGACGTGTGTGCATGCTGGTCTGATGGTGTGCTTGGGATAGGCTGGGGTACAGGGGATTGGGTATGGGTGGAGGAAGTTGGAGGGGGGAGGCTAGAGACAGGGACAATGGCTGCCATCAGTGCTGAGGCCAGAGTTTGCAGAGTTCGATGAAAGGCAGCCTGACTAGAATGAATGCCCTCCAGGAATGCATTTGTGTGTTGCAATTCCCTTTCTACACCCTGGATGGCATTCAAAATGGTAGACTGTCCAACAGTGAGTGACCTGAGGAGGTCAATGGCCTCCTCACTGAGGGCAGCAGAAGTGACAGGGGCAGGGGCTGAGGTGTCTGGGGCTAAGGTGATGCCCACCCTCCTGGGTGAGCGGGCACGGGGTGAAGGCTGAGGGGCTGCTGGGAGGGCGGTGCTGGTAGGGGGGGTGGCGGCTGTACCTGTAGAAGTGGGGGGCACAGATTTTGCCGCCACCACAAGGGAGCTCCCATCGGAGGAAGAGTCTGTGTCGCTGGTTGCAGATCCTGTGACCGCCGTGAAGCTCCCCTCGCCCTCCGTCCCACTGGTGTATTGAGAGTCCGTGGTGTGGCCCTCCATGGCCATGTGGGATGCAGCTCCCTCGTGCTCCGGTGCCACTGTACCTCCGCCTGATGATGCTGATGCACACAAGAACAGCGAGACCACAAAAAGGGGGGGGACGACAGAAGAAAGACAGGTTGAGTGCATGGCTTACCGCTACCGTTGACGGACAATACAGACACAGCAGCCCCCTGTACTACGCCGCGCTGTGAGGCTCTACAGATACAGTTCCTGGGATATGGCCTACATGGCTATGGTGGACATCTGCACACATAGATGACACAGGGGCATGTATACCTGTACTTGGCACTCTACAGAGGTGGGGTGGAGTGCCACATGGCCTGCATTACGGAGGGGCCTAGCCTACGGAACTCGCCCTGGCCTAGGGGAACCCACAGCCCTCCTCCTCCATCCAGACACCTTCACTGCGCACAAAGTCTGCAGAATGATGTTGTACTCACCCCCTTGTGTCTGCTGTGATGCCTTCAAGCGCCCATCCAACTCAGGGTAGGCCACCGCCAGGATCTGGAACATCAGGGGGGTCATGGTGCGACGGGCACCCCTCCCACGTTGGGAGGACATCCCCAGCTGAGCCTCCGCTGTCTTCTTGCTCCAGCAGCGAATGTCCTCCCATCTTTTACGGCAGTGAGTGCTCCGTCTGTGGTGTACCCCCAGGGTCCAGACGTCCTTGGCGATGGCACGCCAAAAATCCTTCTTCTGGTGGGTGCTGACCTACATGAAATGTACAGGGGAAGAAGAGAAGTCATTAGCAACTGCACCGTCGAAGTGAGTGGCCCACATCCCTAGCCTTGCCATGTGGCACATGCATTCACAGTCCTTCATGCACGCAGAACTGTGGCCCCTTCCTTCTTACAACCAGCTCTCTCCACTCAGGCATAGCCCATATAACGTGCTACCTGTGTACTTACCTGTTGGTCTGGAGGACCGTAGAGTAGCGTGTACTGGGGGAGGACCCTGTCCACGAGATTCTCCAACTCCTGTGCAGTGAAGGCAGGGGCCCTTTCCCCAGACGCACGAGCCATTGTCTCTTCCAGACCGAGGTCACAGCAGCACTTGCAGTGTAGGTCCTCTCCTGTCGGAGATCAGGTATCGAGTGATTGAACAGATAGAAATTGGCGGTCATGTCTGCGGCGGTGACGTCCGCGGCGGTGCGTATCATCACCGCCGGCGCACTTCGTCATTGGCTCCTGGGACACATAGGGTCCAATGTTAACCAATGCAGCATTGCGCCGCGGTCTTCGGCCGCCTACCGCGATGGTGTTCAACGCCAGCGCAGTTACCTCACATCCCATTGTCCCAGTTTAGAGGTCAGGCAGCCGCCATTTCAGGGGCCCACACGGCTTCATTTTCAACTGCGTCACACATACCTAGGCCTAGACTCAACAGACACACAGGCAACTTTTGGGATTCTGTTTTGTGTTCTGTGTAGACTGTGGGTACATACCTCTGAGTTCTTTGACTCTGTGCTCGCTGTTGTCCTTCCTAGGCACCGTCCGCTGGGACATGTGAGGAGATGGCGGAATCCTCCGGTGTACCGACCACTGGTGGACCTGTTGACAATGGAAGAGCGACATTTAATCATCACCTACAGGTTTGACCGTGCCACAATCCAGGAACTGTGTACCCAGATGGAGCCTGACCTGATGTCAGCAATCCCAATCCCTAACATCATAGGTGCCATTGTTGGGACCCATGTAGCTCTGGTCCCCCCCCACAGGAGTGAAGAGGTGTACAGGAACCGGAAAAGTTATCATTCCATGAATGTACAGATGGTATGTTAGGCAGACCAGTATATCTCCCAGGTAAATGCTATGTTCCCTGGCTCAGTGCATGACGGCTACATCCTGCGGAATAGCAGCATCCCTTATGTAATGGGTCAACCCCAGAGGCACCGTGTGTGGCTATAAGGGGACTCTGGTTACCCCAACCTGTCATGGCTACTGACCCCAGTGAGGAATCCCAGGACCAGGGCAGAGGAACGCTACAATGAGGCCCATGGGCGGACTAGGAGGGTGATCGAACGCACCTTCGGCCTCCTGAAGGCCAGGTTCAGGTGCCTCCATATGACAGGTGGTTCCCTATTCTACTCACCAAGGAAGGTGTGCCAGATCATCGTGGCCTGCTGTATGCTTCACAATCTGGCTTTGCGACGACAGGTGCCTTTTCTGCAGGAGGATGGTCCAGATGACGGTGTTGTGGCAGCTGTGGAGCCTGTGGACAGTGATGAGGAGGAAGCAGAGGAAGAAGACATTGACAACAGGGACTCCGTTATCCAGCAATATTTCCAGTGACACACAGGTGAGAATACATTCCTGCCTACTACAAGTACTTTCACACTTCTACCTCTATCCTGTCTGTCACTTTCAACCAGTATATGGTAACTGAGTTGTACATTTCCATTACTGTTTCACAGGTGTGGTTTCCAACGTGTGTCATCTGCTTAGATTCCTCAAGGACTTGAGATGTGTGACATAGGTATGTTGACATTACATTTGAGAACGCATTTTGTCACTGTCATTGCTAATATACATTTTCTAAATCACAGACTGACTCCAGGTTGTTTTGTGCTTCAAGGGTGTTTATTTAAGTGCTCAATATTGGAGGGGGGTTGTAAAATGGTGAGGGGTGATGGTGGAGGAATGTCCATGGCAGAGTCCAGTCTATTAGTCTCACAGGTGCATTGCCCATATGGGCATAGGAAGTGGAGCTGGGGCAGTTCCAATATGGACCGGGTTACAAAGTGGGACAGTAGGATGACAATCAGGGTGGTCTTATTTCTTGGCGGGGGTCTTGGCATCGTGCTCTGTCTTGTTCCTGGTTCTCAGGGACCGCTTGCGGGGTGGTTCTCCGTCTGCAGGGGGTGGGGTGCTGGTCTGGTGGTCCTGTGGCGGTGCCTTCTGTCCACTAGCGCCGGCAGAGGTGGTGGGCAGTTCATCGTCCAGCCTAGTGTCAGGGGCCCATTCCTCCAACGACTCCTGCGAGGCCCTCAGGATGCATAATAGTCAAGACCTGCTCCTCCCATGTTGTTAGTTGTGGGGGAGGAGGTTGGGGTCCGCCGCCAGTCCGCTGTACCGCGATGTTGTGCCTGGAGACCACGGAACGCACCTTCCCCCGTAGGTCGTTCCACCTCTTCCTGATGTCGTCCCGATTTATTGGGTGCTGTCCCACTGCGTTGACCCTGTCAACTATTCTTCTCCATAGCTCCATCTTCCTAGCAATGGAGGTGTGCTGCACCTGTAAGCCAAATAGCTGTGGCTCTACCAGTACGATTTCCTCCACCATGACCCTGAGCTCCTCCTCCAAGAACCTGTGGTGTCTTTGCCGTTCCATGGGGTGGTGTAGGTGATGTGTGGGGTGGTGTATGTGGTTATAAGTCTGGTGATATGTAGTGGTGTGTGGTGTTTTGTGCGTGGAAGTAGTGTGGGTGATGGTGTTGTGTGCCTCTGTATGGTGGGGTTGTCTATGCTGTGCTGTCTCTCTGGCCTTCGTTTAAATTTTTGGTCGTAGGGGTTTGTGGTGTGTGTGTGTATTTCGAATTGTCTAATGTGGTGGTGTTTTGGAGATGTGTGTGTATTTAGAGCGCGGCGGTGTGTACCGCCAATGGAATACCGCGGTTGAAAGACCGCTGCATGGATTTGTGGGTCGTGATAGCATGGGCGTATTTCTGTTGGCATGACGGGGGAGGTTTTGTTATCGCCAGTTTATCACTGACCTTTGGTGTGGCGGACTTGTGTGGGTGTCTGAATTTTGGCGGATTCCGAGATGTGGGTCATAATAGCTGTGGCGGAATTCCGCGGCCGCGGCGGTGTGTTGGCGGTCTTCTGCACCGCGGTAAGCGGCTTTTACCGCCAATGGTGTAATGACCCCCATAGATCTTTGATGTGTTCGCCTGCTACGAGGTACATCTGTTGTAATCCAGCTTCAGTGGTACTTGAGCTTCCCTCAGAGTTATAGTGCAATGGTCCATGCATCAAAATCATTTTTGGCAAGATGAGTAATACGACAAACCTACAACATTACTGAGATACCATGTAGAATTTATGATGTATGCATCCAAATGCAGCCTTGGGATGATGTGTGTACATAAGCATGTTTAAGTAAGACTCCTAATGATTTTCCCTACAAGTGTGAAGCTGGAGATAATTGTTACATTTCTGTACAGTTGCCTGAGGGTAAATGTTAGCAATGTTCCCCAGTCATGGTCTACATTTAATAAACAAATGCATGAAGAATCGTAATCCTTGGTGTTACAAATGGGGTCTTTGGTTGGCAGTCAGATTACCCCCTGTCCAAGCAAGGACCCTCACTCTAGTCAGGGTAAAAGAGAATCTCCCTCAGCTAACCCCTCCTTACCCCCTTGGTAACTTGGCACGAGCAGTAGGCTTAACTTCAGAGTGCTAGGTGTAAAGTATTTGTACCAATACACACAGTAACTTAATGAAAACACTACAAAATGACAAAATAGGTTTAGATAAATAGGAAATATTTATCTAAACAAAACAAGACCAAAACGACAAAGATCCACAATACACAAGTCAAGTTCTCAATTAAAAAGCAAAAATAGTCTTCATGTAGTTTTAAACACACACTAACACTGTTAGCGTGAAAATGCACCTTGGGTGCATCAAAAATAACCCTGCATGGGCGAGAGTGCGTCAAAAATGGCTTGTGATGCATTGATTTCACTGTCACGAGACCTTGCATCGCTTCTCCTTTCGTCAGGTCGGAGCACGTTGTTTCTTCTCTCTGCAGGAGTGTGATGCGTCGATCCGGTCAGCACTCTCGGGTCTGGGCGGGCCTTGCGTTGTTTTTACACACCCAGCGGTATTTGTGTCGGAAATCCAGCTGCACAATAATCCAAAAACCACGCGACTTGCAATCTCACCAGCCTCCGTCAGCGATGCTGTGCGTCGTTTCTCCAGCTCTGTGCATCGATTCTTCGGTTTCGGTTCAGGCGAGTGCCGATTTTCAACTGCGAAGCCAGCGGCACGTCAATTCTTCAGCCACAGATCGGAGTTGCGTCGATCTTTTCCCTGCATGGCGTTCTGTGCGTGGATTTCTTCCTCTTAGGCTGCCAACTTCTCCTTTCAGAGTCCCAGGAACTGGATGGGCACCACTTGGCAGAGTAGGAGTCTCTCCAGAGACTCCAGGTGCTGGCAGGGAGAAGTCTTTGCTGTCCCTAACACTTCAAATAACAGGAGGCAAGCTCTAAATCAAGCCCTCAGAGATCTTCACAAGATGGAAGGCACACAAAGTTCAGTCTTTGCCCTCTTACTCTGGCAGAAGCAGCAACTACAGGATAGCTCCACAAAGTACAGACACAGGTAGGACAGCTCTTCTTCCTCAGCTCTTCTCCAGGCATTGGTTCCTCTTTTTTCCAGAAGTGTTCTAAAGTCTGTGGTTTTGGGTGCCCTCCTTATACCCAATTTCTCCTTTGAAGTAGGTCTACTTCAAATCAAAGTCTCTCTTGTTTGTGAAACCCTGCCTTGCCCAGGCCATGCCCCAGACACTCACCAGGGGGTTGGAGACTACATTGTATGAGGGCAGGCACAGCCCTTCAGGTGTAAGTGACCACTCCTTCCCTCCCTCCTAGCACAGATGGCTCATCAGGAAATGCAGGCTACACCCCAGCTCCCTTTGTGTCACAGTCTAGTGTGAGGGGAAACCAGCCCAATTGTCAAACTGACCCAGTCAGGGAATCCACAAACAGACAGAGTCACAGAAATGGTATAAGCAAGAAAATGCTCACTTTCTAAAAGTGGCATTTTCAAACACACAATCTTAAAATCAACTTTACTAAAAGACGTATTTTTAAATTGTGAGCTCAGGAACCCCAAACTCCACATGTCCATCTGCTCCCAAAGGGAATCTACACTTTAATCAGATTTAAAGGTAGCTCCCATGTTAACCTATGAGAGGGGCAGGATTTGCAACAGTGAAAAATGAATTTAGCAATATTTCACTGTCAGGACATATAAAACACATTACTATATGCCCTACCTTAACCATACACTGCACCCTGCCCTTGGAGCTACCTAGGGCCTACCTTAGGGGTGCCTTACATGTAAGAAAAGGGAAGTTTTAGGCCTGGCAAGTTGGTACACTTGCCAAGTCGAATTTACAGATAAAACTGCACACACAGACACTGCAATGGCAGTTCTGAGACATGATAACAGAGCTACTTATGTAGGTGGCACAACCAGTGCCGCAGACCCACCAGTAGCATTTGATTTACAGGCCCTGGCACCTCTAGTGCACTTTACTTGGGACTTGCAATAAATCAAATATGCCAATCATGGATAAACCAATCAACAATCTAATTTACACAGAGAGCGTATGCACTTTAGTACTGGTTAGCAGTGGTAAAGTGCTCAGAGTTCAAAAACCAACAGCAACAGGTCAGAAACAATGGGAGGCAGGAGGCAAAAAGATTGGGGATGACCCTGCATAAACTCAAAAGTCTAACACTAGGAAACAGTTAAATTGTTAATCCACGGCAACCTTAAATTTGGCAACAAAATAGAAAGCCTTACTTTGACATCAAACAACAATTTGTGTGAATCAGCAATATATTCATTGAAACATTAAAACATCGACAAAAAAACAATATTCATCATTTAAGACAAACACAGTCACATTGATGTGCCAGAATCACAATATGAAAACAACACCATTTCAACCAGCAGCGGAAAACAAGCTGACTAGACCCCAAAGAACAAGGGGAATGGCCTGTCCACAGTACCTTAGCCCTGCCCACTCCCAGCACATGTTATCCTGTGACCAAGGGAAGCTCTGACTAGAGGAGCCTGATGATACTGTCAATATCAGCTCAGGGGAAAAAGATTGCAACAATTTATGTTGAGAAAGAAAGGACTTACCTTAATGACCATAGACCCTTTTTGCAAAAACACAAGCTATGTCTAATCTCCTGGATCCCAATTGTTCTAGTACCCTAATGTCCAAATTCACCCTATATCACACCCGGGAGTCCAGTGTACCATCTGTGTCATGCCCAGCGGTCCAAGAGAAGCAAAGCTCTCACTTCTTTTTAATGCCACCAGTGTTAAGAAAACGGTGGCCCTGAAAAAAACAGGATAGCCTAATAAGATCAAGATGTGTGCCCTATATTACAACCAGAGTCTATGTTTCCCTACTGAATCATACCTAGCTGTCCAAGCAAAGGCACCTCTTAAAACAGAGAGCTGGCATGATATCACACCTGTGCCTTATGAGTACCGTCTGAGTCACGCCTAGCGGTCCAAGTGGCCAGCAACGCAAAAAACCCTGTATCAAACCAAGGGGTCAAGTGTATTGTTAGTATTATGCCCATAATTCCAAGCTATCACCCTTCCCGATGCTGACAGTCAAGAGAGTGACCTCCTTGGATAATGCTTTTTCCGAGTTTGCAACACAATAAATCCTAGGACTAAAGTTCTGATGTACTCTCTTACCATTGTGATGGCATCTTCAGGACGGACCTCATCCCACGGATTCAGCAGAACTTCCAATCTATTGCAGCTTCTGCTTACTTTTCTTGTTGTGTGAATGTGAATCTGTCTGGATGGGGTCCCCTTCCTTTGGTCGAGCTTGAAAAACCAATCAACTCCTGACTGGCTCACCAAAAGGTTGCTCAAGTTGAGAGTTTACCTTAAAAAACAAAAGACAAGAGGCGTATGACAAAACAGGCAACAGTTCATTCAATTAAACATTATAGCCAGGAGAGCAGTTACAGAACCGAAATCTAAGGGCTGAGGACATTTCTCTTGGTGCAATAAAAATATACAAATGCAAACAGTTGTCATGGAGTCAGAGATACAATCCCAGATACAGAATGGAAGTGGGCCTCGAGCTTATGTGGACACAATGTGGTCCAGAAAGTCCGTGTCCAGGTGTCCGGCCTCAGAAGTGCATTTGTTTTCCTTAAAAAACAAAGGAAAAGAGGCGTTTTGCAAAACAGGAAACAGTTTGTTCAATTAAACATTATGGCCAGGAGAGCAGTTACAGTACTGGGCTCTGAGGCCTGTCTCTCGGTGTACATCAGTTTGAAGCAAGTTTTATACATCTCTTTGGGTGTAATAAAACTATAAAAATGCAAACAGTTGCCACTATATTAGAGATACAATTCCAGATAGGGACTGCAGGTTGGCCTTGATCTGATGTAGACACAATGTGGGCCAGCGAGTGCATGTCCAGATGTCCGGCCTGAGTGGTGCGTGGTCACTGTATGCACTGTGTGTGCTGTGCCCTAACTGTCAAAGTGTACCTAGGCACATGTGGCATCTAACTTTATGGTGTTTTGGGAATGCACGCATCCCTCTGGTCATGTGTGTTTTATTGGGGCAAATCTCTGGGGACCATTGTAGTGTTGCTGCCTATCTGTGGGATCTGATCTAGGTTTTCCTGGTTGTGTATTTGGCTGCTGGCTAAGTGTTACCCCATATGTGACCTGCCAGTCATTTGCATTCAGGCCTGGGTCTCAGAGCCTGCCTGACTACATAACTACATGCTGGGGTTGGAGGAGAGTTCACTGTGGGTGAACCTAACAGTGGTGATGCAACTTCGCTCGTGTATGAAAATGCATTGTTCATGTATAAAAAAGACTTGTTGTGCATATCGCCATTGATCTATCCAATTTTAACATTTCCCCTTCTATTTGAATTTTCAACTACACCATCAAAACCACAAGTTATGACAGTCACAGTGTCCACACCTTGTTGTCCCATCTCTCTCGCTACGTGTACTCTACCCTATTTGGGGACTGTGTTTGTAAAGCAGGAAACCCCCCAATTGCAGGAAACCACACAAAACCAGTAACACAATTTGTCGTAAGACTGTAGTTATTTGAATGCGATTACTGGATTCATGGAGACAGTACCACTGCTTGTGGGTGACTGAGTCATTCCCACACCAGTTGGCAGCTGCTGACCCAACTCTACTGGTTTGCTAACAGCACCTCACCCAACCCAAGAAAGAAAGATTAATTTTGACAGCCTATCACATGACACTCTAGTGACCTCTCAAGGAAGTTGCGGTGAAAAGATCTCACACCTTTTTCTTGTTAGCGGAAGGTCTCATACACATGCACAGGCAATAAAAAACGCAGGGTAGTTTTCAATATATTTGCTGAAAAGACTGCAATCTATGATAAAACTATGAGCTGGATTATTAGGATAATGTGGCATAACAAAATTAGGATTGTTATGGATAATGAGAAAAAGATGAACAATCCCAACATAGTGCAATGAACATGTATTTAGAATTGCTACCTAATGCCTAGCATCTAGCTTCTAGCGAGAGCACACAATTGACAACCCAATCTGTGCCTACTCCGTACGTGAAAGAAGCACCCACCTTCATCACCTCAGAATGAAGGTCTGCCCTTTGTCTTGTTAACTGGCTTACAGAGACAAGGCTGAGGTCTTGCTGAAAATGGCATGTGGCATAGATGGAAATTCTGGTTTAAAGACTCCTCACAACCCTCTTTTGGCCAACATGGTGTATTATAAAAAAGCATGATTTGTCCTGAGAAATAGGGCTGACGTGGGACTTTGCCTAAGTGTTAGACTGTGTGCGTGCTCTTATTGCGGGAATGCCAAATGATATCTCTTACTGTTCCTTGTCAACCTTGACTCATGAACATGATGAGAAATGTTGTGCATAACAATGATAATGCTTTTGCAGAATAGCAGCTGATTAAGAAAAAATAAAACATCCCCACAGAAAAGCAAGCTATCCTAAAATGAATAAATGAGAATAGAGCATATTATCTAGGTAAAGGGGCAGATGCCGCAGGTCTAAGCTAAGCTGAAATGTATGTGTCATAGCAAGGTACTGGAATGAACCCACTACACCCTCACATTGCGGAAAAAAGAGTGCCAGTGTAAAGACCTAGCTATAGAATGCCCTAAACTAAAAAATACTAAAAGCATTTTAAAATCTTCATAAAAGAAACAAATTGACGAAGTTGAGAAGTCAGGCAGGCCAACAGACAAACCAAAGTTGAAAGGACAATTTAGAAATACATTTGGGGTTTTGAAAAAATTCCAGTGGTCAAATGTCTACAATAATTGTGATTCTGCAGAAAACCTTTGATGTCAGCAATGGAGATGGAGGCCAGGAAATCTTCCACCTCTGCAGCCGATAAGTTGGCCAGCACATTAGTCCAAGGATTCAAAGAACAGTAGTGTGCAGAAGCCTCAGCCCCATATGAGGATTAGGAGGCATCATCCTTCATTGCACCTGATGTTGATGGAGCCATCAAATCCACAAGTGACGGCTCATAAATTGCCTCATGTATCAACTGAAGTCTCAATGGGTATGTACATGAATTAACTCTCATCGATAAGACTAACAGATCTGTGTCCAAAAAAAGGCACAGGCTCTACAGCAAGACATACTTTGAAAGCACACTTAAAGAAGCACCATATGCAATGGAAAATAGGTTGCACACAAGTCAGAACTGGTTAGAATGTCAATGACCAATTCAGCTCCAGTTCCTCCAGCAAGGAATCTTCGAAGTACTGCATCATGCAGTCACGACACAGCTGGGCTGGTGGTAGCTCTCTCACTCTGCTTTGCTGAGATGGTACAGCTACTATGTATCAAAATTAGCAGCAGCAAAATACCTCCAGTCATTGCCAGAGTTATTGGAAATCCAACAAAGACACTCAAAAAGAATGAATGAATATCTGAAGGAATGACTCCAAATACTCTCTGGAAAGTGCTGACAAATCCAGATCCAACATCCTTAAAAAGTGTACAATCCCTGCAGTGTTAGATACGTTAAAATTCCAGATCACCAATTCTCCAACGTGTTTGGGGAAGTTGATATTTAAGAAAGACTTATCTCCTATGATGACCTTGCTAGATGCATGTCATAGGTCTCTCTGGCTGATGTCAGAGCCTCATGTTTTTAAAACAATAGCACCTTCAGTGTTCTCAGTTTGTCAAAATGTACATTTGAAGTAGGAATGTGTGGCCACTTTGTGCTACTTTTATCTCTTGTGTGGGAGGAAATAAAACATGGGCACAACTAGTTACAATTTGGGAAAGTGAAATTACATAGGCAATTCCAGGTTTCATTCTGCATCAGCTTTGATCATTCAGCATAACATAACTTTGATCATTCAGCATAACATAACTTCCATTGGAAAGTGTCTGAAAAATTGGATGAATCAGAGAGATGATTGTACCTTGAGATAGCAGGCCAAATTCAATGCAGCCATGTTGCAAACGTCATGCAAGAACACCTGCTGACAAATCATAGAATGACCAAAAGTAGTTTCATATTCGCTTCAGCTAAGAAAGACCTCCGTTTAACCGTTCAGACATTTGTAATCAAAACGCAACTCCCACACCTCATGGATATAACTGTCCCCTAACTGCTCAAATTTGCCATTGTAAAATGTTTTAAGCAGTCTGTGAATTGAAATGTTGAAATAGGCAGATTTATCACTCTATGTATGTGCCATACTGATGGAGGAATTTCTGTTACAGTGAAAGGTGACTTTTCCAATTTCTCAATATTAAGCATGATGTAACTCCCTTCTTTCTTAGCCATTAGCTGTTGTTCCCTGGTCAAGATAAATGTGGCAAATAACTCAGTAAAGTTAACCTGTTGTCAGGGCATGTGGCCACTTTTAAGAACCTGTAACGTCCAACCTAACTGCATGATGGACATTAGTTGACTTTGTCACTGATCTAAAAAGGACATGTCATTCTGAATACTGTCTATTACAGAAGACACAATGGCCCTCATTATGACATTGGCGGTAAGTGCCGCTTACCGCCATGCTGATTGCCACCAACATACCGCGACCGTGGCAGTATACCGCTATGTGTATTATGACCCACACATGGAAATCCGCCACTATACAGACACACACACAAGTCCGTAAGCCCAAAGGTCAGTGATAAAATGGCGGTACCAAAACCCATACTGTCAAGCCAACAGAACTACGCCCACAGCATCATGACCCACGAATCACCACAGCAGACATTCAACCGCGTTAAACCATTGGCGATACAGACCGCCGCGCTCAAAATACACACACACTAACAAAACAATACCACATTGGACAATTCAAACTACACACACCTGACACACATACACATACCACACCCACACACCCACACCAATATAAAACACACACACACACCACCCACAACCTTTTACAACAAGACAGAGAATAGCCAGGAGCACCCACTGAATCAGAGCCACAAAACACCATCACCCATATACCATCCAGGCATCTCACAGCACACACCCCAACACATAACCACACACACCCTCACACACACCACTCACAGTACACCCATGGCACCACAAAGACACCCCAGGTTCTCAGAGAAGGAGCTAAGGGTCATGGCGGAGGAAATAATCCGGGTAGAGCCACAGCTATTCGTATCACAGGTGCATCAGACGTCCATTGCTAGGAGGATAGAGGTATGGTGGAGAGTCGTGGACAGGGTCAACGCCATGGGACAGCACCCCAGAACAAGGGATGGCATCAGGAAGAGGTGGAACGACATACAGGGGAAGGTGAGATCCGTGGTAGCAAGACACCAGATAGCTTTACAGAGGACTGGCGGTGGACCCCTACCTCCTCCCCCACAACTAACAACATGGGAGGAGCAAGTCTTGGCGATCATGCATCCTGAGGGCCTGGCAGGAGTAGCAAGAGGACTGGACTCTGGTGAGTCAAATCTTTACTACTTTATCCCCCCCTACCTGCATGCCATCACAAACTCCTACCCCCACCCTCACCCCTATCACTCCACCACCTCACATATACCCCACCATCACAACCCACCCATCCCAATACCAAGCCCTGCATGCTACACCAATGCATGAACCCCCATCACAGACCTGCATGGACACCCATCACAAAAGCATGCACACTAGTGACAAACACTTAGCCAACCAAATCACAACTCACACAAGCCAAAGCTGCCTTGGTAATAACAACCATAGAAGCAACATACCCATGCACAAGATGTCACACGCAGAAACAATAACACTGCATTTACATCCCCACAGGGCCCCCACACAACGTCACCGGAGAGGAGATGCCAGCAACATCCAGTCCCCCCACAGAAGAGGCCCACAGTGATGACAGCAGCTCTGCACGCCTGGATCAGGATGACCAACCTGGCCCATCAGGGACCTCTGGACAGTTGTTGACTCAGCCACATTCCCAAACCACCACAGAGCCTCCCCCCTTAGGAAACACCACCACAGCACCCACCCAGCGGGCCCCTCCTTCTGTCCCCAGGACACGTCAATCAGCAGTGTGTCCACCACTACAGGGACCTCAGGCAACCCCACAAACACAGGACGATCAGAGACCTGGGGTCAGTGGCAGTGGGCACACGGTTCAGTGGACAGAGGCACAGGACAACAGGGAAGCTGGGAGGAGTGCTGTGAGACTGGGGGAGGACAGGACCAGGGAACCGACTCTCCATGAGGCACTCACCAACATCCTGGGAGCATACCACCATTCCCAGGAGACCATGGCCCAGATACTGGCCAAGCTGCAGGAGACCCAGTGGCTGCAGGAGGGACAGTACCTGGGGACCTAAGAGACATCAACACCACCCTGGTCACCATTGCAGGGGTGCTGCCAGACATGGCCAACACCATGAGGGAGGCAGTGGCACACCAACAGGCCCCTGACACTAGCCACACCGATGAACAACCCTCCAACTCCGCTGACGCTAGTGGACAGGATGCCTCACCACTGGAACAACAGGCCACCAGCACCCAACCCCCGCAGAAGGAGAACCACCATGCAAAAGGTCCCTGTGATCCAGGCAGAAGCCAGAGAACATTGCCTAGACCCCTGCCAGTAAATAAGACTCCCCTGAATGTCACCCTTGTGTCCCACTCTGTCACCCTGTCCACCTTGAACTGCCATTGCTTCACTTCCTATGCCCCCTTGGACAATGCAACTGTGACACAAATAGACTGGACCTTTACCCTGGACATTCCTCCACCATCAATCCAGCCCACTGCAATACCCCCTACACTTATTATCACAGAAATAAACACCCTTGGAACTAATAGAAGTATAGAGTCTGTCAATTGATTGAAATCTGTATTGGTTTAACAAGCTGTAAACATTGCAATTCAAATTTACAGTTACATATACATCGGTATGACCTGTAGAGGGCAGCAGTAAACACACAAGGAGCCAGAGTGGGGCACAGATATCTGAAAATAGAGATGCCAAAGGGTGCAGTAAGTGGCCATAGAAATCGGAAATTCAGGCTGCCATGTACAATGTCCAACACAAAACTGCAATGGAAGGTGAAGTTACAGTGTCTTGCCTGTGTGTCACTGTGTTGAATTATAGTAGTTCTGTTGTCCACATCCTCTTCCTCTTCGTCATTGTCCGCAGGCTCCACCGCTGCCACATGACCATCTCCAGCCTCATCCTCCTGCAGAAAAGGCACCTGGCGTCTCAAGGCCAGGTTGTGCAACATGCAACATGCAACATGCAACGATGATCTAGCACACCTTCTTGGGTGAGTTCAACAGGGATCCACCTGTCAGATGGAGGCACCAGAATCTGGCCTTCAGGAGGCCAAAGGTGCACTCAATGATCCTCCTTGTTCACCCATGTGCCTCATTGTAATGTTCCTCTGCCCTTGTCCTGGCATTCCTCACTGGGGTCAGTAGCCATGAGAGTTTGGGGTAACCAGAGTCACCTGCAAATATCGAGGGATACTTGGTAGCCAGACACTCACTCTTAGGGCCAACCCCATGCCCATATACCTACATCAACTGGGTAGGGACCATGGGCTCACTATGCCTTTGGAGTTGAGACATCACATATGGGATGCTGCTATTCCTCAAGAAAAAGGCATAATGCACAGAGCCAGGATACTTTGCATTGACGTGGAGATGTACTGGTCTGCCAAACACACCATCTGCCCATTCAGAGAGTAAAAGCACTTTCCATTTCTGAAAACCTGTTCATTTTTCCGGGGGGGACAAAGGCAATATGTGTACCATCAATAGCATCAATGATGTTGGGGATATGTCCCATTGCATAGAAGTCAGCCTTCACTATGGGCAAATCCCCCACCTGGGGGAATACGATGCATCTGCGCATGTGTTTCATCAGGGCAGACAACACTCTGGTCAGCAAGTTTAAGAACATAGGCTGTGACATCCCTGATGCCATGGCCACTGTCGCTTGGAAGGAACCACTTGCCAAGAAATGGAGCACTGACAGGACCTGCACTAGAGGGGAGATACCTGTGGGGTGGCGGAGAGCTGAAATCAGATCTGGCTCCAATTGGGCACACAGTTCTTTGCCCTATAAAGTCTGTAGGTTAGGATAATGTGCCTGTCCTCCATTGTCGCCAGGTCCACCAGGGGTCTGTACATGGGTGTATGTCTCCATCTCCTATTCATCCTTAGCGGTTGAATTTTAGGGTGAAAAACGATGAGCAGATGGTCATATTCAAACATATACTGAGATTAATATGCTTTTTTTGTTTTTTTACAGAAACAGTATGTGAACGTCTAGGTCCGGTGATGTGCCTATGTCTGCTGTGATGCAGTTAGGTGCCATGGCCTGTCCCCCCCTGAAATGGCGGCCGCCTGACCTGTGAGGAGGGACAAGAGGAAATGAGGTAATTCCGCTGGCGTTGTGCGCCGTTGCGGTAGGCGGTCAACGACCACTGTGCAACTCTGCATTGGTTATCATTGGGGCCTATGGGTTCCAGAAGCCAATGGTGATGTACGCCAGCTGTGACAGTACGCACCGCAATGGACGTGACTGCCATTTTCTATCTGTTCACTCACTTGCTACCTGACCTCCAACAGGAGATGAGCTGCACTGCAAGTGCTGCTGTGACCTGTGTCTGGAAGCGACCATGGCTCGAGTGTCTGGGGAAAGGGCCCCTGTCTTCACTTCGGAGGAGTTGGAGAGACTGGTGGATGGGGTCCTACCCCAGTACCATTTACTTTATGGTCCTCCAGACCAACAGGTGAGTACACTGTGAGCACGATGCGTGGGGGATGAATGTGTGGAGTGCTGTGTGTGTAAGCCTCCTGTGGGTGGAGCTGAGGGGTCCTGGGCAGAGTGCTGCATGTATGGTGGTCAATGTATGTGCGTAAGGAGGTGGGAGGGATATGTTGGCTTATGAGTATAACAGTCCAGACGGTAGGAATAATACCTTTTCTGCTGTATCTTTTTCTGCAGGTCAGCGCCCATCAGAAAAAGGCTATTTGGCGTGCCATCACCAAGGAGGTGCGGACCCTGTGGGTCTTTGACAGGCAGAGCACCCACTGCCACAAACGGTGGGAGGGCCTGCACCGCTGGGCAAGAAAGACCGCGGAGGCCCAGATGGGGCTGGCCTTCCAACGAGGAAGGGGTGCCTGTCATACCCTGACCCTCCTGATGTTCCGCATCCTGGTGGTGACCTATCCGGAGTTGGATGGGCAATTGAAGGCATCACAGCAGCCACAAGGGGGTGAGTACAGATTCAGAATCATGACTTAGCGTGCATTAAGGTGTTACCTGTTTGGGGGATGTGGGCTGTGGGTGCCTCTAGGCCAGGGCGAACATGGCAGGCTAAGTTCCACGATGGGCAAGCTCAGATGCACTCCAACCCCAATTATGTTAGTGGGCATCTACTACTGGGCAGGGTCCTGTGGGTTTCAGGTGTGCAGCTAATGGCGTAAGGCATTGTACCCCATGTCCTGGTGACTAGCATTGCAACTGGTAGTACATGGCCTAGTGCATAGGGCTGTTCCCTGTGAGTTGTGTACGCCAACAGTGGTGTTGTTGCTGGCATTGACCATGTGTATCCTCTGTCTCTTCCCCCCCTTTTTGTTTTGTCACCCTGTCCTTGTGTGCATCAGCATCATCTGGCGGAGGAGCAGAGGCACCGGCGACGGAGGGAGCTGCATCCCACATGGACCTGGAGGCCAAATCCACCAACGGTGAGGGCACCAGTGGGACGGAGGGCGAGGGGAGCACCACGACAGAGACAGGAGGGGGCAGTACTGCCAGTGACTCCTCCGATGGAAGCTCCCTGGTGGTCGTGGACATCTTTGTGCCCACCCCAACTACTGGTACAGCCACCACCCCCTGTACCAGTACCTGCCCTCCCAGCAGCCCCTCACCGTCTTTCCCGTGCCCGCTTAGGAAGGTTGACATCTCCTTCGCCCCAGGCACCTCAGGCCCTGCCCCAGTCAGCCCTGCTGCCCTCAGTGAGGAGACTATTGACCTCCTGAGATCCTTCTCCGTTGGGCAGTCAACAATAATGAATGCCATCCAGGGTTTAGCAGGGCATTTGCAACAAACAAATGGATACCTGGAGGGCATTCACTCTGGCGTGGTGGCCCAACAGAGAGCATTCCAGGCACTGGCTAACTCACTGATGGCCACCATTGTCCCTGTCTCTAGCCTCCCCCATCCAACTTCCTTTACCCAGTCCAAATCCCCTAAACCCTAGCCTATTCCAAGCACACCTCCAGACCTGCATGCATCCAAATCAACACACAGAAGTGGCTCAGGCAAACACAAGCACCCCACTTCATCCCAGAGGCACTCACGCAAGCACCATACAGATGCAGACACACCAACAGCCAGTGCCTCCACTCTGTCCCCCTCCTCCTCGTCATCCACCTCCCTCCCAGTAGCGTCTCCACTCACACCTGCATGCAATACATCCTCATCCACTACCTCCATCACCAGCACACCTATCACAACACGACCCTCACCCTGCAATCACCACCCCCACATCCATCCACACGTCCCCTCTGTCCTATCCCACTGTGTTTGTGACCCCTCCTCCCAAAGTACACAAACGCGAGCACTCAGACACCCAACAGCCATCCACCTCACAACAGCATCCAGCCCATGCACCTGCACCCACACACAGCCGACAGACACCTCCGACAACCACTCCCTCTTCCTCCACTCCCAAACCTTCACCTTCTTCCCACCCCAGTGTCCCTAAGAAGCTTTTCCTCGCCAGCCTTGATCTATTCCTTGCCCCTCCCCCCCGCCCTTCACTTCGGGCCAGGGTGGCCAGAACCCAGCCCAGCACGTCAGCCACCCAGTCCACAGCCACTGTAGTTTCTGCAGCTACTACAGGTGTGAGAGGCTCCAAGGAGGCACCCGTCAGCACAGCCAATGTGCCTGCACCACCACCCAAGGGCAAAAAGGGGCCGCCACCTAGCAAGGGCAAGAAGGGGACACCAGCCAGCAAAGGGAAGGAGGCACCACCAGCCAGCAAGGGGAAGCAGGCACCATCAGCCAGCAAGGGCAGGAAGGGAACACCAGCTGGCAGAAGCAAGGAGGCACCACCATCTGCCAAGGGCAGGAAGGGGCAAACAACACCAGCCATTGCACTTCAGCGGTTGCAGGGGAAGGGCTGGAGCCTCCCCCCACCACTGACAGCACCGCCACCCGCACCACGGTCAGCACCGCCACCTGCACCGCCACCTGCACCGCCACCAGCACCACTGGCAGCAGCAGCTGCAGCCCTAGTGGGCAGCCGTACGAAGGGGAAGGGCTGGAGCCTCCCCCAGCAACTGACAGTACCGCCGACCTGCACCGCGGCCAGCACCGTCACCTGCACCGCCACCAGCACCACTGGCACCAGCAGCAGCCCCAGTGGGCAGCAGTCTGAGGCTGCAGGGGAAGGGCTGGAGTCTCCCTCCACCACTGAAAGCACCGCCACCTGCATCGCAACTGCCATCCACTGAGCAGCCGTCACCGCTGGCGAGCAGTGTGTAGTCATGACTACATGAGCTGCAGTGCGTCCTGGCCCCTGCACCACATGTAGGTATGACACCCAGGTGAGAGACTGACCTTGCACCATCCAGTATGAAACACACTGGGCAAAAAGCCCCCTCCAGAACCTGTGGAAGAAGCCATCCACTAACCCACTCCTTGCCAGGATGAAGCACACTGGGCACAAAGCCACCTCAAGAACCAGTGGAAGAAGACATCTACTCACCCCCTCCTTGCCAGGATGAATCACACTGGGCACAAAGCCACCTCCAGAACCAGTGGAAGAAGCCATCCACTCACCCCCTCCTTGCCAGGATGAAACACACTGGGCACAAAGCCCCCTCCATAACCAGTGGAAGAAGGCATCCACTTGAGAGACTGTAGCTTTGCACTCCCCAGGACCAAGCAGTGTGCAAACCACCCACTAGAGAGACTGTGGTGGTCATTCCAACCTCGGCGGTAAAAGGCGCTTACCGCCGTGCAGAAGACCGCCATAACACCGCCGCGGCCGCGTTAAACCGCCACGGTTATTCTGACCCACAACAGGCAAACCGCCAAAATACAGACATCCACAAAAGTCCACCACACCAAAGGCCAGCGATAAACTGGCGATGACCAGACCTCCACCGTCACGGCAACAGAAATACGCCCACACTATCACGACACACGAATCCACGCAGCGGTCTTTCAACCGCGGTATTCCATTGGTGGTACACACCGCCGCGCTCAAAATACACACACATCTCCAAAACACAGCCATATTGGATAATTCGAAATACACACACCTGATACACATACAAACAACACTCCCATACACCCAACACAATATAAAACACACACCCACATCACCCACAAACCCCCACTCCTAGAGATTCGTGAACACGCACAGAGATAAGAGACCCGAGCACCCAGACGCGCAATTCACTGTCACCCAGCAATATTACCACGCACTTCAAACTACACACCAATACACATCACCACACTTAGCACCACACAATCCACCCCACACATCACCCAAACCACCCCATGGCACCGCAAAGACACCCCAGGTTTTCTGAGGCTGAACTCAGGGTCATGGTGGAGGAAATTGTACGGGTAGAGCCACAGATCTTCGGGACACAGGTGAAGCACACCACTATTGCCAGGAAGACGGAGGTATGGAGCAGAATAGTGGACAGGGTCAACGCTGTGGGACAGCACCCAAGAAATCGGGACGACATCAGGAAGCGGTGGAACGACCTACGGGGGAAGGTGCGTTCCATGGTATCCAGGCGCAACATCGCAGTGCAGCAGACTGGCGGCGGACCCCCACCTCATCCCCCAGAATTTACAACATAGGAGGAGCAGGTCTTGGCGATCCTGCATCCTGAGGGCCTCGCAGGAGTAGGCGGAGGAATGGACTCTGGTAAGTCAAATCTTAACTACTTCATCCCTCCCACCCCACCAGCATGCCAACTCATACCCCCACCCTCACCCCCACCCCCATCACACCTACTCCTTGCAAATGTCTCACCCTCACAACCCACCCATCCCAACACCAAGCCCTGCATGCGACCACAAAGCATGGACACCCATCACCTAAGCATGCCCACTGCACATACCCATCCCCCCCCACCAAACCACCGTCACAAAAGCCCCCACACAGGAATGCAAGCACAGGGGTACACGGGCACCCACCCATTGCACGCTATGGCACACACAGAAGCAATAATCATACTTTTGTACCCCTGCAGGACCTGAACGCAACGTCACCGCGCAGGAGGGTCCACAAATGTCCACTCCACCCCCAGAAGAGGCCCACAGTGATGACAGCAGCTCTGTCTCCCTGGATCTAGATGACCAGCCCGGCCCATCGGGGACCTCTGGACAGTCGGTTCCCCTCAGACAGCCACTGGCCACAGCAGACCTTCCCCCCTCTGGGAACACCAGCACAGCACCCACACAGCGGGCCCATATCCCTGTCCCCAGGACACGTCAATCAGCGGTGTGTCCACCACTTCAGGGCACCCAGGTTAACCCACCACCCCAACAATAACAGGGACCTGGGGGAGGTGGTAGTGGGCACACGGTCCAGGGGACAGAGGCCCAGGGAAACAGGGGAACTGGGAGGGCTGCTGTGCGACGGGGGGGGACAGGCCCAGGGAACCCACTCTCCACGAGGCCCTCTCCTCCATCATAGGAGCATACCACCACTCCCAGGAGACGATGGCCACGGTCCTGGCCAGGTTTCAGGAGATCCAGCATCTGCAGGAGCAACAGTATATGGGGTTCAGGGAAGAACTAAGGCCCATATTTATACTTTTTTAGCGCCGCATTTGCGTCATTTTTTGACGCACAATCGGCGCTAACTTGCAAAATACAATTGTTTTTTGTAAGTTTGCGACGTTTTTGCGTCAAAAAGCGGCGCAAATGCGGCGCTAAAAAAGTATAAATACGGGCCTAAGAAACATCATTTCCGCCATGGGCACCATCGTAGTGGCTCTGAATCAGGTAGTCACCACATTGCGGGACACTGTTGCACCACAAAGGGCCCCTGACACTAGCATGGACCAAGAACTGCCTACCACCTTCGCCGGCGCTAGTGGACAGGAGGACCCCAACACAAGACCAACAGGCCACCAGAACTCCAACCCCTGCAGAAGAGGGAACCACCCCGCAAGCGGGCCCTGAGATCAAGGAAGAAGACAGAGTAAGATGTCAAGACCCCAGCCAGGAAAGGATACCTTCCTGATTGTCATCCCACTGTCCCACATTGACACCCTGTCCAACCTTACGCTGCCCCTGCTCCACTTTCCACAGGCATCTGGACAATGCACCTGTGATACTGATAGTCTGGATTCTGCCATGGACAATCCTCCACCATCACACCTCAACGATTTGCAACCACCCACCAATTTAGAGCACTGTAATAAACACACTTATTGCATAAAACAATCTGGAGTCTGGCTGTGATTTTGTACAAATGTATTAGACATTACCGTGCCAAATGGCATATTCACATTGTGATGCCAACATACCAATGTCACACAGCTGTAGTCCATGGGGAAATAAAGCAGATGTCACGCAGTGGGGCCCACATCTCTGAAATCGGAAGGGAAAGTCACAACTCAGTTACCATACACTGGGGGAAAAGGTCAGACAGTAGAGAGGTAGTAGGGGTTAAGTATATGTAATATGCCGGTGTGGATTCTTACCTGTGTGTCATTGAAACTACTGCTGTATTACTGTGTTCCTGTTCTCTATGTCGTCCTCTTCGCCTTCCTCCTCTTCACTCTCCAGACATCAGGTCTCCACAGGCTCCACAGCTGCTACAACACCACCATCTGGACCATCCTCCTGCAGAAAAGGCACCTGGCGTCACAAAGCCAGGTTGTGAAGCATACAGCAGGCCACGATGATCTGGCACACCTTCTTTGGTGAGTACATTAGGGATCCACCAGTCATATGGAGGCACCTAAACCTGGCCTTCAGGAGGCCGAAGGTCCGCTCGATCACCCTCCTAGTTCTCCCATGGGCCTCATTGTACCGTTCCTCTGCCCTTGTCCTGGGATTCCTCACTGGGGTCAGTAGCCATGACAGGTTGGGGTAACCAGAGTCTCCTAATAGCCACACATGGTGCCTCTGGAGTTGACCCATCACGTAAGGGATTCTGCTATTCCGCATGATGCACGCGTCATGCACTGACCCAGGGAACTTAGCATTAACATGGGAGATGTACTGGTCAGCCAAACACACCATCTGGACATTCATGGAATGATAACTCTTCCTGTTCCTGTACACCTGTTCACTCCTGCTGGGGGGGACCAAAGCAACATGTGTCCCATCAATGGCACCAATGATGTTGGGTATATGTCCAAGGGCATAGAAATCAGCCTTCACTGTAACTAAATCCCCCACCTCAGGGAAGACGATGTAGCTCCGCATGTGTTTGAGCAGGGCAGACAACACTCTGGACAACACCTTGGAAAACATGGGCTGGGACATCCCTGATGATATGGCCACTGTTGTTTGAAATTACCCACTTGCTAGGAAATGGAGTACTGACAGCACCTGCACTAGAGGGGCGATCCCTGTGGGTTGGCGGATTGGTGACATCAGGTCTGGCTCTAGCTGGGCACACAGTTCCTGTATAGTGGCTCGGTCAAGCCTGTATGTCAGTATGACATGTCTTTCCTCCATTGTCGACAGGTCCACCAGCGGTCTGTACATGGGAAGATTTCTCCATCTCCTCGCATGTCCCAGCGGACGGTGCCTATGAAGGACAACAGCGAGCACAGAGTCAATCATCCCACAGGTACGTAACCACAGCTTGCACATAACACGATTCCCAATGCATTGAATGGCTTGTATGAGTGTCGATGCAAGGCCTAGGTATGTGTGACGCAGTAGAAAATAAGTCATGTGGGCCCTTGAAATGGCGGCTGCCTGACCTGTGCAGTGCGACAATGGGATGTGAGGTCAATGCGCTGGTGTGGCACACCGTGGCGGTAGGCGGTCGAAGACCGCGGCGCAAAGCTGCATTGGTTAACATTGAACCCTATGGGTCTCAGGAGCCAATGACGATGTGCGCCGGCGGTCGCGGTACGCACTGCCGCGGTACGCACCGCCGCGGGCGTGACTGCCATTTTCTATCTGCTTAATCACTCGATACCTGATCTTCGACAGGAGAGGACCTACACTGCAAGTGCTGCTGTGACCACGGTCTGGAAGAGACAATGGCTCATGCGACTGGGGAAAGGGCCCCTGCCTTCACTGCTCAGGAGTTGGAGAAACTTGTGGATGGGGTCCTCCCCCAGTATGCACTACTCTACGGTCCTCCAGACCAACAGGTAAGTACACTGGGACCATGCTTTGTGGCCAATGCCTGTGTTGAGTGGGGTGGATGAAAGATGGTGGTGAGGGGAGCGATTGAGGCCTGCATCAAACGACAGATGAGAGCATGTGCCACATGGCAAGGGTGGGGATGGGGGGGCCACTCACATCGAGCATGCAGAAGGTGATGATTATTCTTCTCTCCCTGTACATGTCACATAGGTCAGCGCCCACCAGAAAATCGATATTTGGCGTGCCATCGCCAAGGACGTCCGGACCCTGGGGGTCCACCACAGACGGGGCACCCACTGCCGGAAGAGATGGGAGGACATCCGACGCTGGAGCAGGAAGACGGTGGAGGCTCAGCTGGGGATGGCCTCCCAACGTGGGAGGGGTGCCAGTCGTACTTTGACCTCCCTGATGTCCCGGATCCTGGCGGTGGCCTACCCCGATTTGGATGGGCGCATGAGGACATCACAGCAGACACAAGGGGGTGAGTGCACTCAAATCCTGGTGACTTTGCGCGCAGTGGAGGTGTCTGGGTGGGGGAGGAGGGCTGTGGGTATCCCTAGGCCAGGGCGATATCTGTAGGCTAGGCCCCTCCGTAAGGCATGGCCCTGTGCCCCCGCCCCCCACCTCTGTAGGGTGCCAAGTACAGCTATTTATTGCCCTGTGTCATGTATGTGAGCAGAGGTCACCCATAGGCTTGTAGGCCATGTCCCACGGATTGCGTAGTCGACCCCAAGTGTGCAGCATAGTGCAGGGGGCTTCTGTGTCTGTCCTGTCCGCCAACGGTGTCGCCAATGCATGCACTCAACATTTCTTTATTTTTCCCCACCCCCCTTTTTTGTTGCCTTCCTGTTCATTTGTGCATTAACATCATCAGGCGGAGGAGAAGTGGCATCGGAGCACGAGGGAGCTGCATCTCACATGGCCATGGCGGGCCATGCAACTGAATCGGAATTCACCAGTGAGACGGAGGGCGAGGGGAGCTCCACAGCGGGGACTCGTGCGGATGTCAGTGACAGCGACTCGTCCTCTGAAGAGAGCTCCCTTGTGGTGGCGGCAACATCCGTGCCCCCCGCAACAACAGGTACAGCCGCCACCCAGCGCACCAGCACCGCCCTACCAGCAGCCCCTCAGCGTTTGCCCCATGCCCGCTCACCCAGGAAGGTGGGCATCTCCTTCGCCCCAGGCACCTCAGGCCCTGCCCCAGTCACCCCTGCTGCCCTCAGTGAGGAGGTCATTGACCTCCTGAGGACGCTCATTGTTGGTCAGTCTACCCTTTTGAATGCCATCCAGGGTGTAGAAAGGGAGGTGCACCAGAGTAATGCATACCTGGAGGGCATTCATTCTGGTCAGGCTGCCCATCAGCGATCGTTCAACACTCTGGCCTCAGCACTGATGGCAGCAATTGTCCCTGTCTCTAGCCTCCCCCCTCCAACTTCCTCCACCCATACCCAATCCCCTGTACCTCTGCCTATCCCAGACACACCATCAGACCAGCCTGCACACACCTCAACACCCAAGGGAAGCTCAGACAGACATAAGCACCACACATCACACAAGCATTCACACAAGCAACATCCACATGCAGACATACCAACACCCACTGCCTCCACTGTGTCCCCCTCCTCCTCGTCTCCCTCCTCCCTCCCTGTCACGTCTCCACTTACACCTGCATGCACAACATCTTCAGCCACTACGTCCATCACCAGCACACACACCAGAACCCCCCACACACGTGCAGTCACCACCCCCACTACCATTCACACGTCCCCTGTGTCCTCTCCCAGTGTGTCTGTCACCCCCTCTTCCAAGCTACACAAACGCAGGCAGCCACCCACCCAACAGCCATCCACCTCACGACAGCCTCCAGCCCAAGCACCTGCACCCAAAGACAGCAGACTTCAAACTCCTAAAACCACAACCTCTTCCTCCACTCCCATACCTACTACACCTACCCGTCCCTCTCTTCCTAAACTTATTTTCCTATCAAAACTTGACCTCTTTCCAACAACTCCCCCACCCCGTCCATCTAATAGGACTCCGGTCAGCACCTCAGCCACCACAAAAGCGGGCCCTGTGAAGACAGTCTGCCATGGACTGTGGAGTCCCCCACCCTCAAGGGCAACCAGTTCAGTAGGGAGCCAAGGCACGGCCAGCCCACCCCCGCAAAAACATGCGAAGATTGTCAGTGGCTGGCGCGAGAGGCCTAAAACACCTGGGACCAAAATCCCTACCATGGCTCCGGCAGGGAGTGTGGTGCCAGCTGGCACACCGCCAAAGGTGGGGAAGGGCCACAGGCGAATAGGGAAGGCTGGGAAGGGCAGCACGCCCGACAAGACCGTCAGCAGCCCAGCTGTGCAGGAGGGCCCCGCATACCCCATCCCAGGTGGGCAGGAGGACACCAACAGGTCCGGTACTGCATCCCAGGAGGGCCCCACCAGGCCCATCCCAGGTGGGCAGGAAGGCGCAGCCAGCCACAGGTCAGGTGGCGAATGACCTCCACCCCATGGGCGGATCCGCTGAACTGGGCACTCATCTGAAGCACCGCTGAACTGGGCACCGCCGTCTCAAGCACCGCTGAACTGGGCACCGCCGTCTCAAGCACTGCTGAACTGGGCACCGCCGTCTCAAGCACCGCTGAACTGGGCACCGCCGTCTCAAGCACCGCTGCGCTGGGCCCTTCATCTCAAGCACCGCTGCGCTTGGCACCGCCGTCTCAAGCACCGCTGAACTGGGCCCGCCGTCTCAAGCACTGCTGCGCTGGGCCCTTCATCTCAAGCACCGCTGCGCTGGGCACCGCCGTCTCAAACACCGCTGAACTGGGCCCCGCCGTCTCAAGCACCGCTGCGCTGGGCCCTTCATCTCAAGCACCGCTGCGCTGGGCACCGCCGTCTCAAGCACCGCTGAACTGGGCACCGCCGTCTCAAGCACCGCTGCGCTGGGCCCTTCATCTCAAGCACCGCTGCGCTGGGCCCTTCATCTCAAGCACTGCTGAACTGGCCCCTTCATCTCAAGCACCGCTGCGCTGGGCCCTTCATCTCAAGCACCGCTGCGCTGGGCCCTTTATCTCAAGCACCGCTGCGCTGGGAACCGCCGTCTCAAGCACCGCTGAACTGGGCCCACCGTCTCAAGCACCGCTGCGCTGGGTCCTTCATCTCAAGCACCGTTGCGCTGGGCACCGCCATCGCAAGCACCGCTGAACTGGGCCCCGCCGTCTCAAGCACCGCTGCGCTGGGCCCTTCATCTTAAGCACCGCTGCGCTGGGCACTGCCGTCTCAAGCACCGCTGAACTGGGCACCGCCGTCTCAAGCACCGCTGAACTGGGCCCTTCATCTCAAGCACCGCTGCGCTGGGCCCTTCATCTCAAGCACCGCTGAACTGGCCCCTTCATCTCAAGCACCGCTGCGCTGGGCCCTTCATCTCAAGCACCGCTGCGCTGGGCCCTTCATCTCAAGCACCGCTGCGCTGGGCACCGCCGTCTCAAGCACCGCTGAACTGGGCCCCGCTGTCTCAAGCACCGCTGAACTGGGCATCGCCGTCTCAATCACCGCTGGCCCATTGGCGGAAGGGGCAGGCCCGCATCTGTGTCGGGCAGGGCTGCACGAAGCACTCTGGGCACTAGTCCCCCTCCAGTACCAGTGGAGACTGATATTGACTTGAGAGACTGTGGCTTTGCACTCCCCAGGATGTAACAGTGGGCAAGCCACCCCTGTAGAGACTTGAGAGACTGTGGCTTTGCACTCCCTAGGATGTAACAGTGGGCAAGCCACCCACTGTAGAGACTTGAGAGACTGTGGCTTTGCACTCCCCAGGATGGAACAGTGGGCAACCCACCCACTGTAGAGACTTGAGAGACTGTGGCTTTGCACTCCCCAGGATGTAACAGTGGGCAAGCCACCCACTGTAGAGACTTGAGAGACTGTGGCTTTGCACTCCCCAGGATGGAACAGTGGGCAACCCACCCACTGTAGAGACTTGAGAGACTGTGGCTTTGCACTCCCCAGGATGGAACAGTGGCCATGGAGGCCCCTCGTGGATCTGGCGTTGTGGACTCATCTGGCTGAGGTGCCCCCCCTTCTCTTCCCCCTGAGGTGCCTGTAGTTTTGGTATCTGATGCCCCTGCAGTGTTCTCTCCGTTGGAGTCAGGTATCCTGTGTGGGCTTTGCCCATGTGATTTGGGCCCAGTGGTCCATGAACAATGCCTGATTCAAATATCGGACTGGACAATTTATGTATATAAAAGTTTTAGATGTGTGATATATTTTAAAGCCAGTCATACAATATATTCCAATGTTTATAATCATTTCCTTTTGTCTTTGCATTCTTCCAGGGAGTTTGGGGGGGTAACTGATGTCTTGCTATGCATTGATGTGTGTGTTGTAGTGGGTGAGGGTGAGGGTGGGTGTGTCGCATATGTGTGTCCCCTTAATTTTTTGCCTCCCCCCTCCCCTGTGTCGTAGGTGCAGTACTCACCGTTGTCTTCTGCGCCGACGTTCGTGCTCCTGGTAGAGGATCAGGAAGACAATCGCTGGGAGGATGTGGCGTTCGGGTTCCATGCTGTCCAGATTCCTCGTGGGGTGTATGGAGGTGAGCGTTTTCTGTTTGAAATGGCTGTTTCCGCCGTGTTTTTATCGGCGGGCTACCGCCCCGGAAAAGGTGGCGGATTGGTGGGTTGTGATAGGGTGGGCGGTACATTGTCTCCCGCCTGTCTGTTGGCGGTGACCGCCGCACTGTTTGTTTGTCCCGCCGTGGCGGGCGGTGTGTTGAAGTGGCGGTCTCTGTTGGCGGTTTCCGCCAGGGTCGGAATTGCATTTTTTTTACCGCCAGCCTGTTAGCGGTTTTGCCGCCGCTTTAACACCGACCGCCAGGGTTGGAATGACCCCCTGTGTCTTTGCACTCCCCAGGAGGAAGCAGTGGGCAAACCACCCACTAGAGAGACTGTGGCTTTTCACTCCCCAGGACCAAGCAGTGGGCATGGAGCCCCCTCCAGGAGAAGTGGCATTGTTCCATCTTCTGGCTGAGGTGCCCCCCCATTCCCCATCCCCCTGAGGTGCCTGTGTGTTTTCGACCTGATGCCCCTGCAGTGTTCTCTCCATATTGAGGCAGCAGTCAAGTGTGGCCTTGGCTTATGTGTTTTGGCCCCGTGGGCCACGGACATTTTGGAGTGGACATTGTCCCTCCATTTGTATGTATTGCACATACTGTTTATTGATTTAAGGATGTATTTATCTAAAATTGTACTATTGCACTCAATGTAATCAATTCCTTTTGTCCTTGCGTTATTCCTGAGGGTTACGGGGTGTATATGTAATGTTGTTGCATCTGTTTGTGTGTATGGTGTTCGGGGTGGGGGTGTTGCGTGTGTGTGTCACTCTCTTTTTCCTCTCCCCCTCCCTTCTGTGCTAGGTGCGGTACTCACCGTGGTCATTTTCACCGCCGTTCGTGTTCCTGGTGTATGAGGAGATAGACCAGCATTGGAAAAATGTGCAGCTCGGGCTCCTTGGCGTCATGGTTCTTCCTTGAGCGTCGAGAGGTGCGTCGTTTCCCTTCTGTGTACTGTTTCCGCTGTGATTTTGATGGCGTTGTACCGCCACGGAAAAGCTGGCAGATTGGCCTCTCATAGTAGAGTGGGCGGTACATTGTCTTCTGCCTGGCTGTTGGCGGTTACCGTCACGGTGCTTGTTACTACCGCCATGGCGGTTGGAGTGTTAAAGTGGCTGTCTGTGTTGGCAGTTTCCGCCATGGTCATAGTTCCATTTTTTTTACCGCCGGCCTGTTGGGGGTAGTGCCGCCGCTTTATCACCGACCGCCAGGGTTGTAATGAGGGCCAAGGTTATTTAGGGTGTAGATGCCGTTGGACAAAATATTCATACCATTATCAACATCAGCTAAAACGTTTTCCGTGTTTTCTTTGTCAATCTGCCTCAAATTTGCAGCAGCTTCCATCTGCAAAATCTTCCAAATCTCATTATATATGGCATACAGAAAACATTTGGAGTGTTGCTTTTAAGGACCTAACAAGAAATCTTGTAAGTCAACACCCTCTGAAAGGCGACTAAGGTGTTCTTTGACAGCTGTTAGTGTGGAGGAACATACCCATTGTTGGCAAAGCTTACCCACACTATGGCTCTCATTATGACATTGGCGGTAAATCCCACTTACCGCGATGCCGACTGCTGCCAACATAACACCGCTGTGGCGGATAACTGCCAACCATATTATGACGCACACATACCAATCCATCACTATACAGCCACACACACACGTATATATGTTTACAAATTACAACTCACACTCTGGTCAGCACTATTGAGAATATTGGCTAAGACATTCTTGCTGCCAAGCCCACTGTCACTTGGAAGGAGCCAGTTGCCAGGAAATGGAGCACTGATATCACTTGCACAAGAGGGGGGATACCGGTGAGGTGACAGATAGCAGAGATTAGGTCAAGCTCCAATTGGGCACACAGCTCCGTGATTGTGGATCTGTCAAGTCTATAGGTGAGGATAATGTGCCTGTCCTCCATTGTTGCCAAGTCCACCAGGGGTCTGTACATGGGGGGATGTCTCCATCTCCTATTCATCCGCAGCAGTTGCAAACTATGGGGTAAAATAGTGAGCAGCTGGTAATTATCTCTTAATTCCAACCACTACAGTACAATGCATGTTAGGATCCATGGCCTACCCTCCTCCCCCCTGAAAGGGCATCCGCCTGTCCTGTATGGAGGAACAGTTGGAAATGAGGTAATTCCGCTGATGTTGTGCGCTGTTGCAGGAGGTGTCCGAGAACCGCTGTGCAACTCCTCATTGGTTAACATTGGGTCCTATGGGGTACAGTGGCCAATGGTGATGTAGGCCAGCGGTAACGGTACGCACCACCGCGGACGTGACCGCCATTTTCTAGCTGTGCACTCACTAGCAACCTGACCTTCAACAGGAGAGGACCTTCACTGCATGTGCTTCTGTGACCTGTGTCTGGAACTGACCATGGCTCGTGGGACTGGGGAAAGGGCCCCTGCCTTCACCTCTGTGGAGTTGGAGCGACTGGTCGATGAGGTCCTACCCCAGTACCGAATGCTGTATGGGTCTGCAGACCCACAGATGAGTACACTGTGAGTACGATGCATGGTGCGTGAATGCATGGGGTGCTGTGTGTGAAGGCCTCATGTAGAGGGTGGGTGGTGGATAGGCCCTGGGCAGCGTGCAGCATGTATGGTCGGCCATGTCAGTGCTAATGGGGATGGGAAGGAGCATCGTGGGCCATGAGTGTAACAGGCAGGACGGTCGGACTAATACCTTTCCTTGTGTCTATTTCCCTGCAGGTCAACGCCCATCAAAAGAAGGTTATATGGCATGCCATCACCAAGGACGTATGGACCCTGGGGGTCTATGGCAGGCAGAGCACCCACTGTCGGAAACGGTGGGAGGATCTGAGAAGCTGGGCACGGAAGACCGCGGAGGCCCAGCTGGGGATGGCCTCCCAACGAGGAAGGGGTGCCCGTCGGACCCTGACCCCCCCGATGGCCCCCATACTGGTGGTGGCCTATCCGATGCCAAATGGGTGCTTGGGGGCATCACAGCAGCCACAAGGGGGTGAGTACAGTGCCCCAATATACAACTTGTGCCTCGTGGGGTGGTATCTTTGTGGGGGTATGGGCCCTGTGGGTGCCCCTAGGCCAGGCCTGGCATTGCAGAGTAAGTCCCATGTTGGGCAGGGTCCTGATATTAAAGTACTCCAACCAAGCTAGTAGGCATCCACTACTTTGGCAGGGGCCTGTGGGTCTCAGGTATGCTGCAATTGGCGTTAGGTGTCCCTATCCATGGCCATGTGACTAGCATTGTGACTAGTAGTGCATTGCCTAGTGTGTAGGGATGTTCCTTGTGTGTGAATGTGTTGTGTACGCCAACGGTGATGTTGGTGCCGCCACTGACCAAGTGTATCCTTTGTGTCCCCCCCTTTTTGTTTTGTCACCCTGTCCTTATGTGCATTAGCATCATCTGGCGGAGGAGCAGAGGCAGCAGCGACGGAGGGAGCTGCATTCCACAGGACCCAGGAGGCCGAATCCACCGACGGTGAGGGCACCAGTGGGGCGGAGGGTGAGGGGAGCACCACGCAGAGACAAGAGGGGACAGTTCGGACACGGATATCTCATCCAATGGGAGCTCCCGGGTGATTGTGGACACTTCTGTGCCCACCCCAGCTACAGGTACAGCCGTCCTCCGTACCAGCACCACCCTCCCAGCAGCCCCTCAGCGAGTTTCACGTGCCCACTCACCCAGGAGGGTGGGCATCTCCTTCTCCCCAGGCCTCCTGCGATCCATCTCTGTTGGGCAGTCAATCATTGTGAATGCCATCCAGGGGCTGGCAGCCCAAATGCAACAGACAAATGCATTCCCGGAGGGCATTCACACTGGCTTAGCGGCCCAAAATAGATCAATCCAGGCTCTGGCCTCCTCTCTGATGACAGCCATTGTCCCTATTTCCAGCCTCCCCCTCCAACTTCCTCTTCTCAATCCCATTTCCCTCAACCCCAACCTATCCCAAGCACACAGTCAGACCAGCATGCACCCAGGACAACACACAAAAGTGGACATGGCAAACACAAGCACCAGACGTCATCCCACAGGCACTCACACAAACACCATTCAGATGCAGACATACCAACATCCACTGCCTCCACTGTGGCCCCCTCCTACTCGTCCTCCACCTCCCTCCCAGTTTCATCTCCACTCACACCTGCATGCACTACATCCTCATCCACTATCCCCATCACCAGCACACCTAATAGAACACGCCCCTCACTGGCAGTCACCACCCCCACTTCCATGCACACGTCCCTTGTGTCATCTCCCACTGTGTCTGTGCCCCCTCCTCCCAAAGTACACAAACACAAGCACTCAGACACCCAACAGCCATCCACCTCACAACAGCATCCAGCCCATGCACCAGCACCCAAACACAGCAGACAGACACCTCCTACCACCACTCCCTCTTCCTCCACTCCCAAACCATCTCTCTCTTCCCGCCCCAATGTCCCTAAGAAGCTTTTCCTCTCCACCATTGACCTCTTCCCTACCCCTCCCTCGTCCCTCATGTCAGGTTAGGGCGGTCAAAACCCAGGCAAGCACCTCAGCCACCCAGTCCACTGGCATATTAGTGTCCCCAACAACTCCAGGTGGGAAAGGATCCTGACCACCAGCCAGGCAGACGGACAAGGTGCCAGCCCCAAGTGTGTTGAGGAAGGGCAAGGAGTCAGCCCCAGCTGCAGGACGGAAGGGCAAGGAGGCAGCACCAGCTGCAGGACAGAAGGGCAAGGAGGCAGCCCCAGATGCAGGACGGAAGGGCAAGGAGGCAGCCCCAGCTGCAGGATGGAAGGGTAAGGAGGAGGCCTTCCATCCTGGTGGTGGTGGGGGCTCCACTGTTCAATCCTGGGGAGTGCAAAGCCACAGTCTCTCAAGTGGATAACAGTCTCCACTGGTTCTGGAGGGGGCCTTGTGTCGTCCAGAGTGCGTCATCCTTCTAAGGACAGAGGTAGTGGATGGGATACTCCACTGGTTCTGGAGGGGGCATGGTGCCCAGAGTGCTTCATCCTGCTTAGGACAGAGGTAGTGGATGACAGTCTCCACTGGTTCTGGAGGGGGCATGGTGCCCAGAGTGCTTCATCTGGCTAAGGACAGAGGTAGTGGATGACAGTCTCCACTGGTTCTGGAGGGGGCATGGTGCCCAGAGTGCTTCATCTGGCTAAGGACAGAGGTAGTGGATGACAGTCTCCACTGGTTCTGGAGGGGGCATGGTGCCCAGAGTGCTTCATCCTGCGAAGGACAGAGGTAGTGGATGGATCTCTCCACTGGTTCTGGAGGGGGCATGGTGCCCAGAGTGCTTCATCCTGCTAAGGACAGAGGTAGTGGATGACAGTCTCCACTGGTTCTGGAGGGGGCATGGTGCCCAGTGTGCTTCATCCTGCTAAGGACAGAGGTAGTGGATGACAGTCTCCACTGGTTCTGGAGGGGGCATGGTGCCCAGAGTGCATCATTCACCCCATGATGGACTCAGTTGCATCAGTGCCATTGCCGCTCACGGGCCTGCGTTGCTTGAGACGGCGGTGCCCTGTTCAGCGGTGCTTGAGATGGCGGTGCCCTGTTCAGCAGTGCTTGAGACGGCAGTGCCCTGTTCAGTGGTGCTTGAGACGGCGGTGCCCTGTTCAGCGGTGCTTGAGACGGCGGTGCCCGAGACCGCCGTGCCCTGTTCAGCGGTGCTTGAGATGGCGGTGCCCTGTTCAGCAGTGCTTCAGACGGCGGTGCCCTGTTCAGCGGTGCTTGAGATGGCGGAGCCCTGTTCAGCGATGCTTGAGACGGCGGTGCCCTGTTCAGCGGTGCTTGAGACAGCGGTGCCCTGTTCAGCGGTGCTTGAGACGGCGGTGCCCTGTTCAGCTGGCCTTTTGCTGGCGGTCCTTCATGGCCCAGCGGGGCCAGTGCTGGCGGTTGCCTCCTGGGCAGGTGGGCTGGTGCTGGCGGTGGCCTCCTGGGCAGCTGGGCTGGTGCTGGCGGTGGCCTCCTGGGCAGCTGGGCTGGTGCTGGCGTGGCCTTCTGGGCAGCTGGGCTGGTGCTGGCGGTGGCCTCCTGGGCAGGTGGGCTGGTGCTGGCGGTGGCCTCCTGGGCAGGTGGGCTGGTGCTGGCGGTGGCCTCCTGGGCAGCTGGGCTGCTGTTGGCGGTAGCCCCCTGGGCAGGTGGGCTGGTGCTGGCAGTGGCCTCCTGGGCAGCTGGGCTGGTGCTGGGGGTGGCCTCCTGGGCAGCTGGGCTGGTGCTGGCGGTGGCCTCCTGGGCAGCGGGGATGATGGCGGTCTTCTCCACCGTGCTCCTCTTCCCAGACTTGCCAGGTTTCTTGTGGCCCTTCCCCACCTTGGAAGGTGTCACAGCTGACTCCACACTCCCACCGGGACCCCTGGGAACGTCTTTGGTGGCTGGAATATTCCCCTCTCCCGCCAGGCACTGGGCTACTTCTGATGCTTCACAGGTGGGGGACTGTCTGTGCTGTGGCTCCGTGCCACACTGACTGCCCTGGTGGCCGGTGCACTCCAGATTCCAGTGACTACAGGCACCACTGGTCCCGGAGATGTTGTGGCTGAGGTGCTAGTTCGGGACCTATGAGATGGACGGGGTGGGGGAGGTGTGGGAAAGAGGTCAAGGGTGGACAGGAAAAGTTTTTGGGAGACACTGGGATGGGTAGCTGGAGGGGGTTTGGGAGTGGAGGAAGAGGTGGTGGTTGTAGGAGGTGTACGTTTAGTGACTTTGGGTGAAGGTGCATGCGCTGGAGGCTGTCGTGAGGTGGATGGCTGTTGGGTGGGTGTGTGCCTGCATTTGTGTATCTTGGGAGGGGGCGTCACAGACACACTGGGAGAGGACACAGGGGACGTGTGAATGGTAGTGGGGGTGGTGACTGCACGTGAGCGGGGTGTGGTGGTGGGTGTGCTGGAGAGGGACGTAGTGGCTGTAGAGGTAGTGCATGCAGGTGTGAGTGTAGACAAGACTGGGAGGGAGGAGGGAGACGAGGAGGAGGGGGACACAGTGGAGGCAGTGGGTGTTGGTGTGTCTGCATGTGTGTGATGCTTGCGTGAGTGCCTGTGGGATGTGTTGTGCTTATGTTTTCCAGAGCTTCCCTTGTGTGTTGACGCGTGTGCATGCTGGTCTGTAGGTGTGCTTGGGATAGGCTGAGGTAGGGGGGATTGGGTCTGGGTGGAAGAAGTTGGAGGGGGGTGGCTAGAGACAGGGACAATGGCTGCCATCAGTGCTGAGGCCAGAATCTGAAAAGCTTGCTGAAGGGCCGCCTGACTGAATGCCCTCCAGGAATGCATTTGTTTGTTGCAACTGCCTCTCTACAACCTGGATGGCATTCATAATGGTAGACTGCCCAACAGTGAGGGACCTGAGGAGGTCAATGGCCTCCTCACTGAAGGCAGCAGGGGTGACTGGGGCAGGGCCTGAGGTGCCTGGGGCGAAGGTGATGCCCACCCTCCTGGGTGAGCGGGCACGGGGCAAAGGCTGAGGGGCTGCTGGGGGGGCGGTGCTGGTAGGGGGGGTGGCGGCTGTACCTATAGATGCGGGGGGCACAGATGTTGCCACCACCACAAGGGTGTCAGCTCCTGTCCCCTCCGTGGAGCTCCCCTCGCCCTCTGTCCCACTGGTGAACTTTGAGTCCGTAGTCTCGCCCTCCAGGGCCATGTGGGATGCAGCTCCCTCGTGCTCCGGTGCCACTGCTCCTCCGCCTGATGATGCTAATGCACACAAGAACAGGGAGAGCACAAAAAGGGGGGGGACGACAGAAGAAAGACATGTTGAGTGCATGCATTACCGCTACCGTTGGCGGACACGACAGACACAGAAGCCCCCTGGACTACGCCACGCTCTTGGGCTCCACTGTTCAATTCCTGGGAAATGGCCTACAAGGCTATGGACGACATCTGCGCACATAGATGACACAGGGGCATGACTAGGTGTACTTGGCACTCGACAGAGGTGGGGTGGGGTGCCACATGGCCTGCCTTACGCAGGGGCCTTACCTACGGAACCCGCCCTGGCCTAGGGAAACCCACAGCCCACCTCCCCCACCCAGACACCTCCACTGCATGCAAAGTCAGCAGAATGAGAGTGTACTCACCCCCTTGTGGCTGCTGTGATGCCCTCAAGCGCCCATCCAACTCCGGGTAGGCCACCGCCAGAATCCTGAACATCAGGGGGTCATGGTGCGACGGGCACCCCTCCCACGTTGGGAGGCCATCCCCAGCTGAGCCTCCGTCATCTTCGTGCTCCAGAGGCGAATGTCCTCCCATCTTTTCCGGCAGTGGGTGCTCCGTCTGTGGTAGACCCCCAGGGTCCGGACATCCTTGGCGATGGCACGCCAAATATCTTTTTTCTGTTGGGTGCTGACCTACATAAAATGTACAGGGGAAAAAGAGAGGTTATTACCAACTGCACCGTCAAAGTGATTGGCCCCCATCCCTACCCTTGCTATGTGGCACATGCATTCACTGTCTTTCATGCACGCAGCACTCTCCCCCTCTTCCTTCTTACATCCAGCCCTCTCCACACAGGCATAGCCCATACAACATGCTCCCTGTGTACTTACCTGTTTGTCTGGAGGACCGTAGAGTAGCGTGTACTGGGGAGGACCCCATCCACGAGCTTCTCCATCTCCTCCGATGTGAAGGCAGGGCCCTTTCCCCAGACACTCGAGCCATTGTCTCTTCCAGACCGAGGTCACAGCAGCACTTGCAGTGTAGGTCCTCTCCTGTCAAAGATCAGGTATCGAGTGATTGAACAGATAGAAAATGGCGGTCACGTCCGCGGCGGTGCGTACCGTCACCGCCGGCGTACATCGTCATTGGCTCCTGGGACCCATAGGGTCCAATGTTAACCAATGCAGCATTGCGCCGCGGTCTTTGACCGCCTACCGCAACGGTGTACAACGCCAGCGCAGTTACTTCACATCCCTTTGTCCCACTTTACAGGTCAGGCAGCTGTCATTTCAGGGGCCCACATGGCTTCATTTTCAACTGCGTCACATATACCTAGGCCTACATTCTACAAACATACAGGCCATCTTTTGCGTATGAATGGTGTTCTGTGTAAACTGTGGGTATGTACCTCTGAGTTGTTTGACGTTGTGCTTGCTGTTGTCCTTCATAGTCACCGTCCGCTGGGACATGTGAGGAGATGGCGGCATCCTCCGGTGTACCGACTGTTGGTGACCCTGTCGACAATGGAGGGGCGACATGTGATTATCACCTACAGGCTTGACCATGCCACAATCCAGGAACTGTGTACCCAGTTGGAGCCAGACTTGATGTCTGCAATCTGCCATCCCACAGGAATCCCCCCTCAAGTGCAGGTGCTGTCAGTGCTCCATTTCCTTGCAAGTAGATCTTTTCAAACAACAGTGGCCTTAGCATCAGGGGTGTCCCAGCCTATGTTTTCCAACATATTGGCCAGAGTGTTGTCTGCCCTTCTGAAACACATGCGGAGCTACATCATTTTTCCTCAGGTGGAGGATTTGCCTACAGTGAAAGGAAATTTCTATGCCCTGGGACACACCCCAACATCATAGGTGCCATTGATGGGACCCATGTGGCTTTGGTCCCCCCCCACAGGAGTGAACAGGTTTACAGAAACCGGAAGAGTTATCATTCCATGAATGTACAGATGGTATGTTTGGCAGACCAGTACATCTCACATGTGAATGCCATGTTCCCTAGCTCAGTGCATGACGCCTACATCCTGCGAAATAGCAGCATCCCTTATGTGATGGGTCAACTCCAGAGGCACTGTGTGTGGCTATTAGGTGAGCACCTGGAAGCAAGTCAGTGGGAATGGTTGTCTGGGTCTGGGGGTATCCCTCCAGGTTAGTGCGTGTCTAACAGTTGTCCCTCGCCATTTGCAGGTAACTCTGGTTACCCCAACATGTCATGGCTACTGAACCCAGTGAGGAATCCCAGGACAAGGGCAGAGGAACACCTCAATGAGGCCCATGGGCGAACTAGGAGGGTGATCGAGCGGACCTTAGGCCTCCTGAAGGCCAGGTTCTGGTGCCTCCATATGACAGGTGGATCCCTATTCCACTCACCAAAGAAGGTGTGCCAGATCATCATGGCCTGCTGTTTGCTTCACAACTTGGCTTTGCGGCGACAGGTGCCTTTTCTGCAGGAGGATGGTCCAGATGGCGGTGTTGTGGCAGCTGTGGAGCCTGTGGACAGGGAAGACGAGGAAGCAGAGGAAGAAGACATGAACAACAGGGACTCAGTGATCCAGCAATATTTCCAGTGAGACACAGGTAAGAGTACAGACCTGCCTACTACATGTACTTTGACACTACTACCTCTCTACTGTCTGTCGTTTTCACCCAGTGTATGGTCACTGAGTTGTGACTTTCCCTTACGATTTCACAGATGTGGGTCCCACTGTGTGACATCTGCTTAGATTCCTCATGGACTAGAGCTATGTGACATAGGTATGTTGACATTACAATTGAAAGAGCATTTTGTCACTGTAATTGCTAATACACTATTTCGACATCACAGACAGACTCCAGATTGTTTTGTGCTTTAAGTGTGTTTATTTAAGTGCTCAATATTGGAGGGGGTAGTGAAATGGTGAGGGGTGATGGCGGAGGAATGTCCATGGCAGAGTCCAGTCTATTAGTCTCACGGGTGCGGTGCCCATATGGGCATAGGAAGTGGAGCTGGGGCAGTTTAAGTATGGACAGGGTGACAAAGTGGTACAGTAGTATGACAATCAGGGTGGTCTCATTTCTTGGCGGCGGTCTTGGCATTGTGCGCTGTCTTGTTCCTGGATCTCAGGGACCGTTTGCGGGGTGGTTCTCCTTCTGCAGGGGGTAGGGTGCTGGTGTGGTGGTCCTGTGGCGGGGCGTCCTGTCCACTAGCGCCGGCGGAGGTGGTGGGTAGTTCATCGTCCATGGTAGTGTCAGGGGCCCCTTGTAGTGCCACAGTGTCCCTCCTGGTGTTGAGTACTTCCTTCAGCACCCCTACGATGGTGCCCAGGGTGGAGCTGATGGTTCTGAGTTCCTCCCTGAAGCCCATATACTGTTCCTCCTGCAGGCGCTGGGTCTCCTGAAACTTGGCCAGTACCATTGCCATTGTCTCCTGGGAGTGGTGGTAGGCTCCCATGATGGAGGAGAGGGCCTCGTGGAGAGTCGGTTCCCTGGGCCTGTCCGCCCCCTGTCGCACAGCATCGCTCCCAGTTCCCCTGTGTTCCTGGGCCTCCGTCCCCTGGACTGTGTGCCCACTGCCACTGCCCCCAGGTTCCTGTTGTTGTTGGAGTGGTGGGTTAGCCTGGGTTCCCTGTTTTGGTGGACACACAGCTGATTGACGTGTCTTGGGGACGGAGGTATGGGCCCGCTGGGTGGGTGCTGTGCTGGTGTTTCCAGAGGGGGGAAGGTCTGTGGTGGCCTGTGACTGGGTGAGGGGAACCAACTGTCCCGAGGTCCCCAATAGGCCGGGCTGGTCATCTAGATCCAGTTGGACAGAGGTGCTGTCATCACTGTGGGCCTCTTCTGTTGGTGGTGTGGACATGTGTGGACCCTCCTGTCCGGTGACGTTAGGTAGGGGTCCTGCAGGGGCATAAAAGGATGATTATTACATCTGTGTGTGGCATGGTGTGCAATGGGTGGGTGACCATGTACCCCAGTGCGTGCATTCCTGAGTGGGACCTTGTGTGATGATGGTTTAGGGGGCTGTATGGGTATGTGCAGTGGGCATGCTTTAGTGATGGGTGTCCATGCTTTGTTGTTGCATGCAGGGCTTGGTGTTGGGATGGGTGGTTTGTGATGTTGGGACATATGTGAGGAGTTGGGGTGCTGGGGGTGAGGGTGAGGGCGGGGGTATGTGTGGCATGCAGGTAGGGTGGGGGATGTAATAATTAGAATTTGTCTTACCAGAGTCCATTCCTCCACCTACTCCTGCGAGGCCCTCAGGATGCAGAATCCCCAAGACCAGCTCCTCCCATGTTGTTAGTTGTGGGGGAGGAGGTGGGGGTCCGCCGCCAGTCCGCTGAACCGCCTGGTGGTGTCTTGAGACCACGGAACGCACTTCCCCCGTAGGTCGTTCCACCTCTTCCTGATGTCATCCCTATTTCTTGGGTGCTGTCCCACTGCATTGACCCTGTCCACTATTCTTCACCATAGCTCCATCTTCCTTGCTATTGAGGTGTGCTGCACCTGTGATCCGAATAGCTGTGGCTCTACCCGGATGATTTCCTCCACCATGACCCTGAGCTCCTCCTCCGAGAACCTCGGGTGTCTTTGCCGTGCCATGGGGTGGTGCAGGTGATGTGTGGGGTGGAGTGTGTGGTGATAAGTGTGCTGATATGTAGTGGTGTGTTGTGTGAGGTGCGTGGACGTTCTGTGGGTGATGGTGTTGTGTGCCTGTGGATGCTGTTGTACTTGCTGGTGGTGTCTCTCTCTGGCCTTCTTTCGGAATTTTTTGTCGTATGGGTTTGTGGGTGATGTGGGTGTTTGTTTTATATTGTAATGGGTGTGTGGGAGTGGTGTGTGTATGTGTATCAGGTGTGTGTATTTCGAATTGTCCAATGTGGCTGTGTTTTGTAAGAGTGTGTGTATTTTGAGTGCGGCGGTGTGTACCGCCAATGGAATACTGTGGTTGAAAGACCGCTGCTTGGATTCGTGTGTCGTGATACTGTGGGCGTTTTTCTGTTGGCGTGACGGTGGAGGTTTTGTTTTCGCCAGTTTATCACTGACCTTTGGTGTGGCGGACTTGTGTGGGTGTCTGAATATTGGTGGATTCCGTGCTGTGGGTCATAATAGCTGTGGCGGAATTCCGCGGCGGTGTGTTGGCGGTCTTCTGCACGGCGGTAAGTGACTTTTACCGCCAATGTTTTAATGAGGGCCTTTGTCTTTAGCTGTCTGATACCCTAAACCATCCTCACCTTCTTGCCTTGTCTGATGCTTACTGCTCCTCCTTATGAGGGAAGAGTTCCTTCTTACTATACCCTGCTGAGACTTACCTGCTTATCCTGGCTGATTGCGAATCGACTGATGTCCTGAGGACAAAGACTGACGCTGTATGCTGACCCACTTGGATGGGTAACTATCTGATGATATACTGTAATTGTCTGTTTGCCTTTTCTTTCTAGGTACCAACTGCTCTTTTCATAGAGGCCATAGTTAGATGTTTTTCCAAAGTCATGTTGTTAAATTGTTTTGCATGAAGCCCAATATGCTGATGCTAATTCGAGGTTAGTTAAGGAATTCACTAATATCGAATACAAATAGACAAATGAATGAATCTTTGCTTTGTTGAATAATGTACTAATGATACTCTGCTAAAGTTGATTCATGTTGTTGAAGTCGTGCTTTGTTCTAATGTTCATGATCTATGCTTTGATAAAGTCTTATTCGAGTTGCCATATCGTAGTTTTGCTGATGTGCTTATTGATATTGAGACTAATGAATATGCTAGTTGATTGTAACTAATAGAGAATAAATATCCTAAATCTTACTAGATTTGCGTGGTTATTCATGGCTGGGAGGTCATGGTGTGTCTTACTCTTAGTAAATGTTGTTGATTAGTTTGATTGATTAGTTATTGTGAATATCGATTAGGTTCTTAATCTTTCAATTGAGAAGTTAAATAGATATCTTGTCCTGAGGAGTCTCCAATCAGGGTCAAAAGGTTCATTGGCCTAAAAGGAGTCCCCTTGTAAGTAGAAGAAACAAGTTTTGGACACGTTATCAGTTCTGGTAGCAGAGGATGGTTTTGGCCCTTTAGGGCCCCAGGACGAGGGACCACCATTTGAAAATTGGTTTTGAAATAATGCAAATGGGAGAGATGATGTGCCCCTAAGTCCTAAATGGCTTTCGCGGAATCTTGGAGCTTGCTGAAGTGAGTTGGGTATGTTCTCGGCGTCCTGGTGATAGTGTAAATGAAATAGGTTTGCGCTTGCACAGCTTATGCATACCGCAGGTGAATTGTGAGGTTTGTGAGGATTTTAGGCCAGATAATGTTTTAGTAGGAGTGTGCGTACTCTGTAGTATGAGAGTAGGGAAGTCGGCAAACTTCATGTGAGTGTGGCGCTTTGTGCTCAAAAATTGTCCACGTGGTTGTTGGTGATGTACAGACTCTGCGTGGTCTAAGACTCCGGAGTATATTGATAAGTGTATGAGACACTTGGTTTATGTTGTAATTTGTGCGGTTTAGTAGGTCAATCGGGCGTGGTTGAATAGTCAAGTTTGAGTCAAAGTGAGTGAATGAAAACTTCGATGGAGATTTGGTGAGTTCTAAAGTGCACTAGAACAACCCATTGACAAGTCGAGAGTAGAATTTGCAGGTCAAATTTTGCTTGCGAGTGCGGGATCTGAGAAGGAGAGAGTAGCGGCTGAGGCTAAAAGCAAAATCTCTGTAAAGTTCTGAAGCGATTGTGTTATCCTTTCCTGTAATAAACCGGCAAATATTAGTTTTTGTTAGTGCTCGCAATATATTGCATTAGTTTTGTGTGAATCGAGAGTGAGGAAGACAGGCCGCAAGACTTTGTCAGCCGCAGTGTGTGAGTGTGACGTCACTGGAGCCGCGCTGGGATAGGTCAGTTAGTGAGAAGGGTCGCGCACGGATTGGCAGCTGTCCACGAGAGGCAATCGGTTGAGAAGGTAGGCGAAGAGTGTTCTGGGAATTAAGTCACTTCCTGATTCGATTGTTAATAAAATGAAAGACGCAAAAATGAAGTTTTTCAAGGCTTTAAAGACCGCTTTGAGGGGAGATGTGTACATTATGGCGAGTGTAGGGAAACCTACACTGCCAGAGGATACTCTGGCTTATGCCGCAATGGAAGAGAGGGGAGTTGCGCCATGTCTTTGGCTAAAGCAATGGTGTAAATTAACAGAGAAAGATGGGTGTTTGGCATTTCCAGAACACAGATCGTTCAATATAATGATTTTGGAGAATTTGCGGAAGGCATTAAATGAGCAAAAGCCGCCTCCGCGACCAGCTCAGTTTGAGGCATTAGCAATTTTGGAGTTGATGGCTATACAACAACGACAACAGAAATTTGAAAGGAGAATGAGGAAAGCAGAAAAGATTAAAGCGGAGGCTAGATGGGATAGTGAGCACAGGATGTGGAGAAGGGAGATAATAGACGGAGTTAGGATGTTTCCTGCAGTAACTGAGGAAGCTGGAACTCAAGGAAGAAAAGCTACTTGTAGAACGGATAAGGAGTCTAGCAAAGAAAAGGAGACTAAAACATCCTGGGCAGAGGCAGATGACTCAGACGATGATGAGTTCCTTAATCAGTTGTTACATGATCGCCCACCACCATATGCCCTAGATGATAATAGACCAAGGGGGTCATTCTGACCCCGGCGGTCTCAGACCGCCGGGGCCAGGGTCGGCGGGAGCACTGCCGACAGACCGGCGGTGCCCCGCAGGGCATTCTGACCGCGGCGGTTCGGCCGCGGTCAGACAAGGAAAACCGGCGGTCTCCCGCCGGTTTTCCGCTGCCCTTGGAATCCCCCATGGCGGCGCAGCTTGCTGCGCCGCCATGGGGGATTCTGACACCCCCTACCGCCATCCTGTTCCTGGCGGTTCGCCCGCCAGGAACAGGATGGCGGTAGGGGGTGCCACGGGGCCCCTGGGGGCCCCTGCAGTGCCCATGCCAATGGCATGGGCACTGGTGGGGCCCCCGTAAGAGGACCCCACTGTGTATTTCAGTGTCTGCAATGCAGACACTGAAATACGCGACGGGTGCAAACTGCACCCGTCGCACCCCTGCAACTACGCCGGCTCAATTCTGAGCCGGCGTCCTCGTTGCAGGGGCATTTCCTCTGGGCCGGCGGGCGCTCTTTTGGAGAGCGCCCACCGGCCCAGAGGAAATGTCTGAATGGCCGCCGCGGTCTTTTGACCGCGGTGCGGTCATTTGGCGGCTCCCTCCAGGCGGGCGGCTCCCGCCGCCCGCCGGGCTCAAAATGAGCCCCCAAGTACTGGTGCAGGACCTGTAATTTCAAAGCAGAACCAGGGAACAACAAATACAGCACATGTAAATACAGTTTCAACATCAGCTCCGATACAGAATAGTGTCAGTGTGTCTACTTCTCCAGAGATGCAACATCAGTTACAGCCACCTCCGATTCAGAGGCTATATCCTGATGTCCCAATATTAGAGACAACTACGAGCTTGATGGTGCTGTCAGATCCAGCATGTATGAGACCAAAATTAGTACAGATTGAGCCAACTCCACTTTTACTGCCCTAGGCACAGCAACAGGTGATTCCAAATTACTCTTCGGTCACAGGACCGCAGTCAGCCACAGCACCAATAATGGGTCAGAGTATGGGAGTTCATGCGCCACAAGTTTCAGGAAGCAGGCAGTCGCCAGTCGCCATATCCTTACCTATTACGGTTGGTCCACCAGTACCATTGTAAGCACACGCAAAGCCTAGCGTGTGCGATCAGGGAATGATGACCAAAGAGATGACAAAAGGAGGGTTCGTAGGGAGCTCTCAAGGGATAACTCCACTGGAACAGACAATAGAGAGATCTAGGTCTCTATTAGCCTTCAGTCCGATTGGGGTTCCTCCAGATACCATGAGACAATCAGGTTTGGGATTAATGACTCCGCAGATCCCAATTGCAAATATACCGCAAACACTGGTAGTGCAGGCTGGAAATATCTCCTTGCAAGGTTTGACTGCACAATAATTGAATGAATGGTTAGACAAGTTAAATTCATCACAGATTACTCCTGCGAAAACAGAGCTGTCGCAAAGAGAAGAGTACCTGAATTTTGTGAGGTTGGGCATGGAGGCAAATGAACTAGTTGAAGGGAGTATGGGAGTGAACAGGCTAGAGTCATACACTGAAGCAGAATTGAGATATCTGTGTCCAAAAATAACCAAAGAAGTGAGTAGGGTGCACCAGAGGTTGACGAACTTGGCAGATAAATATGGCATAGACCTAGACAATACTAAACATCTGAAGAGAAGTTACAGGTTACACTTTGAGCCTAAGGACTTTGAACATATGAGGTCTACTGGGATGAAGGCACACCTCAAAGAGATATTGCAGAGTGCACAAGTTTAGGGAACGCTAGAGAATTGGGAAGGCAGATGGGCAAAGAAAAGAGATAAAGGGAAAAGTGACTCCTCAGAACAGCAGCAGGCGAAACCAGCACCAGATACTGGTACCATAAAAATGTTACCCATGAGAGAGACAGCTGGAGGGGTACTCGTCCATGTACCATGGTCTAGAGGTGACATTCTGTCATTCACAAATGACTTTCCCAGGTTGAGAGAGAAGCCGATAGAGTGGTAGCAGCAGATGGATAGGTTTGTGGAGCTTGCAAAATATCTTTGGGAAGACCTGATTACCCTGTTTGAGATCATAGTTCCAGCCGACTTGTGGCTCGAGTGCAAGAGAAGTGTGGATTGGCCAACAGCGGAACCGGCAAGGGATAGAGCTACAGGAGCACCGTCTCCTGAGGTGATGAAATACTACTATAAGGTGATTGAGTTCTTGAAACAGAGGGTATCGCCGCAAAACGTTAATTGGCAAAAGATTGATCGGACAGCGCAAAGAAGCCAAGGAATCAATACATGCCTTCTATGCGAGGTTGTTGAAGGCGTTCAAACACTTCAGTGGTACAGAGGTCATAGAGCCGAAGGACATTAATCACCTTGTGTTCTGATTTGTTGAAGGATTGAGACCTGAGATTAGTCAGATGATTGAGAATCATTTGATCTGTTGGCAAGCGAAGCCGATTAACGAGGTGTTGCAGTATGCAAAATACTGTAGTGACGAAATTGAGTTGAAGCAGAGAAAGTTGAAAGAGAAAATTATGGTGATGCAAATTAAGGCAGCACAGTCAGGGTTGCAGGGAGGTTGTCTACAGCAGATGGTGCAACAGCTGCAGGGAAATGGGATGTTTCAGGCGCAAGTGAAAGGCAGAGGAGGGTTTGTGAATCGTGTTCCAGATTTGAATACTGTAGTAGTTCAAAATGATGTGCAGGGGATGAAGAAGATGTTACCTTGTCATGCTTGCAGGGACGTCGGACACTGGAAGCGGGAGTGCCCGATGATGGTGCAGGAAGGTGTTGTTCAACAAAGCAATGATGTCAATGCATTCCAAAACATTAAGGACCAAAAATGAGGGGTCCAAATCCGAACTTCCAAAATAACATGGTTCAGATGCAGGGTCTCCAGCCCATGCAACAAGTGCAGATTCCACGTGTACAACCAGTGCAGATGCAGCAAATGCAACAGCTGATTCCCGTGGTACCTAGATAGCAAATGCAGTTGCCCTTAGCACCAATGGGACAGCAACAGGTGATGCTTCCTCAACAGGTCACAGGTCAAGGAATGAGTCAAAACACAGTACAACAGTTCCCATTGAGTGGTGAGAATGGAATAAATGATGAATGGTCGGATAAGAATTCAGATAGTGAGGAGTGCAGGCTTGCAGCGTCCCTAGAGGTAGATCAGAGAGGGTCCTATGTGCAAGGGAAGGTAATGGGTCACAAGGTTTCATTCTTGGTTGACACAGGAGCTACACGCTCTACGATCAGAAGTGCAGAGGTTCCGAAATTACCCCTTTCAGGAAGCACAGTCAAAGTAGTAGGAGTAGCAAATCAGCTTCTGACTAACCTGATTACAGATCCGGTTCAAGTTGAGCTTGGCAATTTTCAGGGGTTGCACAGGTTTGTAGTTTGTAATTCGAGTCCCGTGTCCCTGCTGGGAAGAGACTTAGGCGGTCATTCTGACCGCGGCGGGCGGCGGGCGGCGGTCGCTGACCGCCTGTCGGAAACCGCCAAATGGCCGCTCCGCAGTCAGGAGACCGCGGATGCCATTCTGGCTTTTCCGCTGGGCCGGCGGGCGACCGCCAAAAGGGCGCCCGCCGGCCCAGCGGGAAAGCCCCTGCAACATAGAAGCCGGCTCCGAATGGAGCCGGCGGTGTTGCAGGGGTGCGACGGGTGCAGTAGCACCCGTCGCGATTTTCACTGTCTGCAAAGCAGACAAAGAAAATCTTCATGGGGCCCTGTTAGGGGGCCCCTGCACTGCCCATGCCAGTGGCATGGGCAGTGCAGGGGCCCCCAGGGGCCCCACGACACCCGTTCCCGCCATCCTGGTTCTGGCGGTGTAAACCGCCAGAAACAGGCTGGCGGGAAGGGGGTCGGAATCCCCATGGCGGCGCTGCAAGCTGCGCCGCCATGGAGGATTCCCTGGGCCAGGGGAAAACCGGCGGGAAACCGCCGGTTCCCCTTTGCCGCGGTCAGAATGGCCCTGGAAGCACCACCAGCCTGCTGGCGGTGCTTCCGTGGTCCCCGGCCGCCAGGGTCGGAATGATCCCCTTACTGTGCAAGACGAGGTGTTCTATCACCTGTTCCAATGAAGGGATTGAAGTGCAGACAAACAGTGACGATGAAGGGGATGATGGACTGATCTCAGAGCCTGAGCCTGAGCCCACAGATGAGAAATACCCCCTGATCAACTTCTTCCCAATGTTCACGGTGACTGATCTACCAGACGACTTGCAGGGGACAGTCAAGGAGAAAGTGTGGGATTTGACAGGGAAAGAAGTAGGACTGATAAAAGGAGTAGAACCAGTCAAAGTCAGCGTGAAGCCAAATGCTGTGTTCCCCCATGTACCGCAGTACCACATGGCGCAAGATGTCCTTATAAAGGTTGCGCAATTGATCGCAGACGTTGTGAAGCAGGGAGTCTTGAAAGAAGTGATGAGCAGCCCATGTCATTCACCAATAATGGGATTGAGAAAGCCTTGTGGGAAAGTTCGAATAGTCCAAGATTTGAGAAAGATCAATAACATTGAGGTGAAATGTTGCCCAGTGGTGCCAAATCCAGTTGTGATCCTGTTTCAGGTCCCATGTGATGCAGAGTGGTTCACAGTAGTGGATTTGTCACAAGTGTTCTTTTCTGTGCCTCTTCATGAGGACAGCCAATTTCTTTTCAGTTTCAAATTCATGGATAAGGTTCACAATTGGTGTCGAATTCCTCGAGGGTTTTTGGAATCACCTTCTATTTTCAATCAGATACTGAAGAAGGATTTGGAGTCATTGGAATTGCCTTTCCAGTCGATTCTAGTACAGTACATTGATGATCTATTGATCGCCTCCAAAACGAGGGATGAGTGCAAGTATGATTTGATTGCCTTACTGAACCATTTGGGAAAGAATGGACATAAGGTGTGACCAAAGAAGTTACAATACTGTCAGAAAGAGGTGAAATACTTAGGTCATTGAATTGAAAAAGGGTCGAGAAAGATATTCAAGGAAAGAGTGACCGCCATATTACAGATGAATCCCCAAACGACACGGAGAGAAGTTAGGATGTTTCTGGGAATGGTGGGCTACTGTTGTCAATGGATCCCAAATTTCTCAGTCATCTCCAAGCCTTTGGTAAGACTGACGGTTAAGGAGGTTAGGGATGGCCCAGATGTCCTAACATTGACAGAGAAAGAGATGAAGGCATTTATCGAGCTGAGGGAGTGTGTGTGCAGGGCTCCAGCTTTAGGTATGCCTGATTACACGAAGCCTTTTGTCCTGTTTTGTCATGAACGTGATGCGTGTTCTTTGTCTGTCCTGGCACAGGTCCATGGAGGTGCAAACCGACCAGTAGTATATTTTTCTGCTACTTTGGACCCAGTTGCAGCAGCCTTACCAGGTTGTCTGCGTGCAGTAGCAGCAGTTGGTCAAAGCCTCGCACAATGTGAAGGCATAGTGATGGGACATCCTTTAACAGTTATGGTCCCACACTCAGTCGAGATTTTGTTAACCCGTACCAAAACGCAGCACATGACAAATGCAAGACTGATGAAATATGAAACGATCATATTGGGGTCACCGAGTGTGACTTTGAAGAGATGTACAGTGCTGAACCCGGCAACATTACTTCCAAATGAAAATACAGAAGTTGAAGATGTTGAAGATGTAGAACATGATTGTCATGAGGTAACAGAGATGTGTACCAAACCGAGGCCTGATATTAAAGATACCCAACTGGAAGAAAATGACCACATTATCTTTGTTGATGGCTCATGCTTGAGAGACTCAGTAGGAGTGCTGAGAGCCTGATACACTGGGTGTACAATAACTGGTATCCTGGAAGCTTTTTGGCTTGAGAGGGTATATTCTGCTCAAGTGGTGGAGTTGGTGGCTCTTACTAGAGCTTGCCATGCTGCCGCCCAATTGAAATTGACTATCTATACTGATAGCAGATACGGATTTGGAATTGTTCATAATTTTGGCCAACTATGGTCACAGAGGGGTTTCCTGACCTCTTATGGTTCTCCAGTGAAGAATGGTGAAAGAATTAAGGAGTTGTTGCACGCGATTCAGTTACCTCATGAAATTGCCGTGGTGAAATGCAGCGCTCATGTGAAATCACAAGATTTTGTCTCAATGGGAAATGGATATGCGGATCAAGTCGCAAGGTTTTGCACATTGAACTGTATATTGTTTAAAGACCAGTGGGAGTTGTTACCTGAAACAGAAAATGAGACATGCACAGGTCACGCTTTAAGGGTGTTTGACACAATGGAAGAATTGAGATTATTGCAGGGACGTGCCAGCAAAGATGAGAAACGTTCTTGGGTTAGGATGCAATGTGTACAAAGACCAGATGATTTGTGGGTCTCAGATGAATGGAAAATGGTTTTGCCGAACAGTCTTCTGTCACAGTTTGCAAGGTTTTACCATGGTCAAGCACATATTGGGAGAGATGCTATTATCAGGTTGTTCAAAATTGACTGGTTTAATCCAAAATTCAGACAAGCTGCAGAAGTGAAATGTCACAAGTGCATCATCTGTCAGCAGATGAATGCGAGGAAAGGGACAGTGGTGAATGTGAGTGTTAGACCTGACAGCCTTAGGGTAGTCACCCCTAACTTTTTGCCTGCCTCCCTCCTCGTTTTGGATACTGTTCTTGCTGGTTTTTAGACTCTGCGCACTTTACCACTGCTAACCAGTGATAAAGTGTATATGCTCTCTCTCTGTAAACATGGTAACTTTGGATCATACCTGATTGAACTATTTAATCTACTTATAAGTCCCCAGTCATGTGCACTCCAGGTGCCTAGGGCATATAGATTAAATGCTACTAGTGGACCTGCAGCACGGATTGTGCCACCCACTTAAGTAGCCCCTTTTCCTTGTCTCAGGCCTACCATTGCTAGGCCTGTGTGTGCAGTTTCACTGCCACCTCGACTTGGCATTTAAAAGTACTTGCCAAGCCTAGAACTCCCCTTTTTCTGCATATAAGTCACCCTTAATGTGTGCCCTGGGTATCCCCTAGAGCAGGGTGCTGTGTAGGTAAAAGACAGGACATGTACCTGTGTAGTTATATGTCCTGGTAGTGTAAAACTCCTAAATTCGTTTTTGCACTACTGGGAGACCTGCTCCCTTCATAGGCTAACATTGGGGCTGCCCTCATACACTGTTGAAGTGGCAGCTGCTGATCTGAAAGGAGCAGGGAGGTCATATTTAGTATGGCCAGAATGGTAATACAAAATCCTACTGACTGGTGAAGTCGGATTTAATATTACTATTCTAGAAATGCCACTTTTAGAAAGTGAGCATTTCTTTGCACTTAAATCCTTCTGTGCCTTACAATCCACGTCTGGCTAGGTTTAGTTGGCAGCTCCTTGTGCATTCACTCAGACACACCCCAAACACAGGGTACTCAGCCTCACTTGCATACATCTGCATTTTGAATGGGTCTTCCTGGGCTGGGAGGGTGGAGGGCCTGCCCTCACACAAAGGACTGCCACACCCCCTACTGGGACCCTGGCAGACAGGATTGAACTGAAAGGGGACCTGGTGCACTTCTTAGCCACTCTTTGAAGTCTCCCCCACTTCAAAGGCACATTTGGGTATAAAACAGGGCCTCTGCCCTACCTCATCAGACACTTGCTGGAGAAGAAACCGGAACCAGAAACTACATCCTGCCAAGAAGAACTGCCTGGCTGCTCAAAGGACTCACCTGTCTGCTTTCTACAAAGGACTGCTGTCTTGCTGTTGCCCTGCTGCCTTGCTGAACTCTTGTCTGGCTGTGAAAGTGCTCTCCAAGGGCTTGGATAGAGCTTGCCTCCTGTTCCTTGAAGTCTCAGGACCAAAAAGACTTCTTCCTTTCACTTGGACGCTCCGTGCGCCGAAACTTTCGACGCACAGCTTGTTTCGCGGCGAGAAAAACGCCGCACACCGACGCTGATCGACGCGACGCCCTCGGGGCGATCGAGACTTCGACGCACAACCTCGCAAGGACAAAGCCGCTCGACTTTCCAGGAGAAATCGACGCGACGCCCACCGTGAGTGCGAAACTTTGACGCACGGCCTCGCAAGGACAACGCCGCCCGACTTCCAAGGAGAAATCGACGCGACGCCTGCCGTGAGACCAAACTTTCGACGCACGGCCTCGCAAGGACAACGCCGCCCGACTTCCAAGGAGAAATCGACGCGACGCCTACCGTGAGATCGAAACTTCGACGCGCAGCCCCGCAGAACGACGCGCAGCCGGAAAACAAGCAGGAAAATCCACGCACAGACCCGGGACATCTGGTAATCCCCGCGATCCACAAAAAGAGACTGTCTGCGCGCCGGAGAACGACGCCCGACTTCCCCGCGTGGAAAAGACCGACGCAAGTCTGTGTGTGCTGAGGAGAAATCGACGCACACACCCCTTTTTCCACGCATCTCTTCTCCTGTGGCCCTCTGAGGAGATTTTCCACCAGAAACCAGGTACTTTGTGCTTGAAAGACACTGTATTGCATTCTAAAGACTTAAGACACTCTATATCACTTCCCTGTGATATTTCTACAATTTTCCATTGCAACTTTATTCTTTTTGACCTACAATTATCCTGATAAATATTATATATTTTTCTAAACACTGTGTGGTGTATTTTTGTGGTGCTATATGGTGGTATTGTATGATTTATTGCACAAATACTTTACACATTGCCTTCTAAGTTAAGCCTGACTGCTCGTGCCAAGCTACCAGAGGGTGGGCACAGGATAATCTTGGATAGTGTGTGACTTACCCTGACTAGAGTGAGGGCTTTTGCTTGGACAGAAGGTAACCTGACTGCCAACCAAAAACCCCATTTCTAACAGTGAGCCACATTGGGAGAGCAGGAGGTCCATTTAGCAGAATGCAATTGAATTTTATTGAAATGCCTGTGTGTGGAGGTCCGAGATATGTGTTGGTGATTGTGTGCATATTTAGGGGGTGATTCTGACCGCGGCGGACGGCGGTCGCAGCCCGCCACGCGGTTCCCGCCGAAAGACCGCTCCGCGGTCAAAAGACCGCGGCGGTCATTCTGGCTTTCCCACTGGGCTGGCGGGCGACCGCCAAAAGTCCGCCCGCCAGCCCAGCGGGAAACACCCTTCCCACGAGGACGCCGGCTCAGAATTGAGCCGGCGGTGTGGGAAGGTGCGACGGGTGCAGTTGCACCCGTCGCGAATTTCAGTGTCTGCTAGGCAGACACTGAAATTCTTTTTGGGGCCCTCTTACGGTGGCCCCTGCAGTGCCCATGCCATTGGCATGGGCACTGCAGGGGCCCCCAGGGGCCCCGCGGCACCCCCTACCGCCATCCTGCTCCCCCGCCATGGAGGATTCTCAAGGGCAGCGGAAAGTCGGCGGGACACCGCCGACTTTCCGTTTCTGGCCGCGGCTGAACCGCCGCGGTCAGAATGCCCAGCGGTGCACCGCCAGCCTGTTGGCGGTGCTACCGCCGACCTCCGCCATGGCGGTAATTACCGCCAGGGTCAGAATGACCCCCTTAGTCACTGGATTGAAGCTTACCCTACACGCAGAAATGGCAGTCTCACAGTAGCGAAGCTGCTGCTTAGGGAATTGATTCCACGTTTTGGGTTTCTGATCTCTTTAGAATCAGATACAGGAAGTCACTTCAACAACGAGGTGGTTAAGCTCTTGTGTGCAGCATTGAACATTGAACGGAAGCTGCATTGTAGTTACCGCCCTGAAGCATCAGGATTAGTGGAGCAGATGAATGGTACCCTGAAGTCGAGATTGGCAAAAATGTGCGCAGCTACAATTTGAAATGGCCTGATGCGTTGCCCTTACTGCTAATGTCAATGAGAAATACTCCTAACAAGAAAACAGGACTGTCTCCTCATGAAATACTCATGGGCTGAGCTATGAGCCTGCCCACAGTGCCTGCAAATGCTCTTGTGAATATCACAGATGATATGGTGTTGGACTACTGCAAGGGTCTGGCTGATGTGGTCCACTCTTTTTCTCATCAGGTGGAAGCTACCACACTGCCACCGATCAATGATCCAGGTCACAACCTGAAAGCTGGTGACTGGGTTGTCGTCAAGAAACACGTGAGGAAGTCGTTTTTGGAGCCACGTTGGAAGGGGCCATATCAAGTAATACTAACATCCACCACTGCTGTGAAGTGTGCGGGAAGTCCAAACTGGATCCATGCCAGTCACACAAAAAAGGTGACGTGTCCAACTGATGAGGAAGTTGAGTTGTTGAAAGTACCAACAACAGAGAAGGAAGTCTCAGGGCTGGAGAGTAATCGAAGGGGAACTGAGACTGAAGGAGAGCCCGTTGAGGACGGCTTGGTCACTCCAGTAAGAGTCGAAGGAGATAAGACCCAGAGGGGTGACGGTGAGCCTATCTCAACTGAGGCGCCAGGAGGACCGACCCAGAGGGGTTCTCCCAGAAGCAGACGGATGCGGTATTGAAGTAGAGCCCCTGACAGACCCAGAAGTTGAAGGAGTTGAGGCAGAAGTGAGTCAGAGTGTCCAGCCTCCTCCTGAGCAAATTGCAGGTTCATCAAGAGAATACACCATAGAGTCAGAGGAGGGCGAAGGATTGCCCCAGGAAAGATCAAAGACTAGAGAGCCGCTGAAAGGAGATAAGTGGCCAGAACTGCAAGTGATTAAAGGAAAAGTGGTTGTCGAAGACACAATAGAGGAAGAGGTCGATACAACAAGGAAGGAAGATCTGAGTGAAGGAGAGCTGCAAGGTGATCGCAATTGAAAAGAATGAGAGTAGCAAACAGAAGATATGCAGGTCCTGAATGGGCATATGCAACATCAGATGAGTGGCAACAAGATTCTTGGCGTTCTGTTTTGATCGAGAAGTCCCAGGTCAGTACTTCGGCACCTGAGTCTGGCCAGAGAGAGAAAGATACTGTGTTGATGTCAAAATTGAATTAAAGAAAATTGAGAAAAGAGACTGATGAATTACCGGATGTGACACTGTTAACCTGAATAGACTTTTGAGAACTGGTTTTGACAAGCTGCTAACCTGAAGTGACAAGGATCCTGGGAGTGATTGAGAAAGCTGTAAATACTTGCTGGAGAAACACTTTATTTAGCTTTGTGAAGAAAAAAAAAGAAGAAGAAAAAAGAAAGGCGTCAAACCATCCTCAGTTGCTTGTTGTTTGAACTTATAGCACTTTACTTTCTGATCATGGCTAACGTTAGAGATGATAATAGGGGACGTAGGCGTTGTAAATGTTTGGGTGTTGCTTTGGGTGTTGTGTGTGTGATATTCATTATAGTTCTGATTGTGGGAATGCCTTTGGTGGATAAGAGTGAAACTAACATTGCTACAATTCCGGAGACTGCTACACTAACACCCTGGGAGAGGTTCCAGCAAGATACAAAATATTTGCATGAGGGAACTAACGCAAAAGGGGAACTATCTACTAATGTTTTATATCAGTTGCTACGTGAGTATGTTGACACAATGGATGCAAAGGATTGTTATGTGTGTACACAGATTCCTGTTTCAGTACAAGAGGGAGTTACCTACCATAGTTTGCCTTTAACATATGGGATAAGCTGTCGTCTGTTACTAACAAGATTCTATAACCAGGAAGAGATTCAGTACTTTTATTCAAATCAAGACCTTATGTTTTCTTATGTGCCTATCATAGAGGATTTAAATAGTGTAGCTAAATACTATAGCATAAAATTAGTTAAGGGATTCTTTGAAGCAACACTAACCTTCAGTACGTCTTATGCACACCGCAATAATCTGACATGTTTGCTTACATCTGTAGAGAAAAGCTTTCTAGATCACACGTAAGATAGAAGGAGGGCATTGAAGGGGAAATTGGAGAAAGGATTGCAGCAGCAAGCTTTTATTAGTAGTGAGAGTTACAGTGCAGTTAGGGAACAAGGGAAGTTAGCTGTAGATGCACTACACGTAGGCAAGCTTTGCATAACGCAACCAAAGTCATATTATGACAATGTGTTTGTGGAAACGAGTGAATGTATGCATGAGTTTTTGTTTTAGAGTAAGTGGACGTTCATGTTAAATGTGCAGGATCCAGCAATCCCTGGGATCTACTATATATGTGGACTTAATGCTTATTACCGTCTCCCAAAGGGATGGTATGGGACATGTTATTTGGGGATAGTTTTCCCAAAGATATATCAATTAGAGGATTTGAAAAGGTTTCCGAAATTGTCTGAATTACATCGCATTAGACAAAGGAGAGAGACTGCTGCTGGTGTAGTAGGAGATATATTTGGAGCAATAATTCCCTCAGTGGGAGTTATCTTGAATTTGATAAAGATTCGAAAGTTGTCTACTATTGTGGATAACATGCTGACAAATTTCACAGGAACTATACTCCTGATGGATACTGAACTTGCTGCGGAGAGGGCTATGACTCTTCAAAACAGGCTTGCTTTAGACATTCTTTTAGCGAAAAATGGCGGAGTTTATAAAATGCTTAATGAGCGTCACTGCTGTGCATATATAGCTGACAATAGTAATGAGGTTAGAAGTATGCTTACTAACCTAACAAGAGATAGTACAGATTTGAAGGAACTGAAAGAGCCAGGTGTTTGGGAAAAGGTTGGAAAGGGACTTGCTAAAGTGGGAAGTTGGTTTAGTAAAATTTGGCATGGGATATTGGCAAAAATAATACAGGGAATATTGATTATTCTAGCTTGCTTATTTGGATTATGGTTGTCATGCAAAATTAGTAAAATAATTAAATTGAAAAGGTAAAAAAATAATAAGAGGAGGGAAGAAAAGAAAAGGGAGCAATTGTTCAGAGAAAAATTTGATGTGACCAAAATGGGCGAAGAAATTGAAATGAGGGAACTCAGAAGATGAATAATTTGTGAAGAAAGCTTTGTGTGATGACAAGAGTCATCAGAGGAGGGATTGTTAGAGTGTGACTTTTATAATTAATATTAACATGAAAAGCTTGCAATAATGTGTAATGAAGCCGCATAGAAGATGTAGTAACTTAGAAGAAAATTAATGTACGCGTTTGAAATGTGCCCACGGGGAGTGGCCAACAATGTATATGATGATTAATGAAATTGACTAATGATGAATTAACAACGTACTAATGTATGGCTTTATATTAGTATTAAGAATTATGTATTAGGTTTTTGCAAAATTAATCACTAGGCCTTAGTTAGCAAGGGTCTGGGCTTAGCTGCCTGGTCTCATATTAACTGTGTTTTCTAATGTGCAATGTGCTGTTTTCTGAAGGACACGAAGCTGTACTTTTCCAGAAACTAGACATGTGTGTAGCTGTAGTAAATTCTTTCTCATGATACCCGACTTGCTCAAGGAGACATTCTTGCCGAGTGCAACAGTGTAATTCGCAACAGGTGCAAGGTCGCCTGGACTAGGGGAAGACAATGGAACTACTGACTGTAGCGACAAGTGTAACTTTTCTCACCTGACATTCTACCCAGTGAAGACGTCAATCACAGGAGCCAATAAACTATGTGAGAACTGTTTTAGGTGAAAATTCTAGTAAGGTGTGTGATGGATCATTGGACAGAGATAACGATGCGCCAAGTAATGCCCAATGGGAAATTAGAGACTTGTTCGACAACTTCAATATAACGGCGTGACACAAGGAGATTAGGTTATTGATCTTTCAATTGAGATGTTAAATAGATATCTCGTCCTAAGGAGTCTCCAATCAGGGTCAAAAGGTTAATTGGCCTAAAACGAGTCCCCTTGTAAGTAGAAGAAACAAGGTTTGGACGCATTATCAGAGGCGATTTTAAAAAGTAAGATCTCGCATTTCTAACATTGTACCCAGTAAAATATGCACATTTTTCTACAAGTGTTTTGGAACTCCCTAATGATGGAGTTGAAAAAGGTTCCCATTGTGCATAATTCAAAACTCATCTGGGGTGCTAGTTCAGTCTGTCGGTAATGTTGATAACAGAACATGTCCCCATAATTTGCAGTTTTCATGTAAACATCTTCACTTTAAAATACAGTGTAATATTAAAGCTTAGAAGGCATAGAATCAACTGTTTTAGCATCCCAATCATCAGAAACAACCCCAGGTGCAATGATATCACTCATAGAAACTTTAAACACATATAGAATTTGAATGACCACAATCAGGCCAAATATTTTGAATGGAACTTTATCCCAAACAATCCCATCTGGAATCGGAACAGCTGAAATGTTGACAAGGGACAAATCTCTTCGGATCTTATGTGAAGAAAGGTAAGGTGTCAGAAGCTCATCCACCAGTTCAATATCAGAGCATCCAGGAAGACAATGACCATTTATCAATAGAAACAAAACAATGATGAAGCCAATCCAGAGCAGAAAGGCAAGCAATGTCAATAGTAGTCATAGATAGTACCATGGACGAACCAGTTAGTTATTTTTAAGCTAGTCATACAGCTTACGTGTCTTTGGTACTGGTGCAGATTTAGAAGCAGAATAATTTGATGAAAAGTCGTCTTTGTCGATAAGTAACCAGAAGTAGTTTGTGTGAAAACAGGAGCTGGTGCAGAACTGATAGATGGTTCTGGTGGTTCATTATAAACAATGTCATCCATCTGTGTTGAATTAGAGTAGTATATGTCCACAGTTAGGAAATTTCTTGTCACTGAAGTGGTAACAGGAATTAACAGAAGCTCATTCTTCGACCTCCCCAAGCTTGGGGAGACAATTATAGCACTGGCACTTGCAGAAGCATTGTTGAAGGTTTGAAGAGGTATTTTCCATGGGGTACTGCGAGGGGAAGGGGAACTACCCAAAACTCCTCATGGTCTACCGTGCAGGATTGTCCACATGGTGCAATGTGATGTTCTCAGTTGAAACAAAGAGGTTTTCTTTGGAACCAGGCAGTGGTGGTAGAATTACATTTCTTGTACTGTGTATTCCAAGGACTGGAACTGGCGCTCTATAGGATGGGCCAAACTCCTTTTTGACAGCACTCTTTTCTCAAACTAAATCCCCGTAGAAAGCTGGCCCTCTAAGTTATGTGCAAAGCTAAGCACACTGTACAGGGGGTCCAGGCAACCACATCCTGGTTTACAGATGTAAAAACTAAGCCACCTAATGCTCTAATTTTTATGGCAGCTTGGTCGAGCAGTTAGGCTAATCTGTCTTTGAGCTCATCAGCTCTTGGGATTGGTTGTCTGTCAGTTTTTGTAATAGAGCTGAGGCCACTGTAATCCACACAAAACCTAATTTCCCTTTTCTCTCCTTTTGAGTGAGGCTTGTGGAATAAAACTACTGCCTAGCCCAGGGACTCTCAGAGGGTTCAATGCCACCCAAATCCAGTATCTTTGACTTCTGCTTGGATAATCTCCATGAAATGGTCTGTCTGTAAATATTGTTTTTGACAGGCAAGATGTCACTAGTGTTCACATTATGGGTACACCAGTTTGACTTCCCAGGGGTCAGGGAGAATAACTCAGCATACTGATTGAGGACTTGCCTGCAATCAGTTTGCTGTTGTTCCGGGAGGGTGTCTGATAAGACCACTCCATCCACAGAATCATCTTGTGGTTTTCTGGAGAGGAGATCAGGTAAAGGCTCACTCTCATCCTCCTGTGCCTCATCTGTAACCATGAGCATGATCATGCTGACATAAAAGGGCTTCAGGAGGTTGACATGAATAATTCTTTTGGGATTTTTGCAACTGCCTAGGTTCACTAGATAGGTAACCTCCACTTTCTTTTCAAGTATGGGATAGGCCCCGGGCCATTTGTCCTGGAGGGCCATTGGAGTAACAGGCTCCAATACCCAAACTTTCTACCCTGGTTAGAACTCAAGCATAGCAGCTTTCTGGTCAAAACATAGCCTTTGCAGCTACTGGCAGGCCTGGTGAGTTTTGCTGGCTTTCACCATGTACTCAGCCATTCTTGAAAGTAGGCCAATCACATAGTCCACAATATTTTGCTTTAACTCTTTGAGAGGCTTCTCCCAGCTTTCCTTGACAACCTACTCCCTTTTGTGGCACTTCCCTGTAGGAAAACTGCAGACAAGGAAGCAGGACATCCCATCTCCTTCTGAGCGTTTCAAGGAGTCCTCCAATTATACCTTTTAGGGTCTGGGTAAATCTTTCAACCAACCCATTTGTTTGAGGATAGTATGGGGTTGTGACCTTATAGGTCACACCACATTCCTCCCACATGTGTTTCAAGTGCTTTTGCAAGTGAAGGTGCAGTAATGCAGTAATGGTTCTAAGGGGTATACCCTCAGGATATCTAGTGACATGATCTACTACCACTAGTATGTACCTGAAGCTGTTTGAGGGTCAGGGGGGCAACAATTTCTACCCCTACCCTTTCAAAGGGTTCCCCAACCACAGGTAGTGGCATTAAGGGGCCCTTCAATTGTCTTCCTGCCTTGACACTGGCTTGGCAGGTAGTGCAGGACTGACAAAGGTCCTCCAGGTTTTGTGACATTCTTGGCCAATAAAATTGGTTAACTAACCTATTCCAAGTTCCAAATGCCCAAATGCCCAGCTGGGTAAATGACATTGGCTAGGGTGAGGAGAAACTCTCTTAACTGCTGGGGTACTACCACCTACCTGGTTGCACCAGGCTTGAGGTCTCTGGCCTCAGTGAACAGGAGCCCATCCTCCCAATAGACCCCAAGGGTATCACTGACAGTTCCTTACTCTTCCTGTGTACCTTACTGCTTCAGGCCCTCAAGAGTGGGACAGGTCATCTGCCCCTGGCATAGATCATCATTGGAGGGTCCCCCTGGGTCTAAGAGCTCTGGGTGGTAAGGCCCAAGCTCTGCAGGCTCAGTTCCCTCCTGGAAAGTTGAGTCCTGTTCCTGAGGAGAGGGGTCCTGATCTAGGATATGTTGTGAAGTTGGTTCTCCAGCCTTCTTGCCTTTTCTTTTGGGAGGCTGGTCCACTATTTCAGGATCCAGCTCTCCTTTTTCCTAATGATGTTTGCTCTGTGCCCTAGTCTTGATACATGCCCATTCTGGAATCCCAGGCATTGCTGCATGGGTTTTCGGTTCTACTTCAGCCAGAGGGAATGCTCCATGTAATTTACAAGCGGGCAATCTACTGGGATGGATAAGGACACAACCACTTTTTGCCGTGCAAATCCCCCCCCAATCAAAGGTTACCATAGCCATGGGATGGAACTTTGTGTCATTGTCAGCACTGATGACAGGATAAGACTTCCCTACCAGGTACCAATTTGAGTGCACCAAGTGCCATGTAACACTAGCTCCTGTATCCCTCAGTGCTTCTACTTTCTCCCCATTAATCAAACAGTGCTGCCTGTATTTTTGCATTTTACTTGGCCATGCAGCACAGGATAATTCTACCCCACCCTCAGTGACCAGTGCTGCCTCTTTGGGGTCACTGACAGGTCAGGCCACAGCTCAGATCCCATCTGGAGATTGGCAACTGCATTACTGCAGGTTGACTAGAGGCATTCTTTGTGTTTTTACTGTTAGGATCTCCAGTTTTGTGCCCTCTGTTTTGCAAACATGGTATCAAGCCTTGTTGGGATCAAAGTTCTTACCTTTGTACCCACACCTAGACTGTGAGAAGTCTGTGGGCCCACCCTCCTGTGCAGGTGTTTTGGGTCCTTGAGAAGATTCTTTGTTATTTTTGTTTTGGCTCCCATCTTTCCCTTGGGGATGGGGGATTATTTGCCTCTTTCTTTTGGTCTCCCCCGCCAGTAGTAGTTTTGGTCACCCTTGTCTTGACCCAATGGTTTGCCTTCCTCCCTAACTCTTGAGAGCAAACTGGACCCAGGCCCACCAGGTGGTGATGTAGCCTAAAATGTAATTACTTAGCAGATGGTCTTTCGTGAATAGGTTGTACAGCCCATCATAATTTTGTACCTTGTTCCCAGCTAACCAACCACACAGAGGGGGTCATTATAACATTGGCGGTAAAAGCCGCTTACCGCAGTGCAGAAGAACGCCAACACACCGCCGTGGCTTTGGAATTCCGCCACGGTCATTATGACCCAAAGCCCGGAATCCGCCAAAATCTAGACACCCACACAAGTCCGCCACACCAAAGGTCAGTGATAAACTGGCGAAAACAAAACCTCCACCATCACGCCAACAGGAATACGCCCACACTATCACGACCTACGAATCCACACGGCGGTCTTTCAACTGCGGTAATCCATTGGCGGTACATACCGCCCACTCAAAATACACACACACTTACAAAACACTACCACATTGGACAATTCGAAATACACACACCTGATACACATGCACACACCACTCCCACACACCCAATACAATATAAAACACACCCACCTCACCCACAATCCTCTACGACCACAATTGCGACAGAAGGCCAGATAGAGACACCACCATCTACAAACTCGCATCCACAGGCACTCAACACCATCACCCACATAACATCCACGCACCTCACACAACACACCTCTAAGTATCACCCCACACATCACAACACACAGCACCCCACACATCACCCACACCACCCCATGGCACCGAAAAAACACCCCAGGTTCTCTGAGGATGAGCTCAGGGTCATGGTGGAGGAAATCATCCGGGTAGAGCCACAGCTATTGGGATCACAGGTGCAGCACACCTCCATAGCTAGGAAGATGGAGCTGTGGCGAAGAATCGTGGACAGGGTCAACGCAGTGGGACAGCACCCAAGAACTAGGGATGACATCAGGAAGAGGTGGAACGACCTACGGAGGAAGGTGCGTTCCGAGGTCTCAAGATACCACATCGCGGTACAGAGGACTGGCGGTGGACCCCCATCTCCTCCCCCACAACTAACAACATGGGAGGAGCAGGTCTTGGCTATACTGCATCCTGAGGACCTCGCAGGACTAGCTGGAGGAATGGACTCTGGTAAGACAAATCTTTACTACTTCATCCCCCACCCTACCTGCATGCCATCACATACCCCCACCCTCGCCCTCACCCCCATCACTCCAACTCCTCACACATGTCCCAATATCACAAACCACACATCCCAAACCCAAGCCCTGCATGCAACATCAAAGCATGGACACCCATCACCAAAGCATGGCCACTGCACATACCCATACACCCCCCCTAAACCATTATCACACAAGGTCCTACACAGGAATGCAAGCACTGGGGTACATGGTCATCCACCCGTTGCACACCATGGCACACACAGATGCAATAATCATGCTTTTATACCCCTGCAGGACTCCTACCCAACGTAACCGGACAGGAGGGTCTAGATATGTCCACTCCCCCCACAGAAGAGGCCCACAGTGATGACAGCAGCTCTGTCCAACTGGATCTAGATGACCAGCCCGGCCCATCTGGGACCTCGGGACAGTCGGTTCCCCTCACACTGGCTCAAGCCACTACAGACCTTCCCCCCTCTGGAAACACCAGCACAGCACCCACCCAGAGGGCCCATACCTCTGTCCCCAGGACACGTCAAGCAGCAGTGTGTCCACCACTACAGGGAACCCAGGCTAACCCACCACCCCAACAACACCAGGGACCTGGGGGCAGTGGCAGTGGGCACACGGTTCAGGGGACAGAGGCACAGGAACACAGGGGAACTGGGAGGGCTGCTGTGCGACAGGGGGAGGACAGGCCCAGGGAACCCACTCTCCATGAGGCCCTCTCCAACATCATGGGAGCCTACCACCATTCCCAGGAGACGATGGCAACAGTACTGGCCTAGTTTCAGGAGACCCAGCGGCTGCAGGAGGAACAGTATTTGGGCTTCAGAGAGGAACTCAAATCCATCAATTCCATCCTGGGCACCATTATAGGGGTGCTGAAGGAACTCGTCAACACCAGGAGGGACACTGTGGCACTACATGGGGCCCCTGACACTAGCCAGGACGATGAACTGCCCACCACCTCCGCTAGTGGACAGGAGGCACCGCCACAGGACCACCACACCAGCACCCCAACCCCTGCAGAGGGAGAACCACCCTGCAAACGGACCTTGAGATCCAGGACAAAGACAGAGAACGATGCCAAGACCCCCGCCAGGAAATGAGCCCACCCTGATTGTCATCCTTTTGTCCCACCTTGTCACCCTGTCCATTCTTAAACTGCCCCAGCTCCACTTCCTATGCCCCTTTGGACAATGCACCTGTGAGACTCATAGACTGGACTCTGCCATGGACATTCCTCCACCATCACCTCTCACCATTTTACAACCCCCTCCAATATTGAGCACTTAAATAAACACCCTTAAAGCAAAAAACAATCAGGAGTCTGTCTGTTATTTTGAAATAGTGTATTAGCAATTACAGTGGCAAAATGCTCATTCAAATGTAATGTCAACATACCTATGTCACACAGCTATAGTCCATGAGGAAACAAAGCAGATGTTACACAGTGGGACCCACATCTGTGAAATCGTAAGGGAAAGTGACAACTCAGTGACCATACACTGGGTGAAAATGACAGACAGTACAGAGGTAGTACATTTAAATCAGATATAGCAGGCAGTGTTGTCTTCTTACCTGTGTCTCACTGGAAGTATTGCAGGATCACCTTGTTCCTGTTGTCGATGTCCTCTTCTTCTGCTTCCTTGTCTTCACTGTCCACAGGGTCCATAGCTGCCACAAGACCTCCATCCGGACCATCCTCCTGCAGGAAAGGCACCTGTCGTCGCAAAGCCAAGTTGTGAAGCATACAGCAGGCCACGATGATCTGGCACACCTTCTTTGGTGAGTATCTGGCATACCTTCTTTGGTGAGTAGAATAGGGAACCACCTGTCATATAGAGGCACCGGAACCTGGTCGTCAGGAGGCTGAAGGTCCACTCTATAATCCTCCTAGTCCGCCCATGAGCCTCATTGTAGCATTCCTCTGCCCTTTTCCTGGGATTCCTCACTGGTGTCAGTAGCCATGACAGGTTGGGGTAACCAGAGTCATCTGCAAATGGCGAGGGACAACTGTTAGACAGACACAAACTCATAGGGACATCCACAGACCCAGACAACTATTCCCACTGTATTGGGTCCATGTGCTCACCTAATAGCCACACCCGGTGCCTCTGGAGTTGCCCCATCACATAAGGGATGCTGCTATTCCGCAGGATGTAAGCATCATGCACTGAGCCAGGTAATTTGGCATTAACATGGGAGATGTACTGGTCGGCCAAACACACCATCTGCACATTCATGGAATGGTAATTCTTCTTGTTTCTGTACACCTGTTCACTCCTGCAGGGGGGTACCAAGGCCACATGTGTCCCATCAATGGCACCTATGATGTTGGGGATATGTCCCAGGGCATAGAAATCACCTTTCACTGTAAGCAAATCCTTCACCTGAGGGAAAACGATGTAGCTCCGCACGTGTTTCAGCAGGGCAGACAACACTCTGGACAACACGTTGGAAAACATAGGCTGGGACATCCCTGATGCTATGGCCACTGTAGTTGGAAAAGACCCACTTGCTAGGAAATGGAGTACTGACAGCACCTGCACTTGAGGGGGGATTCCTGTGGGATGGCGGATAGCTGACATCAGGTCTGGCTCCAACTAGGCACACAGTTCATGGATTGTGGCACGATCAAGCCTGTAGGTGATGTTCACATGTCGCTCCTCCATTGTCGACAGGTCCACCTGCGGTCTGTACAACGGAGGATGCCGCCATCTCCTCACATGCCCCAGCGGATGGTGCCTATGGAGGAGAACAGCGAGGAGAGAGTCAACCAACTCTGAGGTACGTAAACACAGCTTACTCTGAAAATATTAGCAATTCTAAATTAGCCTGTATGAGTGTTTAGGCAAGGCCTATATATGTGTGACATAGTCAAAAATAATGCCATGTGGGCCCATGAAATGGCGGCTGCCTGACCTGTAAAGTGGGACAAGGGGATATGAGGTAACTGCGCTGGCGTTGTACACCGTCGCAGTAGGCGGTCGAAGACCGCGGCGCAATCCTGCATTGGTTAACATTGGACCCCATGGGTCCCAGGATCCAATGACGATGTACGCCGGCGGTGACGGTACGCACTGCCGCGGACTTGACTGCCATTTTCTCTCACTTGATACCTGATCTTCGACAGGAGAGGACCTACACTGCAAGTGCTGTTGTGACCTCAGTCTGGAAGAGACAATGGCTCGTTTGTCTGGGGAAAGGGCCCCTGCCTTCAGCACGGAGGAGTTGGAGAAACTCGTGGATGGGATCCTCCCCCAGTACACGCTACTGTGCGGTCCTCCAGACAAACAGATAAGTACACTGTGAGCATGTTGTATGGGCAATGCCTGTGTGGAGTGGGGTGGATGAAAGATAGTGGGGGGTGAGAATGAGGAGTGCATGAAAAGACGGTGAGTGCATGTGCGTCATGGCAAGGGTAGGGATGAGGGCCAATGACTGTAACTGTGCGGGCGGTAATATCTTCTCCTTTTCCCCTGTACTATTCCTGTAGGTCAGCGCCCACCAGAAGAAGGACATTTGGAGTGCCATCGCCAAGGAAGTCCGGATCCTGCGGGTCTACCACAGACGGAGCACCCACTGCCGGAAAAGATGGGAAGACATTCGCCGCTGGAGCAAGAAGACGGCGGAGGCCCAGCTGGGGATGGCCTCCCAACGTGGGAGGGGTGCCTGTCGCACCATGAGCTCCCTGATGTTCAGGATCCTGGCCGTGGTGTACCCGGAGTTGGATGGGCGCTTGAGGGCATCACAGCAGCAACAAGGGGGTGAGTACACTCTCATTCTGCTGCTTCAGTGCGCATTGTAGGTGTCTGGGTGGGGAGGTGGTCTGTGGATTCCCCTAGGCCAGGGCGAGTTTAGTAGGCAAGGACCCTACTTAAGGCAGGCCCTGTGGCACCCCACCCCACCAGTGTACAGTGTCAACTGTGACATCCATATGTGCAGAAATTGGCCAAAGCCTTGTAACCCATGTCCCCGGGATTGAATAGTGGACTCCAAGTGCGCGGCGTAGTATAGGGGGCATCTGTATCTGTCGTGTCCGCCAACGGTAGCGGTATTGCATGCACTCAACATGTCTTTCTTCTGTCTTCCCCCCCTTTTTGTGGTCTCCCTGTTCTTATGTGCATTAGCATCATCAGACGGAGGAGCAGTGGCACCAGAGCAGGAGGGAGCAGCATCCCACATGGCCCTGGAGGGCGAAACTATGGAGTCTGAATTCACCAGTGGGACAGAGGGCGAGGGGAGCTCCATGGTGGGGACAGGAGCTGACACCAGCAATACGGACTCCTCCTCTGATGGGAGCTCCCTTGCTGTGGCGGGCCCATCTGTGCCCCCCGCATCTACAGGTACAGCCGCCACCCCCCTACCAGCACCGCCCTCCCAGCAGCCCCTCAGCTTTTGCCCCGTGCCCGCTCACCCAGGAGGGTGGGCATCACCTTCGCCCCAGGTACCTCAGGCCCTGCCCCAGTCACCCCTGCTGCCGTCAGTGAGGAGGCCATTGACCTCCTCAGGTCCCTCACTGTTGGGCAGTCTACCATTTTGAATGCCATCCAGGGTGTAGAGAGGCAGTTGCAACAAACCAATGCATACCTGGAGGGCATTCAGGCAGCCCTTCAGCAAGCATTTCAGACTCTAGCCTCAGCACTGATGGCAGCCATTGTCCCTGTCTCTAGCCTCCCCCTCCAACTTCCTCCACCCAGACCCACACCCCTGTACCTCAGCCTATCCCAAGCACACCATCAGACCAGCATGAAGACACCTCAACACACAAGGGAAGCTCAGGCAAACATAAGCACCACACATCCCACAGGCACTCACGCAAGCATCACACACATGCAGACACACCAACATCCACTGCCTCCACTGTGTCCCCCTCCTCCTCGTCTCCCTCCTCCCTCCCTGTCTTGTCTCCACTCACACCTGCATACACTACATCCTCAGCCACTACCTCCATCACCAGCACACCCACCACCATACCCCGCTCACGTGCAGTCACCACCCCCACTACCATTCACACGTCCCCTGTGTCCTCTCCCAGTGTGTCTGTGAGGCCACCTCCCAAGGTACACAAACGCAGCCACACACCCACCCAACAGCCATTCACCTCACGACAGCCTCCAGCCCATGCACCTTCACCCAAAGTCAGCAAACGTACACCTCCTACAACCACTACCTCTTCCGCCACTCCCAAACCCCCTCCAGCTACCCGTCCCAGTGTGCTGAAGAAACTTTTCCTGGCCAACCTTGACCTCTTTCCCTCACCTCCCCCACCCCTTCAGTCTCCTAGGGCCCGACTCTCCAGGTCCCAACCTAGCACCTCAGCCACAACATCGGCGGGACCAGTGGTGCCAGTAGTCACCGGATTATGGAGTGTACCAGGAAGCAGGGCAGCCAGTGTGGCAAGGAGCCAGAGTACGGACAGTCCCCCACCTGTCAAGCATAAAAAGTTGGCCAGTGTGGGAGAGGGGAAAGAAATCAACCACCAAAGCCGCTCCCAGGGGTACAGTTGGGAGTGTGGAGACAGCTGCGACACTATCCAAGCTGGGGAAGGGGCACATGAAAACCGGCAAGTCTGGGAAGATCAGCACGACAGACAAGACCGCCAACAGCAGCCCCGCTGCCCAAGACAAGACCGCCAGCAGCAGCCCCGCTGCCCAGGACAAGACCACCAGCAGCCCCGCTGCCCAAGACAGGACCGCCAGCAGCTGCCCCGCTGCCCAGGACAAGACTGCCAGCAGCAGCCCCACTGCCCAGGACAAGACCGCCAGCAGCCCCGCTGCCCAAGACAGGACTGCCAGCAGCAGCCCTGCTGCCCAGGATAAGACGGCCAGCAGGCCCACTGCCCAAGACAGGACCGCCAGCAGCAGCCCTGCTGCCCAGGACAAGACCACCAGCAGCACCGCAGGACAGTGATCGCCAATGACTACTACGCTACTGAGGCCGCCACGGGCAGGATGAAGCACTCTGGGCACCAAGCCCCCTCCAGGACCAGTGGAGAGTTACATCCACTACCTCAGTCCTTGGCAGGATGAAGCACTCTGGGCACCAAGCCCCCTCCAGAACCAGTGGAGAGTTACATCCACTACCACTGTCCTTGGCAGGATGAAGCCCTCTGGGCACCAAGCTCCCTCCAGAACCATTGGAGAGTTACATCCACTACCTCTGTCCTTGGCAGGATGAGGCACTCTGGGCACCAAGCCCCCTCCAGAACCATTGGAGACTGTTATCCACTTGAGGGACTGTGGTTTTGCATTCCCCAGGATTGAAAAGTGGGCAACCCACCCACTGTAGAGACTTGAGAGACTGTGGCTTTGCACTCCCCAGGATTGAACAGTGGGTAACCCACCCACTGGAGAGACTTGAGAGACTGTGGCTTTGCACTCCCCAGGATACATCAACAGGCATGAAGCCCCCTTGTGGAGCTGGCGTCGTGCACTCATCCGGCTGAGGTGTCCCCCCCTTCCCTTCCCCCTGAGGTGCCTGTTTTATTTCTATCTGATGCCCCTGCTGTGTTCTCTCCGTCTTGTTCGGGTATTGAGTGTGGGCCTCGCCAATGCCTTTTGGGCCCAGTGGTCCACGGACTATGATGGTGGAATCCCTTGGACTTGTGTTCTTGATGTATATAATTGTTCATAGTGTAAATGTGTATATATGTAAATAGTTTTGATTACTGTATTTGAATATATTACAATCATTCGACTCATTTCCTTTTGTCCTTGCATTCTTCCAGGGGGGTTGGGGGGTGTAACTGTGATGTATGAATATGTATTGGTGTGTGTGTTGTCGTGGGTGAGGGTGGGGGTGGGGGTGTTGCGTATTGCATGTGTGTGTCACTGTTTTTTCCCTCCCCCTCCCCCCTCCCCTGTGTCGTAGGTGCAGTACTCACTGTGGTCTTCGCCACCGGCATTCGTGCTCCTGGTAGAGGAGCAGGAAGAAAAAGGCTGGGAGTATCTGAAGTTCCGGTCCCATGGCATCCTGGTTCCTCGAGGGGTGTGTAGAGGTGAGCATTTTTCCTTCGAAGTCCTGTTTCCGCTTTGTTTTTGTTCGCGGTGAATCCGCCCCGGAAAAGGTGGCGGATTGGTGGCTTGTAATTCTGTGGGCGGTACATTGGCTTCCGCCTGTCTGTTGACGGTTACCGCTGCTGTGTTTCTTTGTACCGCCATGGCGGTCGGAGTGTTAAAGTGGCTGTCTATGCTGGTGGTTTCCGCCACCCCCGTAATTCAATTTTTTTTACCGCCGGCCTGTTGGCGGTTTTACCGCCGCTTTAACACCGACCGCCAGGGTTGTAATGACCACCAGAATCTTTACTGAATAGTCCAAAAATTCTACCCAAGTTTGGTTCTTGCGATACTCTTCAGTTATAATTTGAAAGCCCTCAAACAGGGCACTCTTCATAAGATCATTGGATTTAGAATCTGTCTCATTTAATGTCAGGAGCCTATCCCTGCCCTTTCCTGAGAAAAACTCCCACAACAGTGTGCCCCAAAGCTTTTTCTCAATTTCCCACCCAATACAGGCTCTTTCAGAGGCAGAAAACATTTTGACTTTATCATCCCCTTCAGTGACGGGAGGGACAACTCCTTTTGGGAGTTTGACGTTGAAAGATTTCTCCCACAATACCTGTAAGCTGCCACTAGAGATGAGTCTTAGCCCCAAATCTTTTCTCTGTTTTTCTATTTCCAAAGGCTGACTCTCTGAGCCAGTCCTTTGGTCAACTTGGCAATCTCAAGGTCTGCTTCTGTGTGTGCACTCTGCTAGAGTGAGAGGAGCTACCCTCATCTTCTTTATCCACAGCTTCTTCATCCACCACAGATGCATCATCATCTATCTCATCTGGGATTATCTCTTTTGTGCTGGGCCACCCGAAACCTACATTTCTCTGCACTGGGGCTTTTTCCAGTACAAATTTGGTACAGTCTGCAGAGTCTCCTTAATTGGTCATAACTATATGCCTCATAAGGTTTGATGTCAAGCTCCTGGTTCTGGGTCTCTGCATCTGTCATTTTTATGTTAGTAAAGTTGGGACCTCTTTACAAATCTGCAACCCCATTTTGGATAGCCCATCTAAAGTAAGGACTTTTTGCCATAGTTGTAGCGACCAAACCAGGACCTTAACAATTATTTTAAAAAATTGTACAATGTATTTAGTCAATTGAAAAACAGATACAATTAGGCTTGAGGCAATTTGGAGAGTGATTTGTGTGCTCACAAAATTGACAAAGTGGTACAGCAAATACAGAGTTGTTATCCACCCGCTGATCCACCAAATGTAGGAGGCTGGCCCTCTATGTAGTGTGCAAACTAGGCACATAGTGCAGGTTGTCCAGACAACAAAATGTTGGTTAACAGAGGTAAAAACTAGGTCACCTAATGCTCGAATTTTAATGGTAGCTTGGTTGAGCAGTTAGGCTAATTTTGGAGAAGTGCAAAGCATTTGTTGGACTTCCAGTATCAATAAAGCAAGAAACACACTCAAAAGAATAACTCAACACCAATTTACAAAACATACTCCATATTTTTATAAATATTTTAAGACTAAGATCATTGAAATTGGGTAAGTACTTTTTAAGTTATGGATTTTTGAAGTTTAATAAAAATAGTTTTTTGTGCACTATTATGCACCATAGCAATCAGGGTAGGCTAACTTTAAAAAATGCATATAAAATCAGACAGTAGGTTTACCAAGTTCTTCTTTTGCAGGTTGGTCAAGGCCGACGGTGGGAACACTGTTCCAGCTGGAGAAGTTTGGGCGGCACCTGGTTCTGTCAGGAGCAGCGGGAAGAAGTCTCTGGAGCTGGTGCAGGGCCACTGTGGGGGACCACTTGGAAAAGCACTGCACAGGTAAGCTTAAAGGTGAATCATGGAGGGGCCCCTTGGAGTGTTGTGGTTGTAAGGGTTTGGCACCTTCTCTTTGTGCAGCAGGTCTTTAGTTCTTGTGTCTTGGGTCTTCTTTGTTGCTGGTCATCATGAGTCCTTAGAATCTGATTTCTTGGTATAGGGATGCCCGCTAAATACTGTATTTAGTGGGTATTTTAGGGGGAACCTGGTAGTGACCAGTGGGTCACCTAACTTAGGGTGGCTACACTCACTAAGTGACCACTTCTTGTGGGCATAGATCTTTTCCCTACACCCGATTGACTATTTTCCTTCCATTCAAGATGGAGGAAAATGAAATGGAGAGTCTGCCTCGCATGCAACACCTTAGGGGTGGTGCATGCTAGGTAAGGTCACACCTCCTGTCCTTAGTTTGAGTTTCTCACCATTGTTCCCACCAAAAGTGGGGTTTGCAATGGGCATGGCCATCTGCTGCTAGGAGGAGGCCTGGAGGTCAAGTTTCAAAGGTGGTAAGCCCTTTGAAACTCATCAACAGGGCAGTGCACATTCCTGAGGGAGGGGGTGTTAGCACCTCCACCCAGGAAGGGCTTTGTTCTAAATCTCAGCAAGAAGGATCTCTCACCCCAGGGATGCAGATTTGTGTCTGGTGGTAGCAGGCTGGAGAGGACTGGCCAGCAACCATGCCAGGGTAGTTAGTTTTTGCAGAGGGCACCTTTAAGGTGACCCCTGGGTGCAGTGTATGTGTTGTCCTGTGGAAAGGCAGGAAACAAGTGAGGTCATAGGAAGAAAATGGCGGTCATGTATGCGAAGATGTACACCTTCACCACCGACGGTGATCCCCATTGGCCACTGTACTCCATTGAGCCCCATGTTATCCAATGAGGAACAGCACGGTGGTGCAAGACCGCCTTCCGCCTTGACGTGCAACGCCAGCAGAGTTACCTCACTTCCACCTGCCCTACATATGGGACAGGCGGTCGCCATTTTATGGTGTTAGACGATATTCAGATAGTCAAGAACTGTGTCATTTCTATAATTTGTACATACATTACCCTAACCAATGTCTCATCATGTTACTGCTCTATGTATACTGAGGTGGTGGTTCCATTGTTCAAATTATGACAGCCTACTCACTCTTGTGTCCCTTAGATACCTGCCACTGAGGAGGAAGTAGAGGAGGAGGAGGCAAGACCCGGAGTGCAGGCCCCTTGTGGACTTGGCTACACTAGAAGACAGGCACATAATACGGCACATAATACTCACCTATAGACTGGCCAGGGCCACGATCACAGAGTTGTGTGCTCAATTGGAGCCTGATCTGATATCCGATATCCATCATCCCACTGGGATCCCCCCTCTTTTGTAGGTTCTATCTGTGCTCCATTTCCTGGCAACTGGCTCTTTCCAAGTGACGGTGGGCTTGGCAGCAGGAATGTCACAGCCAATGTTCTCAATCGTGCTGGCAAGGGTTTTGTCTGCCATGGTCAAACACATCTGCAGCTACGTTGCTTTCCCCCAGGGGAAGATTTGGCCACTGTGAAGGCTGGATTCTATGCAATGGGACATATACCCAACATTATTGGGGCGATTGACGGTACACATGTTGCATTTGTCCCCCTCCCTGCCAGAATGAACAAGAGCTCAGGAATCGGAAGAGTTTCTACTCACTCAGTGTGGAAATGGTGTGCCTTGCTGAATAATACATCTCCCACATCACTGCCAAGTATCCTGGGTCGGTCCTGAGAAGTAGCAGCATCCGAAATATGATGGCACAGCTACAGAGCCACAGGGTGTGGCTAATTGGTGAGCCTGACTCCCAGCCCAATGTATGTGAGTCTATGCCTTCTGGTGTTGACCCTATACCATTGTGTAAAGCTAATGTTTATCCCTCAATACTTGCAGGTGAATATGGCTACCCAAACCTATCGTGGCTCCTGACCCCTGTGAGGAATGCCAGGACAGGGGTTGAGAATCTTTATAATGATGCACATGGGCGTAACCAGAAGGATTATTGAAAGGACCTTCGGCATCCTGAAGGCCAGGTTCAAATGTCTCCATCTGACAGGTGGTTCCCTGTGCTACTCACCCAAGAAGGTCTGCCAGATAGTAGTGGCATGTTGCATGTTGCACAATCTTGCCCTCAGATGACATGTGCCTTATCTGCAGGAGGAGGAGACTAGAAATGCCCCTGTGGTCGTAGTGAACCCTGAGGACAGTGAGGATGATGAGGCAGAGGATGAGAATTTGGACAACAGCACATCAGTTATACATCAATACTTCAAATGACACACAGGTGAGGCAGTGGAACTGACCATTCCTCTGAGTATTGATGTTTTCTGGGTGCCTTTAGCAGGATGGCTTTCACTTCCTTTGCATCTCTACTTACTGTCACCTATGGCGTCTCATTTTGCAGATGTTGGTGATATGACAATAGTGTACTGATGTGATGACTACAGACAGATGCAGGTCAATAAATGTATGCTATCACAGTGTTCAGATCATTTGCACATGATGTGACTGTTTCCATATATGCACATTTTCATCTCATAAAACACTTTCACTTAGATTGTGTTCAAGGGTGTTTATTGTTGCGCAAATTATCGACAGAAAAATGCAATGGAATGGGGTGATGGTTGAGGAAAGTCCAGGGTATTGTGCCAGTCTGTTGGTAGCACAGGTCCAGTGTACAAGGGGCCATTGGAAGGGGAGAAAAGGCAGTTCAAAGCGGACAAGTTTACAAGGTGTGACACAAGGGTGACATTCAGGAGGGTCTCATTTCCTGGCAGTGGTCTTGGTCTTGGGTGGGTGCTGTGGTGTTGGATACTGATGGTGGAGGCTCTGTGGTGTACTGTGAGTGGGCTTGGGTGGTCAACTGACCAGTGGTCCCTGATGGGCCAGGGAGTTCAACCAGATCCAGAAGTCCAGAGTTATTGTCATAACTGGGGCGTCTTCTGTTGGGAGACTGGTTTGTCGTGGCACCTTCTTGCCACTGAGATTGGCTGGGGCACCTATGGGGATGTAAGTGATGTATTATACTTCATGTCTGTGACATATTGTACATCCCTTGCTTCCCCTCTATTGTTGCTGTTGCCCTGCCACCTTTGTTTGTGTATGGTGATGTATTGTGTGCTTGTTAGTTCTTCATGCTGTGCATGCTTTGGTGATGGGTGTCCATGCAGAGCTGGAAGGGATGTGCATGCAGTGGGTATGGCATGCAGGGATTGCCATTTAGGTTTGGTAATTGGTTAGGGGCACTGTGTGGGATGGAGTGGGGTGATGGGAGTCAGGGTGAGGGGTCATGGTGGCATGCAGGTATGGGGGGTGATAAGTAGTAAATATTGACTCACCAGTATCCAGTCCTCCGACAACTCCAGTGAGTCCATCAGGGTGCAGGATTGCCAAAACTTGCTCCTCCCATGCTGTGAGCTGTGGGGGAGGAGGTGGGGTCCAATGCCAGTCCTCTGGATGGCAAGCTGGTGCCTTGCTACCATGGAACATTAATTCCCCCGTAGGTCGTTCCACCTCTTCCTGATGTCATCCCTTGTTCTTGGATGCTGTCCCACAGTGTTCAACCTGTCCACAATTCTCCGCTCCATTTTTTCCTGGCAATGGATATTTGCTGTGCTCCAAACAGCTGTGGCTCTACCCTGACTATTTCCTCGGCCATTACCCACAACTCTTCATCAGTGAAATGGGGGTGCCTTAGTGGGGACATGGGTGTTTTGTGGTGTGTGTTGTGCAGAGGGTGTTAAGTGATGTGGTGGGGTGTGGGATGTGGGGTGCATGACGGATGTATGGTTGATTGTGGTGTGTGTGTGTAGTTGTCTCAGTGGTCTTCGTGTTAGTCTTGTGGTGCTTATTGGTATTCGTAAAGGGTGGTGGGTAATGTGGGGGGGTGTTTTTAGTGCTATCAGTGGTTGTGTGTGGTGAGTGCATGGTTGTCAGGTGTGTGATTTTCGATTTGTCCAATGTTGTGTTGTTTTCTATTTGGGTGGCCATTCTGAGCGCGCCGGTGTGTACCGCCAATGGTTTACCGCCATTGAATGTCCTCCGTGGTGATTTGTGGGTCATAATGTGGTGGGCGTTGTTTTGTTGGCGTAACGATATGGGTGTTTGTACCACCACTTTAGCACAGACCTTTTGGCTGACAGATTTGTGTATGGCAGTATTCTGTCAGTTTGGTGTGTGTGTCATATTATGGCGAACGGATATTTGCCACTGCAGCGGTATTTTGGCGGCCGTCACAGTGGCAGAAAGCAGCATTTACCGCCAATGTCACAATGAGCGCCTCTATTGTTTATTAGTGCTATGCTGTGTGCATTTTGTGCTCCAAATGTGCTTGTGTGACTGTTTAAATGTCTGTAATCTAGGACTATGCTATATTAATGGTCTAGTTTGGCTACAGGGAATATTGGGTTATTCATTGGAGAGGCAGAAGGCTTGATTACACAATGATACTCCATTTGTGTGAGAATTTCTTTCACGGGTGCTTCTGTTCCATGTTTAATAGGATATTGAGGCTGGATCTGTGGTGTAGATCTGATTGGAATTACAAGTTAGGGGGAATCTTTATCCCACCCTACGTGGCTGCGGTACAGCTCAGTAGCCTGTGCCAAAACCCAATCAACAGCGTAGGCTTCCTTTACAACATCTTTCAATTGTGGGAGCTTACGGACAAATTCAGTTTGCCAATCTTTTGTCGTATTTCAGCGTTAATCTCCTCGCAAAGATTACTCTAATAGTGTGATCTACGTCTCTCTCAATTTGAATGTTTAATTTATAGACCCTGTATGGTGGGGAGACACACCCGTCTGCTTTTTTGACTTCAAGAAAGTCGACAGTTGCTGTCACATCCAAAAGATTTATAAGATTCTGGTGACATATGGTGACCTATGCTGCACTGTCTAGCAGAGTCACTGCCCACGTTCTGTTCTTCAAAAATGTCTCAATGTGAGTGGCATTCTTAATTGATATTGCTGCTACCTTTTTCTTTTTAAATTGGGGCTTTTGTTGAGAAGCTTTTTCCTTCTTTTTAACTTAAGTTTCTAAAGAATGCTGTGAGTCCTTTTCGGGTTCATGTAGTCGCTTTGGTGTTCTGACTGTTCCACTCTGTCCCTCCATTAATCCAGTGTGTCCTGGAAGGATTGAGAAGGGCGATTCTCAGTATATTGTTTTCCATTGGGAGCTTTTATAGTGTTTCTATTTATGAGATATCTTTTTCCTGAGGTCTCTGGTTGCAGAGATTCTCCTCTCTGACTTCTATCTTTATTTTGCTTTTGTTTATCCCAGCATTTTTAAGAGCCCGCTTGTGCGTGCTTAGTACTTTTCTCAGTGGAAGTACTCTGTATTTGAGGTTTAATTGGTCTTTCCCCAGACTATCCCAGCCTATATTGGTATAGGTTTCGAAAAATATCTTTGCCAGTTCACGCTCCTGGTCCTGCTATGGAACCTTCTGGAGTCGCTGGCAAATTGCCAGTGCTGCTGCTTCCCCTTTAATGTAACTTAATATTATTGAGGACACTGTGTCAAAGTTGTGCATCAGTTTCATCAAGTCCCTGGCTGTGTTCATTTTGAATTTGTTTTAACGCTTCCGGTAAGTTTACAAGTGTCGGAGTATCATGCATAGTGGTATAGATGCGTTAAAGACTGTGTGCCAAGGGGCACAATCCTCTAATGAGGGAACCATTCCAAATGGCAAGCACGTTGTGAGAATTCTATGTTTCTCTTGGAATCCGGTATGGGCAACCCAGAACGGAATCTTCTTCCGCTCAGTTCGAGCTTTACCCATAATGAAGTGAGCCATTTGTGGTGGTTAATAGCTGGAGCATATCTTGATGGGGCTGTATTTAAGGTCCACATTACCAATTGTGTTACGTGTCTATATATTGCTACTAGCTCATTGTATAATGTGTGTACATCAGCTGTTTGCATAGCCTGCACATTGGGATGTGGTGTATAGGTGGCAAATGTAGGCCACGTAGGTCCATCATTACTTAAGCAACCTAATCTAACAGGTTGTATTACATTTGGAAGGGCGCCATTACACCAACTATGGTATTCTTTATAATTTAGAGATATTTCTAAATATTGATATGCTCTGTACTGTTGTGCCACATTTGCAATTCTGTAAGTGTGAAATGTTTTTTAGTCTGCATTTACCTCTGGAAATGTGACCCAGGAATTAAATATTTCTATTCTGTATGTGTTGTGAGCTTCTACGATTAATGTAACCTCCCCACCCTTATTTGTTAAGATATTAGATAAAAGAACCTGTATGACTGTTGGTCTACAATTTTCTCGGACATTTATTGGTTGTACCATGTTAAATAATAGGTATCAGAGAAGGGAACACCAACAGGGAAATCCTTTTAAGGTTTAAGCTTGAACAACCCACAGTCTAGATAGGTACTCCCTTTTCAGCTGAGGAGGATTTTCCTTAAGACTTCAGACTTCTCTGTATAATGGTACTTACGTGACCTTTAGTGTGTGTGAGACAGAAATACTGAGGTGACCTATATATTAGTGCCTAACCATTGTTGGTGGTGCCATGTCATAAGACTCTCATTATTCGAATGAGAATGCTGGATTCCGGGAGGCAGCACCACTGCTTGTTGGTGACTGATTTAGTCCCACACCAGTTGGTGGTTGCCGGACCAACCCTACTGGTTTGCTAGCAGCACCTCACCCAACCCAAGAAGTAAAGGTGACTTGTGGCAGCTTATTGCATGACACTCTAGTGACCTCTCAGGGAAGTTGTGGTGAACGGATCTTTATCTTGTTAGAAGAAGATATCATATACACACACAGGCAAACAAAAGATGCAGAGTGGTTTTCAATATATTAATTGAAAAGACTGTAATCTTTGATAAAATATATGAGCTTTGATTATGAGGAATGTGGGACTAAACAAAAGTAAGATTGTGACGGTTAGTGAGAAAAATATGAACAATCCCAACATATTGCAATGAATATGTATTTAGAATTACTACCTAATGCCTGGCGTCTAGCTTCAAGAGAGAGCACAGAGGTAATAGCCCAATCAGTCCGTGAGAGGAGCACCCACCCCCATTACCTTAGAATAAAGGTCTGCCCTTCATCTCTTTAGCTGGCTGGCAGAGACAAGGCTGAGGTCTTGCTGAAAATGGCATGAAAAATAGATGGAAAACCTGGCCGCAAGGACCCTCTCAACCCCCTTTTGGCCTATATGGTGTTTTATAGAAAAGCATGTTTTTGTTCTGCGAAATAGGCCTGATGTGGGCATGTGCCTAAGTGTTAGACTGTGTGCGTGCTCTTGTTGTGGCAATGCCAAACATTATCTCCTGTTGGTATCATACTGTTCCTTGTCAACCTTGGGTCAGGAGCATGATGAGAAATGTTGTGCATAATAATAATAACAACGCTCTTGCAGAATAGCATGTGATTAGGAAAAATAAAATATCCTCACTTGCAAAAATGCTATTCTAAAATCAATAAATGAAAATAGAGCACACTATCTAGGTAAAAGGGCACAGACCACAGGCCTAAGGTAAGCTAAAATATATGTGCCCGAGCAAAGCACTAAATTGAACCCATGACAGATTAAAATGGCCAACAATGACGTGCAAAAACTGGTCAGCCACCATTGGAGCCAGGAGAACCAGTCCTTGAACCACTCCTTCTCAGGGGCATGTCCTTCTTCACGCACGTCTTTCAGTAGTGCAATGTTTGAAGGGCAAGTTTCAGAGATCCATTGTCCATGTCATTGCCAGGTATGAAAGTGCAGAAGGATGCACCACTAATCTTGGTTCACACCTCACCCTCCACTGTAGTCATCAAGTCCAATACATACTGATGTTTCATCACCATGAGGCAGATGGCTCTCTGTTCTTCCTTGAATGTGTTAGGGCCAAGCTCAGTACTGTTCATCATTTTGAACATTTCATACCGGGTTATTCACAACCAGCAGGCATTTGTTTTTGTCTGCAAGGTGAAGAAGGGTACGGACCCTTCTGCCGATTCTTGGGCATTGGAGAACAGTCTAAACTTGAGAATGTCCTTGTACTAAGCCCAGCCAAAATAATAAGCAGCTCTTCTCCTTCAGGCCTGAAGCAACAGTGTTGTTTTCCTCCTCAGTGGATGTTGGTACAGTTCAGGCAGATCTTCTTTGGTGATGACTAGGGTTAGGGTGTGCCTGGCAATGAGGGAGCAGAGTCCACTCTATCCAGGGATAAACTGGGTGCAAGCAAACTTCCTGCACTGCCATTAGGTGTCCATCAGTTTAGAGGTGCCTATTGCATGTCCAAAATGTACAGTATTGTGCCACGGTTCTCGTTCATGCCCAGCGGAATGGTTCTTTTGCTTCTGAAACATAAGGAATGAGTTTCCATACAATTAGGGGTTGCCCCTTCCCTTCCATCCAAGTGTGCCTGTCTAGCTCTGTGTCCCCAATTTCCTGACACGGGATATCTATGCTAATATTTAACCCACCCCTACGAGACCCATTTCCCTTCATATCCTCAAGTTGGATGCACTGAAACCCCATGTCAGGGGTCCACTTGTTAATGAAGACAGCACCAGAAGCACTAAGGGCACCCTGTGACCACAGACGGAAGAGGGAGTGGACATGTTTGTGCACTGTTTAGCTGATTTAAATACCTTCAAGAATCAATTCTCACGAAAATCTTGGGGCCAAACAGTGCCCTCCCCTCCTCCGTATCCCATCTAGCTCAGTTTGGATATCACTAGGCTCGGTGAGAAGGTACAGTGCTGTCAGATTGGTCTCATAGCAGGTCAGATTTACTACTACCCTACAGGGCTCTACTCTATTAGCTTGTATTGTGGCCCTAATTCTACACAGGTACAGATGGAGGAGACATTTTGCTTTTTCAGGGACTACACCTTTGGATAAGAACAATCTATCTGTGTCTACTGAATGTGGTATCAGCAAACAGACATAGCATGACCTGGCTGATGTCTTGAGGTCCACGGTGGCCATGTGCTGATACCACATGTTGTGTAAAAGAGCGCTGTGTATTGCATGTGTGATGGTAGTGCTGGATCCGGTGTAATTAAGGGCGATGTGAGAGAGATCACTAACCAAGCGTTGTGATATTTTTTTTATAGACTCTATTAGACCAGACTGTTCTTTGGAAATACATGGATGTAGTAGCATCCCTAGAAAATAGTGAATGTACACATATGCAATAATACGTAACTTTGAACATCTTGGGGTGCATCCAGGGGGGTGTCTGTAGCCCTCTGGTTGTTGAAGTTTGACAGCTTCATCAGTTTCAATGTTTATAGGGCAGTTCATGGGAGGTGCTATGGAAGGTTTAAGCCGTACATCAGAATGGTGGACCCATACATCCTCCCCTTCCATCTTGAGGGCGACAGGCATGGCGACAATTACTCTGTAAGGTCCTTTGAACATGGCTTACTTCCCTTTTTTTACAAAGTTCCGAATGTAAACTTCTTGAACAGGTTGAGGTATTTGGTATGGTAGCTTTGTGGTGGTGTGCTTGGCGCTCCGGTGAGTAACCTGTTTGAATAAGAACTTGGTGGTTTTGGTAAGCTCTGAGAGATACACATGCAGTCCATCCCCTAGTGCTTGAGAGCTAGTCTCAGCACTCAATTTGGTCTGAGTTTGGGAATAGGGATCCTTATCAGTCTACTGGTTACTATCTGGTGTAGTGTGAGGTGGTGATCACTGCTCAGTGTATTCCTCAGTGCGAACAAGGCTAGGGGCAAACAGTGGAGCCACTGGCACAAATTGTACTTATTTTAATTTTTTAACAGGGCTTTGAGGTTTTTAACAACACCGTTGCTTTGGGGTGTGGTACACAGAGACTAGTTTATGTGTAATACCTAATAGGGTAAAGATATGGTCAAATATGGAGGTAACAAAGTGCTTTCCATTGTCCGACGGGGTGATGTTTGACACCCCCCAACTGGGTGTTACCTCTCTCACAAAGAATGTAGCTGCTGCCTTGGCGTTACAGTGCACCCAAGGACCGGCTTCAATCCACCTAGATTATGGGCAGACCACTACAATCAGGTACCTATAGTAGATTGAATGATCATATCAATGAAGTTGATGCGTAATGCCCTGAAAGGCCCTGCTGGTCTGGGGATAGCTGATGTCACGACCTTGAGAGTATGTTTGGGGAAGTATAATTGGCAGATGGTGCATTTGTTCCAGTACATTGTCATTATTTCAGAGAAATTTAGAATAAACCAGTCACTTTGAAGTTCTCCCATCATGTTGTCCTTGGCTGTGTGTGTTGATAAGTGATAGCGCATCAGAACCCTGATAAGTAAACTTACAAGGAGACCCACCTAGGCCGATGAACCTTTTGGCCACATTCGGAGACTTCCCAGTACGAGATATCTTTTTGGCATCACAAAAACAATATATATATAAATAACCCAATCAATATTCTTAGTAACTAATCAACAAGATAATCAATAACATTTAATAAGAATCAATAAAGTGAATACACCATGACCTTTCAGTCATGAATAACCACACCAATTTAGTTAAGTGTTAGGATATTTATTTCCCTATTAGTTACAATCTAAAGTAACTTCTGTTAATCTCACTAGCAATCAGTCTCATTAGTAACTCTTCAGATTTGTATTAGAACACAATTGATCAATGCATAGAGAATATTTGTTCAGCATTAACACATCATTAGTAAGAGGCAGCTTAGCAAAGTCACAGAGTGCAAGATTCAACAAAGCAAGAACTCAGTCATTTGTCTATTTGCGTCAGGTATTTGCGAACACCTGAACTATCCTCAAATTAACATCAGCATGTTGGGCTTCATGCAAAACAATTTAGCAAACACAAATTTGGAAAACACTAACTATGGCCTCTATCAAAAGAGCAGTTGGTACCTAGAAAGAAAAGGCAAACAGACAATTATAATTTTCATCAGATAGTTACCCCTCCAATGAATCAGCAAACAGCGTCAGTCTTCGTCCTCAGGACATCAGTAGATTCAGCATCAGCAAAGATAGGAAATGGCAAAAGTCTCAGTATGGCATACCTAAAGAATAAGGCTCTTCCCTCGTATGGAGGAGAAGTATGCATCAGTGAGGACTTAGATAGAGGATGGTTTAAAGTATCAGGAAGAATAAACAACAAAGTCTCAAAAGAGCAATGGCAAGGTATAGCTTCAAGTGGAATGTTCAGTAATGGCTGATTTCTCCTCGGGTTATGCGATTAAATCAAAACTGTTGAACTAGCCCTTATTTCCCCATTGGATAATAGTTGGTGCATCATTATCTCTGTCCAATAATTCTTCACACACTTCACTAGAATTTTCCACAGAACACAGTTCTCATGCCGTTGATTGGCCCATGTTATTGATGTCTTCATTGGGTGGAATATCAGGTAAGAAAAGTTATACTTTACGCTCAAGTCAGTAGTCCCATTGTTTTCTCCTACTCCATGCAGCCTTGCACCTGTTACGAATTACACTGTTGCATTCAGCAAGAATGTCTTCTTGAGCAAGTCGGGTCCCATGAGAAATAATTTACTACGGCTACACACACATCTCTAGCTTTTGGAAAAGTACAGTTTCGTGTCCTTCAGAAAGATAGCACATTGCACGTTAGGAAAAACACAATTTATTATGAGATCAGACAGCTAGGCCCAGACCCTCTCTAACTGAGGCATAGTAATTTAGTTAACAAACCTCTAATATGTGACTCTAATTATAATATGGTAATACAGATTCATAACATTAGTACACTAATTTATTCATCATTAATAAGTTTCATTAGTCTTCATGTACATTTATGGCCACCCCCGTGGGCACATTTCAAACATGTACATTATTTTCTATGTTAACACCTTTTTCGATGCAGCTTCATTACACAATATATTGCAAGCTTTTCATGTTAATATTAATTTTAAAAGACACACTCCAACATAAGTGTAACTGGGGCAAAGCTATATTGACTAAGCTCTGCAGCATAATGGGCTTCCGTTTGGGTGTGTTTCTGTATATGAGGTTGAATTCTGTCTGTCTGCAGCCCCTGGCTACCCACTTGTCCTTTTCTTCAGGCAGTGCAGTTTCTTGCAACTCCCTCAAGTTCAATCCTGTCTTTTTCATACAAAGCTTGTCCTGAGGGCGTTCCGATTCTGATGCCTGTTGGATTGGGAGTACACAAGCCTCGTCAACCATACCATAGTCTTCCTTTTTCACAATTTGGTCAGTTAGTGCTTTCCCCTGGGATACGAAATCCTTGCCCCCGGTATGCGCAGCACATTTGACCATGGCCATGTGCTGAAGAAGGGTCAGCACATTGATGAGTAGTACTAGACGGTCCTGGTGTGCAACGGGCGTGCCATCTGACTTTAGAAACCCTCACCTTGCACATCTACCAATGCTTGAGTGTACCATGGTGGTGACATATGCTGAGTCTTAGTAAACTGTTACCGTCTGACCGGAGCTTTGGGTGAGAGCTTCCATTGTGGCGTTCAGCTCAGACTCCTGAGCTGAGAGGTGGGGGAGGAGAGTTAGCTGTGCAATGACTTGCAGCTTTTCTGAGGATGCTTGGCAATGGGTCATGACAAAGGCTGCCCCCGTGTGTCTCACCCCAGTCTCTTGATCGATCATGGAAGAGCCGTCGATAAACAGTGCTTCACAATCTGGGATGGGTGTCCTCCTCTGCCTGGCTGATCCCCTCAGGGGTGTATGTTGTGCAGTCATAGGTCGGCTCCCCCTCCTGAACCTCTTAGGCTAGGAAAGCGACTGGGTTCACTAGGTGACACTGTAGAACCTGAAGAGACGGCCTGACAAGAATCAGCTCGTAGCCCAAAATCCGTTGTGTAGTCATGGTGCTTTTGTTCTTCTGGATTACCATGAACACTGAATGTTCCGCATACAGCGTCAGTGGTGCCATCATCTCGCTGGAGATGCTTTTGTCAAAAGCAAAGGCCGCTGCTGCTAGCACCTGCTTGCATGGGAAGTGACCCTGCACGACAGAGTTTAAAAGTCTGCTGTAATATGTAAGGGGTTTGTGTCCCAGGGGATACGTTTGTGTTAGAACTGCCGACATGACTTGCCCATCACTGTGGCTGAATAATAAGACTTCCTTCCTTTAATCTGGCATCCCTAACACAGGAAAATGCATGATCTCTGGCTTGAGTTTAGAGAGGTTGTACATTTCAGATATCCAGGCTAAGCTTTCAACTTTTCGATGGCCTCAAGTAAGGGGGCAACGAGCGTGCTGTAATCGAAGACCCAGTGCAGAATGTCCAAATACTTCTGCATGCCCTTCTTTGTTTTTGGTGGTGGCATAGTCCTGATAGAAAATATGTGCTCCGGTGTTATCGGCTGACTGGCTGCTGATATCATTTGAACCAATTAAATAACATCCTGTTGTATGTGCTGCATCTTCCCCTTCTGCATCTTTCCCTTCTCTACTTTTTACCCTCTCTCTGAAAGTGCAGTCAGGAGGGATATTATGTCCTGATGACATAGGTCCTCGTAGGGACTGCATATCAAGATGTACATCAGCATACCACATCAGGGTTCTATCCAAAGTTGGTGAGGTTCTTCCTTAGTACTCTATTGAAGATACTGGGGGACTCAGAGTATCCCTGTGGTAGTCTATGGTACAGCAGCTGAACCCCTCGGAAAGTGAAAGCAGTCAGGTGGTCACTTTCAGGCTGCAGCAGAATGCTAAAGAAGACATGCTTGATGTCTGCCACAGAAAAATAACAGGCTTCTGCGGGTAAGTTGGTTAGTAAGATAGAGGGGTCTGGCAAGATAGGGAATTCATGAACCACAATGTCATTGAGGGGGGTCAGGTACTGCGACAGGCACTAGGTCCATTCCATCACTTACACTTCTTGACAGGGAAGATCAGTCAATTGAAGGAGACACCCATGTGAAGGAACCCATGATCAATTATTGCATGTATTGTGGGTGCTATACCCTCATCAGAATCCTTGAAGAGAGGGTACTGATGCACCCTTCTTACAATGTTATCTTTACTGGCTTATGAATATTAATGAGCCCCACATCACATGGACCCCCTCTTCCATAGCTGTGGCTCCTGCTGTTTTTTCAGTACTGCCATGGACGTCAGAGCCCCAATCTGCAGCTCTACCCTAACCTTAATCGAGTTGGCCAAAATGATCACTGAGACTCCTCGACACGTGGTGAACAGTTGTTCATTAGTTACCTCCCGTACACTGAAACCAGGTGTGACGAAGATGATGCATGCTCACATGGCGTCAGCTTGGCCAGTGCCCAGCAGGACACCGTAATTAGACCGCAACTCGACAGCCTCCAAGCAAAGTAGTGATTCCTGCAATCTATAGGCCAGCAGTCCGGGTACGTTTGCAGTGATAGCGAAAACTCCATTCGTAAGGGCCATCGGGGAGACAGGTGCCACTCTTATCTAGTCTGTGCAGTGTGGGCAGGTTAAAGACATGAGTCTTGATGGGGTAACCCCAAGGGTTGAAGAAGTCATTGTCCCATCTTCAGAGAAATTAATGGTCAGGTTTAGCATGCCATTAAGTCTCTCCCTACAAAATTAGTTGGGGATGAGGGATGATACAGCAGCTATCCCTTTATGCATGCCTAATTCCAGGGGTTTTGTGAAGGAGACCTTCATGACTGTGCCCAAAAACCCCTGCACATCCATGGAGTCTTTGGAAAAAGACACAATCCCTTTCTTTAAGCATGATTTTGTAGCCCCTGTATCTACTAGGAAGCACTAGGGTATGTTGTTTACCAGTACGGTCATAGTAAGTTCTTCCTTGGACCGACAAACTACTGACAAGATGGGACACATGAGCTTGGGTGTACATGTGTAATCCACCACAGGCAGGGTTCACCTCTGTTGGTCTTGTGACTTATCTGACTCTGGAAGAGGAAGGGATATTGTGATCTGGTCCCAGCTCTGGGAGTTTCCTGTATAACTTCCCCAAACCCTGCTGCTACGTGCCTTGTTCTCGCTGAACCTCTTCAGTGGTACTGCCATTGATGCCGCCACCCTCTGTGCTGCTGTGACCACAACTGTCCTGACCAGGACCATCTGTTTCCAGCTTAGGGATTTTGCAGTAATGACCTAGTTCCATTCAAACCACTTCTTGTCATCTTTCTTTTCCCTTATTGTCTTAACTTGCCTTCTTTCCCACTTTATGAGGCATTGCTGCATGTAGGGGAAATTCCAGTCAGGATTTCCCTTCCCGTACCTGATGCAGTCCTTTGCAAACGACCACCCCCAGGCCAGGACTGGTCAAATTGGTTCCCCTCCCTAATCCAGTCTACCAGCAAGTCGCAGAATGGGTGTGCAAAAAATTCCCAGTTGTTTCTTGCTACTACCTCCTGAAGGCTCAGCCTGCGATTGGCTTGTGCTTGGGCCCGGCAGCACTCACTCTCATTAGTGGATCTCAGAAAACTGGGATCCCTTCCCTCATCATTGTTAGTTGTGATTGCTAAGAACCTCCCTTTTATTCGGGTGTGCTCCCCAGAACAAATGGGGAAGTGTATCCTGTGTGCCACTGAGGCTTGGTATGCTGACCGCGACGGACGGGGATTGAGCTTCGGGGTGCTCTAGTGCTGGACTCGGGTGGTGCAGGGAGCATCAGGCCTGTATGTATGCCATGCCTTAACCTAGCATCTTGCTTTTCAGTATGGGCCTCTTGGGCTCCCTGGACTAGCAGGTTAGTGTATCCTAGTGCATGGATAGCAGGCATCGGGGAGAGCACTCCAGGCCTACATATGGTGAGGAAGGTATGGAGGACTTGCTTGCTGATGGTGGGTCAATGTTATGGGCCTGTATTTCCTCAAAGATGGCCCAACGTTCTAGCAACGCTTTCCCTGGACGTTCTCATGTGTCCATATATATTAGTGTCAAAGGTTCTCTTTCTTGGCCAGGGGAACATGTGTGTCTTGTTGTGTGTGCTTGTGTGTTACTCATGGCAGAACATGCCCTTTTAGCCTAAGTGAGAAACTTACTCTGCATGTATTCTAAAGGGGATTCCATGTTGGATTTTGGTTAGTCTTTTAGGGAATAGTTACTCCAACCCCAGCTTTCAAAGTCAGGAACCTTGGTATTCTTTTCGACACTGAGCTATCTTTCAAAGAGCAGGTTAACAAGCTTTCATCTTTCTGTTTCTTTTGTCTTAAACTAATAAAGAAAGTGATTCCTTTTATTCCCTTTGAGCATCAAAAAGCTGCAATGTTGGCTGGAGTCATGTTTTGGCTTAATTACTGCAATGCCTTGTATTTAGGGGATAGACAAAAAATATTGTAAAAACTTCAGATTCTACAAAATGCAGCTGCGTGACTTCTTAAAAAATACCTAAGTCCTTGTTAGTGTCAGATGCTCTTGTAGCTCTCCACTGGCTTCCAAAAAAAAGGCGGGTGGCTTTTAAGACATTGTGCTTAGTTCACAAAGCCCTTTATTGCACCAAGTCCAGGTTATTAGGGATACAAATCAGATGGTACAGTCCAGCTCGTCACTTAAGATCCTCATCATCCCATTTGGTAGCAGTCAGTAGATAAACAAGGTCTCTTGGGGTGGTTGTGGATTTATCCACACAGCAAGTCGTCTAGAATAAATTGCCACTCCACCTCAGAAATCTTTCTATCAGAAATTTTGCAAGTTGCTGAAAACTTGGTTATTCACTTTTTCTCTTTAGTGATTATCTTTTAACAGTTTTTAAGCATGCTATCCCTTTTTACTCTTTTCATTGCCACCCTTTTAACACAGTATTCTAGAAAATTACCTGTTCCCACAATGTTGTTTCTTAGTCGGGGCCCAGATCTTAGCTCTAAGACACCTTCGGGTATTCGTGCGCTCTACAAGTACCACTTTAGTTTTAGTTTTATGTGTTTTATGGTATTTTTAAGTTATACACATTCTAACTTTCTAATTTTATAGGATTTTCATTTCTAAGTTGCAAACTTTTCTATTTTTATAGACTTCTAATTTTACTCTGGTGTTTGGGAAGTATGTGTAAAGGTATTATTGAATCTACTCTGGCAGTGGAGGACTATATGCACAAGTGAATTACTGGATCAAATCTGGTGGGGGAGGATATTCTCATGGGTATTCCTAGATCCAATAAGCTCAATGTTATTCAAAGATGCATCAAAATAAACATTTAACAAACAAATGCATGAAGAATCATAATCCTAGGAAAAAGTGCAATTGTTCATTCATGACTACCTGAAATTTGGCGACAAAATAGCAAGTCTTCCTTTGGCATCAAACAACAATTTGTGCAAATCAGCAATATCTCCATTGAAACATTAAAACATTGAGAAGAGCAAGACATTCAACATTCAAGACAAACATAGTCACATTGATCTACAAGCATCATAATATCAAAACAACACCAGTTCAACGTGTAGGGAAAAAGATTACTAGGCCCCAAAGAATAAGGGGAACATCCTGTCTGCAATACCTTGCCCCTGCCCGCCCCTAAAGCACATTATCGTGTCACCAAGGGAAGCTCTGCTCAGAGCAGGACTTGGGAAGCCTGATGATCCTGTCGATATCAGCTCAAGGGAAAAAGATTGCCAACATTTTCACGGAGAAAGCAAGGTTTAATTCAATGATCATATTGCCTTCTTGGCAAAATCGCAAGCTGTGCCTAATCTCCCGGATCCCAATTGTTCTAGTACCCTAACATCCAAATACCCCTATGTCACACTCAGGGGTCCTGCGTACCATCTGTGTCATGCCCAGCGGTACAAAAGAAGCAAACCTCTCACTTTTTTCAAATACCACCAGTGTTAAAAACAGGTGGCTTGAAAAAAAAACAGGATAGCCTAATTAGATTGAGATGTGGGCCCTATGTCATACCCAGAGCCTATATGTACCGACTGCATCATGCCCAGCGGTCCAAGCAAAGGTACCTCTTAAATCAGAGAGTGGGCCCTATGTCACATCCAGAACCTTTTGCATACTATCTGAGTCGCACCCATTGGTCCAAGAAGCCAGCAACCCAAAAAACCCTGCATCTCATTCAGGGGTCAAGATCACCGTCTGTATTATACCCAGCAGTCCAAGGGATCACCCTTCCCAATGCTGACAATCAAGAAAGTGACATCCACGGATTATGCTTTTTCCTAGCTTGCTACAAGCCAAATGCTAGTACTAAGAATCTGATTTACTTTATTACCCTTGTGATGGGAGCTTTAGGATGGAGCTCCAACCCACAGATTCAGCAGAACTTCCAATCAATTGCGGCGTGTGCTCACCTTTCTTGTTGCGAGAATAAATCTGTCCGTGTGGAGTTACCGTCCTTTGGTTGCAGTTGGGTCCAAAAAAACAATCAGCTGCTGGCTGGCTCACCAAAATGTTCCTCAAAATTAGAGTTTACCTTAAAAAACAAAAGACAAGAGGCCTCTGGCAAAACAGGAAACAGTTCATTTAATTAAACATTACACTCAAGAGAGCAGTCACAGAACCGGGTTCTGAAGACTGTTTCTTGGTGTACATCAGATTGATGCAAGTTTTATACATTTCTCTGGGTGCAAATAAATTATAAAAATGTGAACAGTTGTCACAGAGTCGGAGATACAATTACAAATAGGGATTGCAGGTGGACCTCGATCTGACGTGGACACAATGTGGGCCAGCGAGTACGTGTTCAGGTGTCTGGTCTGAGGGGCGCATGAATTTACCTTAAAAAAAAAAAAAAGACAAAATGCCTTTGGCAAAAGAGGGAAGGGTTCATTTAATTAAACAATAAGGGTGGGAGAGCAGTTACAGAACTGGGGTCTGAGGACTTTCTCACAGTGTACATGAGACTGAAGCAAGTTTTATACATTTCTCTGGGTGCTATAGAACTATAAAAATGTGAACATTTGTCATGGAGTCAGAGATACAATTTCAGATAGGGAATGCAGATGGTCCTCGACCTAATGTGGGTACAATGTGGGCCAGTGAGTACGAGTCCAGATGTTGGGCCTGAGGGGCGAGTGGTCACTGCATGCGCTGTGTGTGCTGTGCCCTGATTGATTAAGTGTACATAGCTATATGTGGCATCTAACTTTATATTGTTTTGGGAATGCATGCATCTTTCTGGTCATGTGCCTTTTATTGGGGCCAATCTCTGGGGACTATTGCAATTTTGCTGCCTATCTATGAGATCTGGTCTAAGTTTCCCTGTTTGTGCATTTGGCTGCTGGCTAAGTGTTACCCCACTTGTGCTCTGCCAGTCATTAGCCTTCAGGCCTGGATCTCAGAGCCTGCCTGGCCACGTACCTACATGATGGGGATGACGAAGAGTTCATGGTAGGAGAATCTAACAGTGGTGATGCAACTTCGCTTCTACTGACTCTAGGTGAGTGTGACAGGGAGTGGGGTTCCCCCCAAGTAGAAGTCCTGGTTATGGAGTGTGAAGACATCCCAGAAGAGTGTGGGTTGAGTGTCAGGGACAGTCAGGTACTGTCTCACCAGTCTCAGGAGGGTGATGTGGGGTGCTTTTTCAAGGCAGAAACACTGGATGGTTGGGTGAAGGGTAGTTTGGTTAATTCATGTAAGGGGTTGTGTGATGTAATTGCTGGAGAGCATATGTCTAGTCCTTATTTTCCAGAGCTAGCTACACCAACACCAGGTGGAGTGTGAGTTCTCTGACCCCAGGGAGCTTACAATGGAGTCAGACTTCTGGGTGAGTACCAGAGAGTCTGAAGAGGCATTTGGGGGGTGCTCCTGAGAGGAGTGGTCTAGGTATTTCCCAACAAGGTGAGGTGGGGAAGGATTGTAGTACCCCAGGCAGGTCCCAGTGTAGTGGAATGGGTGAGGGTCCCCATGTCCAGTCTCAGAGGAGAGGGAATGGGAATGGGTTGAGGCCCAAGGTTCCCGAGATCCGGTCCCAGGTCCTGGAGGGTTCCAGGAGGGGAGCCTAGTCTGTACCATAGGGCCATCTGTTGAGGGAGACCCCACAGTGTCAGGAGAACTTAGGGGGTGGCTGTAGCCAGCGTCCCACCAGTTCTGGTGTCTGGCTGTACCACTCCTAGTGAAGGGGAGCAGAAGTCCAGACAGAAGATTGAGAGGGGGCTGTGGGTCCCAGTGGAGAACGTGGAGGGTCAGCTCTGAGAGTGGAGCCCCCAGGAATGACCTTGGTGAGGCCATTTCTGGGCTGGGGGGAATCCAGACTCTGTCAGATGGGCAGAGGTCAGGAGACCTGAGCCAGCCAGATTCTTGTGTGGCCCTGGGGGGGGTAAGTGTGCCCCCATGGAATTCCTGGTGCACCATGCAGTGGTTCAACTGCAGGGTGGTGACTCTGGGTTGGATGACCAGGTTCAGAGGGTAAACTCTGACCTGGTGGGGAGTAGGTATGCCCCCCAGTAAGTCCTGGGTTGCCAGGCGGGGGTCCCGTCTGTGGGCACAGACCCCGGACTTGAGGATCAGGTGCAGGGGGTAAGCCCTTACCTGAAGGTGCAATCTAAGGGTACAGACCCTGGATTGGAAGGCCAGGTCCAGGGTGTGCCCCTTGACCTGGAGGAAGGGGCTACTGCTAACAGTGCCCCTACCATGTTGTCTTCTGAGGGGGCCACTCCTAGTTGGGGGGTGCAGGACCCCAGAAGGGAGGGCAGGAGGCGGGAAGCCTCACACCTGGCCCTGGTCCAACCTGAAGGTACACACCCCAGGTTGGAGGACCAGTTGCAGGTTAACATACCTGCTCAGGTGGAAGAATTGTGCAGGACTGCTTCTACAAGCACCCTGACAATTTTTGTCTCTGGGGGTGCCGCTCCTGGAGGGAGGGTATGCAGCCCCAGAGGGGAGGACCGGGGTCAGGTTGTCATCCCTGACCTGGTGGAAGAGAGAGTGGTCAAAGGGTGCCAGGCACCTGGGGCTACCACCCCCCACTCTCTACAGTCACAGTGGTTGGAGAGGCCTAAGGTCGGGCTCTCATCCCTGACAGTTGTCAGGGGTCGCTGTGGCTTGCTGTCCTGGAGGACAGAGTCACCCCTTGGGGGGGACGAGAGTCACACCCCGGGAGTGGAGTGGGCAACACCACTGTGTTGGCCTTGGTGGTGCAATCTAACCCCTGGGATACCTCTGTGAGCAAATTAAAGTTAGGTGCTACACAGATAGGTATCTGCAGATGAGGAGAAGGGTTCCCCATGGGTTAGCTTAGTGGGCCCTGAGAGTATGGACAGGGGGATCCAACTGGGGTCAGGAAGGCGTAGAACTGAAACATGCCCCTGCTGTTGTGGGCCTGGGTCCTTGTTCTATCGCCCCAATCAGGGAAGTACATCAAGGTATTGATTGTTCTCCCCTGGCTTTAGGCTGGTAGGGCGTTGTGTTGGACTTTTTTTGCTTATGCATGGTCATCCCCAATCTTTTTTCCTCCTGCCTCCTATTTTTTCTGACCTGTTGCTGTTGGCTTTTGAACTCTGAGCACTTTACCACTGCTAACCAGTACAAAAGTGCATATGCTCTCTGTGTAAATTGTATGTAATTGGTTTCTCCATGATTGGCAGATTTGATTTACTAATAAGTTTCTAGTAAAGTGCACTAGAGGTGCCAGGGCCTGTAAATCAAATGCTAATAGTGGGCCTGCTGCACTGGCTGTGCCACCCACATGAGTAACTCTGTAATCCTGTCTCAGACCTGCCATTGCAGTGTCTGTGTGTGCAGTTTTAACTGTAAATTCGACTTGGCAAGTGTACCTACTTGCCAGGCCTAAACCTTCCCTTCCCTTTTCTTACATGTCAGACACCCCTAAGGTAGGCCATAGGTATCCCCAAGGGCAGAGGTGCAGTGTATGGTTAAGGTGGGGCATATAGTAATGTGTTTTATATGTCCTAACAGTGGAATATTGCTAAATTCGTTTTTCACTGTTGCAAGGCCTGTCCCTCTCATAGATTAACATGGGGGGCTACCTTTAAATCTGATTAATGTGTAGATTCCCCTTGGGAGCGGATGGACATGTGGAGTGTGGCGTTCCTGAGCTCACAATTTAAAAATACATCTTTTAGTAAAGTTGTTTTTAAGTTTGTGTGTTTGAAAATGGCATTTTCTTGCTTATACCATTTCTGTGACTCTGCCTGTTTGTGGATTCCCTGTCTGGGTCAGTTTGGCAGTTGGGCTGGTTGCACCTAACACTAAACAGTGACACAAAGTGAGCTGGGGTGTAGCCTGCATATCCTGATGAGCCATCTGTGCTAGGAGGGAGGGAATGAGTTATCACTTACACCTGAAAGGGCTGTGCCTGCCTTCACACAATGCAGTCTCCAACCCCCTGGTGAGTGTCTGGGGCCTGGCCTGGGCAAGGCAGGATTTCACATTCAAAAGAGACATTACTTTGAAGTAGGCCTACTTCAAAGGAGAAATTGGGTATAAGAAGGGCACCCAAACCACAGACTTTAGATCACTTCTGGAAATCAAGATGAACCTCTGCCTGGAGAAGAGCTGAAGAGCTGAGAAGTGCTGCCCTGCCTGTGCCTGTGCTTTGTGGAGCTACCCTGCAGTTGCTGCTTCTGCCTGTGCAAGGGGACAAAGACTGGACTTTATGGTATATTCCTGCTTGAGAAGGACTCTCCAAGGGCTTTAACTGAGCTTGCCCCCTGTTTTGAAGTCTCAGGGCCATCAAAGACTTCCCTTACCAGCACCTGGACTCTCTGCTGAGACTCCTGCCCTGACAAGTGGTGCCCCATCCAGTCCCTGGGCCCTTAAAGGGAAAAGCTGGTGACAATTCAAGGAAATCAACTTCAGACGACTCCAGACCGACTGCGCTGCTGAATCCAGTGGCGCCACCTGCAACCGACTACGTGATCTTCGCTGGAACGCGATGACCTTCGCAGGCCCGACAGTGCTGCAGCCCCGCCGAAGTCCGCGACTCCGTGGAAGTCGCCGCACCACACTGTGACGACACCACTAGAAGTGCATGGACTCAATGTTTTGCACAGACGCCGCGATCCCCGACTTCGCACATTGGCTTGTTTCCATTCTTCACCAAGGTACTGTACCTGGGGGTCTACCTGACTCCGTGGCTGGCACCGCTGGTGTCGGATTGTTGGGAACGACTCCATAACGATGCCGTGTTAACACCTCATCGAAGCATTTTTGTGTTTCTAAGCGCTAATTTGGGATTTAATCTTTAAAAATTCATAACTCGACTTGTGCATTGTGGATTTCTGTTGTTTGGGTCTTGTTTTGTTTAGATACATATTTCCTATTTTTCTAAACCTGTGTTGTGTCATTTTGTAGTATTTTCATTAAGCTACTGTGTGTGTTGGTACTAATACTTTACACCTAGCACTCTGAAGTTAAGCCTACTGCTCTGCCAAGCTACCAAGTGGGTAAGCAGGGGTTAGCTGAGGGTGATTCTCTTTTACCATGACTAGAGTGAGGGTCCTTGCTTGAACAGGGGGTAACCAAAGACCCCATTTCTAACACACCCAAATACCCATACCCACCCAAACCCTATGGCCAGAACCACTATATATATATATATATATATATATATATATATATATATATATATATATATATATATGGTCCCCACTAGGTCGTTATAGTTAGGTCCTAGTTTCTATAAAAAAGTGCTTTTTGTTATGCTAATGACTTTGGTGCCGTTTGATGAATCTTCATGAAATTTTCCCAAACAATTGGTGCTCACTTCAGCTGCTGTCTGTAAAGCTTCAGGGTGATCCATCAAGCAGAGGCAGAGAAAAAGTGTGGTCTCAAAATGCAATTTAACCATTCATTTTTCCATAGGTATTTTAAACAGTGGTAGTTACCAAACCACTGGACGGAATTACACCAGATTTGGTAGAAAGGTAGCTCTAGGCCCAGGAAGAGCCCATTTTGTTATTTGGTATAAATCTATTCAGTAGCTTTAGAGAAATTAAAGAAAATCAAAATGTGTATATATAGGGAAGTGAAGGGTTTGCAAACCTTCCTGATCTTGTGCTGAGATCTGATTGGCTGCCAACACTTAAACCAGGAAGTGTTGGCAGCCATGTTCGGACTTGGCTTCAGCCAAGTCCCAGAAAAAAGTGTAAAAAAAACAAAAGGGGAGGGGGCAGGGTAGGGACTCCCTGACTCCTTAGGTCTGGTGCTGGGGTCCCAAAGGGCAACCCTTTCAGAGCAAAAAAAAAATGTAAAAAAATGTTGGTAGACATTGCGACGGATCCACAGTGTGGGTTCCTGCTGGGTGGTCTAGGTTCCGGAGGCATTGTTATTTTAATGTGGGGGGCTGCCCAGCCTCTCTGCTGCCTCGTGGACCGTCACCTCCCCCGGGGCTAAAAGCAAATTCAATACGGGCTACCCAAACCCCCCCATGCAGCCCTGGGGACCGCCACCTCCGTGGGCCATTATGATGGTGGGGATGTGGCTGCCCCACTGCCCCAGGGACCATCACCTCACTGGGGCTTACAAACAATATGATGGGGGCCACGTGGCCCTCCTGATGCCCTGGGGACCGCCACTTCCCTGGAGCTTTAATAAAAGATTGAAGGGGGGTCTATTTTGGCCCCTCAGCCCAGGGACCACCACTTCCTCGGGACAATGCTTGTCAGAGGGGGCCGATGGTCCCTCAGGGCCTCCTCCTGCTATGTCCTGGGGTGCTTGGTGGGAGCTGACAGCTGGCACTAAGCAAAATCAAACAAAGTCCCCTTTTTCCAAGAGAGAGCTTTCAAAAATATGCATGATAGGAAGGCAGAATAAAACATTGGTCCCACAAACAGGGAGCTGCTATAAAAAGCAGCTCCCTACTTGTGGGAGCAATGTTGGCCGCTACAGGACATGGGGAGCGACTAGGACTGTGGGGACCTTGAGGCTCCCCATGTGTCCTGTCACCTTCTCTAACTTACTTCCAGACTGTAGTGGGATGAAAGAGAGATTGTGAGAGAGAGAGAGAGAGAGAGAGATAGTCATTGCAATGGTCTTTCCATGGAAGACTATAATAATAAGTCGCCCATGCCATAATAGTTAAGCTGACAGACACTCTCACTGAAAGCTGAGGGTTCTAGTCCAGGTGTGTCTAGTCATTTTGATATTTTAATTTGTTTTAAACTTTTAAAGTTTATGGTTCATACTGAAAGGTGATCTCACTCTTTTTAATTGACAAATACTTTTTTATTTTCAATTTGTCCAGAAATATCTAATTCTAAGGATATCATTCACCAAAGCCTAAACAACTCACTTTCTCTCTCCCTCTCAATTTCTTTCTGTCTCTCAATTCCTCTTTTTAAATATCTTTCACCCATTCACATACTCACTCAAACCCTTCCAAATCCATTAACAGACTCACTGACTCACACACCTACTTACAGACCCACTCAGACTCTTGTGCACCCACTCACAGCCCCACTCACACCCTCATGCGCCCAGTCACAGACCCACTCAGACACTCACACACCCACTTACAGACCCACTCAGACTCTCACACACCCAGTGACAGACCCACTGAAACCATCCGCCACTTTCCCGGATCAATGGAAACTTGCAGAAATCAAGGCCCTCCTCAAGAATTCCAGAGTAGCTTGAATCAACTGAGCAACTTTGGATTCATCTCCCTGCTTCCCTATCCAACCAACATGCTTGACAAGGCCATCAACAAGCAACTCACAACCCATCTCTAACATCACCATCTTCTTGACAACACTCAATCGGGATTCACAAAGAACCACAGAACAAAAACAGCACTCATCAAGGCCATCAATATACTCAAATCATCTTGGACCAAGGAGAAAAAGCATCCCTCATTCTGTTCAACCTCTGCAGCCTTTGACACTGTCTTCCATAACACCCTCATAAGAAGACTCCGTGAGATTGGCATATAAGGATTCACTCTCACCTGGATCTGTTCCTTCCTCATGAGAAGAACCCAAAAAGTCAGGCTGCCACCCTTCACATCAGAGACCAAGAAATTGATATGCGGAGCCCCAAAAAGAATCGTCCCTCAGCCCCACCCATTTCAACATATACATGACTCACCAACATCTTCAGATATGAAGATAAGACTGTAATTTCCAATGCTGATGACACCCAACTCACCCTGGCAGACAAAACTTGACCATGGTAAGAGACTGGAATTGAACCAACTGCCTGCACCTTTACTCTGACAACTCCAACAAGACAGAAGTACTGGTCTTCGGAAACAATAACTTCCCCTAGGACTCCACCTGGTGGCTGTCGGAGCTAGGACCAACACCCATGCCCACAGACCACGCAAGGATCTAGAGATTATCCTTGCTGACAAGCTCAACATGACAGCTAAAGTCAATGCAGTGTGCACCTTTTGCTTCCTCACCCTATGCATGCTGTGAGAAATGTTCACATAGCTGCTTCAGAAAACCAGATGGACCATCATGCAAAAACTCATCACCAGCAGGCTGGATTACTGCAACACTCTCTACACCTGAATCTCCAAACAACTCCTACACAGACTTCGGACAATCTAGAACACTGTTGCAAGACTCATGCTCGATCTCCCATACCTCACCAACATCACACCGCACCTCAGGAAGATTCACTGTCTCCCAATTCACAAGTTCAGCCAATTCAAGCTTCTCACATACACATACAAAGTACTACAGACCACAGGGCCAGAGCAGCTGCATACACTTTCACCAACCGACCAGACACCTATTGTCTGCCTCACTCTCACTCACACACATTCCCCACATCTGCAAAAGAAGAACTGGAGTTCGCTCATGCTCCTACATTGCACCCAAGACATGAAACGTTCTCCCTTAGCACATCAGAACCTCCGCCTCACTTCTTGAGTGCTGCAAGAAGCTAAAGACCTGGCTCTTCGTGTAGGCATCTTGGGGACCACAAACCTACATACCTGTCCAAGTGTCTGGATACCCTCTCGGGTGATTAGTACACTAAACAAATCAATATAACATAACATTTATAAAAATCTTTTCCAAATTTAAGTGTTGTTCCCAAACATTAGATTAGTGCTCATATATATTTTAAAATCACATTTCATGACAGCAAATTCACAGGCAGAACATGTTCAGTTGCTAGAATGCCCTTATTGATATTTTTGCAAGCATGAGGAACACAGAGAGGAAATTAAATGGGTGTTTTTAGTGATCCACAGGTGCTCAAGATTTGATCTAGACAGGAAAGAAATTAAGAAGCAGGCTTGTCTTGAACCAGCAAAATTGGCTTTGGAAAAGATAGAAACCACAATGTGGACTTCGCTAGAAGTACCCAGTATTATATAGAACAGGTGAACAAACAAAGACTGTGCATCTTTACATGCTGCCAACCTTAGTTCTGGGAACAAAGAACCCACTACAAGAAGCAGCCTTCTCTACAGATGTTTACAATTGGACCTAAAATATGGACAAGCAAACAAAATTACATAGGGAAATTTGACATTGTGCCTGCAAGGGAGGCACTTCAGAACTAAGATTTCTTATGCAGACTTGAAATTAACTCCAGGATTAAATTAGATATCCTACTATGCTTCACTGTCAGTTCTTCCACTCCACACAGTAAACCTGACCTCTGCACCATTTACCTCTCAACTGCAATCATCTATCCTATCCCTTCTTGTTTGCACAACCCTCAGTAAACCACACTTGTGGGATACATTGCTTTGTAGCTGTTTACTTGTATACTTCACATGCATACATACCAACATACATACATACATAGATGTATTTCTAGGAGGAGAAAACAGAAAACTATTTTTCCTAGCGATACCTAACAGGGTATCTTGAAGGAAGCAAACTTTCCTAAAATCATCTGCAATAGAATCTAGAATAGAATTATTCCAGGTTCTGAGAAAAGAAACAACCTTTTGGCACTTCAGTTTCTGATACTGTAAAACATCTATCTTACCATTTTCTTACTGGGGAAAGTGTGCACTTGTGCAACCTCAGACTTCTCCCATATTGTTTCTTCATTGAGTTTCCTATAGTAAATATCAAACATATATCCTTATGCGAGGCATTCCTAAAGGATTCCTGTGTATTCCTCAAGTACCATGAGTTAATAAACAAAATTACACACACTATTTCCAAGGTGTTATATTCCAACCTTAGAGGACAACAAATAAAGAAACAGGTTGTGATGTGCAAAACAGATCCAGGGTTTCTTAAAAACACCAATAGACTTTCCTGGCTTCCACCTATTGAGATGTTCCTAAATTGTATTACTTATCAGCATGCTTTAAACCTGTTGGCTGACTCATTTGTGCCTTTCTTCCAGCTCCAGTGGGTATATCAGCAAAATAACTGATAATGGATCTAGGTCTATTAACTGGACCTGCAGCTATTTCTTTTGTGCACAACAAAGGCAGCTCCTTTAGCCAAGCATGCTAATTTAACAGAATGGTAAATGTTAAAACCTTGAACAAAAACCTTGAAGGTAAAAGAGTTAAAACCTGGAAAAAAATAGTTGTATGGATAATCTCTTTATAAGACCTTTATTTGTTTTTCTGCTTGTCATCTGAAATGCCAGTGAAATACAATCAAATTGAGTCTTGAATGCTTAACTGTTCTTTGTTAATACATGGAATTTAAGCCCCTTTAAATTTCATAAGTCACAAAATGTATTAGACCGATGTATGCTTGTGTTGGGAAATGACACTTTCAGCAGGGTTACCCCAGGCATTTTTGCCTTCCTTCTCTTTTTCTGACATTGTTTTTGTTGTCTTTTGAACTCTGTGCACTTCCTTACTGCTAACCAGTGCCAAAGCGCTTGTTCTCTCTCCTTAACATGTGGTAACATTGGCTTATTCACAAATGGCATATTTAATGTACTTGTACATTCCTAGTAAAGTGCACTACATGTGCCCAGGACCTGTAAATTAAATGGCACTAGTGGGCCTGCACTTATTGTGCCACCCACTTCATTATAGAGGCTGTGTGTGCACTTTTAAACCTGCTGCGTCCACCAGGAAAGTTAACCCTTTTGCCTGGCCCAAACCTTCCTTTTTTAATACATATAAGGCACCCCAAGGTCGGCACTAGATAGCCCAAGGGAAGGGTGCAGTGTATTTAAAAGTAGGGCATGCACTTTTAAATTTAGCATGTCCTAGTCGTGAAAACCTCTTAAATTCGTTTTTCAGTCCTACAAGGCCCATCTCACCCATAGAAGAACATTGGAATTGCCGTATTACATTTTAGAAGTGAAATTTCCAATTGGGAAAAGATGAGACACCCAAGTTTGGTGTCTCTGGAATCACAATTTAAAATCACAACTAATGCTGAAGTCAGATTTTAAATTGTAATCCTGAAAATACCACTTTTACAAAGTTCGCTTTTTCCTACTTTAATTGTCTAGTGCTTTGTGCCTGTCTGAATACACATCTGGTTAGGTGACAGCTGGGCTTTTATGCATGCATGCACTCTAGACAGCCACACACAAAGGGAGCTTAGGTGTGACTGATGGGCCATCCACATCCTGATGTCCCATCCTAGGTTGTATGGGAGGGAGGAGCTGACACTCACACCTAAATGGGCTGTTTCTTGATTCTACACAAAGGGCTGCTAAATCCCCTGTAGTGAGTCCAGAGCCAGGGAAGGAAGGGCAGGGACTCTGTGCACTTCAGAGTGCTCTATTTGAAGTCTCCCCCACTTAAAGACACCGCTGGGTATAAGATTTTGACTTCTGACCCTTCCAACTCCGTACACTTCTGGACTTGTGGATATTTTGCCAGGAAGAAGGACTGCTTTCCTGCTGAAAGAACTGTCACTTTGCTGTACTTTGGCCCTACTGTGCTGACCTGATGCCTGCTGCCCTCTTAGCCTGGTACTGAGAAGGACTGGATCTGAAACTCTTAACCCAGAACCAGAATGATTCCAAGGGCTTGCTGGCTTGCATTCTTCTTTCCGAAGTCTCAGGGACACAAAAGACTTCCAACATATCTGGTTTTGTAGCTCCTAAAATCAAGCTTTTGGGCTCTTTGCTACCACAAATGGGCCCACTTGCATCAGAACAGCACAGTTCACTTTCCACAGTGAGCATCGCCGCACAAGACCGTGAGGCTCCAGTCTGCCCATCCACAACTCCCGGCCGACACTTTGTGGTCAAAGACTTCCTCCAGTGATGCTCTTCTTCCTCCTGGCAAACGTCTATCCAGGGAACAGGACCCTTGGCTCAACTTTGAGAAGGTAAATCTCCACTGGGACTTGTCTGAGACTATATCCAACCCGTGTTCTATCATGGTCAGCCTGAACTTCTAGGTTTCACCTGGTCTAGCATGACCAGAGAGTCCTGGTTGCCGCTTAATGCTTTTAAGTGCTATTTTATTGTTTATTCTTTAAAAATTCATATCTCGACTTCTACTTATTGGATTTTTGTCATTATGTCCCATTTTACTCATAAAATTAAGCTCTATTTCTCTGACCAGATGTGGTGTCTTTTTGTATCATGTTTTCACTGTTTTACTGTTTGGAGTGTTGCACAAATACTTTACGCATTGCCTGTTAAGCTAAGCCTGCCTGTTAGATACCAAGCTACGAGAGGGTGAGCACAAGTTAATTTATGGTGTGCATCTGACTTCCCCTTCTTAGGATTGTGGTCCCTGCTTGACAGGTTGCAGACCTCTGCCAACCAGAAACCCGGTTTCTAACAGCTTTCATGTGGTAATTGGATGCCATGAACCTACCCAGAGTCAACAAGTTATTTTAGGGCTAGATTATTTGTAGATTGTTACTGCAATGTTGTGAAGTGTTCTTTAAAGAAGTGCATCTTCAATTCCTGAACTGGAGCCATGTTGGAGCTAACCTAATGCATATGTGAATGTTGCTCCACATCTTGGGTGCATAAGTGAAAAAGGTCTGCTGACTCTTTCTTTTTTCTTCTTCTTTTGTCTCCAGCCTGATGGTGCCTTGACTGTTTGTAAGCCAAAAGCCACCAAGGATGGCGAGCTTGCCAGACAGATATCTAAGGGTTCAAGTTGGAGTGACTTTTTAAATGATAGTGTGGGCTGGCAAAGGGAGCCAGCAGATTCCATTAGGATGGGGACGTTGAGATCATATTTCTTTAGACCCTGGATGAAACATGCCGCGTCATGTAGGATTTCCATAAGAAGGGGCAGTGTGGAGTGCGGGAAGTCAAGGCGCTGGGCATTTCCACCATCCAAATGCAGAGTTATAGAGCTATTTTAGTCATAGCCATTTTAAAAGCAGTAAATGGATGGATCATAATAAACAAAAATAGCCATCACCAGACTTATGATTCAAAGTAAATACATTTATTTCTAAAATCTGTCCAGCACTTAAAATGAGATTATTTAATGTTGAAACTGAGAAATAATTGTTTTTTTTATCACAAATGAATAGCTGAGAATAGGAATATGAGCCTTAATATAATTAAACTATTATAAGCAAAGATACATGAAATTAAGGTGGACATCTGTATTTGTGTGAAGTTGAAACTTTTACAGTTTGTGTAATTGTGCATTTTGTTGCCTTTATATAGCAACACGTCCAGGTGAATAGAATTTGCCTTCAGGCGACGGAATGTTGCAAACCAACCTATCAGCAGATACCGTTAAATACGGGTCGAAAAGATACTGGTTTCCAATTCTGATCCCTTTTGCAACCACTCTCTTCTTACATTTGGCCCTATTTTTGCAACAGCAAATGTCCTCCTAAATTTTATTTTCCTTTCAAAAAAACACAAAAATATTGCATTGCCTGATATGCACTATACTTGTTCTGCTGGTTTATTCTGTATGATTTATAGACCTGTTTGTTTTTTAAAAGAAAATTGAGCACCATGATTTCAGAAAGGAAAGTCCCGAACACCCTCTGTGTTTTTTAAATCTTTTTTGTTTCATTTTCTTTTCACAAGGAACAAGATTGTTGTTCTTGTGCTTGCACCTGTGTGAGGTATAGCTGTTCTTCACGGAGGACTGACCTTAATATTATGACATGCAGACTTGTCACTTGGCAGGCAAGATACGGTCATTTCCAGCTGTTGCCTCCATGGCTTGTGGCAAACTCAGCTATGGAGAGACAAAAAAGAATCTCATTAAGTTATTTATGCCTATGTGACGCATCCAAAGAAAGAGGAAGCCAGTATTTTGCTTTTCAAAATGTTTAGCAATTTGGGATCATGATTGTGTGAAGAATAGGCTGCTGAGAAAAAAATATTTGTATAATAAGAAGCATTATCAATATTGTGCACACATTTTCTTAACTGTTATAAATTGGTTAACAATTATCAAGATGTATTTGCATGTGGTCAGATATTACTTTTTAATATTTTACAACACATAATTTGGTTTATGTAACCTTAAACAATTTACTTAAATAAAATAGGTTTACTCAATTACCTGTTACAAATACAATAGATGCATTTGTGAAACGGGAAAGCACCAGTACAGGGTTGCAGGAAAAGCACCAGAAGGCAGTTTTACTAAGATTTTGCATCAGGGTTGCGTTACTTTTGTGGACGAGGCCGGATGCAAAATCATTTTTGTTATGTACTAAGCCAGCCACTTTGCAAAGCCTTGCATTGGGAAGGAGTTCGGGTGGTGGAGCATGGGCATTCCCATGCATCCACCAATGGATTTTGGCGCATTCCTAGATCTACCAATAGTTGTAAACCTGGGAATGCATCAAAATGCTATATCTTCCCCAGTGAGTTGTAACAAGAAAAACATCCTTATTTCTCCTTGTTGCTTCTCTTTGACACATGCTGTATTTTGCAGCACACATGGAAAGAGGAAAACACCATTAAGGGCTGTTTTAACAAGAAAAATGTCCCTTCCTGCTCAAAAACAATCCTTTTTGTAACACAGGCATCCTTGCACCATGGTGCAAGGTGCCTGAATTGGCGCTAAGTCGCACACCATGTGTTAGCACTAGGATGCAGCATAAATGTATCCTATCTTACTTGATATGGTGCATTTCTGCTGTCTTCCTTTCATGCATCACAGTGCAGTGAATGCAGCACAGCAACTTTGCTTGCTGCCCTACGTTGTGTGGAAAATTTGTCAATCTACCCCCATGATCATAGAGTGAGATGCCACCTGCAGACTGAAGTGTAGGTATACATCTGCAGGAGTAACTGCAAAAATAAGGTATCCATTGTGTATCTGAAATAATTAACTACTGTAAGCATATGGTGGAACAAGTCTATGTTTAAAATGAGCTAAGATGCTATTAAGAATTTCTATGAAGCTCTCAATGTCTAGGTGTGTAATGACTTAAAATGACACATCCCACATTTTGGAATTGGCATGTCTTACAGTGACAATGTTCAGAGTGCTATTTAACAATATAGGCTTAACGTAGGGATAGCAGATCATCTTACAATACCATATTTATAGAAACATGACTCTGGTATGAAGCTATATGTAGTATTATGAAACAAACATCAAATTCCAGAAGGAAGTGGATAAGCCATTAGATAGTATATTTGACAGGGAATTGATCACTTTAAGACAAATCAATTCCAGATAATCCAAACGTGCCTGTGTTTTATTTGGTACCAAATGTTCATAAGAACCCCGTGCATCCAGCTGACTGTGGAGTCATGGCTGGCACGGAATCTTTATTTCAACCAGTGGCAATATATATTGACTATTTTGTTTATCTATAGGTCTAGGGTTTTCTTAATGTTTTTCAAGCGTGCTGATGATATTCTTAACAAAATCCAGTGAACGTCCTTATCTTCATAACTTTTGTGATTTACATTGGATAGACACAATCTTTATACAATGCTCCCAATGTTGGGGATTGAAAGGCGTAAAATGATATTAAAAAATCCTACTCACAAGCAAATAAGGTTTTGTGATAGAGCTTCTGGATCCCATTTCAAATTACAATTACCTGTCCTTTCACCCTGCACTCGTACACAATTTGCTGCCTAGCACCAATGCAGGCACCCTTGCACCGTGGTGCAAGGGTGTCTGCGTTGCATGCAGAATTGTGTTTGTGCTGGAAGGGGCTCGTTCCTGCACAAAACAACCCAGAGAAGCAACGAAAACTATTTCTCATTCTTATGCCACCCCTGGGAGGCATGAGATTTTGGGGCTGCCCCAGGTTTACGTGATTAAGTAAGTCTGGAGCAGCGTCAAAACCCTTTGGTGTTGTGTGGGAAAACCCACTGAAATGCCCAAGAAACGACCTCCTGACGCAAAGTAAGGCAACTCAGCAACTTGCACTGCTTTGTCTTACTCCATATCTCTGAGGTCATGAAAAGTCATGTAAAGCGGTTTTGCTTGACCTCACAGAAGCTTTTGCTACTGGAACATCATAAAAGAGACTCTCTGGCGGGGAAGCCTCTCATAAGTACACCCCTATATGTGTTGATTTAATTAGGATTTTCTTCTTGACAATGAACACAATTTAGTGAAAGACAGGTGGGAATTTCCAATCACTATTAAAGAACCATTAGCAGTGTTATGGTATTTTGTTTTATGACACTTTGTATTATTTTATTTTATGTATGAATATATATACATGTATGCAAAAAAAAGTCATTTTGTAGCATTGAAAGCATGATTTATTCTTGAAAGATGATGGCAAGGTCACAGATTTCTTGCGTAATTTCATGTAGCATAATCACGCAAATGTACTTCAGAATTCAGCTGTATTTAGTGCTATTTTCTTAGTGCAAAAATGCCTCCACTAAGGAATAGAGCTAAATGCAACAGAACATGAATTCCGAATGCAAGCAGATGCTCATGGTAGCTAAATGTGTACTTTCCACCAACTTACTCCCAGAATTTAGCGCTAGTTTCTAAGCGTAAAATGTACCTTTGCGTCCAAGATGAATGTGAAGATGCATTTTGAGCCAAGAAATCAGCTCCAAATGCAGCAGAACATAAACAGTAGTGAGAGCAGACATTCATCCTCATTAAATGTGATCTTATTGTAGGATGTTTTCCCTCAGATTACTATTAATTAAATGAGAGGACATAATCATGATATCATTGGTAACTCTGCATCAAAGCATAATGCGGAATTACTGAAATCACTGCAATTACTATGGCCTAATTGAAATTACTTCAAGGCTTAGTTGGAGGCCAAGCCAGTCCATTATTCAGTTACAAACAATATCTGTAATGTTATGCTAAAAACACTGTAATGACTGCATGGTTCTACAGAGGCCAATCGTTCACTAAGGCACATTCCAGAGAGGGTCTGCCTTTGTTTTAAGGAAAGCCAGAACCAAATATTAGGTGAAAACCAACATTTATATTCAAATAGGAACCACTTTATCACCTCTCAGAGGAACACAAAAACTCACAGAAAATGGTCTGTCTGTTATTCTGATTGTCCAAGGAGTGAACCGCTTCTCCTGATTGAGAGGCTGCATGTTTGGCGCTGGGCACAACTATGCGGGCAAAGGAATCAGGTGAAACCTGTGATTCCAGTTAAAGGGATCCCTCAACATTTACACCTATGCTTTTCAGAGAATGTGGTTTAGGACATGGGCTAAAGTCTAATGGCCATGAGAAGGAGAGTAAAAAATATGAGTTCTCTACTACATCTAGAATCTGTTTTTGTGTGTTGAGTTTAAATCAGTGTAGCCCCATCCAATCTCTGACTTCATAAAAGCAGTCCTGAAGAACAAGATCATCTTCTGTATGGCCGCATGGTCTAAACATCTGTTGAGTATCATCAGAATACATGTCCAATTGAAGTCATCATCATTATCATTATCAGCTTTATTTCGGTAATAAAAATACCATAAAAGCACATCCCACAATACACATATCAACATAAATAAAACCATAAATTAAAAACATTCTGCCTATAAAATATAAAATATACAGAGCAGGAAATACAATATTATTAGAAAGTAAAAAAAAATACAAGCATATTAGCAATTAATATCAGACAGTCTCTATAAAAAAAAGCGTTTCCATTATTTTCTGTGAGCATACACTTATTCAAAAGGTGCCTCTATACGTTTTGCTTTTACATGCCAAATCGTATCTAAAAATCTAGCTAGCGCACTTACCACTATGCCATGGGTATTTGTTTTGCATATCCTAAGTGCTAAAGACGATTATTAAAGCCCATGGATCTGCAAAGGGGTATAACACATTGCATCCGTTGCTTATCGTAAGCCTGACAATAAAATACTACATGCACAATACATTCTGGTGAGCCACAGCCCATAGGGCATAAATCATGTTGAGGATCCTGTTGAGACCATTTACAGGTAAAACTGCGTAGTGGTAGCGATCCCAGCCTAAACCTAATATAAAGTGCACGTGCTCGAGGGGATATAATCAGATCCATCTAATTTTCGAATTCATAGTGGCATTTGACTGACATAAACTTATCCGTCAAGCTGAGCGGAGACACCTCAGCCAAATTACCTACTTTCAATTTTAACCAGTATCCATCCTTGACAATTTGCGCCACATTTTTGGGAAGACCACATGGGGCTGACCAGAAATGGGCCAATCCTAAATTAGTCAAACTATCTTCAACGTGGATGCAACATGGGATTTTCCTTGTGGTATTTCTGCTAATCAGGCCGTTCAAACATATCCTAAAAGGTCTAAAAATGTCCGTGGACCATATCCTAATCCAGTACAGTATTGGTCTTAAAGCAGCAATATGTGCAATAGAATCTAAATTCAGGTCCATCCGGACAGGCAACGTGGGAGAGCTAGTGGGTATTTTGAGCAAAGCCTTTATAAATGAGTTTTCAGTAAGCTGTAGGTCCCTCAAGTTGCCATGCCTCCATAGCTCTGCTCCATGCATGGCACTCCCTCTTGCTTGTATTTTATATATTTCCATTGCAGGAGAAATAGCAAATCTAGAAGACCTATTGGCAAATCTCAAGACGCCACCTGAATTCTGCTTCAATCTCATATGAGCCTTTGATAATTGGGCCTGCCACCTATGCGTATCCTCTAATCTAACCCCCAGATAATCAAAATCAGTGACTCTCTCCAGGACTTCCCCTTCCATTACAATTACCTTCCTTACTGTGCATTTTATGTCACCAAAGATCATGTATTTAGTTTTCGTGGAGTTGACTTCGACACCATAGTCTTTACAGAAAGACGTAAACTTCACAAGTAAGTTTGTGAGACCAGAAGCAGTTTGTGATAGTAGTAAAGTGTCATCCACGAAGAGCGGACATGGGGTTTTTACCCCATCTAGTTTGGGTGCATCATTATCGCAGGCAAGTAAGTAAGGTATGCATGTGTTAATAAATATTAAAAACAATGTCGGAGCCAAGACGCACCCCTGCCTCACCCCCCTTGTGATCGGAATTTCACTTGTTACCTCCCCATTTACTCCCCATCTTATTTTTGCAATGCTCTCAGTGTATAAACTTTTAATTATGTTTAATAAGGGACTCGGGAATCCGACTCCATCCAGCACCTCCCACAGCTTGTAACGCAGGACCAAGTCAAATGCAGATTTAAGGTCCACAAAGGCCACATAGAGGTTCCCTCCATCCAGATCCACAGACTTCTATTTAATCATAAGGAACCTAAATATCTGGTCGATTGTGCTAACTTTCTGCCTGAATCCTGCTTGGAGGTCACTGAGGACTTGAGACTATCCTAACCATTCCTTAATCATTATCAGGACCTGGTAGCAGAATACTTTTTGAAGATTGTCCAAAAGGCTGATTGGCCTATAATTTTCCAGGGTGGCCCTACTCCTCTTTTTATAGATAGGTACAATAATTGAGCCATTCCAGGAGCGAGGGTAAATTCCACTAGCCAAGACCGCGTTTGATACATTATTAACATATGGGCCCCATATATCTAAATCAGATCTATATAGGTCGGCAGGTATGCCGTCTAGACCAAGGGCTTTTCCTGGCTTTTGGGCCATAATGGCCATTTTGGATTTATTCAACGAGAACGGAGTAAGACTATTATTAGTGGGGGGATCTATTCTAGGCACTACACTATCAGCAGCTTCATGCAGCTTTGTGAAGTGGGCCACCCAATTTTCTGATGAAATATGACAGTCAGGTCTAAAATTATGGTTTCGTCCGTTAGAAGCCACCAGGGACCAGAAATGTTTTGATTGCTTTTCCTTGGCCGCTACCAGCAATTCCTGCCAGGACTCTGCTTCCCAATTGTTTTTGCAGGTCCTTAATGTTAAGGCGCACTCGCGCCTAGCGTTAGTTATCAAAGATCTATTGTTAGATTTGATTGCCTAAATCAAACCACTCTTGGACTCCCTGCACGCTTTACCAAACCACCTATGATGGGAACCCACTAGTGGGCGTTTCGATTCTTTAATAGTTCTACGAAAGAGTTCCCTCAAAGTAGAAAATAGATTAATCTGCAGACTGATGATGTTGTTTGGGGAATATAAGCAAGTGTTGTCCACTAGTTGATGGTTTGAGACTAAGTCATGCATGGTCCCCACAATTTTCTTGAATTTTTAAAACAATCTCATTTCAAGGTGCGCTTGTTGGAAGAGACTACTAAGGGTAATGAGATTCCCTTACTTGGTTTCATGACTGTTCTTTTAGCAGTGAGGCCATCATATGTGACTAAGATTGGAGCATGATCACTGTTGTACTAATTTCCTACACAAATATACTGGATAATGTTCCAAATCCTCACATCAATTACCACATAATCCAGTATGCTACTGTAAAGCCTTCTAAAAAATGTGGGTTTAGCGGGGGTATCCGAGGGAAAACGCCCATTCCCTGGGCGGAGGCCATACATTATCATGAAATGTGTAATCTGAAGCGCCCTGGCACTTAATTTAACCTGTTTCTTCAAGGAAGAGAAGGGAGGAATATTCCATGATGCATCTTCTAACTGCGTAACCTCAGAGAATACACGATTTGGTTCAAGCGTCACATTTAAGTCCCCAGCAACAAAAATAAAATGCAATGATATATAATCTGCCACTAAGGCATTCAACACCTGAAAAGTTTTGGACAATTGGTTCGGTGGACCTGGTCTGTTGTAAACATTAACACACAACAAGGAAAACTCACATTTTGGCTGTATAGATAAAGCCAATATGTCCTCTGAGGCCACTGGAATTTCTCTAATCATTCCAGATCTGAAATCCTTATCCATGTAACAAGCCCCCCCGCCGCTCTCCCCGCCAAGGAAGGTCTAGCTTCCTTACAATAAGAATTAAAGCCTTGTCTAAAAACGTTGGTTGTCGACCACGTTTCCTGAAACAAACATATACCAAATTTGTCAATGAACCCCCCCCAATCTGGGTCGGCTAATTTATTGCAAATTCCAGCCAAATTCCATGTCAAGAGCTTTGAAGTTAAAAACTCCTGAGTTTCAGTAGCCTTCCTCTGAGGTGACCGGCTACACAGGCTAACATTAGGGTTTCTGGAGGGAAGATTGACCAATGGTATATCTGTAAAAGCCAAAAGGGATCCCTCCAACCCAAAAGAGGAGAACTCTGGGTCTAACGTCCCTTCTGCCAGCGAGTTTGTATAACAAAAGGACCCTCTATTGTTCCAATCAAGGGGAAGTCAATCAATAACTGCAGCCACGGACGCTTGTGCAGGCCTCCTTGGAGTAAACAACACATTCTGGGAGGCGCGCTTCTGTTTGTTGGATATGTCCGGGGTTTACTTTGTGGCAGGTAAGTTCAACCTTGTCGGAGAATCCTCTGCAGGCCAACAGCTTTTAAAACAAATATTTGATCCATTTTGCAAGGGATTCCGCATTTCCAAAGACAAAAGGCCCCTTACCAACTCCGGGGTAGTTAATACTAGCTTTATTGTATCCAAGTGTCCCTCAGACTCAGTATGACGCTGAGCAGATAGTATGTCTGAATGTATGACGTAGCCACATTGCCTAGTATGCCGAATCCAGTGTGTAACATTGTTTATAAGGGACGCCCTATCTCATGGTGCTAAAGGTGGGACTCTGTACTTAAAAATTGAATACCCGCTGCCCCTGGGCTGGTGAAGGGTTTGAATGGATGGTAATTCCCTTGCAAAAACTGCACGTGGTCGAGAAGGCTTTGGAACTCCAGAATACATTTTTGTGCTGGGATGGCTGTTGGAATCAGTCTGTGGACCTATGATAATCTGATTGGGGATACTATGAGCACAAGGTAAAGTCTTTTTCCTGAAAACAGGTTCTTTATAAGAGCCAATACTAAAATTTGACTTTGACTTATTCATGGTAGAAGTTTCCCTATAGGTACTTTTAGAGCTGAGTAAAGTCAGAACCTTCACTATTGAAGTTTTCAAGACTTTTACTTCTTCCTTTAACTCTACAACAAGGATTATCAAGTGCTCCTGAGAGTGAGATATAATGGAGTAGGGGTTTGCATGTTGTGCATTGGAATGACCCGGATCTTCCGATTGGCCCTGTGGCTCCAATAAAGAAAAGCGATTGGAACAAGGGATATCATAGACAGACACACTTCCTGGTGGAGTTTTCTCTGGCCTTGCCTGGACTCCACGTAAACCCCTAGTGCTTGTAATTAATCCTTCTGCCTGAGAGGGCCAAGACCTCGTAGTAACAACACTAGCAGGATTATTTCCCTTATCGCAAGGTTTGAGAAAAGATGTAAGAGAGCCATTTTTCAATCGCTTCTGGGGGCCTTTGTCTTTTTTTGACAGCAGAGTTTCCATTTCCTCAATTAGGTTATCAATTTCATCCGTCACACAACTAGATGAAGTGCGTGGTGCTTGATGCAATATAGGAATTTTGGTCTGTACAATGCCCCCTGGCAGGCTGCTACTAGCCTTACGCTTCCCCATTAAGGCAGGTCACCGTAGCAATCAGAGCAGCTATATGTCTAATGGCAGTATAAATAATTACGCAAAAATTCAGTATATTGGTGGGGAACTCCTACCTCAGAACCACGAGGGGTGGCCCAGCCCAGCCTCCTGTCGGTCTCTGACGGGCACAGATGAGATGTAGCCAGTCCCCAGCAAGTGCGGGTATCCTGGGACTGGAAGTCCCTTGTCAGTGGTCACGGTGGTCACGGTGGCAGGAGAGCAGCAGAAGGAAAAAAGCTGCGGGGCACCGCGGCGCGCTTATGAGCGCCCGTGAGATGTAGCCAGCCCCCGGCAAGTGCAGGGTATCCTGGGACTGGAAGTCCATCATCAGTGGTCACGTTGGCAGGAGAGCAGCATTGAAGTTAATGTGACTGTACTGTAGAAGCAAGTAGTCTAGCTAAGAGATTAAATAAGTGAGGTAAAATAGAAGAACCCTGTAGAATGCCATAATTGATTTACTGAGCGAAGGAAAAGGGCAATCAAGAGCCACTTGTGTTCTCTCACAAAATGTGAAAACCATTCCTTAGTTATCACTCAAATACTAATTATGCACTCTTCATTTAGCAAAAAGGCATACTGAACAGTGTCAAATGCGGCAGGCAGCTCAACTAAAATCAAGGCACTGGCACTTAGCATCTGGAGTCAAGAACTGGTTGTAAAGAACCTCAATGATGATGGAGTTCGTGCCTCTATTATTCCGGGAATCCTGCTTTAGCAATATTTAGTATTTCATTGAGTTGACAAAATGAACAAAAGAGCTTGGGTACCATATATATGAGCATTTTGGCAGCTGCAGTGAGGAGAGTGATCAGTCAATAGTTGTGCTAGATGGATCTAATCCAGATTTCTTTAGATGAGCCAGTTTTTGAAAGAAGTCACGTAACTGAAGTAAAAAGAGAAAGCCAAAATGTCACATAGGGGAAGCATCAGAATACCTTTGAGCACAGGAAGACAATGAATTGGCATAGGAAGACAATGAATTGACATAGGACTAAGTGCCCACCTTACAGTACTCCAGCAGAGTAGTTTAGAAGGTGGTACAGTTGAAAAATGATTTTCTTTCTTTTCACAATAGTAAAATGTTCATTACTGTTTATAGCAACTCTTTATTGGAATTTTACAGGTTCACAACTGTGTCTTTGGCTCTTACAGTAATGTCTTTTAAAAGAGTCACTTGCCCATGGTGAGTATTTGATTATTTTTTTCCAATCAATCTCCTGGTGCCAAAGATAAAGAATCAAGAGGTAATGTAATGGACCCGTGGTCTTGGACTTCTCAAATTCCGCTCCTTTTACTTTTCTTGACTTTAATTCTCCCCAAATAGAAGGCCTTCAACAATCACTTCTGACTAGGGCCCATATTTATGGTAAAATGACGGAGCGCGATGCTGTGCCAAAATTGGCAGCGCCGCGCTCTGTCATTTTCACAACACACGGATGCACCGTATTTACGTGAATACAGCACACTCCTGTGTTGTCCCCTGTGCTGGCGCTAAATTTAGCTGCCAGCGTCAATGCAGGTATACTTGCACCATTGTGCAAGCGTGTCTGCTTAGAGGGGTGTGATTGTTTATATGCGGGAAGGTGTACCTTCCTGCACAGAAACAATCACTAATGGCGCTTTGGCAACTCTGTGTGTGCTGCAAAGTGCAGCACACACAGAAGTGCCAAAGCACCATTTCAAATGATTGTTTATGTGCAGTAAGGGACACCTTCCCGCACATAAACAATAATTTCTGGCATTTTGCTCTTTCCATGCGTGCTGCAGAATGCAGCATGCATAGAAAAAGCAAAAAACGAGGAGGAATAAAAGTATTCCATGTCGTTGCCCCTTGCTAACGGCACCACTGGGGGTGGCGTTAGATTTTGGAGCTACCTCAGGGTTACGAAATCTTGTAAATCTGAGGCAGCGTCAAAATGCAATGGGATGGGTGTTGCTGTGGCACGCCCACAGCAACACCCTTTGCACGCCCCTCTGACGTAGAATACTGCATCGGAGGGGGCCATATTTACAAAGAAGCGTAACGCCACAAAACGTAGCATTACACCTCTTTGTAAATATGGCGCTAGGGGACTATAAATATAACCCTGTGTATTTGGCAAAGAGCAATCTGAACTCATTCAGGGAGGTCACCTGCACTCTTATTTCTGACCAGTGAAATTGCGCTTGGAATGTAGTCCTAAAACTGACATATTTTACACAATTAGCCAATATCAGAATAAAGTTCAGAAATTAGCTAGCATAAACCTAATCAGTTCTTAAGTTAAAAGAGTCTAATTATAAAGTTAAATAACATTTCCACATGGGACTGCTCAGTTTGGAAGCCAAGAAAGCTCTAAAAGAATACAAAAAATAAAAGACAACCATAGGGTCTGTTGCTGCAGAAACTAGCAAATAGCTGGCATGAATCTAAGAAAATTCATATGAAAGTATGGCACACATCGTAGGCAAGAAGCATTCTAAATTTCCAGAGAAGTGGAGAAGAACCCGCTTGACAAAGCGTGAACTGTATCATAGGACTGTACTCTCAAAGAGACATGAAATAGACCAATCAACATCACAGAAATTGTGTTGCATACAACAGGCTATCTTGGGTAATGCCTAAATTATTGTTAATTAATGATCCTTTCACCCCCAAAGCAAGAGAAGTGGCATTGCCCTTTTAAAGCAAATGAAACAATAAACAATTTTAAAATGAACAGAAATACAGTTATGACAGCAGGAAGCAACGGCCTTGATTATTGCAACGTAAAAGAACATCCCAACACAGTTTCCAGCAAAAGCACAGTGATTCATACAGTACAAGTCAATCCCATTTCGCCTTATCAAAAGGAAAAATACAGACGATGAAAAAACATATATGTAGGAAACTTGTTTGTGCAACTTTAAAAGCCATGTTTACTTCATCTTTCGGTACAACAGGCCAAAGACCCACTAAATTAATTTTGCTTCTTAGTTATTCTAACTTAAACACAAGGAAATAAACACTTCTATCTGTAAAAACACACAGTGAATGCATCCGTTCCTTTTGCTAAGGTGTATTTTGACTTGCTGGGCTATACCCAGAGGATTTTGTGAATCTTGGAATGTCAATATGAGGGATCCTAAACATTGATTTCTGCCAGGCATGCGGGCTAGTGTTGTTTTGAAAACAGTGCTGGGACTGCTGAGCTCTTGTTGAGCATGCCTATGAGTTTTAGAAGCCGTGTTACCTTTGTGTTCAGGGATGAGTTTTCCAACCTGCACTGTTAAAGTGCTTCCTCCACATTGTAGGGAAAAACAAGCACAGCAAAATATTTTGTCATTTAAATTAGTTACATTAGAGTGTGCGGGTGATACATCAGTGCGCCAATACAGGTTTCAGGCCTAGATGGTTCTAATTTCACTTAACTGTAGATATTCTAACTTTAAAAATTGATGATAGTGACCCTGGGGCCGAATTATGAACACCTATTTCCGTGCAGAGGCTCGGAAGATGTTTATGCAACAGGTTTCTCTTAAATTACTGTCTGCAGCAAATTCATTAACTGAGTAAACACGAGTTATCAGAATGAGTAAATCGATCTTTTCGGAGCCTGCATACAGTTGCTAAAGATGTTCATAATATGGCCCATGATCCTTCTGTTCCCTTAGGTACTGGGGGGCATATTTATGCGGATGGTCACACAGTGTAGTACAGCAAGGCACTGCACTGTGTGACAGGGAAAGGGCAGGAATGTGCCGTATTCAAAAGAATGTGGTGCATTCCTGCCTTTTGCCCGCTGCTGGAACACTTTTGGCTGCCTAGCACCAACCAAGGTACCCTTGCAAGGGTTCCTCGTTCCGTGCAGAATTGTTTGTGTGCAGGAAGGGGCACCTTCCCGCACAAAAACAATCCCCTGAGGTTTTTCCTCTTTCTATGTGAGAAAAAAAATATTTCTCCTTGTTGCACCTCTCCTGGGGAGGGGTATCTTTTTTGTGCATTCCTAGGTTTACCAGTTCTGGTAAACCAGTAATGGGTCAAAACCCATTGGAGTTGTGTGGGAACACTCACACAACGTACATGGGATGCGTCCCTAGCACAGAGTAAGGCAACACAGTGATTTGTGCTGCATTGTTTTACTCCAAATTTAAGGAGCCTCTCAGGGCCGCGCAGAACGGCCTTGCGTGGGTTCATAAATCTCACTTAAGGTTTGCATCTCACATGTTCCACTTTGCATGGGGCAAAGGTGCCACAAACTGGATCATAAATATGGCCCATACTTCTTACAACATCAGGAGGTAAGACTATGGACAAGAAAGTTGTGTGCCACTCTTTATGACCCACACTCAGTAAAAGAGAATTATATCATGGCAGTGTTGTTTGTCAAGACCTTTGACCTAGCTCAGAGTTCTACTGTGGACCTTCTACCCACTACATATCAGATTGCAGAGAACAGTGAGCAGCAGCCAGATAAACTAAGTAAAGAAAACAAGGTTAGACATATGGGCTACACATGTACTGGCTTTACATCAGAGGCTACGCTTATTTTTCTTCATATTCTTAGCCCCTTTGCTACAAATTTTATCACTGATTTTTGCTTTGCATGTGGAAGTGCTACTGGATTGATGTCTGAATACTCTTTCTTGGCTCTTTCCATTTCTCTGATGTCAGGTGAAGTTAGCTGCCTTACTATTTACTTCAATATTAATCTTCATCTTAAACCAAGATCAACAAGATTCTCAAGAATATTTTTTACCATTTGCTCTTATCTGTGACCTCACTATGGAGACACTTGACACCTATCACATGTACTTTTCCATCCATGGGGGCACTGTTTTTATTGGGACTCAGCAGTCGCTCTCCGCGATGAAATGTTCTTAAATTTGGAGTTTATCATTGACAAATAAAGTTGCAGTTTATTAATTAAAAAGGTTGCCTATTAGGTAATTATCTTATTAAAGTAAATTTCCAAGTGAAAACGTAAAATCCAAAACATGGCTGCCCCTGCTGTGAGCAGCGTTTCAAACAGTGGTCACTGCAAAATGTGTACATTTGTAAAGAGTCACTTTCATAATTCTATGTAACAAAAAAATATATGGAGATATTTGACATGTTCATTTAATTACCTTAACATCTTCTGTGGTACATAGTATTACCTATACTTCTAACAACCAATGCATAAGAAGCCCATGAGAAACGTATTGGTATGAACATCTGAACACATCTTTGTGATCAAAAAGAAGGCTACGAACTATGTGATCACACAACACGTTGTGTGCAGGTTGATATCAAAGAACTATTAGGAAAAAAACAAAAAAAACAATCTTGAAATTATCTTAATTATTTCTGGGAGGTAGGAGCAAAACATTTGTATTACTGACCTTTCTGAACTAAATAAACTAATAATTGCTGCTTTTCTACCACATCTCATAACTGTAATCTTGGTCACTATGTAAGGTGGCTATGCACACAAAGCTGTAACAGTTATCACTTTGCAAAATCCCATATCATTTACAAGAGCACATGTGTCAAGACCATGTGTAAAGACTGCAGTCACAGTAAATGTGAAAACCAGGGGCCATACTTAAAAGTCCCGTGGCGCACGGCGGAGCAGCAAGTGTCTTGCTGTGCTGCCTGCTTCAGCTGGAAAGGGCAGAAATGTGCCGTATCTATAAGATACTCTGCATTTCTGTCCTTTACCCCTGCGCTGGTGCACAAATAGCTGCCATGCACCAATGCAGGCACCCTTGCCTGCATTGTGGGGATGCTTGTTTTTGAAAGGGAGAACTTCTTGCACAAAAACAATTAATGGTAGCGAATTCTTCCTTCTATTTGTGCTGCAGCACACATTAAAAGAATAAAAAATGGGAAGAAATAAAGACGTTGCCCCCGTTGCGTCACTCTTATGCCACCCATGTGTTGGTGTAAGCTTTTGACGTATTCCCAGGTTTACAAAACCTTGTAAATCTGGGAATGCATCAAAATCCATGGATGGGAACACGAACCCAACACCCATGGAAATGCCTGCTTGACGCAAAGTAAGGCAATGCAGTGCCTTGCGCTGCGTTGCCTTACTCCATATCTACAAGGCCATGAAAAGCCACATAAAGTGGCTTTGCGTGGCCTTGTAGATATGGGTGAGCACCTTGAGCCGCTGGTGCATCACAAAAAGTGACACACCAGCGGTGCATGCCAGTTGTAAATGTGGGCCCAGATGTCCACATCACAATGCAACAGAGGAAAAGCATTACAAAGACTGGAATCCTGAGATTGGTTGAAGTAGAATCTAGGGTAAAGGAAAAGGCACTCATTTCAATCAAATGTCAATATAGTTACAAACTCTCTGTCATGTTGCACACTCAGATTCATTAAATTAAAAATGAAGATTAACATGGGCAGCTCCTTACCTAGCTAGTAGTCAAGTATCTCAAGAGAAAACCTATACAATTGCCTTTCTCTTCAATTTAGCAACCACCCCCAACATGCCCACGCCTGAAGGTCATCCTAATGACATTAGGCAGGACAATGAAGACACCATCACCAGTAATTTTAAATGCTCTTATTTTATGGAGAAGCAGCAGATGAAAGAGAGCAGGGAATCCCTAGCTCTGATATACCCTCTGATAGTCCACATTCACCAGAAAACTCTCATGACCAGGATATATAACGAGTGACCTAGGTGGTATACTAACAGATCTGTAACCAACGCTCAAACACTAAGCAGCCCATTATGGGGAAGAATGAAAGTAGCACTATCCCAAAGATACCAGCTCTACTAGCAGCCACCAGAGAGCGATTGCACTCAGACAGCACACAAGGGCCAGAGTACCGGGAGCTAGCAAGATCCAATGCCTCCTTAAAGCAAAATAGTAAGGTATAAAACATACTGAGCCTGATTTAGATCTTGGCTGTATTACCGCCAAGCCATGTTGATGGCGGGTCCAAAAAGACCATCACGGCAGTGGTTTCCCACCTGCCATATTTAGATTTATTGTGGCTAAGCCAAAGGCCACCACAGTGGAGTGCACTCCATCGCGCCACCTGCAGTCCGCAGCCGACACAGTGGACTCCGTTGCCGATGAGTAGCACTCCGTCTCCATCTTGATGGCGGCATCCCGCCAAGCCTATTTAGATCACACAGTTATGATGGCAGTGTATCAGCAGCGGGCCCATGAGGGCAAAGTCCATTGCAGGACACAGTAAGAATAGTACTATGGCTGTGGCCATTGGCTGGATGCTAGTAGCTCACACTTGTTGTAAAATTGAGAATTGTGAACACCTGCAAAACACACTATAAAACATACTCCAGTTCAGACCATTATCCTTTGCAATCACACTGCAGAAGACCATTTGGATGCAGAAATTGCCACACAGGTTTTTTTTATTTCTGTTTTCACTCTGTATATTTTTTAAACCATATTTAGTTGATTCTCACTCATCTTTTTGGGCACAAGTTTCTACTTTTTTCTAATAATTCATTATGGCAGGGAGAAAAATCTCAGTTTTTCAGAGGGAGAGTTGTCTGTCCAGGTGGATGAAATCACTAGAGTAGAGCCACAATTATTTGGAGAACAAGTCCAAAATACTACCATTTCCCAGAAAAGGCAAATGTGGGCCAGAATAGTTGACAGAATGAATGCTGTAGCTAACAACCTGCACTCATAGGAGGAGATTAGGAAGAGGTGGAACGACCTGTGGGGGAAAGTTTGCTTATTGGTCTTGAAGCATCACCTAGAGGCCCAGAGGACTGGTGGTGGTTCTCCTAGCCCCCGATTATAACTCTTTCCCTGGGACGAGAAGGTCTTGCAAATCCTCCATCCTGAGGGCTTGACTTGAACCCATGGTGGAGTGCAGAATGGTAAGTCATACCTATGTATGTCTCCCAAATCACTAATGGCATCCTGCCCTTAAGGTAGACGTTTAGAATGCTGCAACAGCCTTAGCACAAAAGATATAGCTAATTTTAACTAAATAAAATATGCTGTGCCATACACATTACTAGCAGCATGGTTGTAGCCCTCCTTCCAACATAATGCAATATGTATAGTCAGATTGTGTGTAATGCCCCATGGACCAATCCTTGCATGGGCTCTGCCCATTACTGTCTATCAATGTATGTTGTTGCGGTTACAAAAACAGGTCCAAAACTACATCCATTTTTACAGGAAAGTATGGTGTTTCTAGGTGGTAGTTTCTCCGGGTTGCATCATATCCCTATGTGTGTTCAAGTTGCAAATGTGTGTTCATCTCCAATATAGCCATTGAAAGTGATATGTGTAACTTACGTTTCAAACAAGTATTGTCTATGGTGTCACCAGATGACTACAACTACCATGATGCTCTGTTTTTGTATCTAAAAAACAATAGTGCAATGCAATGTTGTTCCAACATCCTTTACTTCCATATGTACACACATTTAAAAAAACAGTGCATTTGACGATCACCAGTGTGAGAAAGGGCCTCTTTTGATGTGGTTAGCCCCACAGTTTTTTGCCTAGAAAATGATGTGGTTTCAAACTATAAGTGTCCTGGGCCCCTGCTAAACTGGTTTCCGGGGCAGAACGCTTTCCCAAAACTGTACTACGTTTGGGACTTTAGCAACCTTTGTAAGTCCCTAGTAAATGGTACCCCTTGTACCTGGGGCATGGATACTGAAAAGGGCCCCTTAGAGCTGCAGCACCAATTGTGCCACTCCGGGAGGCCCCACACCAGCCTCATGTAGATTGCAAGTGCATGACAAGGTGTATTTAAAAGTTGTAAACTCGGCATGGCACTCATCAAGTGTGTCATGTCCACTGTCACTGCATGCACTATAAGTAGGACACCACTTTGGCAGGCCTTTCAGCCCTAAATCAGGGTGCACTATAATGCATGTGAGGGCATATGTGTGCATGAGTAAATATTCGTCCCTAATGTTTCTTTGCTAATTCCAGTAAATATGCAGGGAAGCCATAAGAAATGCATGTGCTGGGCACTGGTCATTATGAGTTCCCCAGCTACATGATGGCCTCCCTGAACCTTGGGTAGTTTGGTATCAAACAACTCAGAATAATAAACCCACACTGATGGCAGTGTTGGATTTATTATAAAATGTACCCAGAGGGCGCCTTAGAGGTTGTTGACTGGTCATAATCAGCCTGCCACCACCAGTCATGATTCTGAACTCCTTGGGTGTGAGCCTGTGCTCTCAGGAACCAGAACACAAAGCCTTTCCTGGGCAAAGGTGTCACATCTCCTCCCCTAGGCAGACACCTTGCACCAGCGTTCAGCTTCAAAGGCTTTGCTGCCTTTGAAATCTGACCTCTGCCTCCGCTGCTAGCAACAGATGGCCGCCCAATGGTTTTGCCCCCACTTTAGGTGGAAAATCCCAGAGAAAACTAGCAAGATTAGAAGGAGTGGCCATCCCCAGCCTGCACAACCCCTCAGGTGTGGCAGGTGAGGTGTCTACTCCATTTCATTTTCCTCCATCTTGGATGGTAGGAAAATAAATAATTAGGGTTAGAGATGTGACTTCTTCCCACTGGAAGTGGTCAACTAATGGGTGTAGCCACCTTAAGGTAGGTGGCCCATTGCGCACCACCAGGTACTCCTCCTAAAAGCCCCAAATGCAATATTTAGATGCCATCCCTAGACCAAAACCTCAGATTCGATGGACACAAAGAAGACCAGGAAAAAGAAGCCCCAAGGCACAAGACCTGAAGCCATGCTGCAGAAGGAAAAGGTGCCAAACCCTGCCTGCTGCTCCAAGGACTTGACCATGGCTGCTGAGGTGTCGCCTGGAAACCTAAAGGACTCTACAAAACCCCAGAGCACCTCCAGCCTTTAGAAGATTGACAAGAAACTCTCTCAGAGCTAAGGTGTCACTCTCCTGCACCCTGCAGGCAAGGAACATTTGAAGTCTGGTATAGTGGCAAGCTACTGACCATTGACCCAGCAGCCCAGACAAATTCCATACAACTGCCCCACCGCCACACCGTGTTTGATGGCACTGACCTCTCCAGGGCTGTGGCATGCCCCTACCAGGGGTACTGGACCTCCAATGTTGGACACCCAGAAGCAAAGTCCACTCAAGACTCCAAAAAGCCCAGAAGCAATCACCAGTTGAGTGACTTCAGGACACCAGAGATACGCCCCCGCATAGTGGCCCTGCTGACCTGCAATACACCATCAAAGTCACCTGCTCCTGACTCTAAGGGTCCTAAAACACACAACTCCTGGCTGATGTATCTGTGCTGCACCCGGCCTCCCTGGCTCTTACATCGACCAACCAGCTGTGTTCTATCAGTCCCTAACCCCTTGCAATCTCCACCCTCCAAAGGTGCCCAGCGTACTTACCTTGAAGTCCAACTCTGCACTGTGTTTCCAAGTGGTTCCCTTCTCCTCTGGGCCCCAGCTCCAAAGCCTTTAGCCGGTGCTCCTGCTTGAACTGAGAACCACCCAACATTCTTAGACAGGTCAATTGGAGACTCTGATGACTTCGACTAAAAAATAGAAGGTGACACTTGTGAGAGCATTGCCTGATTTTACATGCATTTTTAAAGATTTCCCCATTGATTCCTATGGTGCATAATTATACACAAAACAGAACATTTTCTAAACTTTGAAAAATCATAAGAAAAGAAGTACTCACTATGGCCCTCATTACGACCTTGGCAGTCCAAAGACCGCCAGGGCCATGGTGGCTGTCTCACCGCCGACATGCCAGCGGTAAAGACCGCCACATTCCGAGCGTGGCTGTTTGGTCTCTGCTCACATCTCAGCTTGTACTGCCAGGGCAGTAGGAAAGCCGGGTCGGAGGACAGAACTTCTGGGGTGGCTATCCACTGCAGACTGCTGGCGGTATAATGAGTCGGCTTTCCGCCAGGGTTTCCGCAGTGGTAGCACCTCCATGAAAACCCTAGCGGAAAGGCTGCCAACAACAGGAAATTCCTTTCCTGTCACCGGTAGATGGCTCCCCAACCCCTCTGCAAATACAATATCCCCCTCCCCTCTTCTGTGACAGCACTTCCCTCTCCCATCCCCCTTTCTATGAAAGCACGCCCCTACCCACATGCACGCACACACACCCACACGCACCCCGCATACAAGCATTCACCAACACGCATACATATATTCATTCACCAACATGCATACATACAGTCATTCACCAACATGCATACATACACTCATTCACTCGCACCAAAAGACACGCATTCACACAAACATTCCAACATGCACTCACTTCAGCAACCACACACGCTTTCACACTTACATTCCAACACTCACTCACTTCAACAATCACACACGCATTCACACTTACATTCTCACACGCATACACACATGCATACACGCACGCAGACATACACCTACTCACACACACACACAATACCCCCCGCCCTCCCACCCCACTCCCCTATCGAACGATCAACTTACCTTGTCCGGAGAGGAGGTCGTCCACTAGGGAATGGGAACCGACACTCCCACTGTGTGTAATACGGTGGGTGGAGTCCTTTTAGCATAGTGGTGATAGCTGTAGAACCGCCTCTGCTCCGCCGACCGCCTGCACAACTGTTGAAGGATTTCCACCCAAATTGTGGAGGAAATCCTTCAGTACTCGTAATATGGTGGTCGGAAGACCACCAGCACTGGTAGTCTTCTGGCGCCCATGGCTTTGGCCGTCTGTGTAAAAGATCGCAATAGTTGTAATGAGGGCCTATATATTGATGATCTTGGTCTTAAAATCTTTATAAAACTCTGAAGTATTTTTGTAAATTGGTCTTGAGTTATTGTTTCAAGTGTGTGTCCACATTTATTGATACAATGAGTACAACAAATGCTTTGCAGTTCTCCTGGGTTAGCCTAACTGCTCGCCCACATTACCACAAAGACAGACCAAGACAGACCATTAGGTGGTCTGCTTTTTACCTCTGGATATTAAAGTGGAGTTGCTTGGACTCTCTGTACAGTGCATACAATTTTCGTACACACTATGGATAGACAGCTTTCTACAACCATGTCATGCTATGGATTAAAATACCACTTCTTGTGTATTTCAACCATGTTGACACCTGCTCATTGCTACATTGATTTGAATAAAATGCTGACATTAATCATTGTCTTTTGAATCCAAGATATCCAAAATTGTGTTGTGGCATGCTGAATAGAATTAGTAGCTACAAGTTAAATTTCAATATCCATATAATGACCAATTACATTTTCATGTGCATTATGAACCACTTTGTAGACAATGTATTGCAGCCTGCTAGGCCTTGGAATGGTCCAGTACCCCAATCCACTCACCACTGTGTTGGGTTCAAAGTCTGTCACATGTAACCTACAAATCTGAAATAATACTTTGGCAATTAAGGACATCTCTGCAAGGTCAGCACTGGAGTTGTCATCTGTGTAAATCAGGCTGCATGGGTAAAATAAAGAAAATAACACATAGGTCTAATCAGTCTATCACTCTCTTTCTAGATTCTAGATTGGCCCTTTTGTAGATAAAGAAACATGAAATGCACAAATGATATTTTAATTAGATATCCTCTGTAACCTTCACAGGTCCAAACACCCAGCTAAAACCTCCACTCCAACCCAGGAGCAAGCCTTCAGTGAGAACTCCAATGCTGCAATTCAGGATTCCGATGAGCCAACTGGTCTATCTGGTCTGTCTGGGCCAGACAGCTCCAGTGAGTCAAACTCAGCCCACACCAACACCTCCAACCACAGCTGCACAACATCACAGCATGAGGACACCTCTAATTGCAGTGCACTGAGGATATACACACCAATCCTGTGCCCCACAGTACAGGATCCGGAGGTGACGGTCATCCGGAGCAGCAGGAGAGGATGGCAAGACCAACACCATCACCTCCAACAGATGTAAAACCTAATTTCTCCTTGTGTGTCTACCATTGACTCTGTAGACTATTTGACAGACACATTTACCTTTTCTGAGGACAGTTGTATTTTGGATATCAGACTTCAAACTGTTTTTGGCTCTACTACCATGTTTCCACCCACCACGATAGGCTCTTATTGTCTATTTCATCATTTTATAAAATACCTCACTCTTGTTTTTGTGTTATGTTAATAAATGTAATGGCCACAGAATACAAGGCTCTAGTTGGATTATTTGTGGCATTTCCTTTGTCATGTCCATTTTCCACCATAATGTTGCAAAAGGTTTAAGACATTCAGTTGGGAACAAATTGAAATTACGAAGACGTATAGTGTTAACCAATTTATTCAGAGAAAACAAACTCAACTCATAATGTACTTGGAACATACAAATGTTGGCAACAGGTACTTGTAGGAATGGAATCTGGGTTACAAAAACCATTCCTAACAATAGTCTGTGCCACTCAGCGTTATATGCTTCACAACCTTGAAACCATGGAGGAAAGGGAATACGCAATAGGAACAAATTAAATGGGCAAACTACCACTGATGCATGATCTCAGTTGGAGACATACATTCTGCCCTCGCAATAGGAATCCTAGATTGATAACACCAATTGTCTACATCATGGCAGTGACAACATTTGAGGCCATATCACCAGTACATGACACTGTCGCAGTATCTGGTGCAATGACACATTCAGCATTCAGTGGTGTCATAACAAAATGTTCTATCACCTATGATCAACTCCACTATCCACAAATTGAAGATTTAGCTAAAGTGAAGGAAGAACATTATGCTAGGGCTTTACATAAAGATGTGGTTTGAGCAACTCAAGTGGCACATATTGCCTTGATTGCAGCATCACAGAGAGAACAGGGCAGAACCATCATCTGAACTTCCATACCATCAAAGTGCAAGTTTTCTCTGGAAAAGATATGTCCATGCCAAGTAGGTGTATGTCCCAGGATCAACATGTTTGCTTTGTAATACCAAACAGCAACATGTCACAACAAATGTCACAATCCAGGAATGTCTAATTGAAGATGGCATGGACCCTGAAACAGAATAACAAGGGAAAATACATTTTACCACATAATAATTTGAACTCAATTGACAAGTCATGAGGACACACATACTTAGCAAAGCACATTTTGTCTATGTCAATGACCACATCTCTGATCCACTAACACAGTGATCTCCAAACTTTTTTATGCCGCTCCCACCCAGTTAAAAAATAAAAATAATTGGGCCCCCCCTTAAGAATTTTTCACAATTATTTTATAAAGATGGCCATGTTAAAATATGTCTAGACCTATTTAAACATTGCAGTTAAGTACTGTTACCTTTTTAAAAATGTAATTACTGTTTTTGCTTAAATCTAAGGATTGTTACTTGTATAATGCTTCTTTTGGCCAGAGTCTGGCACCCCCCCACAGACCGCTTGAGGCCCCCCTAGGGGGGCCCGCCCCCAAGTTTGAAGATCTCTGCACTATCATCTTTGCCTTGAACTTTCCTGCAATGAACATTCCTAATTAATTAGCATAGCAGACAGATATGTTCAATACGTCACACGTTGTACTGACATTGGAGCTTAAAATTTGTAAAGGTAAACTTACACTCCGTGAAAAAGTGGGCAGTCACATCTTTACATAAGTCAACACCTTCTTCACCACTGTCATCTTTATAAAGCATTTCAACATCCTCCCACGGAGGGGCTCATCAAGGTCTCCCTCCTCTTGAAATTATAGGGATGTCTCTCTTCAGGTCATTGTTATGGAGAATGCAGCAGGTAACCGTGATTTGGCACCCCTTATCAGAGAAAAGGAAGGCACTACCAGTCCTGTCCAGGTACCTAAACCTAGCCTTCAGGAGCCCAAAAGCTTGCTCCACTGGCCTCTGTGTTCTTGCATGTGCCTCATTGAAGTGGACTTCCCCTGGCATTGTTGGATTTCTCAGAGGAGTCAACAACAATGGTCAGTTAGGATATGCTGAGTCTCCTACACGGAAGCAACACATCCACAGATCACTCACATATCAAGTAATTGTCCCTTCCTAAACTAAGATTCCAGCAAAAGATCAACAAGTCATATTGGACTTAAAAATGAGCCAGGCCCTCTCGGGTCCAAGTTGTGACATCTGCATGGGTATATTGCTGGTCTGTAATATGAATGAATCATGTGTTGACCCAGGGTAGAGGGCACACACACTTGAGATGTATAAGTCTGGTAAGCAGACAACTTGCACATTGATGGAATGGCAGTTTTTCTGATTGCGCTAAACCTGTTCTCTGTTGTGTGGTGGCAGCAAGGAAATATGCGTGCCACCTATTGCTCCAACCACATGTGGGAGTCCACCCAAAGAATAAAATTCTCCATTCACAGTGGCCAAATCCTGTGGAGGTGGAAATTGGATGTAGCTGAGGATGTAAGGCAGCAAGGACTTCTTGTAGCATACCACTGAAAGTTGGCTGGGACATGCACCCATATACTATCACAGTGTATTGAAAGGCACCAGTGGCTATGAAATGAGGTACTGTCATGGGGTTTACCAATGGTGTTATGGCTGTTGGATTCATATTGGGAGGCATGAGATCAGGCTCCAACTGCTAAACAAATCCAGGATAGTTTGCCTATTAAGACAATATTGCTTGATGAGGTCCCTTTCCTTCCATGGTGCCATGTCCGGAAAGATCCGGAACACCTGAGGCTGTCGCCTCCTACACATGGCTGGGTTCAGACGTCTGTACGTATGGAAAAGAAAAGACAGATGAAATGGTCACACCATACTTTTAATATCAAAATACATCTGATTTCTTGTTAACAGTAGAAATGGCATTGGGTAAAACATGTATACACATTGACCTCAAATAATTGGACTGCAAACTTTTTTTAAAGCATTTTTAACTGTTTTTGTCATAATGTGCAAACAATACCCTTGAACTGTATTATTTGCACATATTTTTGTTAGACCTCACATTCTTGGTGTGTTCTCCCCTGTCTTTTTTGCCTCTGCTTCCTATATTTTGACTGTGTGTTGGACTTTGTTTTTGCTGGTTTTAGTACTACTGACCAGTGCTAAAATGCAAGTGCTCCCTGTGTAAATTGTATGTGTATTTGGCTTTTCCATGATTGGCATATTTGATTTACTAGTAAGTCCCTAGTAAAGTGCACTAGAGGTGCCCAGTGCCTGTAAATCAAATGCTACTAGTGGACTTGCAGTACTGATTGTGCCACCTACAGGAGCAGCCCTGTAAACATAGCTCAGACCTGCCACTACAGTGCCTGTGTGTGCAATTGTAGACTGCCAATCGACCTGGCAAGTGTACCAACTTACCAGGCCCAAATCTTCCCTTTTTATATATATAGGCACCCCTAAGGTAGGCCCTAGGTAGCCCCATGGGCAGGGTGCAGTGTATGTTAAAGGTAGTACATGCACTACTGTGTTTTACATATCCTGACAGTGAAATACTGCCAAATTCGGTTTTCACAGTTACAAGGCCTATCTCAATCATAGGTTAACATGGGAGCTGCCTTTAAATATCTTTTAAGTGCAGTTTTCATTTGGGAACAGATAGAGATGTGGAGTTTGTGGTATCTGAACTCACAATGTAAAATACATCTTTTGATAAAATTGGTTTTTAGAGTGTCAGTTTAAAAATGTCTGTTTTAGAAAGTAGGCATTTTCTTGCTTAAACCATTCTGTGACTCGGCCTGCTTGTGTATTCCATGTCTGGGTCAGACTGACAGTTGTGTTGTTTGTGAATCTCCATAAGACAGTGACACAAATGGAGCTGGGGTATAGCCTGCATATCCTGATGGATCATCTGGGCTAGAGTGGAGGGAGGAGCTGACACATACACCTGAATGAACTGTGCCTGCCCTCACACAATGCAGTCTCTATCCCCCTGCCTTTGTGTCTGGTGCCAGACCTGGGCAAGCAGGATCTTGTGAACAACAGAGACTTTCCTTTGAAGTTTGCCAACTTCAAAGGCAGGAAGGGGTATAAGTAGTGGACCCAAAGCCCCAGCCTTTTATATTACTTCTGGAACCAAGAGGAACTTCTGCCAAGGAGAAGAGCTGAAGAGTTGGAGGAGGAGTACTGCCCCTCTGCTGGTGACTGTGCTTTGCTGGGTTGGCCTGCAGTTGCTGAAGGAGGACAAAGAGTGGACTTTGTGGTATATTCCTGCTTGTGAAGTGTCTCCAAGGACTTGGACTGAGCTTGTCTCCTGTTTTGAAGTCTCAGAGCCATCAACAACTTTCTCTGCCAGCACATGGACTCTCTGCTGAGACTCTTACCCTGACAAGTGGTACCCTATCCAGTCCCTGGGCCCTTGAAAGGTGAAGCTAGTGGAACCACAGAGGAAATCCACACGCAGGAGCCGTGCAGGGAAAAACTTGACACACCACCTGCAACGTGGCTTTCAAAACGACACACCACCTGCATCAGGCTGATAAATCGATGCACCACCTCCATCATAGCTGGGAAATTGATGCATCACCTGCATCACAACTGGAGAGATGATGCAACACCCACTTGCGGCTGCTAAAATCGACATAACCCCCATGCAGCGCTGTTCTCCATCATCATGTGGCCAGATTTCGCATGCATCGTTGCTGGGCATCAAAATCAATGATAACCTGCCTGGATCCAAGGAAATTGACGCATCGCTCTCATGAGGGAGAGAAAAACGACACATCCCCTGCCCAACTGGGGAAGAAACGACACTCGGCCTCACTTGCAAGTAAGGAATTAACGCATCACTGACTTTTCCAATGCACGCTTGCCCGTGAGGCTTTATTTTAGACGCAAACTAGGTACTTTGTGTAACATTAACGCATCCATTGTTGTCTATGGAGTAAGACTCTATTTATTTTAAAAATTCATAACTTTGCATGTGTATGTTGGATTTTTGTCATTTTGGTCTTGTTTGATTTAGATCAGTATCGGCTATTTGTTTCTAAAACTGTGTTGTGTCCATTTTGTGGTTTTTCACTGTGTTACTGTGTGTGTTGGTACAAATACTTTACACATTGAATTTGAGATAAGCCTGATTCCTTGTGCCAAGCTACCAAGGGGGTGAGCAGGGGTTATCCAAGGTGTGTATCTCCATTACCCTGACTAGTGTGAGGGTCCCTGCTTGGACAGAGTACAAACTGAGACCCCATTTCTAATCATTTAAAAAACAAAATACTGACAATGAGGTAGTACCCTAAAATGGTGGCTGCCTGACCTTGTGGTCAGGACATCAGCTACCAGACAGCTGTCAGCGGAAATTGACCACGTCATAGGTGGTAGCCTCCACAATGGGCCCTGCCATAGGCTAACATGTGCGATAGCTATGTACAAAAGCCAATGCCTGTGTACATCTCCGTCACAGAATGCATCTGCCGTGCACTTGTATGCCAAGTTGTGAAAAAACACTCACTTGCCTCCTAACACTGCAGCCATCAAGACCTCCTCATTTTTGGCTTCTGTTACTGACCTCTGGGAACAAGCAGGCCTGGCAAAGTAGGTGACAGGGCCCCTGCTGTCTCCCCTGAGTAGCTGGAGCTCCTTGCCAGGGAGGTTCTGTCCCTGTGCAGCCAACTCTATGAGATCACAGAGGAACAGGTACATGTCTGAGTGATTCTGTACTTTCACATGGGATTCACTATATACATCACAAAATTCGAGTGACAACGAGGAGCAAATGAGATTTATCACGGCTTATCATAACCATGCTTCTAATATAAGGCAAATACTTATGAAGAGCTGGCACATTTTACAGACAGACCCTCATTTAGTGACTTGTGTTTGTAATATGCCATTGGTTACCTTCCGTAGAGGAAAATCATGAAATGTGGTGGTTAGCTCCAGCAATGGGGACTATGATAGATCAAGTCCAGTGGGGTTTTACTGTTGTAAACAATGCAAGGCATATAAGTATAGTACTAACTGCATGAATGTCAGATTGGGTAATGGACAGAGTGACTATAGGATCAAAGGACACCTTAACTGTAACACAGATTTTTGTGTTTATTGTTTAAGATGTCCATGTGATAAAATATATGTCGGAAGTACTATACATAAAGCAAAAAAGAGAGTTTTTGAATATATAAGAGCCATCCATAACTATGATCATAATTACCCTGTAACAAGACACTTCTATGAAGTACATCAGGGAAATGAGAAACAGCTTAGATATGTGGTGTGTGATCAGATCGAACCTAATGTACGTGGGGGTGATAGACAGAAATCACTACGAATATTGGAATCACAATATATTATCAAATTTATTACTCTTTCCCCCGTTGGTCTTAACTCAAGTGAAAAAATGAGTATACATTCAGGCAGCTAGATTTGGGAACAAGATGAGTAATTGGACTTATGGGTAGGCGAGCTTTGAGCTGATGTATATAGATATCAGATTTATATTTTTTTACATTGTTGGGATGTCAGACGATGAAAAATCAAACATATACTCTAGGGCAATAATAGTCATTAATTAAGAGCAGGAAAATTATGTACAACACAAATAAGGGGACTATCTAAATTTAATTGATGTATACAGGTAATACTATATAAATATCATATAAATTGTATCCCATCAAGTATAGTGGGATGATAATTGATTGTGTTACAGATATATATGTCAAATGTATAAGAGATTGACTTAATTTTGTTGAGAAAAAGGAGTGATATATATTGATTACATATGATATTTTATATTGTTTTTTACCTTTACAATTTCATATAAGTAATTTTAGTAAGTTCTAATCCTATTTGTGACATTTTTTCCAAAACAAATGAGGTATTGGATACCATTCTAATATGGCTACTGCCTTAGTGAGTAGTTTGTTTGTATTGTACTGTTAGTCTATTTTTTTATGTTGGTGTATTTTGGTATTTAATGAGTTAAAACTTTGATTTCCCCATCCGTGAACAAGGCTATGGCTGAAACGCCTTGGGAGGAACGAACTCTGTGACAGTAAACATATCTGCAATTTGCTGAAAGCGTCCTGACTGTTTTCCTTTTATTAGGCAAGGAATTGCTGATATATATTTTATGGAATTCCCGATTCCATGGTCGGATCGCCACATGATGAGCCTCGCTATTTCAGGAGTTGCTGGGTGAAGATATATATATATATATATAAACACCAAAAAACCGATTATGACTGAGGTGGTTAGACACTATTAAGCAATATTGAATGGATTTTATCAGCAATACTGAACAGTGTCATACATTGTAGTGAAAATGTGAATTACAATAATATGTCCATGACATCCGAGTTTATATGCACCTGAATCTGATCATTTTAAACCTTTTCCTGTGATCAAGGCACTTGCCCCAAAACGCGTTAGGAGTAATTGCACAGGCCGCCTGTTACTATGAATAAAGGCCTGGGGTTATTCAGAACTTGGACTTTGCCATTTTTTCTTGAGGTGGATTTATATGTGCAGGATGCTCAGTCCCTGCCTTAAGAAGCCGCCCTGCAGGGTAGGAGGCCCCTGACGGTGGAGATGTTTTTTCTGGAATTTATGATGGGCGGGCTGGACACATTGTCGCGGAGGTAGATTATTTAACTCTCTCTGCATGTTCAGATTCCCTGGGATCTGCAAGGATAATCATGGGAGCTGTAATTATTTCAAGGTTTTTAGATTGATATAAGAATACCAGTACTATTGATGCACGAGGCCACTTTAATTTGAATTAAATGCAGCGGAAGAACGATTATCACTGTGATGGTTAAATGCTAATAAGCAATATTGAATGGACTTTATTAGCAATACTGGAGAGTGTGATACATTGCAGTGAAAGTATGAATTGCAATAATGTGTTGAGTGCATTATGGGATAGGTATGGCAATATTACTGAGTCACGTGACATTTGAGTTTAAAAGCCCCTGATTCTGATAACTTTAAACCTTTTCCTGTGACCAAACCACATTCGCCGAAACGTGTTAGGACTTTAATTGCTAGGTCGTCTGTTACTACGAATAAATGTCTGGGGTTATTATGAACTTGGGCTTTCACATGTTTTTCTTGTGGTGGATTTATATGTGCAGGATGCTTTGTCCCTGCCCTCCGAAGCCGCCCTGCAAGGTTGGAGGCCCCCGACGATGGAGGTGTTTCTTCTGGAATTTATGATGGAGGCATGACCCACTTGTCAGCCAGACACGGCACTAAACCAGATATATAGTGTCATGGAGACAAGAAAGGCATGAGATAGAGATTATTTAACTCTCTCTCTCTGCAAGTTCAGATTCCTTGGCATCTGCAAGGAAAATCAAGGCAGTTGTAATTGTTTCAAGTTTTGAAGATTTATATAAGAATACGAGTACTATTGATGCACGAGGCCATTTTAATTTGAATTATATGCACCGGAAGAACGATTATGACTGTGATTGTTAAATGTTATTAAGCAAAATTGAATGGATTTTATCAGCAATACTGAACAGTGTGATGCATTGCAGTGAAAATATGAATTACAATAATATGTCCGGTGCATTATGGGAGATGCATCACAATATTACTGAGTCATGTGACATTCGAGTTTAAAAGCACTTGAATCTGATCATTTTAAACCTTTCCCTGTGATCAAGGCACATTCACCGAAACACATGAGGACTTTAACTGTGCAGGCCGCCTGTTTCTATGAATAAATGCCTGGGGTTGTTCTGAAGTTGGGCTTCAACATTTTTTCTTGTTGTGGATTTATATGGGCAGGATGCTCTGTCCCTGCCAGCTGAAGCTGCCCTGCAGGGTTGGAGCCCCCCCCCCCGAGGATGGAGGTGTTTCTTCTGGAATTTATGATGAGGGGCAGGACCTACTTGTCAGCCAGACATGGCATTAAATCAGATATATATTGTCATGGAGATGAGAAAGGGATGAGGGAGAGATTATTTAACTCTCTCTCTGCATGTTCAGATTCCCTGGCATCTGCAAGGATAATCAAGGCAGCTGTAATTGTTTCAAGGTTTGAAGATTGATATAAGAGTATGAGTACTATTGATGTACGAGGGCACTTTATTTTGAATTATATGCACCAGAAGAACGATTATGACTGTGATGGTTAAATGCTACTAAGCAATATTGAATGGATTTTATCAGCAGAAAAGAACAGTGTGATATATTACACTGAAAATATGAATTACAATAATATGTCCGGTGCATTATGGGAGCCGCCCTGCAGGGTTGGAGGCCCCTGATGATGGAGGTGTTTTTTCCTGCAATATATATGTATATATATTTATATATACGCATATAAATATATATACATATATATACATATATATACATATACAGTATATAGTGGTGGTCACCAATAGGTAATTATGGTTAGGACCATGTTTCCATAGAAAAAGCATTTTGACATGCCTATATCTTTGCCACCATTTAAGGAATCGTCAAGACGTTTTCCAAAAAAAGCGTTGCGGTGATTCTTGTTGTGCATGGATAGTTTTGGGGTGATCTGTCAAGGGAGGAGCGAGAAAAGGGGGTCTAAAAACATTGCGTTTGCCATGTTAATTCCCATAGAATTCCTTAGATAAGACTACAGGCTGAACCAGTGGATAGAATTACATCAAATTTGAGTTGTGCTGTGGTTATTTGGTGTGAATCTGTTCAGTAGTTATTGAGATATTGAAATAAATATAAATTTGTATATCTCTGGCCACGGGACTTCGCAACTATTTCACAGAGACCATAAAGTATTAGCAAATACGTGTGACAAAGGGAGTTCTCTGATTGGCTGGCTGCCTCCTGAACAGAAAGTTGCGACTGCCATTTTATATACCAGGACACGGTCTTCGCGGCTGAAATGTGGTTTTAAAAAATCAGATAATGGGTGAGAATGGAGTTAATCTGAACCCTGGGCCATAATATTGAAGTGTTTGTAGGTAAAGTTAAAATGTAAGAAAATATTTTTGGGGACGCCACACGATATTCATGAACACATTGTGATAGCTCAGCACAGACCCCCATGTAATGTCGCAACAGATTCGCGAATAATGGCGACAACAAACAAAAACTTTTGTGAAGTGTCAAATAGATGTTGTTTAGTATGGCAATAGCGAGACACTCATGCTTGTCCTCACACATGTACTCAGACACTGATCCACACAATGAGAGACACACTGAGACCCTGATGCAGTGACTCACAGAGTGAGTCAGACCACCATGCACTCACTCAGAGACTGTACCAGACCGTCATGCAGTCACTCAGACACTCACTGATACCCTTATTCACTGAATAATAGGTGCATTTAGACTTTCACGCACTAACTCACACACCTATTCAGCATCTCATGTACTCACTCAGAAACCCACTCATAGTGTTTGTATCCAGTGAAAGACCGATTCACAGTCATGTGAGTTCATTCACATATCCACTCAGACCCTAATGGACTGAATGAGAGACCTACTGACATCTTTATGTACTCACTCATACAGCCAGAGAGACTCTCAAGCACTCACTCACACAGTCAGTGAGACCCTCATGCCCTCACTCACAGACTCACCAAGATTATTAAGTACTCTCTCACTGACCGAATCATAGTGTTATGCACTCACTAACAGACTCACTGACAGCATTATGCACTCACTCAGAGATGCAGTGAGAGTGACATGGAGTAAGTATCACACCCATTCAGACCCTCATGCACTTACCCAGAAACCCACCTACACTGTTACACACTCACTCAAAGACCCACTTATACTTTCATGCAGTCACTCAGAAACCCACTCAGTGCCATACACATAGCCACAGTCACACAGAGGTTCTGATGCACTTACTCATAGATCAACTCTGACTCTGGCACACTCTCTTATACATCCAGTGAGACTATGATGCACTCAGTCACAGATGTAGTCATTTACATACAAAGTCAGACCCATAGTCACTTTATATAGTATAAAAATAGTTGCTTAAACTTATGTATTTGTAGTGTTAGAAATGTATATATCTCTGTTGACTATCTTAGAATGTCTGATTGTTAAATTGTTTTAAATATACACATATTATTTTGAAAGGGATGATGTGCATTGAAATCCTGCTTTTGTTTTCCGTTGTTGCAGCGGAGTCGCAAATATTACGATGTCTTCGTGAATATTATGAAATGGTTTAAAAAAAAAAAAAGATATTGATTAAGAAATTAACAAGAGTTTTGGGGAATAGGGTGGGCCCATCAAGAGCCTTTGAGTTTACAGCAACTATTTTTTAGTAACATGTAAGTGTGGATGGCCAGTTTTAGATTGGAAAGAAAATCCTGTTGCCTTCATATGAAAAATGCACACTGTCACTTCGATATATAGTACTCATATGAAAGCACAAATTGTTGGTATATATAAAGCCCATGTTATGGTCCCTAAGGAATGCAGAAACAGCTTTATTAACATGTTTCATGGCTTTGTTAATCAGAGGACAGAATTGATTTGACCACTTCCATTTTTGTCTTTGATATATGTTGGAATAAACAAAGACGGTGTGGGGGAAAAGTCTTGTCAATTGTGCAAAGGTATCCTTCACTATGATTTCCAGTCTGACACCAGCCAGTGTGCCTAGGTCATTTCCACCACAGTGCACAATCATGAGGTAATGCTTTCAACCAAAGGAAGCACTTTAACTCTCTCTGGCCAATCACTTAGGCCCTCATTCTGACCCTGGCGGTTCCCTACCGCCAGGGCCAACGGGGGCGGGAGCACCGCCGACAGGCCGGCGGTGCTCCCTTGGTCATTCTGACCGCGGCGCTTTGGCCGCGGTCAGAACGGGAAAACCGGCGGTCTCCCGCCGGTTTTCCACTGACCCTTAGAATCCTCCAAGGCGGCGCAGCTCGCTGCGCCGCCGAGGGGATTCTGACCCCCCCTACCGCCATCCTGTTCATGGCGGGAAAGCCGCCATGAACAGGATGGCGGTAGGGGGGGTCGCGGGGCCCCTGGGGGCCCCTGCCGTGCCCATGCCTATGGCATGGGCACGGCAGGGGCCCCCTAACAGGGCCCAACTAGGCTTTTCAGTGTCTGCGATGCAGACACTGAAAAGCGCGACGGGTGCTGCTGCACCCGTCGCACGCCTTCCACTCCGCCGGCTCGATTCCGAGCCGGCTTCCTTGTGGAAGGCGCTTTCCCGCTGGGCCGGCGGGCGATCTGAATCAGATCGCCCAGCGGGAAAGTCAGAATACCCCTCGCGGTCAATTGACCGCGGGGCGGTATTCAGGCGGATTCCGACGGGCGGGCGGCAACCGCTGCCCGCCTAGGTCGGAATGACCACCTTATTGTCCACATTATGCAAACCCAAGTCCTGTCAATTCCACTCTGTCTTTCAGCCTGTCTATCCCAAAACACATTGCTGTGCTCAACAGTCTACACTCTAACCATTGTGAAGTGAAGCAGTAGTAGCAATGAGGAGAAGGCTGAAGCTTATTGAGCAGATTTCAAAATGGGATGCAGTTAAAATGGAGCTTGTGAGAGGATGGTTCTGAACATCTGGTCCACCCTGATTTTTAGCTTTTTCACCTCCTGATTTTTGACCTTTTACTGTGAGGGAGCCTCCTAATCGGGGACTTACCCACATTAAACTCATGGCAAAATGGACTGCACGTGTTTCCCACCTGTGCCGCTTTGCTAAGAAAAGGCTGCTGTCGTGCAGCAAGAGTAGGAGGCCCCGGGCTGGTTAGATGTGATCATGTGTGTACACGTGTGTGCACCCATGTGAGGGCTGCGCAGGGAGGATTCCTGGTGTGCACAGCCCAAGAACTGCACTTAGGTACCCTGGTGCTGAAGGAACTATGCAGAGTGGGTGGTGACCTGGAGTAGGCCTCATGAGATGGGAGTACACATGTGAGGGATAGTCAGTGTGCTTACTGTCTTTTTACTGTAGGAACACTCCAGTAAATGATATACATCTTGAAACACCTATGTACACATATGCAAAATTAAACAAGTTCTGAAAGAGGCTAATACTTGCTAATAGATTTCATTAAATATATTATCAATGTTTTAGCGGTAGATATCTACATTAAGTAAAATATATACACAACTACTGACACAATGTTTTCATGCATACATAGAAATACTGGTTTTGTGAAGTGTGAGGTCAGTACTAGAGAGGTTCTCTGTGCTTCCTCATTGGGCATTAAATTTTGTCTATAAAATTGGTTTATGAAATTTTACATTAAACGTTTTGTGCAAATCTGTTGTGGGTGAGAATTGCTGTAGGTATGCAAGGGTGGAGGCTGCAATGTACTTAAGTAACTAGGGGTCAGATGTACTAAGCATTTTCCACGTCGCAATCGGCGAATCAGGCCGTTTGCGATGTGGAAAATGTTATTTGGGATGTACAGACCCCTTTTTGCGATTCGGTAATCTATTTACCAAATCGCAAAAAGGGTTTCGAGTCACAATTAGGAAGGGGTGTTCCTTTCTTAAATGCGAGTCGCAGTCCCATGTATGATTGTTTTGTGACCGTCGCAAAACAATTGCAGTTAGCACCATTGCGAATATTCTGAGGTAGGTCATTTGCGACCCCATTGGGAAACGCAAACAGTGTCATTGACACTGTTGTACATCAGGTTTTGTGACTTGCAAATTGCGAATCACAAAACCTGAAGTTCGTACATGTGGCCATAGGAAACATAGGTCCATATTTATGGAAAAGTGGCGCATTAGCTCTGATGCACCACTTTTTCTGCACCCTCTACTGGCATCTAACGACACAAAGGGTGTGTTGTGTTTAAACAGTAGTTAGAACAATAGTGTTAATTTTTAGATGCTATTGTGGCGCTTTGCTACACTAGCATCAAAAATGTTGAAACTAGTGATGTAAAAGTGCAAGGAGGTTCATTGATTTTAAGGGCTGTGTGATTTTAATGTGTGCTCTGAGCAGGTGTTAAAAATGATGGAACAATGGTGCATTGAAAACTGTTAAATTTCAATGCGCCATTTTTTGGTCCACCTAGCACTGGAACACCCCACTTACATACATTACATGTGGCACATGGATAATGGGGTGCAACAGGTTACAAAGTGGTGCAATGCATGGACGTTATAAATCTGGTGCAGAGGAAATGGCAGCTTAACACCACATTGCAGTCAAAAAAATGTCAAAAATATGGATCTAGGTGGTGATACGCCCTTCTCAAATCTGGGCTACAGTTTTCAGTTTTAGAAACAGTGATGCACTTAGAGGCCCTGAAGCTACCCGGTTGATAGACTAAAATACTCATTAAGGAATTTGTATTGATGTTTCTATAGGAAGAATGGTGTAATGCAGGCAGTAGTAGAGAACCACAGACACTTGTGTGGTGTCTGAGATACAGAGGAATTTATATTTGTAGCAATAACAATGGGAATTGCAGATATAGTGAAATTTCCCTATGTTCTTAGATAAAGGCACTGGGATATATGTTTAGTCACTCATTTACATAATACCAGAGTCATACAGGTTCTAAAACAGGAACTCACATAGCAATAGGTGTATTACAGCACCTTGTGGTAGTATAAAATGTAGATAGCTACATTCACTAATATATGTAGAAAACTAGTGTCATAATATTTTCATGAATCCAGACAAAAATTATTTTTTGAAAGGTGAGGCCCAGTTGTACGCAGTGTCTGTGCTCCATTATTGATACTGAAATTGGCCTATAAAACTGATTTGAGAAATCTTGATCGCACATTTTAGTGCAATTGACTCTCCTTTGTGATATGGTTTGGATATGTAATAAAGCATGCTCAAGACTCCTAAAGTGGTTTGGAAATGTAGAACTCAGTTTTAGAAAGCTACTCATAGCTTTTCAGATCATCTAATGCAAGCACTACTTAGAGTGCAGCACTTACTATACAACCCATAACTATGTTTTTAGAATAGAAATGGTGTGTCTGAGCTACTAACAAAAAAAAGTAGAGACACTGCGTAATACACTGACAGATTTACAGAGTCATACAGGTTCTAAAACTAGCAAGTGTACTAAAGTGTGTTGTATCACTAATAAGTCTACAGAGATACATTCACTAAGATATATAGCTAAATTCTGACACAATGTTTTCATGTCATCAGATAAATCTTCTTTGTTGAAGAGTGAGGTGTAGCAATATAGGCCCTGTGTATGGTCATCTACTGACAACTGAAGTGGGCCTATGAAACTGATCTGTCAAGATTGGAAGTCATCTTATACTGCAAATGTACCAGTTCTGTGATATTCTATAGCTATGCAGTAAAGTATTCTGCCCTCTAGTACTACAATGTTCTAATAGCCTTATTTCCTTTCGTAGCTGGCCTATAACAACAATTAAAGTTGCACTCCCTTGTTAAGGGCCCCCATCTTCAGATTGGGCCTTTAGCATTACAGTGGGCCATTAATGGCTGTAATAGCCTGCAACAATAGGGCTAAGGCCATTTTATGTGATATAGATATATATACATTTTATGAACTATAATACTGTAATTGTTTATGTTGTGTTTAACTAAGTGAAATATTTAACAAAGAAGTAAAAAATGTAAAGTTAAATAAACATTATTTTATTAACTTTCAGGTGGAATATTGTTCTTTAATACAAAGACTTGCAATGCCATCAAGAAGTGATCAAAGAAAAACAAAAGTATTATCTACATAGAACTGTGAAACAAAAAGGAACAGAATGCTGGAAAGGTTTCAAAAGTTCAAGAACATGCTGTTAAGAGGACAAGGACATTTCCTAAAATACTCTGTGGTAAACTTGATGTTGGAAAGTGGATTATTGGTAAAGGCAGCTAAGTACCTATGTTTAGCAATAAGCCACAAACCCCCACTAGGCCCAGTTAGGTCTCAATAAATTAATCACAGCTCAACCCTTTGTAGGTTGGCAACAAGCGACAAGGCTTAACTTAAGAGACAAGTGTGTAAAGCATTTAAAAATCACAAAACAGTAAATAAGTCAAACACAAAACATAAAACACAATATAAAACACCAACCTATAATAATAGATTATGTTTTTTTCATTAAAATGACACCAAAAAGATTGAAATCAGATAAGGGAAACCAGAGATATGAGTTTGTTAAGAATTAACGTTTTGTAGTGCATAGAAACTAAAAGTGACAATGTGGTCATCTGGTTGCACTAAACCGGGACAAAGTCAAAGTTTGAGGCCAACCACGATGGAGCGCAGCTTGGCTACAGCAAGCGGGAGGCCTCAGTCAAAAGTTTACCTTCTGACTTAATCGATTTCTTGAAGATTTTCTTCAGCAGGATGAAGTCACCAGTCCGATCCTACCTCCCTGGATCCCTTCTCAGACATGCATCGCAGGAGACCTCGATGAAGAATTCTACCTTCAGATTTAGATGATTTTTCACAACAGAAGTCATCATCCGGGCCGAAGCTAAATCTTGATCCAACTTCCCTGTCCCGGTCAAATTTTTACATTCAGACTTTGTCACTTTTTTCCTGCTGATGGCGGTCAACCTTTCACAGCAAGCCTATTTCAATGTGAGATTGTCAAATTACCTTGCCAGGAGACCCCAGTGAAATCCTGGAAGTCTGGGGCTCTGCGGGACGAGTGGGACGAACCTGCAAGTCAGGGCGGGTCGTGGTTGAGGTAAGCTGGCTTGACTCTCCACGGCTGGTCTGTCCCTTTATGAAGCATTTTACCAAAAGTTCTCCAATAATCTCCAAACTTCTGGATTGTCTTCCAGGAGGTCTTTGAAGGTTCTTTAGGAGTCCACAGCTCACATTAACATTCCAGAAGTTCTGAGTTGCTCTTTGAGGGATAGGACTCCAACTCCAACTCCCAGAATGCATGGTCCCTTTATGAAGCATTTTACCAAAAGTTCTCCAATAATCTCCAAACTTCTGGATTGTCTTCCAGGAGGTCTTTGAAGGTTCTTTAGGAGTCCACAGCTCCATTAACATTCCAGAAGTTCTGAGTTGCTCTTTGAGGGATAGGATTCCAACTCTCAGAATGCACCTGGTGCAAACTCCAAAATGACCACTGGGCATTGGTCAGCTGGTCAGTTCCTTCAGGATTTGTTGCAGGGGACTCTGGTGAAATGTTGTTCACGTGTAGCAAGCAGGGAGTCCCTTCTTAAACCAGTTGAAGCCAGGCAAAGTCCTTTTTGTGGTTAAGCCCAAGTGTGCAGCTGGTGCAGTCCCTTCGAGTGAAGTGTCCAGGTATAGATCAAGGGTCCAGCAAGGCAGTCCTTCTTCTTCTGATTTTATTCCATGTAGGGATCTGAGGTCTGGGTGCAGCTCTGCCAATTATTTCCTTGCTCATGGGGTGGAAAAAAACAATCCCAGGGAGCAACATTCCTTAAAAATCCTAAATGGCAGAATCTGAATTTTGGAGGTTAGGTCTGGCTAAGTCCACTTACTAGTGTGCTAAGTCCCCTTAACACACCCCTCTCCAGCCATCTCCTAATCTAATCAGGGGGCACCTGGTTGTCTGGGGTTGCAGGAAATGTGGGAGGTCCTGAGCTGCTCCAAGTGTCCTTCCCTCCTTTGAAGGCTGTTTTCCCCCCCCAACCTGTTTCACCATCTGCTGAGGCAGATCTCCTTCCCCAAGCATTTCCTTTGTGTTCAGTCCAGGCCACTTCACACCTCATCAAGGCAGCCTGGTCAGGCTGCAATAGGTTGGCAATCAGATAAGGGCACTACAGAGCTGAAACTGGTAACTTTTAGGAAGAGTTCTAAAACTATTTCTACGTGAAAGTTATGTTAAATTCAACAGTGGCAAGTTGTTGTATTTATTATAACATTAAGTTTGATACTTTATTAATTAAAATAAAGTTTCCCCATTTTAGCCTATGGAGCCTATTCACTACAATGAGAGAAAAACACATTTGGCTATTTGGATTACACTGCACCCAACCCTGGGGGCACCTAGAGCACAGCTTAGGGGTGACTTATATGCAAAAATAAGGTAGTTTAAATCTTTGGAAGTACTTTTAATTCCAAAGTCGAATTTCCACGTAACTTTAATTTAAAAGCAGCCAGCAAGGCAGGTCTGCCTTTACAATGACACTGGATACCTCAGCAGTGCACCTATAGGTACACTACCTATGCTGGGGTCCCAAAACCTACATGCCCTGCCATATACTAGGGACTTATAGGTAGGTTGATGCTGCCAATTATAATTAGCCTAATTTGCATATTCATTTTATTCAGAGCACAGGCCCAGGGACTGTATAGCATTGCCCACAGCACCATCAGAGTCAGACAAATGGGGGCAAAAAGTTAAGGGACTTCTGCAGCCAGCCCAGTTTTCTCACGCTTGAGAAACAGGAGAGTGAGGTACAAAGGAGAAACATTTCTACATCAAGTAAGAAGCAAGTAAAAGCACATGATGTCATAACACATTTTTGCAAAGAAACAGACTTTATTTACAAGACAGCGTCAGTTTAAGCAAATATGATTTAGGATGTTTCATAGCAGAGTAGTTCAGAATCTAATCAGAAATGTGAAAAAATACAAAAGAAGGACACAAGCTTTGAAGAAAAAGGAACATGTTGAAGGTATAGTTGAAAAGGCTTTTTCTCTGAAGAGGAAACTGGTTATTTTAATTTTGAACAGAATGAAAAGACTAGATACAATAGTGTTGAGTAGGAGGAAGAAAACTAAAAAAAAGAGTTATAAACTGAACTAGTTTTTGCAAAGTTTAATGGAAGCACACTTCTAGCAGTGAGCCTTTCTTTAACGAAGAAAGCTACTTACAAGGGAACAGACTAGTGCATGCAGTTGATAAACATGGACGGTGTTATGAAGTTAAAGATGGATGTCCTATTCAGAAAGAGGTAAAGGGGCCTAGAAATGTGGAGGAAGTTATAGCTGAAAAGGTTCAGGGTAGGCATAGACCGGCCCTTGTTTACAATTGGAATTGTAGCAGTATTTGTAGTGTTCGAAAGCAATCAATTGACATAGTGAGAAATTTCTTATGTATGCTTCCATCCAGAAGTCTTAAACAAAAAATCTCAACACTGCAAGCATGAGATCCATGTCAAGTGAGGAACTATTCAAATCTACAAGGACATTCATTAGCATATTTGTCAAAGAAAGTGTTTCAAATCTCGTTTTATCATTTTAGAATGCTAGCAGTGTACCACTCACATATGCAAACTTTAGTTAGAAGACTTTATCATGTGAAGACTCCTGCAATGGTTAGGGGAAATGAATAAAGCTCTTTTGAAAGTAACCCTAGCAGAAGTACAAAATATTTGTGATGAGGTACAGCTTACATTTTTTGGATGGGAATAGGAGTATAGGGAAAATGTTGAGTTACAATTTGCAAACACAGCAGAGGAAGAGTTTAGTGTTTCTGTAGATCACTTTGATGAAGAAATTAAAAAGTTTAAATCAGTCTGTTCAGAGAAACCGGACTGCATATGTGTGTGTTGCAGACGCATTCACTACAAAAACCAAACACAACATGTTATTGTGTCTTCAAAAACTAGAAATAAGTGGCGAGATTTTGGAGCTTATTTATAGAAGAGCACTTTGATTGTTTTTCACGACAAATTCTATGCAGGTATTGTTAGAAAATAATAACAGGATAACATAATACCAGCTAGAGCAGTATATAATAATTTAGAATTAGTTTGTATTCCACCTGAATTGCAAGATTTGAATGTATATGAGTTTATACTTATACAATGTGTACATCCATTTAAAGCAATTGTGGGTATGGCTCCAAAAACAGGAAAGTTGTCTCCAACTGAGCTCCAAAAGGGTCTAAAAGGTAGAGTTGTTTACTTGCCATTAGGCTTTAAGCACAATGTTCAAACTGTTGGTGTACAAAGAGATTGTGAACAAGGACTTATAATTCTAGTGAATGGTGTACTTACTAGGAATAAAAAGATTTGGCAAGAACTAAAAGATGTTAGCAAAATTAAGAAAGCAACATTATATCTGGTACAACATAACATTTATTATAACTTTAGACTCTCTACAAGATATTTCACATATAGATGATAGTACAGTAGAATCAAGAGGTCAAATAGAAAAAGTGGATCAATCAAAAACTGAACGAATTTATGAACACTACAGTATTCATTCTCTTCATTCAGAAGAACTTATCAGAAATGCTATTGATCTATTTCAAATGAAGAAAAAACAAGGAAGTCCAATAAGAGTGTGGGAAAAGAGTTTAGAAGCTCGCTGTTTCCCACACTTGTTTCCTACAGGAGTACACGGAACGTATAATGAGCGTACTCTACAGATACCAGCATCTTAGTACAGATCAACCAGACTATATTCAGAGGATCCTAGATTTTGTAAGAGTATTCCTCATATATTTCATCTACTTTTTGAGAATGATTTTTCTGGATTATCCTATGCAGTAAATCACATTCTAAAAACAGGAGTTCAACTCCAGAATCTGACAGCAAGATAATTTGTTGATAACGTTCATGGAAAAGATGATCATCTTGAACACAATTAATTTGATGGCATGTCAACATGGCATAATGAGTATTGGCATCGTCGCCATGGTGACCTGAAGTGCATGCTTGGGAATCTAGGGTGTCACCCACTTGGTAGGTAACACTACGCTGTGCAGAGTATGCATGGAATAATCACCTTGATTTGTTATGACAGGAAAACTCAAACATAAGAGATATCAATCTCAAAACACAAGGAGAACTGTGTTCATTGGATCCTACAAATGTGTGTAGATACTTTAATCACCAATTTCAAGCAATGACGGCTTTTATCTGCAACAAAACAAATCTGCCTCTTGGCAAAGTCACTGAGTTATTTTGGCATAAAGAGTATCAAGCTAGAGGTGCTCCACATATTCAAATGCTGTTGTGGATAAAATATACTCCAAAATTTGGAACAGAAACTGACAAGTCTCTGATTACTTTCTTAGAACAGTAGGTCACATGTTCAATATAAAAAGAACAGTATGATAAAGGGTTGAGACAACAAGTAATCGGATTTCAAACTAATATGTGTGGTAAATACTGTCAATAAAAATACAGATCAAAAGCAAAATTTATACTCAATGTCGCTTTGGATTCCCTCGATCTGTCATCTCAGAAGGAAGAGTAAATAGCTTTTTGTCTGCAGTGAAGCACACTTTGTCATGGAAATCACCCAAGAATACATACAACCTGAAAAGAACTGAAGCATCAGATATGTATCAACGACTACAACCCTGTCAATTTAAAAATGTGGAGGGCAAATATGGACATCCAATTTGTTGCAGATAACTCTATTGCTGTAGTTCGTTACGTCACTTCTTACATAACAAAAGCAGAGAAGAGAGAAATAAAAGAGATGTGGGAAGACATTTCAGCAGAAAAGAGTATCACTAAGAAATTGTACAGTTTCAGTTTAAAAATGTTGTCACACAGGGAAATTGGATCTTATGAGTGTGCAGAAAGGTTCCTCAAGTTTGTTCTCAAAAGCACGAGGAGTTGTGTGGGAAAGATTAGGCCTTGCTACTTGTCATAACGGAGTATTAAAGACTTTTCCAGAAATACAGTATCTTGCTCAAGTTGATCCTGACAGTACAGATATCTTGAAGAGGAACATGTTGGATACATACTACCCTAGAAGAAGTGTCCATCTTCAAAATGTGTTTCTACATGAAATACTTCAGCATTACACATATAGGAGCAATGTTACTGAGAACACTGAGAAAGGACAATTTGCAGTTACTAGATGTGATGGTTGTTTGGTACGACATAACATGGGAAATCTAATCAATCATAGGAAGCTTAGTTGTCAAACTGCAGACAAGAAGGAACATTTTAATCTAGCCCTTTTACAACTATCTAAACCCTGGTGAAATGAATCAGTACTACTTGATCAGTATGACTGTTATGGAGATGTGTTTATTACTGTAAAAAATACCACAGTGTGTTGATTATTTCCTACATATTGGCAGATGTTAAACGATGAGATTGCACATGAAGAAACTACTGTTACTGAAATAGTGAAGGACAATTCGCAAAGCAGTCAATGCTCTACACTAGAAAGTAAAGATCCTCTCGGAGAACCAGTAATTCAAAATAAAGCAGCAATAGCAATTAATGAAGTGCTGATTGCCATGCAGCGCGCAAGAGAAGAAACTATGGATTTAGAACAGTTAGTACTACAATTGAACAATGAACAAAGAGATGTTTCCAAAGAAGTTGAAAATAAAATCGAACAGGGATTTTTTCACAACAACAAACTGTGCGAGTGTTCTACATATAAACCAATATTATTGTACATCAGTGGACAAGCTGGTACTGGAAAAAGCTTTCTAATTGAAGTTGTTACTACTTTTCTTCAAAAGACTAGTGATTCAAACTTGTCATGTGTTGTAACAGCTCCAACAGGATTAGTTGCTCATAACATTAAACGCGTTACATTACATCAACTGCTTCCTGTTGAACACGATAATTAACTTGAAAATTAGAAATTATCTGGAGATGCCTGTCATGAGGTATCAAGAATATTAAAAAAGGCTACTCTTCTTATTGTTGATGAAGTCATTATGGCATCACACATAATGCTTGCTTTTTGTCAGGAACCCCCAAGGTGCCTCCTGCGTATCTGTCAGCATCCCCAGGGATTAGGGTTACATCATATCTCTGTTCTTAGTTAAACCTTTATGTTTCTAAGTAAACATAATGTGCTGTGTCACACAATTGGTTTTATCAATGCTTGTTTTACCAATGCTTGTTTGCTAATGTGAGCAGGTGTAGACATGTGCTTCTAATTGGGTGTGGTGTAGACATGTGCTTCTAATTGGGTGTGGTGACTCATCCACATGTTTTGCTTCCTGATCTCAGCATCTGATTTGGCAGTCCAGCCCTTGCTGTCATCCTCGTATTCAGGACTTTTGAGGCAATTCTTTTCTTCCTTCCTGTACCAGCTGACACCAGGCATTCCTCTAACACTCCGGAAAAGACTGCAGCTAATTGACTAGTATTCTCTAGAGGGTTTGTTCTTTGAGCGCCGCTCTTTCTTAGAACAGCTGGTGTATTTCAGACCTCATATTTTGGCAGAGTGCTCTTCTTGAAGAGACAAATGCATTTCTTAACATTCTACATTATTATTGTAGTTACTTGCCTAAATGTGCTTCAGGAAATCTGCTTGAGCTCAATTACTACAAAAAGTGACAGTGCAATTTTAAAAGAGCATTACCGTGACTTTTCTTTCTCTAATTGCATAACTCTTGGATTTAAATTGTGTCATTCATGCCTGTGTTTCAGGTTTGATGAATTTGCTTTTTGAAGGGTTTTTCACACACAGAGTGAAACCAAACCAAACTGTGCCACCCTAACAGAGTTGACATTTAGATTTCTTGCATGCAGGAAAGTTATATGTGATATAATTAATGCCCTTTTTTGTCTTTCTTGTGCATGATAAGTGCAACCACAGTTCCAATTGTAGTGTGCAACAGTGAATCTCTGTGAAGCCAGCCCTAGTGTCACAGTACTTATTGTTATGGTACTCAGTTTGGGTTTTTGGTAATGCAGTGTTAGTAATTGTGCCAACAGTTATTATTATACAAGAAAAGTGCTGAAGCATCCTGGTGTTCTTCTAACACTCCCGTGCCGTATCAGAAAGAGAGATTCAGTTTCAAGGAAGTTGAGTGCACTAACTCTAGTATCACTCTGTCAACAACGACCTGCCTCCCGAAGATACAGGGTGCCTGGCTGGACCGGCAAGACGTGGCAGTGTTTTGTCTCTTTCTCTTCCACTCCCCCTTTCCTTTTGGGACACCTGCCGGGTTTTCTGTGTCCTCCAAAAAGTGCTGAGAGGTGTTCCAGGAGGTCAGGGCATACCATCGCCCCTGCAGACATCCTGCTTTTCAGGTGAGTGGCCCTGTCTCAACACTTTTATACACTTAAAGATTCAGCAAGTATTAAGGAAAAACTACAATGTGCTCTTTGGAGGAAAATATGTAATTGTGTTTGGAGACCTACATCAACTCACACCTGTAAAAGGACAACCAAATTTTAAAACACTTCTGCATAGTGACACAAGGAATTCTCTTGGAAGTATTGAAAATGTAAATATGTGGTTGCATTGTGAATACAAAGAATTAGTTCAAAACATGTGGCAAGCCTCCTACATACAACATGGATAAATGTTGAAAGACATTAGAGTAGGATTTCTCACAGAAGCAGGAAGCTTGCTTTAGAAAGTCACCTGATCAGGAATCCATTTCCATCTGGTATAACTGCAGCACAGCTAAGGCACAATTTTATAAAAGAAAACAAATCCATAATTTGTTTATTACCAACACTTGTAGAGTGTGCAAAGTTTATTGAAAATTGACTGTAGCTGGAAAAAGAAGACATTTTGAAATTACAGCTATAGATAAAATGGAACACCAAGAAGTAAATATACTGCTCACAGACAAACGTCAATCAAAATTGGATTTTTTGGAGAAATCTGTATCAGAAACAGCCAGATTAGAAAAGTGTTTCAGTGTCTGCAAAAACTGTTGCATTATTTTACGTCGCAATTTGAATATTAGTCAATGGTACAATGGGAAAAGTTGTGCAATTTATTAATTTTCCAAATAGAGATGAGGTGGAATTCTTAGGTATAAAATTTGATCACATATCTTATGTAAAGAAGATTGGCCGGTGTGTTGCCCGGTTTTTAGTTGTAACAGACTTATACACCTGAAGGCAACAGTTGCCACTGTCTTTAGCATAGGCAGTAACCATCCATAAATCTCAAGGCTTAAGTGCAGATTCAGATTTGGTTGCTGTTGGTACTTCTGTACTTAAAGAAGGAATGTCATATGTAGCACTCTCATGAATTAGAACTTTCACTGGATTGTTCTTGAATGAGTTTGATAATAGTAATGTTAGTGCTGTAGTTGCCTGTGTAACAGAATATAATTAGTTAAGATCTCTATATGCTCCTCATTTAGGGCAGTATCTAATTTATGAAAAAAACAAATACTCTGTTCAAAACAAAAGATTACTAAACAATCTACAGATGTTGAAGAAAATGAAGAACAGAAAGACAACATAGAAAGAGGAAAGAAGAGGAAACTTGAAAATAACAGTGGAATTGTATGTTATCAATTGGAAAACAGTTCAGGTGTCAACTGTTATACCAATGTTGTTCTCAATGCACTGTTTCATTTACCACATTTAGTAAATGAAATTGAACAGAAGACGGATAAAAGAATGTGTTCAACACTATATAATCAGCTGCAACGTTTGAAAAGAGACAGAACTGTACTACGCTCAGCTTCTGGCGTTCGTGATCTTATAGATATATGCACTGGATCCTTGATATTTACTCTGAACACTCAACAAGACGCCCAAGGATTCATTAGGATGTTGCCTGGAGTCTTAAAAGAAGAGCAAGCTAATATTCATGATATTTTTAGAGTGAGCTACAAATGGAATCATTTTTTTAAGAACTAGTTTTTACGTTTAAAAACATTTGTGTTTTTTTTTTTATTTATTACAAAAATTGCAAACAGGTAGAAAATCATTGCAACCAGCAATTTAACGATACACCCTGAAAAAAGTTTTCAAATGAAAAAAAATTAAAATTTATGATGATCTGCAGCTTGAATAATATTTTTCAAATCTTGTTCAACTGCTGTGAGACAGGTACTGCAATCTAGGCAATATGTGTCAATGCACATAAATTATGGAATTAAATCAGGACGACGCTTCTCCAAGTCTGATGGTGTTTTTTTCACCAGGGACAGATGATGTTACTTGAGAGGTTGAAGGCATGTCAATTTCACTTTCTCTCCTTGCTCTTTGCAAACTGTTCTCATGATACATCTTAAGATGATAAAGCATAGAAGTGGTACCGCAAGAATACTTTTTTTTTGTACCTCTTGACAATTTCGTCTCACACTAAATGCATTTACCAAAACAAGCAACATTCTTGGATTCTCCAGATGGAATAGAAAAAAAGCCATGCAATACCTTCTTTTCTCTGCGCTGGCTGTTCATGAACTTCAAGGCCTTCATTCACCTCATGGGCATCTTCTGAATTATGCTCTTCACTCTCTTCTTCATGATCTTGATTTGCTGCCATCTAAAAAAATATCCAAGATACAGGACACCTCTCAAAAGCAATCTGCTCTCTCTGCAAGCCAGAATGAAATGGACCAACTGACACAATCAGATTTCTTTTTTCATTGTAGCATGTCGTTCGCGGTTAACGAATATATCTCGAAGTGTAACGTGATTGCAAAAATGGAAAAATGGTTTTAAAAGACATTTCTCACTATAGTAATAACAAAAAAATGAGTTTTAAAACTCTATCAGTAAAGTACTAGTACCAAACAATGTGTTCAAAATGGCAATATATGTGTCCTAAACTTTTTTTTTCATACACGCTATAACTGTGATCATTGCGATAACCACGAAAGCGGAAATGTACGCAAGCATGCATCACATTTCGTGGGCACCAGATTTGCCCTGATCACGTAATAATACACAAACAATACCATGTACTAACAAAATTAATCTTTTTCCTCTAAAACAATTAATACAGCAAATACTATAAACAATGTCAGAAAGTATTATGTTTATTATTTTACATACGCTATATTTGCGATTGTCGTGAAAACAGAGAATCATGACATTATAGTTTGTAATATGATGGCCTAAATTATTAATACAAATATTTAATTTTCCCCAAAAAGTACACAATTGAAGGAGTCCTCTACACCCCAGGGTCCACCACCTCCCCAGGAGATATCATTTTTTAAATATTTTCTTACTAGGGGATGGTACACCCCTCCACTGCGCCACAAACCACAACACTACCAGACCTTAATTTGTATAGTGCAAATGTGGCGGAGGTGGCCCATGACCCTCCCCCACTGCCCCAGGGACCACCACCTCCCTGGGACTACATCAAATTTGTATGTGGTGAAGGAGTCCCCCTTCTGGAGCTACTGATGGCCCTGGGGACTGCCACCCTCCAGGGCCGGCTCCTGCTATGTCCCGGGGATGCCAAACACTGGGACATTGCTGTTTGCAATAGCTTGGCTGCAGAGCTTCAGCTGCAGCCAAGCCACAGCAAACACTCTGCTGTTTGACAGTGGGGTCTTTAAAGCAGGTCCCACTTTCAAACAGCAGAGCTTTCGTCTCGCGTGCAGGGGACAGAGATGAAATGCTTCAGCAAGCACAGAGCTGCAGTCGAAGCAACTCAGTGCTTGCTGGAGCAGTGGCACTGCAGGGGAAGCCACAAGGCTTTCCCTGCAGTGTCAGGTAGCCCATAAAGGGCATTTAATTTCATTTTTTTTTTTTTAAATAAGCATATAAGGGGAGACTGTGGGGGAGCCTTAAGGACTCCCTTGTAATCCCAGATAGCATGCAAAGGCATTTTATTTTAAAAAATAAAATTAAAAAAAAACATAGGCACCATGGCAAAACCATTGAGGGCACCCTCACTGTCCCAGATAGCCTATAAAGAGATTAAACAAAACACACAAAAAAAAGAAAACCCATAGCTAAGTGTGAAGGTCGCAGACCTTCAAACTGAGCATTGGGGGTTCAAGAACAGCTGGACTCTTTTTTTATTTTTTTTATTATTATTCTTTTTTTAAATAATAAATATATATTTTATTTTAAGTTGTACACAAATATTCATTGTTAGAAACATGGTCTCTGGTTGGCAGGCAGTTTTCACTCTGTCCAAGCAGGGACCCTCACTCTATTCAGGGTAACTAAGTTACACTCCTCAGACAACCCTGCTCACCCCTTGGTAGCTTGGCACAAACAGTCAGGCTTATCTCAAAGGCAATGTGTAAATTATTTTTACCAACACACACAGCAATACAGTGAAAACACTACAAAAGGGACACAGTACCAGTTTAAAACAATTGCCAATATTAATCTACATCAAACCAAAATGGCAAAAATCCAACATACACAAGGAAACCTATGAATTTTTTAATTAAAAAGAGTGTTACTCCATAGAAAGTGGGTGTATAAGTGGCTGTATGGGTGTTTGAGTGTGTGTGTAAGTGGTTGTTTGGGTATGTATGTGGGTGTATGAGTGGGTGCTTGAGGGCCTGTGTGGGTCTGTGACTGGGTGTGGGAGTGGTTTTGTGGGTCTGTGAGTGGTTGTGTGATTCTGTCAGTGGATCGTTGAGTGGGTCTGTGAGTGGCTGTATGGGTGTGTGAATGATTATGTTGATGTATAAGTGGGTGTGTGAGTCACTGTGTGGTAGGTATATGATTAGCTGTGTGGGTCTGTGAGTCAGTGTGTGAGTCATTTTGTGGGTCTGTGAGAGGGTGTGTGGGTTGATGTATGGGTGTGTGAGTGGTTATGTGGAAGTGGAAGTGGCTGTGAGTGGGTGTATAAGCAGCTATGTGGGTCTATGAGTAGGAGTGTGAGTGGTTTTGTGGGTCTGTGACTGGGTGTGTGAGTAGCTGTATGGGTGTGTGAGTGGTGTTGTGGGTCTGTAATTGGGTGTGTAAGTGTGTGAGCAGGTGTTTGAGTGGCTGTGTGGGCCTGTGAGTGGGCTTGTCAGTGGTTGTGTAGGTCTGTGAGTGGGTGTGTGACTGCCTGTATGGGTGGATGAGTGACTGTGTGAGTGGTTGTGTGGGTGTGTAAGTGGGTGAGTGGGTGTGTGAGTGCATGTGTGCGTGTGTGAGTTGATGTGTGGGTCCGTGACTGGTTGTGGTAGTAGTTTTGTGAGTTTGTAAGTGTATGAATGTGTTTGTGAGTGAGTGTGTGATTGGGTCTGTGAGTGGTGTATGTTTCTTTTAAATGAGGTCTAGATCCACTGATCTTTGGCAGAGTAATAAGGGGGATGAACTGAGTGCCTCAGTGGATCCGGAAATCCTTGCACGCCTCCTGTAAAAAATGTGGACAATTTCTTGGCCATGAGGGGTCCCTCACAAACCCCTCCATCAGTCCTATGTGGTCAGGGTACTGCTACCCTGACCCCTTCTATACTTTTACGTTTTATTCCCAGCCTCTGGTCCAATTCCAGATTCACAAAATGGCTTTTCTCTCATGTTGCGGCACCTCAATCAGGCATTGCTGTAGGAGCATGGGTCCACTGTGGATCCACATTTCTTGATATACAAAAATGTTTTTTCTTTAATAACTACAAAACTACTGAGAAGATCAACACCAAATTACAAAAAAGATCTTTCTGGACCGAGAACTACCTTTCTGCCAAATTTGGTGTAATTCCGTTTAAGCAATTTGGGCTGTAGTCGTTTCTAAAATCCCTATGGGAAATTGCATAGGGAAAACCCAAAACATTCCAGACAGCAGCTCAAGTGAGTAATTAATTAGTTTTGAAAATGTTGTGAAGATTCGTCAAATGGCACCAATGTTATTAACAAACAAAAATGCTTTTCCTATGGAAACTAGGTCCTAATTATGACTAAATACCGTAGATCGCCTTCAAATAATATGTAAAACCAAGTGCAGACCAAAATTAAATGAGTTTAAAAGCTGACATATTTATAGCTATTATGACTGAGTGTAATATTTATTGAGATTTAAAAAAGATTTTTCTGGCTACTTACATCCCTATATCGCCAAATAATGGACCCAGAACTTAACACTGGGACACAATTTTGTTTACAATTTTCCATTGAAGGAACAATTTGCTTGTAGCTAATGTTGTGAGCCAAATGATCTCAGCCTACAGGCTGTGCAAAAGGATGCTTTCTGTTTCACAGTCATGGATGGCATGAACTACCACCGCCCATGGTCACACCCAAGTAAGGGAAATTAAGCGTCCTTTCGATAGAATGACCCTTGATCGAATAAACCTAGGTCTTCACAATTTTACACACACAGGCTTTATAGGATCACAGGTATGGGCTTTTTCTTGGCCGCTGGTATCTCCTGCCCCTTCTCAATAAGCCTCACTTCTAAATTATTTATATATGTTAAAAACAAGATTGATGTGCGAACAAACCCTTGTTGCACAATGCGAGCTAAATGAAAGGGCATTTACCATTTCCCCCAACTTTACTTGAAGCTGAACGATCATGATATAGAGCCCCAAGAAAATGAACCAGATCTTTACCTAATCCTTTGGCATATAATAATGTCAACAACTGTTAACACTGTCAAAAGTGTACAATAGGTCCATAAAGGACAGGTATAAATGGCAAGATTTGGCTACAGTGTATTTGCTAAATAGCAGGTACATTTAAACATTGTTGCAAAGTCCCTAAACCTTCCAGAACCGATACTGCAACTCTGACAATATAGAACACTGTCTGGACCACGCGATCTGTAGGATGCTATTTTCTTGACTATTGAATCCAGCAATGAGATTGGATTGTAGCAGTGAGAGTCATCTCGTTTTCCCTTTTTGAAGATGAGGACTATAATGGCTGATGTCCAAGATGACGGGAGCTCCATTATACAACCAGAATTGTTGGCATTAGTAAGTAAAGGAGGATATGTCTCAACTGGCTCCGTATGTAAGTCAAACGGGACACAATCAGGACTCCAGGGCTTTACTGGAGGGACTTCTTAAGATAGCAGGCAGTACTTTTACAATATTACACTCAAAAGATAACAGATAGATCATCATCTGTTCTGCCTAATTATCCCCATCCCGGGGACTATATATCTCCATAACTTCTAATAGACTTGTATCCAAGGATAGGCAACAAAAGCCAAGTTCGATATAAGCCCCAATCAACTCCAATCAATAATGTTCCAAGATCATTAGGGGCCAGATGTAGGTAGGTTTCATTTTGTGAGTTGCAAATTGCAAGTACTAGCGACTCGCAATTTGCAACTCGCAAAACGAAATGCAGAAAGGTGTCTCAGACACCTTCTGCGACTCGCTATGGGGTCGCAAAGACCCACCTCATGAATATTAATGAGGTGGGTCGCAGTTTGCGACCCCATAGCGAGTCTAGGCACTCACAGGGATGGTGGCCTGCTGGAGACAGCAGACCACGATGTCCGTGACTGCTTTTTGAATAAAGCAGTTTTCTTTTTCTTTTTGCAGCCCGTTTTCCTTAAAGGAAAACGAGCTGCAAAAAGAAAAAATACCGAAACCATTTAGTTTCGTTTTTTTCAGAGTAGGCAGTGGTCCATAGGACCACTGCCTGCTCTGAAAAAATATTTTTTTTGGCATTCACAAAGGGACCCCTTCCCTTTTGCGAATGAGTTACCATCCACTTCTAGTGGATGGTAACTGCGAGTTGGTTTGCGACCGCAATCGCGGTCACAACCCAACTCAGCATGGCGATGCGGTCGCAAATAGGAAGGAAACACCCCTTCCTATTTGCGAGTCGCAGCCTCAAATTGCGAGTCGGTACCGACTCGCAATTTGAGGTTGTGCATCGCGTTAAGCCTTTTACGCCTCGCAAACTGCGTTTTTCGCCGTTTGCGAGGCGCAAAAGGCTTCCTACATTTGGCCCTAAGTTTCCAAACTATTCTTGTACCACTATCCTTTGTTCTCCTTTTAAAGCAGCCTCCAGTAGCTTCAAAGTGTTAGCTTTCGGAGTGCTTGGAGCAAGAGTCCGGAAGCTATGGTCGTTGGTGATACTAAAGATAACATCCACCATTGAAGTATGAATGTTCACATTACTTGAAATTAAAATATAATCTATATTTGAACCAGTGCCATGACAGATATACCTAGAACTTAAAAAACAAATGGCTCAAAAATGATACACAAACCATTCCTCATTAAGTTATTATATAACATTTACCGGTAAAGTCCTGTATAAAGTCCCCTCCTTCGAATAAATACATAAAAAGGGGTTACCATTCAGGGAAACAGATCTTCAACCCAGCTTGAAGTTAAAATAGTCCCCCACTCAAAGACTATAACCAAGTATAAAGTCAAACTAGGCAGGTTGTCTATCAACTTAAATAAAGAGCTGAAATCTAAATGATCCTTTCTCGAAAAATCATGAATTACTACCAAATTAAGATCGCTAGACAATTTAAGAAAAAAAGTCCTGGATGAGAGGGCAATTCACAGATAATGGAATAGTTCAACATGGTAAGCTAACCCTAAACCAACCGGCCTACCCATTTTTAGCTCTGCTAGAAGGATAATCGGTTGCATCTCTCGAAAAGCACGTATAGGCATCACAATAGGAGTCATAAATAGCCCACATTTTCTGCATTATCACAATTGTCTAATTTGTCGATAAATTCTAGTCAATTCACATCACTTAATTTAAAAGTGGTACCCGCTATATTCCAATTTGCTTCTTTAATGTTGGGTGCTCAATTTGTATAACTTTTTCCAAAATTACTCCCCTATTAGAATTATAAGGCTTGACAATAGGCCCTCTGTTAGGGTCATCAAACCATTTATTAACACTCAAATCAGAGCAGGTGGAAAAGGTGTTAGAAATAGAAACATTAACAGTGAGGTTCCGCAACATACTAGGGACAGTGGCCATCCTTGGTCTTCACATATCACAGCTCAGGTGCCTATGAAAAATCTTAGCTGCAAGGCAGTTATGAGGAAGGATAGCAACTGAATATTATTCAGTATCCTTTCTACTAAATGAGGATAGCTAAAACGTATGACACATCAGATTTATACTGGCCTTGCACTGTTCCAACGACACATTAGAGTCATATTTTTTATGCTAATGTGGCGTTGGAAGAAGAAAAACACCACATCATATTTACAAAGTGGCACAATGCTTGCATTGCTCCACTTTGTAACCCCTTGCGCGACATTATGCCTGTGCAGGCATAATGTATGCCAGGGGGTGCGTTCCGGCGCTAGGGGGCCATAAAAATGATGCAAAGGAATCTGTGAGATTCCATTGCATCATTTCTATCTGCATTTTTTAATGCCTGCTAAGTGCAGGCGTTAAAAAGAGGCTCCCATTGATTACAATAGGCCACTTTGTGCTTTGCAGTATTAGCGTCATCATTTTTTACGGTAATCCTGAAAGCACCGGATAAGCATAAAAAATGATGTCGGTAGTCACCCTAACTACAGCCATGGTGCACTATATTTTAAACACAGTGCTACCATGGTGGCATTAGGGGGTCGCTAAGGGGTGTTAGAAAAGTGGGGCTACACTAGTTGCAGCACCACTTTTCTTAAATCTGCCCCTAAGTGCAATGAGCGAAATAAATGACCTGTGGGCAATTAACTATTATCTCTTTGTGTGCAATAAAATAAATATATTTAGCAGACTTTTGAATTAAATGACTGATTTGAACAAAAGGGGGATGGGCATGAGGTGATGTGTGAAAGAATTTAACTTTGAATGGGTGAATCACACTGACAAAGCGTGCGGGCTGCAATGTGTCTGTAGTGCCTAGTGACAGGGCACTGTGCTATTGCACCCACATCTCTTTTAATTACAGTATATTAAAGTTCTAAAGACCTAACAGAAAGGGTGGAGTATTCATAAGGAGTGTACGGGCTCTATGAAAATTACATCCCATGTAGACTACAAGAAAAAAGTTAGCAGTTTTAAATGCAATACTTTTTTTTCAATTCAGAAAGATGTGCATAATAGATTCCCCAGGGTGGTAATGTTTACATAGGGAAGGCTCATGCTAATCAAGGACAGTTACTGCCCAGTTTTCCAGGTATGGGACGTCATTTACGCATTTTTCTGGCTTCTGCTTGTAAATTATATTAGTTTCCACTCAATTTTAATCTACACTGTTTTCACTCTGAACTATCTCTTCAGTCCTTACCTAAGCAATGAATTGGTCTCTTTCCTTCACATTAGACTTCTGCTGTTTTTCCCTTTACCATAATTGTTTCATTATCCATTGTTATTCTGTTGATCATTTCCTAGGGTCCCACAGTAAGAGGTAAGCCTATCTCCAGAAGGCTTCATCCCGGAATGGTCACCTGCCACTCTCTCATTGGCGTTCAGTATTTTCTCCAGTCTTCCTTGCTGGCACCCCCATGTTGAGAGTAGTGGGTAACTATATTGTCTTTGTTACACATTAGTCTCTCGCATATGTTGTGCCCACCACACTTTCAATTTGGTTTCCAAGTGTGTGTGTACAGTGTGTGCACAGAGTGTACCAGCAGTGTGTTGAAGGTGTGGCAAACAGAAGCTCATCTGGAACCATCCGGACCTGACTGGGACTAGGGAGTAGGTTTTGGGGTGTGTTTTTTAAAAGCAACATTAACATGAAAAGCTTGCAATAAATTGTGTGATGAAGCTGCATAGAAAATGTGTTAACATAGAAAATAATGCATGCGTTTGAAATGTGCCCACGGGGAGTGGCTACCAATGTATACGAAAACTAATGAAAAGCTTGTTAATTCTGAATTATTATGCAATAATGTTTTGAATTTGTATTAGCATATCATAATTAGAGTTATGTATTAAGAGGCTGCTTATTAAACTTAGAAGGCCTTAGCTTAGCGAGGGTCTGTGCCTTGCTGCCTGGTCTCGTATTAAACTGCATTTTCTAACATGCAATGTGCTGTTTTTCTGAAGGACACAAAGCTGTACTTTTCCAGAAGTTATGTGCGTGTAGCCATAGTAAATTCTTTCTCATGGTAACTGACTTGCTCAAGGAGACGTTCTTGCTGAATGCAACAGTGTAATTCATAACAGATGCAAGGTTACCTGTAGTAGGAGAAAACAATGGATACACTGACTGGAGCGCGAAGTGTAACTTTTCGTACCTGACATTCCAACCGAAGAAGACGTCAATAACATGGACCAATCCACTACATGAGAACTGTGGTTTGTGGAAAATTCTGTCAAGATGCGTGAAGAATTATTGGACAGAGATAACGATGCACCAATTATTATCCAATGAGGAGTTATGGGCTAATTAGGTAGTTTTGATTTAATGGGGTGACCCAAGAAGAAACGGGGGGCAGAGACTTTAGACAGGGAGACTCCACTCACTCACAGAGACTTTACACTCTTTGTTTTGTCCTGATACTGTGAACCATCCTCTACCCATTCTTACCTGATATTTACTTCTCCTCCATATGAGGGAAGATCCTATTCCTTAGCTATGATATATCGAGACTTTTCCCCGTCCTATCTCTGTTGATGGTGAATCGACTGATGTCCTGAGGACAAAGACTGACGCTGTTTGCTGATCTGTTGGATTGGTAACTATCAGATGCAAAATTGTGATTGTCTGTTTGCCTTTTCTTTCCTCGTACCAACTGCTATTTTGATAGAGGCCATAGTTCAGATGCTTTCTAAGTTCATGTTTGCTAAAATGTTTTGCATGAAGCCCAACATGCTAATTCTGATCTGAGGTTAGTTATGGCGTTCACAATTATCCGATGCAAATAGACCAATGACTTAGTTCTTGCTTTGTTAAATCATGTATTACTGAGACTTTGCTAAGTTGCTTCATATTAATGACGTGCCTAAATACTGAATGAATCTTCTCTGTGCATTGATTAATTGCATTCAAATTGCTAATTAGAAGAGTTCCTAATGAAGTTTATTGAAATTGAGATTAACAGAGCTGACATTAGATTGTAATCAATAGGGAAAATAAATATTCTAACACTTAACTAACTTGGTGTGGTTATTCATGGCTGAAAGGTCATGGTGTGTTCAACTTATTGATTCTTATTAAATGTTATTGATTAGCTTGTTGATTATTTACTGTGAATATTGATTGGGTTATTGATCTATTGATTTGTGATGCCAAAAAGACATCTCATACTGGGAAGTCCCTGAACGTGGTCCAAAGGTTCATCGACCTAAACGCGTCTCCTTGTAAGTTTACTTATTAAGGCTCTGACGCACTAACAATTTTTTGGTAGCAGAGGAAGGTTTGGCCCTTTGGGGCCCCAGTACGAAGATCACGGTTTGATAACAGTTTTAGTAGTAGTGCGGATGGTTTGGCCCTTTGGGGCCGCAGTACAAGGGACTACGGTTTGAGTGTTGCTAGAAAAGGAGTCGGTTTTTGGTAGAAATCGATGGGTGTGGTTTGGAAGGAAGCAAGGTGTATCGACTAAAATTGGGTTTAGTGTTTTTTTTTTCCTTTCAAGGATGCAAATTGGAGAGATGATGTGCCCCTAAGTCCCAAATGACTTTCCCGGAATCTCAAAGCTTGCTGAAGGAAGTTTGAGTATGATCTCAGCGTTCCAGTGATAGTGTGAATGAAGTAGATTTTGCGCTTGCACAGCTTATGCATATCACAGGTGAATTGTGAAGTTTATGAGGATTTTAGGCCAGGTGATGATGTTTTAGTAGGAGTGGGCATACTCCGCATTATGAGAGTAGGGAAGTCGGCTAACTTCATGGGAGTGTGGCGCTTTGTGCTCAAAAATTGTCCACTTGGTTGTTGATGATGTACGGACCCTGCATGGTCTAAGACTCCGGAGTATATTGATAAGTGTATGAGACACTTGGTTTATGTTGTAATTTGTGCGGTTTAATAGGTCGATAGTGAAGTCGACAAGTCGAGTATGAGTCAAGGTGAGTGAATGAAAACTTCGATGGAGATTTGGTGAGTTCTAAAGTGCACTAGAGAGTAAAATTTGCAGGTCAAATTTTGCTTGCGAGTGCGGGATCTGAGAAGGAAAGAGTAGCGGCCGAGGCTAGGTGAAATCTCTGTAAAGTTCTGAAGCAATTGTGTTACCCTTTCCTGTAGTAAACCGGCAAATTTTAGTTTTATTTTGGTTGGTACTCGCAATATATTGCATTAGTTTATGTGAATCGAGAGTGGGAAGACAAGCCGCAGGACTTTGTCAGCCGCAGTGTGTATGAGTGTGACATCATTGGAGCCGCACTGGGATAGGTCGGTTAGTGAGAAGGGTCGCACACGGATTGGCAGCCGTCGGTGAGAGGCAATTGGTTGAGAAGGTAGGCGAAGAGAGTTCTGGGAATTAAAGTCACTTCCCGATTTGATTGTGAATAAAATAAAAGCCGGAAAAAAAAATGCAATTTTCAAGGCTTTAAAGAGCGCCTTGAGTCGAAACATATATATTACCACGTGTGTAGGGGAGGTTACACCGCAAAAGGATACACCGGCTTATGCTGTAATGGAGGAAAAGGGGGTTGCGCCATGTCTTTGGCTAAAGCAATGGTGCAAAGTTACAGAGAAAGGGGGCTGCTTAGCGTTTACGGAGCACGGAGCGTTCAATTTGAGGATTTTGGAAAACTTGCGGAGGGTACTAAATGAGCTGAAGCCACCTCCGAGGCCAGCATAGTTTAAGGCATTAGCAATTTGGGAGCTAATGGCAATACGACAGCAGGAACAGAAATTTGAGAGGAGAATGAGGAAAGCAGAAAAGACACTAGCGGAGGCTAGGTCGGATAGTGCACAAAGAGTTTGGAGAAGAGAAACAATAGATGGAGTCAGGCTGTTTCCAGCAATAGCTCAAGAAGGTGAAGGCAAAGGGGGAGAAGCCACTTGTAAGACTGACAAAGGTCCTTCCAAAGACAAAGAGGCTAGGAAGCCCTGGTCAGAGGTCGATGACTTAGACGATGATGAGTTCCTTAATCAGTTACTGAATGATCGACCGCCGCCATATGCGATGGATGACAATAGACCGAGTACTAGTACATGTCCTGCAGGTTCGACCCAAGAGAAGGTGACAACGAATCCAATACAGGTTAGTCCTGTCCCGACACCAGTCCCGGTGCAGAGTAGTTTTAGCGTGTCCACTGCTCAGGGTATGCAATCTCAGTTGCAACCACCACAGGTTCAGAGACTTTACCCTGATGTCCCAATTTTAGAGACTACCACAAATCTGGTGATGCCGACAGAGCAAATATATGGAAGACCAAAGTTGATTCAGACTGAGGCAACTCCACATTTACTGCCCCAGGTGCAGCAGCATATGATTCCGAATTATACTTCGGTCACGGGCCGCAACCAACCATGGCACCAGTGATGAACCAGAATATGGGAGTTAGTCCTCCGCAGGTTCTGGGGAACAGGCAGATGCCAACCGCCATATCTTTGCCTATTACAGTTGGTGCACCAGTACCATAGTATGTGCAGGTGAAGCCTAGTGTATGCGATCAAGGGGTAATGACTCAAGATGTGACAAGAGGAGGGTTCGTAGGAAGCTCCCAAGGAACGACTCCAGTGGAACCGACCTTTGAAGGATCTAGATCCCTGTTAGACTTCTGTCAGATATGGGCTCCTCCAGAAGCAATGAGCCAGACAGGTTTGAGACTGTTAACTCTGCAGATCTCGAGTGTGAATATACCACAGACACCTTTAGCGCAGGCTGGGAATATCTCATTACAGGGTTTAACAGCACAACAGCTGACCGACTGGCTAGACAAACTTAATACTCCACAGACTGCTCCTGTAGCCGCAGGGAGAACGGAAGGAGAAGAACACCTGAATTTTGTGAGGTTGGGCATGGAGGCAAATGAACTTTTTGAAGGGAGTATGGGAGTGAACAGGTTAGAGTCATACACGGAAGCAGAATTGAAGTATTTGTGTCCAAAGATAACTAGAGAAGTGAGCAGGGTGCACCAGATGTTGGCAAAATTGGCAGATAAGTACGGCGTAGATTTAGAAAATACCAAACTTCTGAAGAGGAGTTCTAGGTTAGATTTTGAGCCTAAGGATTTTGAACACATGAGGTCTACTGGGATGAAGGCACACCTCAAGGAGATACTGCAGAGTGCACAAGTTTGGGGGGCCTTAGAAAAGTGGGAAGGCAGATGGGCGAAGAAAAGAGACAAGAGGAAAAGTGACTGCATAGATCAGCCAGCAAGAGCGTTACCGGATACCGGTACGGTAAAAATGTTACCAGTGAGAGAGACTGCCGGAGGGGTTCTTGTCCATGTACTGTGGACAAGAGGTGCTATTCTATCATTTACAAATGATTTCCCCAGGCTGCGGGAGAAGCCAATAGAGTGGTATCAGCAGGCGGACAGGTTTGTGAAACTTGCGAAGTGCCTTTGGGAAGACCTGAATACTCTCTTTGAGATCATAGTTCCAGCTGATTTGTGGCTTGAGTGCAAGAGGAGCGTGGATTGGCCGACCGAGGAAGCGGCAAGGGACAGAATCACAGGAGCACCATCTCCTGAGGTGATTAAGTATTACTATAAGGTGATTGAGTTTCTGAAATCGAGAGTTTCGTCAAAGAATATTGATTGGCAAAGGATTGATTTAACAGCTCAGGAAGCCTATTATGTGAGGTTGTTGAATGCGTTCAAGCACTACAGTGGTACAGAGGTTGTTGAGGTGAAGGATATGAATCGCCTTGTGTTTAGATTTGCTGAAGGGTTGAGACCTGAGATTAGCCAGATGATTAAGAGTCACTCGATTTGCTGGCAAGCAAAACCGAGTGACTAGGTGTTGCAGTATGCAAAGTACTGTAGTGACGAAATTGAGTTAAACCAGAGAAAGTTGAAAGAGAAAGCGATGGTGATGCAAATTAAGGCAGCACAGTTAGGGATGCAGGGAGGCTGTTTGCAGCAGATGGCGCAACAACCGCAAGGCAACAGGATGTTTCAGGCCTAAGTGAGAGGTAGAGGTCGAGGAGGTTTTATGAACAGAAGTCCAGATTTGAACACTGTAGTGGTTCAAAACGACATACAGGGAATGAGGAAGATGTTACCTTCTCATGCTTGCGGGGTCATTGGACATTGGAAGCGGGCGTGCCCGATGATGGTGTCAGTTCATTCCAAAATGTGAGTGGACCGAGATTGAGGGGTCCAAATCCGAATTTCCAGAATAATGTAAATCAAACGCAAGGGTTTCAATCCATGCAGCAGGTGCAGATGCCGCGTATACAGCCGATTCAGTTACAGCAAATGCAACAGCAGGTTCCCATGGTACCTAGACAGCAAATGCAAGTGCCTTTAGCGCCAATGGAACAGCAACAGGTGGCGCTTCCTCAACAGACCACAGATCAAAGAATGAGTCAAAATAACACAGTGCAACAGTACCCATTGCATGGGGAGAATGGAATAAACGATGAATGGTCGGATGAGAGTTCAGATAGTGAAGAGTGTAGGCTTGCAGCGTCCTTAGAAGTAGACCAGAAAGGGCCCTATGCTCAGGGGAAGGTAATGGGTCACAAGGTTTCATTCTTGGTTTACACAGGAGCTACATGCTCTACAGTCAAAAGTGCAGAGGTTCCAAAACTACCCCTTTCGGGACGGACAGTTAAGGTAGTGGGAGTAGCAAACCAACTCCTGACTAACCCGATCACAGATCCGGTTCAGGTTGAGCTTGGTACTTTCCAAGGATTGCACAGATTTGTGGTTTGCGATTCAAGTCCCGTGTCCTTACTGGGAAGAGGCTTAGGGGGTCATTCTGACCCTGGCGGTCGGTGATAAAGCGGCGGCCAATCCACCAACAGGCTGGCGGTCCAAAAAATGGAATTCTGACCCTGGCGGGAACCGCCAACACAGCCCGCCACATTACCACTCCGACCGCCACGGCGGGACAGACAAACAGCACGGCGGTCACTGCCAACAGGCAGGCGGCAGACAAAGTACCGCCCACCCTATCACAACTCACCAACCCGCCACGTTTTCCGGGGCGGGAGCCCCGCCGATAAAAACACGGCGGAAACAGACTACGAACGAGAAAACGCTCACCTCTATACACTCCACGAGGACGGAGGACAGCATGGAGCCCGAATTACACATCCTACCCGCTCTCGTCTATCTGCTCATCTACCACGAGTACAAACTCCGGCGCAGACGACAACGGTGAGTACCGCACCTACGACACAGGGGAGGGGGGGAGGAGGAAGGGTTACGGGCACACACATACGCATCACACTCACCCCCCAACTATCTACACACCAATGCAGAGCACCAAGTCAAAGTTACCCCACCCAAACCCCCGGAATAACGAAAAGATATGATTCAAGTGAGAAACAACATTTATGTACAAAATAGGTTCATTGAAGACATGGCAAAATAGGAAAATGATGGAAAAATTATCTCATGTAAACATTGCGTGACCGAGAAATAGAGGCAGAAAGTCCCGCACAGTCACAGAAATAGCAAATGTCCGTGGGCCAAAGTGTATCAACACATGGGCAAAGCCCACACAGGAGACCTGAGTCCGTTGGAGAGAACACTGCAGGGGCATCACATGACAAAACTACAGGCACCTCAGGGGGAAGGGAAGAGGGGGCACCACAGCCACATGAGTCCACGACGCCAGATCCAAGAAGGGGCCACCATGCCCACCGTCCAATCCTGGGTAGTACAAAGCCACAGTCTCTCAAGTCTCTACAGTGGGTGGCTTGCCCACTGTCATATCCTGGGGAGTGCAAAGTCACAGTCCATCAAGTGGATAACAGTCTCCACAGGCAATGGAGGAGGCAGGGTGGGCCGAGTGCAGCGTGAACATTAGCACGACACAGAACCGGCACAGTCATTGGCCCAGCGGTGCATGAGACGGCGGGGCCCAGCGGAGCGGTGCATGAGACGGCGGGGCCCAGCGGAGCGGTGCTTGAGACGGCGGGGCCCATCGGAGCGGTGCTTGAGACGGCGGGGCCCAGCGGAGCGGTGCTTGAGACGGCAGGGCCCAGCGGAGCGGTGCTTGACAGGAAGGGCCCAGCGGAGCGGTGCTTGACAGGAAGGGCCCAGCGGAGCGGTGCTTGAGACGGCGGGGCCCAGCGGAGCGGTGCTTGACAGGAAGGGCCCAGTGGAGCGGTGCTTGACAGGAAGGGCCCAGCGGAGCGGTGCTTGAGACGGCGGGCCCAGCGGAGCGGTGCTTGACAGGAAGGGCCCAGCGGAGCGGTGCTTGACAGGAAGGGCCCAGCGGAGCGGTGCTTGAGACGGCGGGGCCCAGCGGAGCGGTGCTTGAGACGGCGGGGCCCAGCGGAGCGGTGCTTGACAGGAAGGGCCCAGCGGAGCGGTGCTTGAGACGGCGGGGCCCAGCGGAGCGGTGCTTGACAGGAAGGGCCCAGCGGAGCGGTGCTTGAGACAGCAGGGCCCAGCGGAGCGGTGCTTGAGACGGCGGGGCCCAGCGGAGCGGTGCTTGACAGGAAGGGCCCAGCGGAGCGGTGCTTGACAGGAAGGGCCCAGCGGAGCGGTGCTTGACAGGAAGGGCCCAGCGGAGCGGTGCTTGAGACGGCGGGGCCCAGCGGAGCAGTGCTTGAGACGGCGGGGCCCAGCGGAGCGATGCTTGACAGGAAGGGCCCAGCGGAGCGGTGCTTGAGACGGCGGGGCCCAGCGGAGCGGTGTTTGACAGGAAGGGCCCAGCGGAGCGGTGCTTGACAGGAAGGGCCCAGCGGAGCGGTGCTTGAGACGGCGGGGCCCAGCGGAGCGGTGCTTGAGACGGCGGGGCCCAGCGGAGCGGTGCTTGAGACGGCGGGGCCCTCTTCAGCGGTGCCTTTCAGGACGGCGGGCCCTCTTCAGCGGTGCCTTCCTGCACAGCGGGGCCCTCTTCAGCGGTGCCTTTCAGGACGGCAGGGCCCTCTTCAGCGGTGCCTTCCTGCACGGCGGGGCCCTCTTCAGCGGTGCCTTTAAGGACGGCAGGGCCCTCTTCAGCGGTGCCTTCCTGCACGGCGGGGCCCTCTTCAGCGGTGCCTTTAAGGACGGCGGGGCCCTCTTCAGCGGTGCCTTTCAGGACGGCGGGCCCTCTTCAGCGGTGCCTTCCTGCACGGCGGGGCCCTCTTCAGCGGTGCCTTTCAGGACGGCGGGGCCCTCTTCAGCGGTGCCTTCCTGCACGGCGGGGCCCTCTTCAGCGGTGCCTTTCAGGACGGCGGGGCCCTCTTCAGCGGTGCCTTTCAGGATGGCAGGGCCCTCTTCAGCGGTGCCTTCCTGCACAGCGGGGCCCTCTTCAGTGGTGCCTTTCAGGACGGCGGGGCCCTCTTCAGCAGTGCCTTTCAGGACGGCGGGGCCCTCTTCAGCGGTGCCTTCCTGCACGGTGGGGCCCTCTTCAGCGGTGCCTTCCTGCACGGCGGGGCCCTCTTCAGCGGTGCCTTCCTGCACGGCTGGGCCCTCTTCAGCGGTGCCTTCCTACACGGCGGGGCCCTCTTCAGCGGTGCCTTTCAGGACGGCGGGGCCCTCTTCAGCGGTGCCTTTCAGGACGGCAGGGCCCTCTTCAGTGGTGCCTTCCTGCACGGCGGGGCCCTCTTCAGCGGTGCCTTCCTGCACGGCGGGGCCCTCTTCAGCGGTGCCTTTCAGGACGGCGGGCCCTCTTCAGCGGTGCCTTCCTGCACAGCGGGCCCTCTTCAGCAGTGCCTTCCTGCACGGCGGGGCCCTCTTCAGCGGTGTTTGTCCTGTAATTCCAGGGAGTCTGACCTGGGCAGGACTCCCTGCTCAGTCACCCTCCGACCGTGCAGTTGCTGGACCCTTCGGTGACGGTGTCCTGAGCCCTTGGGTGTCCTCCCTCACACCCGGGATGGGGCTTGTGGGGCCCTCCTGGTCCGCGCTCTTGCTGGCTGACTTCTCCGCCCTGCTGCCCTTGCCCTCCTTCGCTGTGGCTCTCTGGGCCTTGCCTCCCTGGATGTTGTGGCAGGTGAAGTGTCCGAACTTTGGTCCTTGGGGGCAGCCGTGGCACTTCTCCCGCGGCGGCCCCTCACTTTCCGGGTCCTCTTTCCAGGGCGGGGGGCTGGCTGTCCCCTTGCTGCTGACCGATGTCTCACTGCTGGCAAAGGGGGGACTCCAAAATCCATGGACTACGCTGACACGTGAACCCGGGCTGGTGGTGGCTGAGGTGCTCTTGGGACTCTTAGCAGATGGAGGGGGTGGGTCAGGTGAGGGAAAGAGGTCAAGATTGGAGAGGTAACACTTTTTAGGACCAAGGTAAAAGGTAGGTGCAGTGGTTATGGGAGTGGAGGAAGAGGAGGTGGTTGTAGGAGAGTCAGGTGTGCTGTCCTTGGGTGAAGGTGCATGGACTGGAGGCTGTCGTGAGGTGGTTGGCTGTTGGGTGGGTGGCTGCCTGCGTTTGTGTGTCTTGGAAGACGGGGTGACAGACACAGTGGGAGAGGACACAGGGGACGTGTAAACGGCAGTGGGGGTGGTGACTGCACGTGTGCGGACTGTACTGGAGGGTGTGCTGGTGATGGGTGTACTGGCTGTTGGTGGTGTGCATGCAGGTGTGAGTGGCGACGTCACAGGGAGGGAGGAGGGAGACGAGGAGGTGGGGGACACAGAGGTGGTAGTGGCTGTTGGCATGTCTGCATCTGGGTGTTGCTTGGGTGAATGTTTGTGTGATCTGTGGTGCTTATGTCTGGAAGAGCTGCCCTTGGGTGTTGAGGTGTGTGCAGGCTGGTCTGATGGTGTGGATGGGATAGGCAGAGGAACAGGAGACAGAGACAGGGTGGAGGCAGTTAGAAGAGGGAGGCTGGAAACAAGGACAATGGCTGCCGTCAGTGCTGAGGCCAGAGAATTGAACGATTGTTGATGGGCAGACTGACCCGAATGAATGCCCTCCAGGTATGCATTGCTACGATGCACCTCCCTCTCTACCCCCTGGATGGCATTCAAAAGGGTAGTCTGCCCAACAATGATGGTCCTCAGGAGGTCAATGACCTCCTCACTGAGGGCAGCAGGGGTAACAGTGGCAGGGCCTGAGGCGCCTGGGGCGAAGGAGACGCCTGCCTTCTTGGGCGAGCGGGCACGGAGCGTAGGCTGAGGGGCTGCTGGGAGGGCGGAGCTGGTGCGCTGGGTGGCGGCTGTACCTGTAGAGGCGGGGGGCACGGATATTGCCACCACCGCTAGTGAGCTCCCTTCCGAGGACGTGTCGGTGTCGCTGGTTTCACCACGGCTCCCCGTTGTGAAGCTCCCCTCGCCCTCCGTATCACTGGTGGCCTCGGTGTCTGTGCCATGGCCCACCGGGGCCTTGTGAGTCGCAGCTCCCTCGTGCTCCGGTGCCAAGTCTCCTCCGCCTGATGATGCTGAAGCACACATGCACAAGAAGATAAAGAAAAAGGGTGGGGGGAGACATAATAAAAGGTTGAGTACATGCATTGTCAACACCGTTGGCGGAGAGGACAGACACAGGAGCCTCATGCACTAAGCCGCGCAATCGGGGTACACTACTGAGTACTTGTGACTGGGCCAACAGGTCTAGGGACAAAAAACGCGCACATGGGTGATGCAGGACCATGGTTAGCTGTACCTGGCACCGTACAGAGGTTGGGGGCGGGGGCACAGGGCCATGCCTAAAGGAGGGGACTACACTACAGAAAGCGCCCTGGCCTAATGTCACCCACAGCCCTCCTCACCCACCCAGACGCCTCCACTGCGTGTAAAGATAGCTGAATGTGCTGGTACTCACCCCCTTGTGTCTGCTGTGATGTCGTCACGTGCCCATCCAAATCGGGGTAGGCCACCGCCAGGATCCGGGACATCAGGGGGGTCAGGGTACGGCTGGCACCCCTCCTAGGTTGGGAGGCCATCCCCAGCAGTGACTCGGCGGTCTTCCTGGTCCCGCGGCGGATGTCCTCCCACCTCTTGTGGCAGTGGGTGCCCCGTCTGTTGTGGACCCCCAGGTCCCGGACTTCCTTGGCGATGGCACCCCAAATGTCGATCTTCTGATGGGCGCTGACCTATTTGACATGTACAGGGTGGAAATTGAAATATCATCAATTTTCCGCATGATAGATGCGATTGGCCCCCCCTCCCCAACCTTGCCATGTGGCACATGCTCTCATCTGTCGTGCCTTGCACTCCTCATTCGCTCCCCACCCCACCATCTTACATCCACCATACACAACCCAGCCATAGCCCATTCAACGTGCACACAGTGTACCTACCTGTTGGTCTGGAGGACCGTAGAGTCGCGCATACTGGGGCAGGACCCCATCCACAAGTTTCTCCAACTCTTCTGTCGTGAAGGCAGGGGCCCTTTCCCCAGTCGCAGCAGCCATTGTATCTCCAAGACCGAGGTCACAGCAGCACTTGCAGTATACAGTAGGTCCTCTCCTGTGGATGATCAGGTCTCGAGTGATTAATCAGATAGAAAATGGCGGTCACGCCCGCGGCGGTACGCGACCGCCGGCGCAGCTAGTCATTGGCCCGTGAAACCCATAGGGTTCGATGTTAACCAATGCGGCTTTGCACCGCGGTCTTCGACCGCCTACCGCCAGGGTGTGTCACGCCAGCGCATTGACCTCACATCCCATTGTCACACTTCTCAGGTCAGGCAGCCGCCATTACAAGGGACCACAGGGCTTAATTACTACTGCGTCACACAGGCCTAGGCCTTGCATTGCCACTCATACAAGCCATTCAATGCATTGAGAATCGTGTACTGTGCAAGCTGTAGTTACGTACCTGTGGGTTGTTTGACTCTGTGCTCCATGTTGTCCTTCCTAGGCACCGTCCGCTGGGACTTGCGAGGAGAAGGATGAATCCTCCCGTGTACCGACCGCTGGTGGACCTGTCGACAATGGAGGAACGTCATATAATACTTCGCTACCGACTTGACCGAGCCACTATACATGAACTGTGTGCCCAGCTGGAGCCAGCACTGATGTCCCCCATCCGCCAACCCACAGGAATTCCCCCTCTGGTGCAGGTTCTGTCAGTCCTCCATTTCTTGGCAAGTGGGTCTTTTCAGACAACAGTGGCCATGTCATCAGGGATGTCTCAGCCTATGTTTTCTAAGGTTTTGTCCAGAGTGTTGTCTGCCCTGACGAAATACATGCGGAGCTACATAATTTTCCCTGAGGAGGGTGATTTGGCCACTTTGAAGGCTGACTTCTATGCCCTTGGACATATCCCCAACATCATTGGTGCCATTGATGGGACCCATGTGGCCTTAGTACCCCCAAAAGACGATGAGCAGGTGTACAGAAACAGGAAAAGTTACCATTCTGTGAATGTCCAGGTGGTCTGTTTGGCTGACCAGTACATCTCCCATGTAAATGCCAAGTTCCCTGGGTCAGTGCATGACGCGTATGTTATGCGAAATAGCAGCATCCCCTATGTGATGGAACAGCTACAGAGACACTCTGTGTGGCTAATTGGTGACTCTGGTTACCCCAACCTGCCGTGGCTACTGACCCCAGTGAGGAATCCCCGGACCAGGGCAGAGGAACGGTACAATGAGGCCCATGGGCGATCTAGGAGGATCATAGAAAGGACATTCGGCCTCCTGAAGGCCAGGTTTAGGTGCCTGCATATGACAGGGGGATCCCTCATGTACTCACCAAAGAAGGTGTGCCAGATCATCGTGGCCTGCTGTATGCTTCACAATCTTGCATTGCGACGCCAGGTGCCTTTTCTGCAGGAGGATGGTCCAGATGGTGGTGTTGTAGCAGCTGTGGAGCCTGTGGAGAGTGAAGAGGAGGAAGACGACGGGGACGACACGGACAACAGGGACACGGTCATACAACAGTATTTTCAGTAGCACCCAGGTAAGAATCCCCCACGTCATTTTACATTTACTTCTGGCCTCCTGCATCTCTACTTTCTGTGTTTCCCCCCAGTTCCTTTCAACTGAATTATGACTTTCCCTTGGCTTTTCAGAGCTGTATGACCCACTGCGTGACTTCTGCTTTGTTCGGCAATGGAGTAAAGCAAATTGACATTGGTATGTTGTCATCACAAAGTAACTGCACATTTTTGACCCGTTATGCATAATACATTTGTTAAGAATACAAGCAGACTCCTGAGTGTTTTATGTGCAATAAGTGATTTATTTAAAGTGCTACATATAGGTCCATGATAGTAAAACGGTGATGGGTGGGGGTGGAGTGATGTCCATGGCAGAGTCCAGTTCTCGGTGGCACAGGTGCATTGTCCATATGCCTGTGGAAGGATGGAGCAGGGGCAGTTCAAGGTTGGACAGGGTGACGATGTGGGACAGTGGAATGACATCCGGGGGGATCTTAGGCTGGCGGGGGTCTTGGCATCCTACTCTGTCTTCCTTTGTGATCTCAGGCTCCTCTTGCAGGGTGGTTGATCTTCAGCAGGAGGTGGGGTTCTGGTGGCCCGTCGTTGGGTGGGGGCCTCCTGTCCACTAGCACTGGCGGAGGTGGTAGGCTGTTCCTGGTCCGGGCTGGTGACAAGCGCCCTTTGGGGTGCCACATGGTCCCGCAATGTGGTGACTATTAGGTTCAGGGCCTGGACGATGTTCCTGAGCTCCTCTCTGTACCCCATGTACCGTTCCTCCTGCTGTGCCTGGATCTCCTGGAACCTGGCCATTAACGTCGCCATCGTCTCCTGGGAGCGGTGGTATGCTCCCATGATGGTGGTGAGGGCCTCTTGGAGAGTCGGTTCCCTGGGCCTGTCCTCCCCCCCCTGTCGCACTGCAGCCCTCCCAGTTGCCCTGTTTCCCCGGGCCTCTGTCCCCTGGACGGTGTGCCCGCTACCACTGCCCCAAGGTCCCTGTTGTTGTTGGGGTGTTGGGTCAGCCTGGGTGCCCTGTAGTGGCGGACACACCACTGATTGACCTGTCCTGGGGACAGAGGCATGGGCCCGCTGGGTGGGAGCGGTGCTGATATTCCCAGAGGGGGTTAGGTCTGCTGTGGCCTGTGTCTGTGTGTGGGGAACCGACTGTCCAGAGGTCCCCGATGGTCCGGGCTGGTCATCAGGTTCCAGGTCGACAGAGCTGCTGTCCTCACTGCGGGCCTGTTCTGGGGGTGGGATGGACATATCTGGACCCTCCTGGCCGGTGTGTTGGCGTTCGGGCCCTGCAGGGGTGAAAGAGTATGGTTATAGCTTCTGTGTGTTCCATGGGGTGCGATTTGTGGGTGCCCTTGTCCCCCAGTGCTGGCATCCCCTTGTGGCAGGAGTTGTGAGGGTGGTTTGGGGGGGGGATGGGTATGTGCAGTGGTCATGCATAGGTGATGGGTGTCCATGGTTTGTGTTGGCATTCAGGGTTTGGTTTTGGGTTGGGTGGGTTGTGCTGGTGAGACATTGGCAGGGAGGCTGTGTGCTGGGGGGTTGGGGGTGAGGGTGGGGGTGTGGGTTGGCATGCTGGTGGTTGGGGGGGGGAGTAGTTGAGACTAGACTTACCAGAGTCCATTCCTCCGCCTACTCCAGCGAGGCCCGCAGGATGCAGGATGTTGAAGACCTCTTGCTCCCATGCTGTGAATTCGGGAGGGGTGGGTGGTAGTCCGCCGCCAGTCCTCTGCACAGCGATGTGGTGTCTGGAGACCATCAACCGTACCTTCCCCCGTAGGTCGTTCCAGCGCTTTCTGATGTCTTCCCGGTTTCTGGGATGCTGTCCCACAGCGTTGACCCTGTCAACAATCCTCTGCCATAGCTCCGCCTTCCTGGCTATTGTGGTGTGTTGCACCTGTGTGCCGAAGAGCTGGGGCTCTACCCTTATGATTTCCTCCACCATGACCCGGAGTTCTTGGTCAGAAAACCTGGGGTGTCTTTGGGGTGCCATGGGGTGGTGTGGATGAGGTGTGGGGTGGTGTTTGCGGTGATGTGAGTGGTGGTGTGTGGTGATGTGTGCGTAGATGTGGTGTGGTTGATGATGTTGGGTTCCTGTGTGTGTTGGGGTTTTCGATTGCTGTTCTCTCTCTCTCTCTCTCTCTCGCTCTCTCTCGCCTTCTCTCCGATTTCCAACTAGTGGGGGTTTGTGGGTGATGTGGGTGTGTGTTTTATAGTTGCTTGGATGTGTGGGGGTGGTGTTTGTATGTGTATCAGGTGTGTGTATTTCAAATTGTCCAATGTGGCCGGGTTTTGGAGCCTGGGTGTGTATTTTGACCGCAGCGGTGTGTACCGCCAGTGGAATACCGCGGCTGAAAGACCGCCGCGTGGATTGGTGGGTCGGAATAGCCTGGGCGTGTTTGTGTTGGCGTGGCGGTGGAGGTTTGGTCATCTCCAGTTTATCGCTGCCCGCTGATGAGGCGGCCTTCCGTGGATGTCGGGTTTTTAGGCGGCTTGGCAGTTGTTGGTCTTCTGACCGGCAGTAGGAGCCTTTTACCGCCGAGGTCAGAATGACCCCCATACTGTGCAAAACGAGGTGTTCAATCACCTGTTCCAATGAGGGAATTGAGGTCCAGACGAACAGCGATGATAAAGGGGAGGAACAGGCTTCAGAGCCTGAAACTGAGACCACAGACAAGGAGTATCCTCTGATAAATTTCTTCCCGATGTTCACAGTGGCTGATCTCCCAGCAGACTTGCAGGGGACAGTCCAAGAGAAGGTGTGGGACTTGACAGGGAAAGAAGTAGGACTGATAAAAGGAGTAGAGCCAGTTAAAGTCAGTGTGAAGCCAAATGCTGTGTTCCCCGAGGTACTGCAGTATCATATGGCACAAAATGTCCTTATAAAGGTTGCACAATTAATTGCAGACTTCGTTAAACAGGAAGTCTTGAAAGAAGTGATGAGCAGCCCATGTAATACACCAATAATGGGACTGAGAAAGCATTGTGGGAAGGTTCGGATTGTCCAAGATTTGAGAAAGGTCAATGACATAGTGGTGAAATGCTGCCCAGTGGTGCCAAATCCATCTGTGATTGTTTCAGATTCCATGCAATGCAGTTACAGTTGGTTTCAAATTCCTCAAGGGTTCTCAGAATCACCTTTCATATTCAATCAGATATTGAAGAAGGATTTGGAGTCATTGGAGCTGCCTTTCCAATCGACTCTAGTGCAGTACATTGATGATTTGTTGATCGCATCTAAAACAAAGTATGAGTGTAAGTATGATTTGATTGCCTTACTGAATCACCTGGGAAAGAACGGGCACAAGGTGTCCCCAAGAAATTGCAATATTGCCAGAAAGAGGTGAAGTACTTGGGTCATTAAATTGAGAAAGGCTCAAGGAAGTTATCCAGAGAAAGAGTAACTGCACTGTTACAGATGAATCCACCAACAACACAGAGCGATGTTAGGATGTTTTTAGGAATGGTGGGTTATTGTCGTCAGTGGATACCGAATTTCTCAGTCATCTCCAAGCCATTGGTGAGACTGACGGTCAAAAAGGGGCCGGATGTCATAGTTTTGGAAGAGAAGGAAATGAAAGCGTTTACCAAGTTAAGGGAAAGCATATGCAGGGCTCCAGCTTTAGGTATGCGTGATTACACGAAGCCTTTTGTTCTGTTTTGTCATGAACGTGATGCATGTTCTTTGTCTGTCTTGACACAGGTCCGTGGAGGTGTAAACCGACCAGTAGCATATTTTTCAGCTACTTTGGACCCAGTTGCAGCAGCTTTACCGGGTTGTCTGCGTGCAGTAGCAGCAGTTGGACAAAGCCTCATACAGTGTGAAGGTATAGTGATGGGACATCCTATAACAGTCATGGTCCCTCACTCAGTTGAAATCCTGTTGACCCGTACTAAAACGCAGCACATGACGAATGCAAGATTGACTAAATATGAAACAACTATATTGGGGTCATCAAATGTAATGTTGAAAAGATGTACAGTATTGGACCCAGCAACTTTCCTTCCAAGTGAGAATACAGAGGTTGAAAATGTAGAAGATGTAGAACATGATTGCCTTGAGGTAACAGAAATGTGCACCAAACCGAGGCCTGATATTAAAAATACCCAATTGGAAGAAAATGACCAAATTATCTTTGTCGATGGCTCATGTTTGAGAGACTCAGTAGGAGTGCTGAGAGCTGGATATGCTGTATGCACGATTTCTGGCATCCTGGAAGCGTCTTGGCTTCAAGGGGTGTATTCTGCTCAAGTTGCTGAACTGGTTGCTCTTACTACAGCTTGCCATGCCTCTGCCCAGATGAGAGTGACTATCTATACTGATAGTCGATACGGATTCGGAATTGTCCATGATTTGGCCAATTGTGGTCACAGAGGGGTTATTTGACTTCTTCTGGTTCGCAAGTGAAAAATGGTGAGAGAATTAAGGAGTTGTTGCACGCGATTCAGTTACCTCATGAAATTGCCGTGGTGAAATGCAGCGCACACCTGAAGTCACAAGACTTTGTTTCAATAGGAAATGGATATGCGGATCAAGTCGCAAGGTTTTGCGAATTGAACTGTTTATCATTTAAGGATCAGTGGGAATTGTTGCCTGAAAAGGAAAATGAGACATGCACAGGTTCCCCATTAAGGGCGATTGATACGTTAGAAGAGTTGAGATTGCTGCAGGGTTGTGCCAGCAAGAATGAGAAGAGTTCTTGGGTTAGGATGCAATGTGTGCAAAGACCAGATGACTTGTGGGTCTCAGATGAAGGGGAAATGGTCTTGCCGAACAGTCTTTTGTCACAATTTGCAAGGTTTTACTATGGTCAAGCACATATTGGGAGCGGTGCCATGATCAGGTTGTTCAAAATTGACTGGTTTAACCCGAAATTCAGACAAGCTGCAGAAGTGATTTGCCATAGGTGTGTCATCTGCCAACAGATGAATGAAGGGAAAGGGACAGTGGTGAATTTGAGCCACACTGGGAGAGCTGGAGGTCCATGTAGCAGAATGCAATTGGATTTTATTGAGATGCCCGTTTTTGGAGGCTTGAGATATGTGCTGGTGATTGTGTGTATCTTTAGCCATTGGATTGAAGCATACCCTACACGCAGGAATGACAGCCTCACAGTAGCGAAGCTGCTGCTTAGAGAATTGATACCACGTTTTGGTTTTCCACACTCTTTAGAATCAGATAGGGGAAGTCACTTCAACAATGAGGTGGTTAAGCTGCTGTGTGCAGCACTGAACATTGAGCAGAAGTTGCATTGTAGTTACCACCCTGAAGCATCAGGACTAAAGGAACAGATGAATGGTACCCTGAAGTCAAGAATGGAGAAAATGCATTACCTTTGGTGGTAATGTCAATGAGAAATACACCTAACAAGAAAACAGAACTGTCCCCTCATGAAATTCTCATGGGTCAAGCTATGAGATTGCCCGCAGTGCCTGCAAATGCTCTTGTGAATATCACGGATGATATGGTGTTGGACTACTGCAATGGTCTGGCTGATGTGGTCCGCTCTTTTTCTCACCAGGTGGAAGCTACCACCCTGCCACCGATAAATGATCCAGGACACAACCTGAGAGCTGGTGATTGGGTTGTCATCAAGAAACATGTAAGGAAGACGTGTTGGAAGGGACCATATCAAGTGATACTAACGACTACTACTGCTGTGAAGTGCGCTGGAATTCCGAACTGGATCCACACCAGTCATCCGAAAAAGGTGACGTGTCCAACAGATGAGGAAGTTGAGTTGTTGAAAGTACCAACAACAGAAAAGGAAGTCTCAGGGCGGAGAGTGACCGAAGGGGAACTGAGACAGAAGGAGAGCCTTGTTCACTTGGTCGGCTTGGTCACTCCAGTAAGAGCCAAAGGAGAAGAGATCCAAAGGGGTGACGGTGAGCCTATCTCAACAGAGGCAGCAGGAGAGCCTAGTCAGAGGGAGGTTCTCCCAGAAGCAGACGGTTATGGGAATGAATTAGAGCATTTAACAGACCCAGAAGGCGAAGGAGTTGAGATGGAAGAGAGTCAGAGTGTCCAAACTCCTCCTGAGCAGATTGCAGGTCTATCAAGAGAAAATACCATAGAGCCAAGATAGGGTGAAGGGTTGCCACAGGAAATATCAAAGACCAGAGAGATACAGACAGGAGACAAGTGGCCAGAATTGCAAGTGAAAAGGGGAGAAGTGGTTGTCGAAGATGCAATAGAGGAAGAAGTTGATACAACAAGGAGAGAAGATCTAAGTGAAGGAGAGTTGCAAGGTGATCGCAAGTTAAAGAGAAAGAGAGTAGCAAACAGAAGATACGCGGGTCCTGAATGGGCGTATGCAATAACAGCTAAATTGCAACAAGAGTTCTTGGCGTTTTGCTTTGATCGAGAAATCCCAGGTCAATACTTTGGCACCTGAGTCTGGCTGAAGAGACTGAATTGGTGTAAAGATCGAATTAAAGTTAAAAATTGAGAGAAGAGACTGAGAATTTACCGGATGAGACTTTGAAACCTGAATTGACTTTGAAACCCGATTTGGACAAGCTGCTAACCTGAATTGACAAGGATCCTGGAAGTGAAACTGAAAGCTGTAAATAATTGCTGAAGGAAGATTTTCGCTTGTTTGATTTTGCTGCAAGAAGAAAAAAAAAAGAGAGAAAATTCATTCTGACTATCCTCTATTGTTGTTTGAATTAACCATCCTTCACTTTCTGATTCTTTACAGATCATGGCTAAGACTAGACAGGATAATAGAGGGAGTAGGCGTTGTAAATATTTGGGTGTTGGTTTAGGTGTTGTGTGTGTGATATTCATTATGGTTGTGGTTGTGGGTATGACACTAATGGATAAGAGTGGGGCTAACAATGCTACAATTAGTGAGACTACCACTGCACTAACAGCTTGGGAGAGGTTTTAGCTGGATACAAGATATTTGCATGAGGGAACTAATGCAAAAGGGGAACTTTCCACTAACGTTTTCTATTGCTTGCTGAGTGAGTATGTTAACACGATGGATGCGAAGGATTGCTTTGTGTGCACACAGATCCCTGTTTCGGTACAAGAGGGGTTTACCTATCATAGTTTGCTACTAACCTATGGGATAAGTTGTAGTCTGTTACTAACAAAATTCTATAACCAGGAAGAGATTCAATATTTCTATTCAAATTATGACCTTGTGTTTTCATATGTGCCTATAATAGAGGATTTGAGTGGGGTAGCAAGATATTATAGTATAAAGTTAGTTAAAGGATTCTTTGAATCAACATTGACGACTAGCACATCTTATGCACACCGCAATAATTTAACATGGTTGCTTACACCTGTAGAGAAGAGCTTTCTAGATCACACGGAAGGTAGAAGAAGGGCATTAAAGGGCAAATTAGGAAAAGGATTACAGCAGCGGGCCTTTTCTAGTAGTGAAGGGTATGGTGCAATTAGGGAACAAGGGAAGAAAGCTTTAGATGCATTACACGTAGGGAAGCGTTGCATATCTAGGCCGAAATCATACTATGACAATGTGTTTGTGGGAATGAGTGAATGTGTTTTTGTTTCAGAGTAAATGGACGTTCATGTTAAATGGACAGGATCCAGCGGTCCCAGGGATCTATCACATATGTGGACTAAATGCTTATTACCGTCTTCCAAAGGGATGGTATGGGACGTGTTATTTGGGGATAGTTTTCCCAAAGATGTATCAACTTGACGATTTGAAAAGGTTTCTGAAATTGTCTGAAATACATTGTACTAGACAGAAGAGAGAAACTGCTGCAGGTGTAGTAGGAGACATATTTGGGGGAGATAATTCGCTCAGTGGGAACTATCTTGAAGATTCGGAAGTTGTCAACTATTGTGGATAATATGCTGACAAACTTTTCAGGGGCTATACTCCTGATGGATACTGAACTTTCTGCGGAGAGGGCTATGACTCTTCAAAACAGGCTTGCTTTAGACATTCTTTTAGCAAAAAATGGTGGAGTCTGTAGAATGCTTAATGAGCGTCATTGTTGCACATATATAAAAGATAATAGTAATGAGATTAGGAGTATGCTTACTAATTTGACTAGGGATAGTACAGACTTGAAGGAGTTGAAAGAACCTGGTATCTGGGAGAAGGTTGGGAAAGGATTTGCTTCAGTGGGAAATTGGCTTGGTAGCATTTGGCATGGGATATTGTCTAAAATGGTACAGGGAATATTGATTGTTATAGCTTGCCTATTTGGATTGTGGGTGGCATGTAAAAGTAGCAAAAGAATAAAATTGAAAATGGCGAAAAATAATCAGAGGAGGGAAGAAAAACAAAGGGAAAAATTGTATTGGGAAAAATCAAAGGGGAAGCCAACAAGGGAGGAAATCGAGTTGAAAGAATTTTACCTGATGTAAAATTTTTGGGGAAAGTTTTGTGTGATGACAGGAGTCATCAGAGGAGGGATTGTTGGAGTGTGTTTTTTAAAAGCAATATTAACATGAAAAGCTTGCAATATATTGTGTGATGAAGCTGCATAGAAAATGTGTTAACATAGAAAATAATGCACACGTTTGAAATGTGCCCACGGGGAGTGGCTACCAATGTATACGAAAACTAATGAAAAGCTTGTTAATTCTGAATTATTATGCAATAATGTTTTGAATTTGTATTAGCATATCATAATTAGAGTTATGTATTAAGAGGTTGCTTATTAAAATTAGAAGGCCTTAGCTTAGCGAGGGTCTGGGCCTAGCTGCCTGGTTTCGTATTAAACTGCATTTTCTACCCTGCAATGTGCTGTTTTTCTGAAGGACATGAAGCTGTACTTTTCCAGAAGTTATTTGTGTGTAGCCGTAGTAAATTCTTTCTCATGAGAACTGACTTGCTCAAGGAGACGTTCTTGCTGAATGCAACAGTGTAATTCATAACAGATGCAAGGTTAACTGTAGTAGGAGAAAACAATGGAGACACTGACTGGAGCGCAAAGTGTAACTTTTCCTACCTGACGTTCCAACCGATGAAGACATCAATAACATGGACCAATCTGCAACATGAGAACTGTGGTTTGTGGGAAATTCTGTCAAGATGCATGAAGAATTATTGGACAGAGATAACGATGCACCAATTATTATCCAATGAGGAGTTATGGGCTAATTAGGTAGTTTTGATTTAACGGGGTAACCTAAGAAGAAACGGGGGCAGAGACTTTAGACAGGGAGACTCCACTCACTCAACGGGACTTTTCACTCTTTGCTTTGTCCTGATACTTTGAACCATCCTCTACCCATTCTTACCTGATATTTACTTCTCCTCCATATGAGGGAAGATTCTATTCCTTAGCTATGCTATATCGAGACTTCGCCCCATCCTATCTCCGTTGATGGTGAATCGACTGATGTCCTGAGGACGAAGACTGATGCTGTTTGCTGATCCTTTGGATTGATAACTATCAGATGCAAAATTGTGATTGTCTGTTTGCCTTTTCTTTCCCGGTACCAACTGCTATTTTGATAGAGGCCATAATTTAGATGCTTTCTAAATTTGTGTTTGCTAAAATGTTTTGCATGAAGCCCAACATGCTAGTGCTGATTTGAGGTTAGTTAAGCCATTCACAATTATCCGATGCAAATAGACCAATGACTGAGTTCTTGCTTTGTAGAATCAAGTATTACTGAGACTTTGCTAAGTTGCGTCATATTAATGACGTGCCTAAATACTGAATATTTATTAGCTGTGTTCAAATTGCTAATTAGAAGAGTTCCTAATGAAGTTTATTGAAATTGAGATTAACAGAGATGACATTAGATTGTAATCAATAGGGAAAATAAATATCCTAACACTTAACTAGCTTGGTGTGGTTATTCATGGCTGAAAGGTCATGGTGTGTTCAACTTATTGATTCTTATTAAATGTTATTGTTTAGCTTGTTGATTAGTTACTGTGAATATTGATTGGGTTATTGATCTATTGATTTGTGATGCCAAAAAGACATCTCGTACTGGGAAGTCCCTGAACGTGGTCCCAAGGTCCACCGGCCTAAACGCGTCTCCTTGTAAGTTTACTTATTAAGGCTCTGACGCGCTAAGATAGGCACGTGCCAGTCTTTCCCCTTATTTTACGGCACTCTCCCACTCTAAGAGGACAGATTTTACTTATTCTTCAAATGAGCGTCTGCTTCTTAGATTGGGTACCACCACATCTTTAGAGCAAACTGTTAAGGAGTCTGATAGACTTAAATAATTACTCATCCTCGCCTGCGTCACTATGCATTCATGCTAATAATACTAGTCTCATAGAAACCCTGTGGTCTCCAAATACTTTGGGGGTCATTCTAAGTCTGGCGGGCGGCGGAGGCCGCCCGCCAGACTTCCCCCCTCCAAAATACTGCTCCGCGGTCGCAAGACCGCTGAGGGTATTTTGGCTTTTGCACTGGGCTGGCGGGCGATCGCCAAAAGGCCGCCCGCCAGCCCAGTGCAAAAACCCTTCCCACTAGGACGCCGGCTCAGAATTGAGCCGGCGGAGTGGGAAGGTGCGACGGGTGCAGTGGCACCCGTCGCGTATTTCAGTGTCTGCAATGCAGACACTGAAATACAAAGTGGGGCCCTCTTACGGGGACCCCAGCAGTGCCCATGCCATTGGCATGGGCACTGCAGGGGGCCCCAGGGGCCCCACGTAAACCCATACCCCCATCCTGTTCCCGGCGGGAGAACCGCCAGGAACAGGATGGCGGTATGGGCTGTCAGAATCCCCCATGGCGGCGCGGGATTCCCAGGGCAGCGGAAAACCGGCGGGAGACCGCCGGTTTTCCTCTTCTGACCGCGGCTGAACCGCCGCGGTCAGAATGCCCTGCGGGGCACCGCCAGCCTGTTGGCGGTGCTCCCGCCGACCCTGGCCCCAGAATCACCCCCTTTGTCACTTCCTTTTCTAATGAACGTCCTTCCAACAAACTTCTTTAAAAAAAACTGCCCTCAAATACTCTTCTGAACAGTTCAGTACATCGGAGGCTACTCCCCCATCCCCATAGTTGTTGAGATAAATTTAACCTTGATTAATGCACACTCCTGGCTTAAGCATACCCTGAAATAAACTATTCAATTTCTTTTATAATTGAATGTTTTAGCCATCACTGAAACTTGTTTTGTTTGAAAACTAATCTCATTGACTCCGTGTCCCACCTGTGTGAAGAATGTTTAACTGGTTCAAAAATTGTGGAGGAGTTTCTAGCATGAATGAAATATGACAGCCTCCAGCAAAAATCAGAACGTGAAGATATTTTTTTTAAAATACCGACCCAACAATGGGCAACTGAGAAGGCACCTCTACCGCTCAGCTCTAATAGTTTTCTCTCTTGCTAATGTCACTCACCATCCCAGAGTCCCTGACCTCACACATGACATAGATCTTGGAATTGTCCCAACAAACACTCAGCGGGAGTCAGGATAAAATACCCTCCCTTCTTTTGCACAAAATAACCTAATAGAGATATACAAATATAAAAAAAAAATGAAACAAAGGTAAGAGAACAATGTGGGATACACAACAAACAATGGGCCTGGGTAAAGGAAAATAATAAGAAAAGATAGAACCTAGCCGGAACTCGGTACAGGTTGTCACATGGTGCAATGCAAGTAAACAACACAGAAAATCCCATTAAAAATACAGTTTCATGAACAGACATTGCAGTAGAATCAAAAGTTAAAATCCAATAGAACAGACAGCTCTAAGAGGTGACCGTCTCTTTAAGACATGATGAAATCTTTAAACTTTAAAGGCAGTTCTTTTTCATATTGATAAACAACCCTCTTGGGCGGAACTATTCTTCTCTCAAATACTGTATAACTTCCTTCGGTCATGTTTTAAGAAAGCCTCCACATTAATTTGTGCAAAAACTCTTCCCTCATCACTTGACTGCCTTTGACTACACGTTCACAATTCTACTATTGCCCATTCGCCATCTTTACTGCACATCTATCTACAGTCACTTCTAAAATCCTGTGAATTGAACCATATTTCAGGTGCCCTTTCTTGATCATAGTCTGGGCAGCTTAACACACACTAAAACTCCCATCAACCAGCCATTGCTCTTAGTTCCTTTGACAAAGTTATACCTTTGTTTACTCCTCATGTGGCTCTTCAGAATTTTAGGCCAGATGTACAAAGCTTTTTTCTGTGCCCAAAAGGGACGATTCACAGAATCAGGCCATTTACGCACAGGAAAAAAGCATTTTGGTATGTACAAATGCTATTTTGTGATTCAGTAATCTATTTACCGAATCACAAAATAGGTTTGCAAGTCGCAATTAGGAAGGGGCGTGCCAAAGGCGTCCTTTCCTAATTGCGAGTGGCAGTGCGATGTGTGATTGTTTTGTGAACGTGGTCACAAAACAATTGCACCATCATCAAACTAGTGTTAAGCCATTTGCAAATGGGGGACCCCTTTCTCTCTGTGAAAGGTAGTAAAAACGTTTTTTAAGAGTAGGCAGTGGTCACATGGACCACTGACTACTCTTAAAAAAATGAAAATGAAACTGAAACGTTTCATTTTTTTCATTTTTTAAACGCATCCCATTTTCCCTTGAGGAAAATGGGCTGCATTTAAAAAAAATTAAAAAAGAGATTGCTTTATTGAAAAGCAATCACAGACATGGTGGTCTGCTGACTCTAGCAGGCCACCCTCCCTGTGATTTTTGCAATTCCCACTGCGTTGCAAATTGTGACCTACCTCATTACTATTAATGAGTTAGTTCCATTTGCGACCTACTGGGAATCGCAAAAGAAACTCAGTGGAGTTTCGTACATTTGGAATTGCGATTTCCTAATAACGATTCACATTAAATCGCAATTAGGAAATCTCAATTCTAAACGTTCGTACATGTGGCCCTTGATCCTTTGCACCTGCAAGAATTCTGTTCTGTTCACCTTCTGACAACAATACCTTCTTCCCTTTGACACTGCATAGCACTCAGGAAACACTCTGATACAAGTCACTCTCTCACCGATTGCCAGAAACAGTGTTATACCAAGAACACTGTCGGTGGTGTTGCGATAAGAACACAACATCGATCTCAAGGAATCCTCCACCCAAAGTCCAGATGCTATTGCCCCCATCATGCACTCATTCACCTATGTGTTCATTCTTTCCACATGACCATTGCTCAGGGGATTGTGTATACTCTATTTTATGCTTTATCCTTGCATCATCAAGGCATTCTTTCATGTCTTGTGAGGTGAACTGCACCCCATTGTCAGAAGGAAGTTCAGACAAAAACCCCTGGATAGAAAACATCAGGGAAGAAATTTATCACACACATGGTCTGGTTTCCCTTACAAACCTCACTTCCACCCATTTTGACACATATTACACCAAGACAATTATATATCTCTGTTGAGGTGACATCCACAGTCAATTTTCCTACACATTGTCAGGCCAGTCCACATCTCCCATGTGAGCATTCCTGCATTGCAGACTCTTATCATTGGTCTTACCAGCCACACATCTCTCAACTCAAGCTTTGCCATCTCTGTTCAAGGCAGGCCACCTACATTTCTGTCCCAATCTTTTCTTGTTAGAGGTCATCCCCAAGTAATCTTCATGACCTGTTCCTGATCCTAGACAGAAGAACTAACATCTTTTCACGGAATAACAACCCACCATTCAAAGAAGGTTCACTCTGAACCTTTCAGTACATTTAAAGGTGAGAAGATAAGGAATTCCCATTAGGACAACCTATTACAACATAATCCATAACCTTATTTAACTCACAATCTTTGGTTAGCTCTTCTCTAAAATCATGCTCACTCGCATGCTTGCTTCCTGTCCAACACACACTTGCAACTAAATATTAATTGTGTTCATCATCTTCTTCTTAAGAATGCGAATTCTTATTGACAATTGGGAAGTGAGAGAGACAATCTGCCTTCTTATTCTTTCCACCTGGTAAATATTTTGCCTCAAAATGATGTTCAACAAGGTAGAGCTGAGCCGCACTAACCTTGCTGTAGTCTTGGTTGAGTTTGTATTGTTCTAGCCAAAATCAGTACCTAAATGTGATCTGTCCACAAGCGAAACTTTGTGCCCTAAATGTACGGCTTGAGCTTTTCAGCCACCCACATGCAGGCAAGTATTTCCTTTTCAGTCACAGAGTGCTGGCATTCACGAGCCTTGAAAGTGCAAGATGCAAAAGCAATCATGTGATCCCATACTGCTGGCATCACCGGTGATGCACAACTGATCTCCCGGATTGGATAAACTCAACAGTGGAGCATGCATCAACAAACACTTAGTAGAAGAGAAAACTTGCTCTTGTTGATTACTGCAAACAAACTCAACATTCTTTTTCAGTATTCTGTGTATGGGCTCTGCAATGGCGACAACATTTTTGGAAAGCTTGCACATAACTAAGAATGCCAGTAACTAATCATGAGTTTCCAGAACAGGCAGTTTTTCAGGAGCTGCCAATCATCCGGGACTAGCTCTAATCCCATTTCCAGTGATCACATCATCCAAATATTCAATGCTGCTGACTCCAAAGAGGCATTTACTGAATCTCAAACCTTTCGTTTGAAAAGTTCCCAACACAACACTTGATATTTTTCAAATGTTCTTCATGCCTTTTCCCATTGACAAGTACTTTGTCTTGAAATGCCAAGGCAGCATCCAATCCCCACAAAACGTAGGCCATCAGTCATTGATATACTTCTGCGTCAGACACTAGTGAGAAAGTCATTCTGCAGAATTGGAAAAAACGCTAACTGACGAGCCTATTTTGCATTTGTTCAACCTAGGTAACAAATAGCTAACTTGGATGTCTGGGGGGCAGCTAGGTAAAGAGACGCCCTTCCTTCCATATATATATAGATATAGATATATATACACATCAAGTAAACTTACAAGGTGACAATGCCTCCTGAAAATTAATGAATGTAAAAAAAATTAAAAAATTAAACATCATCACTTACCTAGTTCAGCCACTTCCACACCATGTGGGTCAAGCAGGTCTTGTTCCCAGCCTAGGTCAGTCGTGCAGTGTGTCACCTACTGCTGGGTGCAGGAGAACGCGATGCAGCTGTGCATTCCGTGTTGCACTCTCCCCCACCTCGGGTCGCATTCTGCTTGGCGGTGGCCCTTGCCAGCCCTGCCGCCTGCTGTCAGCATACGGGAGAAGTGGTGCTGTGCAAACAAATCAGCAGCCCCACTTCTGGATTGTTAAAACATTGGTGGGCTTTACCCCTTTGTACTGATGAACATAGGGGGTCAGGGTTCTGGAGATGGTGGCACTTCCTGACTTTGGCATAGCTGAGAATCAGGATACCTAAAGAAATAAGGAAAAGGAAAGAAAAATGCAGAAACAGGAAACAAAATGAAAAATAAACACAGAAATGTAGTCAGAAAAAAACAGAAGTGAAAATAAAATGGGAAAAGAAGAATGGTGGATGAGAATGGGATGGATGGAGGTGGATGGGTCCAGGCAGGAGCAGACTGGAGTAAAGAAAATGACCGCCCCCTTGCAGAACACGGATTGCTGTGAGTCATTTTTTGTATGAGAAATGCATCTCTTGCCCCATTCATTGACACGAGGCACCGAAGATGCATTTCACGTAATTAATCACAATTTTGTGTACGTTTTTAAAATGTTTGCATAGATACATGAAAGAAAATTATGAAGATTTCACACACTATTACTCAAAATGCATCTTTTTTCAATCCAGCTCTCATCTTCCTCTCTCGTACCCTTTAGCTTTAGTGCTAAGAGTCCTTCAGGTGGTATTTACTCTTCATAAAAGCTTAACATATCCTAACATATGCATGGAATACATTATGAAATACCTAAAAGTTGCTTTAAAGTTTGAAATTCCCTGTTCTAAATTCCATTTGTTTCGCATTGATAAGGAGAAGCTCATTAATTTACAAACGTACAATAGCTGCATTCTTAACAAAATGCTGTTCCCTGTAGTTATACACAGGAAATTGTAATCCCTGCAAAAAATATTCCTGAAGATCTTTCCACAATGACCAACAATTGCAAAGGATTTTCACTTCATAACCGTAATTCACAGAGTGCATTTGAATATCCATAAAATAAAGTGATGGCTTAAGTAGTCTTTATCTTGCCAGAGAAGGTGAGTGAACTGCATTTTAACAATATTTACATATCACTTTATACGTCTGTCAAGATACAGAAATTAATTTACGGAGTGCTATGGAAGAATGACTGCAGTCTGCCATGTGCCGATAGGTGCAGTATTTGAATGTTTTGGGTAAAGGCTAGAATTGTGTTATTATTGTATTATTTTCATTTGAAGTTTAAGAAATGGGAAAGAAAACGATGTAGCATTAGTTAAGCCTACTGTGGGGCAATAGAAGAGTAGCCATTGATGGACTTCCGTAATATATTCCTGTTGAGTGTACCGGATTGGGGCAGGGAACACCCCTTAGGAATGGCCATTATACACCCAGACGTATCACTTGTAAATGGGTAGCCTCAAAGTATTCATGCAACATAGAAACCTGTGGCTTGCTTTGGGTCGTACTGTTGGTTTTTCCCTCGCAGTACTCCCTGTGTGTGTGGGGGTAGGTCGTGTGTGTGATGGGGGTGGGTGGGGCCGGGGTTCCAGTTCGGGTTGTGCTTGCAGCCCACGCATCATGCGAACCGATGGGTCCCGAACTTGGGAGATTCGGATATGAAAACACCAAGCAAGTTAAATTCGGTAGAGAGAGCACTTATCCCCCCAGGGAGACTGCCCTGGACAACTAATAATCAGGGTCTTAAAGCGAGTAAGTTTCATAAATATTAATGATATATGCCGCTGACGTTACTGCTCTTCCCCAGAATTAGCCCAATATGAAGTAGAAGAAAATCCAGTCTTCGGCCAAGGAGCATCAGAAAGTGAATATAGGTCCTTACACATAATATTTGGTTAAATATTTCATCGTTCTTTAAAGCAAATTAGCGTTGAGAACGCAAACAATATTGAAGAAAGAACTATAATTTAAATGTATATTTAGCTAGATGCTATAGAATGAATCCCTCTCATATGAAACTACGCCTATTTATAAAAGAACAAGTGCTTTTGATATCATCTTATTAAATCTGACCCAGCAGACACAAGGCATGGCCACCTGCCCTGAACGCATCAGGTACAGGTTATGATAAAACGTCACTTATGGTGAATCGTGTCAGGTCATTCATTTCTGGACGTTCGTGTCCTATTAAGAGAAAACATTTTACTACTAATGAATGAAAAATCTGTGCTGCGAAGTCAACCTTACATTTTATTGCATTTTTATTTAAGGGGAAACGGGAAAATCCTTGGTTTATTAGCAAGGCGGGATGTGCCTGTGAAGGGGCAACCTAAACCTATTTCCCTGAGGGAATCAAGGCTTCCCAAGAAGAGCAAGCGACTTGTACATTTGAACTCAAGCAGCTTTCATTTAAAATTAATACAATCCTGGCGTGAAAGGGAAACTGAGAAATAGTAAAGAGCGCCGACGGACAGCACAGTCGCCACATTGTCAAGAGGCAAAGAAAAAGTCGGGGGAATACAAATGATGCCAAAAAAAAGAAGAAAAGATATAGATTGAAAAGTGTTCTAGAATTTTTTAAAACTTTTTCATGGGGGTGATTCTAAAGAGAAGGAACGATAGCTAGGGATGAGACAGGGGGTTCCACGACAACTGAACGTCTACTTTATGGCTTATGTTTACCAGTGTTTACTGTAAGCAGCTCCCTGACAGAAGATATACATAGGCAACAGAAGTTATACAGATGTTATACATATGAAACACCTAGGGGCAGATTTATGAAGAGTGGCGTTGCACCTTGTGCACTTTTCCTGCGCCCCTTAGCACCCCCCCTAACTCCAGAATGGTAGCGCCGTATTTAAAATACAGCACACCATGGCGGTAGTTAGGGTGACTACTGTCCGGCGCTTTGCAGGATTAGAGTAAAAATTTATTACGCTAATCCTGCAAAGCACCCAGAGGCCCATTGTACTCAATGGGAGCCTGTTTTTATCGCCTGCACTTAGCAGGTGTTAAAAAATGCTGCTTTCTGCCATTTTTACGCCCCCCTTGCATACATTATGCCTGGCACATACATAATATGGCACAAGGGGTTACAAAGTGGTGCAATGGTGTTGTTTTTCTCTTTCCCTGCACTGGCACACTTTAGACTGCCAAGCACCAATGCATGTACCCGTGTGCCATAGTGCAAAGGTTTGGGTATTCTGTAAGGAATTGTTTTTGCACTATACAGTGACACAAATGAGGAGAAATTAAAACATTTTTCCCTGTTCCACCTGCCTCAAGGAGGCGTAGATTCTGGTGCAAATCACTGTCTACAAATGATACAAAATTAGATATAGATTTGCATCTAAATCCATGGGTGTTCGCATGGAAACACCCGTGTACCACCCTTCGAATTACCTTTTGAAATAAATAAGGCAAAGCAGCACATAGACAAATTTTGCCTTTCATTTGGGAAACTGATCAAAGCAAATCCTGTTTTGCATTGTTAGTAAATTCCAGCAAACATGTCAGGTTTGCATTACAAAAGTAACACAAACCAGGCACAAAGCATTAGGAAATCTGGGCCTAGTTGTCTCCTTGCAATTCTGAAATTATCAGGCCACCTAGTGGCCTAATTCTACCCTCAGTGTCATGACACCCTGGTTGTTGGTGGTTTAACTCAAAACTAGAGGTAGTGAGCATAGTTACTAAATTGATTTGTAATTTAAAAACACATGAACGTTGTAACAAAGGACTTGGGGGCATATTTATACTCTGTTTGCGCTGGATTTGCGTCGTTTTATTTTTATGCAAATCCGACGCAAAGCTAACTCAATATATATACTTTGGCGTTAGACCCGTCTAGCGCCAAAGATCTTGGAGTTTGCGTCATTTTTTAGCGTGGACACCTACCTTGCGTTAATGATATGCAAGGTAGGCGTTCCCTTCTAAAAAATGACTCCAAGGCATGTGCGCCTTATTTAAACTCCCGTGCAAAAATGACGCACGGGAGTGGGCGGGCCTGAAAAAATGACGTCCATCCGCTTTTGCATCATTTTTTAACGCCTGGTCAGGGCAGGCGTTAAGGGACCTGTGGGCTTGGAAGGAGCCCAGAGGTGCCCTCCCATGCCCCCAGGGACACCCCCTGCCACCCTTGCCCACCCCAGGAGGACGCCCAAGGATGGAGGGACCCATCCTAGGGAACTTAAGGTAAGTTCAGGTAAGTATATATATATTTTTTTTGTGGCATAGGGGGGCCTGATTTGTGCCCCCCTACATGCCACTATGCCCAATGACCATGCCCAGGGGACATAAGTCCGCTGGGCATGGTCATTGGGCAAGGGGCATGACTCCTGTCTGTGCTAAGACAGGAGTCATTTCAATGGGGGTTGGGAGTAAATGGCGCAAATCGGGTTGAGGCCAATATTTTGCCTCAGACCTGACTTGCCCCATTTTTTGACACCCAAGCTCCATTTTCCCCTACGCCGGCGCTGCCTGGTGTGGGTCATTTTTTTGACGCACACCAGTCAGCTGCGCCGGCTAACGTCATTCAATAAATAAGGCGCCCGCATGGCGCTTTGGAATGGCCTTAGCCGGCGTAAAAAATTTTGACGCACAACTGCGTTGGTGCAGTTGTGCGTCAAAAAGTATAAATATGGCCCTTGATATCTACACCTTCCTCCCTCTCCGGGACATTCAGAACCCTCAAGTTATCCCTTCTACCATGATTCTCCACCCTTCCTAGACCCTCCCTCAGATCTTGATTCTTCTTAGTCAGCTGGGAGACACTAGTCAGTCATGGGGTCACCATAGGGACTGGTTTGGAGTGGCTTCCACCTCCTCACCATAGCAGACTGTTTGGGCATGTACCTGGGGTGATGTGCTTTTAGCGTGAGCATGCAACGAGGGTCTGCACCCTGTAAAGATTTGGCTGCCGTCTGCCCTAATCCCTCCCATGCAGTCAGCAGGTTTTGGAGCATCGAGGTGGAGGTGTGCAGCGTGAGGGTTGCAGTGCCCAGGCTCATCCTCTCCCAGCTCTCCAGGGGAAGACTCAGCACAACGAGAAGTTCAAGTGCAGGGGGAGATTGTTTATTTCTAGGATTTCATGCAGGGTGCAACAGTGAGCGTTGGAGCCCCCTGGTGTGCAGGGGAGTTTTTGAATGGAGTGGCAAGGAGCCAGTCTCATCAGTCTTGCCATTTTTGCTGTGCAGTGCCAAATAAAAGGTATTTACAGTCTGTTCTAGTATCTATGGAGAAGATCCACTGTAGCCCAGGAGGAAAATCAAAGTACACATTGCAACACACCCTTCAAACAAGGCAGTGGTAGGTGTGGGTTTGAATTTGGCCCCTAGGACTTCTGGGCACTGGAACCCTCAGCAGTACCAGTTCAGATGGTATCTGCCAGACCTTTAAGTGGTAGTGGTAGGGGCGGAAGTGGTAGGGGTCAGGAGTTACTGCAGCCCAGTGTAAAGCTTAGAGTAGGGTAAACACCTCAGTGAATACTTTTTTTAGCGTGATGGCCACAGGAACGTCAAGTATAAGACCAGAGAGGGGTCCGGTCATGGAAGCCCAAACAGATATAGGTTGTTCCCCTTCCTGTTCACAAGAGGAGGTTTCTCCCAATAGTGAAGGTCCATGTAAGGTTGCCCAGGGACCAGACCTGGAAGAGGTGGAAGCAGCCTTGAATACAATTGTGCCTCCTCTACAAGTACCTACCAGATATAGGTTTGAGGTTTTGCCACCTATGGACGGGTTAAAACGTGGATGATCCCTCTCCCCTCTCTACTCTGGAGTGGAGTCCGATAGAGTCCCCACTGCGAGTGATACTGGCGGTAGATTTCAATACTTTGATGGATCCCATCCTGGGTAGATCCACGAGGAGGGACTATGTCAATGCCCCCAGGACTAGGCAAGCAGTAAAGAGCGTGTTGCAGGATTTGGGGCTGGTCTACGTGTGGCGACATTATGGGGCAGACTAGGGGATACAAATTTCATAATAAGAAATATAGGCACTTTTCAGGACTATTTCTATCCCGACAATAATATAGGAGACAGGATTCCTGGGATTTCTCACCTATCTGGGCATTTCTCTGACATGCCGCTCTTTGCATTACTGTTCAATGTCCAGTATGAAGGCAGAATGTTAGACGGACAGTTAACCCCACCATTTTTCAAGATAATCAAAATGTTATAAAGCTGGAGAAGGCTCGCAAGGACTTTTTTAAGGATAACAAAGGGTCTGCCTCCCCTGCCGTAGTTTGGGATATTTTCAATGCTGTTTAATAGTGAGTTAATGGGGAGTTTTCCAATCTCCTGTGGCATGAGGGAGGGGTGCCCCATCTCCCACATCTTGTTCGATGTATATATATTGAACCATTCAGCCATTTGCTTAGAAGGGACCAGCAAGTAATCCCCTTCACTATACACCAATTGATGGTTAAAGTTGCACTTTATGTCGATGATCTGATTACTTATACATCTGACCCTGTTCGGGCAATCCTCCTGATAGAAGAACTAGCAGGAGAGTTTGGTGCCTTGTTGGGGTACCTGGTGAAAACTGTTAAATCAGAAATTATGTGTTAGAATATATGTATTTGGGAAAGAGTAGTCCCAGAATTGAAATACTTAGGTATTACAGTTGTCGAGTCACTTGGGGCAGTCCTGGAACTTAATCTAGTGAGAGCGGCAAAGGAGATAGATTGGCTACTATGCAGGTAGAGGAATCTGCCATTGACGATGTATGGTAGAGCAAGCTTAATTAAAATGACAATCCTCCTTGAGCTGGTGTATCTTTTTATTTGTATCAACCTTTAATTTTATTGCCAAGATACAAAGGAAGATTATGGCCCTCATTACAACCCTGGCGGTCGGTGTTAAAGCGGCGGTAATACCGCCAACAGGCCGGCGGTAAAAAAACATGGGTTCACAACCAGGGCAGAAACCGCCAACACAGAGAGCCACTTTAACACTCCGATCGCCACGGCGCTAGCAACAAACACCGCAGTGGTCACCACCAACAGCCAGGCGGAAGACAATGTACCGCCCACCCCATCACAACCCGCCAAACCGCCAGCTTTTCCCGGGCGGTACCAACGCCATCAAAAGCACGGCAGAAACTGAACAGAGAAGGGAAACCACTCACCTATCAACACTCAACGAAGAACCAGAATGCCATGGAGCCCGAGTTACATGTCCTGCCCATGCTGGTCTACCTCCTCATCTGCCAGGAATACCAAAGGCGGCAGCAATGACCACTGTGAGTACTGTACCTAGTACACAGTGGAGGGGGAGGAAAAAGCGAGTGACACACACACGCAGCATGCAACACCCCCACCCCACCCCAACACCATACACACAAACACATGCAGCAACATTACATTAACACCCCATAGCCCCCTGGAAGAACGCAAGGATAAAAGGAATAGAGTCAAATCAGTGATAAATTAGAAATAGGCAGATATATGTAACGAATGTAAAAACAGTATTTACGAAAATATACATAAGGCCGTACATTGTCCTTTCCAAATGTCCGTGGGCCACTGGGCCAAAAATCATGGGCCAAGCGCACACTTGACTCCTGGCTCAATACGGAGAGGACACTGCAGGGGTTTCAGGTTGAAAACACACAGGCACCTCAGGGGGACGGGGAAGTGGGGGGGCACCTCAGCCGGAAGATGGTACTACGCCACAGCTCCTAGAGGGGACAACATGCCCACAGTGATGTCCTGGGGAGTGCAAGGCTACAGTCTCTCAAGTGGGTGGTCTGCCCACTGCTTGGTCCTGGGGAGTGCAAAGCCAGTCTCTCAAGTGGGTGGTTTTCCCACTGCTTGGTCCTGGGGAGTGCAAAGCCACAGTCTCTCAAGTGGGTGGTCTGCCCACTGCTTGGTCCTGGGGAGTGCAAAGCCACAGTCTCTCAAGTGGGTGGTCTGCTCACTGCTTGGTCCTGGGGAGTGCAAAGCCACAGTCTCTCTAGTGGATGGCCTCTCCACTGCTTCTAGAGGGGGCTTTGTGCTCAGACTGCGTCATCCGGGCAAGGAGGGGATGAGTGGATGCATTTCTCCACTGGTTCTGGAGGGGGCATTGTGCCCAGTGATGCAGCACTTGGGGTGTGGCAGTTCACAGTCCCTCACCTGGGTGTCTGAGGCACGAGATTGGCAGGGACCAGGTTGCATGATAGTCCATGGAGGCAGGGCTAAACTCCATTCTGCAGCACCTAAGGCTGCAAACTGGTGCCCACATTGCAGTAAAACGCACCATGCGTGAGCATGGTATAAAGTATGCCATGCTCTTTCCGGCTAAACTCAGAGTGGAATACGATAATAGGACCCATTTTTTTCTCACCCCTCAATTAGCGACGGATTGGCTTGAATCACTGAACATCCACTGCAGATCAGCCCGCGATCGACCATCTCGAAACCCCAGGAAGAAACTTAGTAGATCTCGGAAGAAGACCACAGAGGCGGCCCCATCGAAACATCAGTCACATCAGGAGATGCGTGATGCGGTGGAAACAGCAGCAGCGCTGAGCGGAGGAGACTTCCACACACGTCGGACCCCGGATGCTACATCGGATGTCGATTCAAGCTGCGAACACTCCTCAGCATCCTCCCGAGACACTCTTATCGGCTTGCCACCAATCACCCCAAGAACAGCGGACAAGCTTATATGACCTCACTGAAGGAACAAGCTGGCAAGTGAGCTGGCGCCTGTGGGAGAACCTCGCTTTGTTTTGGGGCCCTGCTAGGTCCCACCCGTGAATTTATGACGATATGACCCTGGATAACACTTCCTAACCAGCACATTCCATGTGGTCGGGCCTGGGGAACGGTCCGGAGAGCTACCTCTTGGTCTCTGGCGCACCTCCTTCCAATAGGTTGATAATTAAGATTACAATAGTTGTAATGGTTTGGAAGGGGAGAGTTGTAGGTACCGGTCCTGGGGAGAGGGAGTTGCAAAGGGGTTTTGATTTTGTTTTTGTTGTTTTAAGGGTACATCATGCACATCTACTTCACGGCACAGACAGTTCACACCTTAGATTACTGATCTTGATAGGTACATCCATTAGTAGTAACAGAGCGGCGTTGGCAGGCCGCCTTTACGTTCCTCCTTAAATTATGGCCACAGAATACAAGATAATCACATGGAATGTTAGGGGCCTAAATAACATGTCCAAAAGGTACAAAATTCACAATTTCCTTAAACGAAGGGAAGTGCACATAGCTATCTTGCAAGAAACCCATTTGCTAGAGCAGGAGGTTAAAGCCCTGAAAAAGCGCTGGAGGGGACAAATCTTCGCCACTGTCCACTCGGCGTTTGCAAGGGGAGTGTTGATATGGATCCGACCAGGTGTTCCATTGCAGGTTCTCCATACCTTGATTGACACGGAAGGGAGATATGTAGTGATTTCTGGTAGATTGGAAGGGAGGGAGGTAACCATTGCGGGACTATACGCCCCAAATCACGACCAGGGGAGATTTCTAGATCAACTATCGCTGGTCATGAGCACGCACCTCACCAGCACCACACTAATAGGAGGGGACTTTAATTGTGTAACGGATGCCACAATGGACAGATCGCACCCACCATTGTTGCAATCCACAATCCATAAAACAGCACTGCACTTTCGGCAGTGGCAGAGACACTGGCAACTGACGGATTGTTGGCGCAAACTTAATCCCCTCAACAGAGAACATTCTTTTTACTCAGCAGTCCACGACCTGCACGTACGACTGGACACCTTTTTGGCATCCCCGGAGGTGCAATCTCCAGTGGCGAAGGCCGAGTATCTTGGCCGCACCATCTCAGATCATAATCCCTTACTAATTTCTTTGACCTGGTGCGGCGAGAGACATTTGATTCCCACTTGGCGCCTAAGAGCAGAGTCACTTGAGGACGAGGCTTTTAAGGCTCTACTTAGTACGCAGATCACTGACTTCTTTAGGAACAATGCTGAGACTGCTTCGTCCAGATCCATCTAATGGGAATCCTTTAAAACAGTGGTCAGGGGATATTGTATTAGCACAACTGTAGGAGTACGCAAGGTGTTGGAGACTGAACTAGGTGATCTCGAGGATTCCCTTAGAGATCTCGAACGCAAACACCCGGCACAGCCCGACCTCTCAGCACAACTAGAAGAGACAAGGGCTGGAATAGCGGAAGCTAACATTAGACTGTCTCGTTTCGATTACAAGCAATTTTTGCAGAGGCAACACGCGGAGGGTGACAGGGCGGGTGCCCTCCTGGCCTGATTGGCTAAACCACCTCAGCATCAAACCATAGTGGTAGAGCTGGAGGCTACCCCGGGTACTAAAGTGTATGGGCAGAAGGAGATCAATGCTACCTTTCTTGAATATTACTCGGAGCTATATGCCCCCCCACCGAAGTACTTAGCAACGCTCAATTACAAGAACTGGGAAACCTCAACCTCCCAACACTGGGAGGGGAGGATAGAATAGCCCTGGCGACTCCCATATCACTAACAGAAATAAAGACTGCAATTCAAAGTATGGCCAGGGGCAAGGTCCCTGGAGCGGATGGTCTCCCCCGAGTTTTTTTTTTCTTACGTACCAGGATGCATTGGCTCCCCAGCTCAGCATACTGTATGTGGAGGCATGGAATAACAATAGCTTGCCTCCTTCCACAACAGAAGCTATAATGATTCCTCTTTTGAAACCCACCAAATCCCCCACGGACGTTCGATCATACCGCCCACTATCAATGTTGAACTTAGATTATAAAATACTAAGCAGGGTGCTAGCTAATAGACTTCTACCGCACATGTCCTCGTTAATCCATCAGGACCAATCGGGATTTATCCCACAGCGTAGCACTGCCCAAAATATTCGACGATTGATTTCACTCCTTCATGCCCTGCCTTCTGATGCATCTAGAGCAGTGATCATCTCGATTGATGTCAAGAAGGCTTTTGATAGCCTGCGATGGGACTACTTAGAACAAGTCATGCTGCAGCTGGGACTGGGGGAAGGTTTTGTCAAATGGACAAGGCTTCTTTATACAAACTCCACGGCGCGAGTGCGCACAGGCCGTACAATATCCCCTTCTTTTGTCATAGGTGGGGGCACCAGAAAGGGCTGTCCGCTATCACCTTTACTTTTTGCATTGGCGGTTGAACCTCTCGCCCAGTCGGCTAGATCCCAGAGGTTTTATGAAGGCATTACAATCAATGCCCTGACACATCATATTGCCCTATATGCGGATGACATGTTACTTTTTCTCCAGAACGTAGAGGCTGACCTGCCGGAAGCAATGACAATGTTAGACAACTTTGGTGCGGCATCCGGGCTCCGGATTAATTGGGGGAAGTTGTCCATTTTACCGGCTACCAGGGGCATCAGAGAACCAACGGATAATCGGGGCCTCCTGTGGTCCCCATCCACATTCAAACACCTAGGGGTTAATATCTATCATTCTGCTGAAGAACTACTGGACGGGAACATAAAGAGCACGATTAGGAATATCAAAAACAGCATGGTATTCTGGCAGACACTTCCGTTGGTGGTCACTGGGAGAGTTTCGCTGATTAAGATGATAGTGCTGCCTAGAGTGTTATACTACTTCGCAACCATTCCACTCATAATACCGAGGGTAGTATTTAAAACAATCACGTCCTTGATTACAGGATTTATATGGGGAACCAGCAGACATAGGATTGCGTTGCGCACCCTCCAGAGATCAACAGCGGAGGGTGGTATAGCCGTTCCCGACTTCGAATTATACTATTGGGCGAGCCAACTCCAGTGGTTGGCGCGATTTCTCAGGGCACCCCCAGTGGGAGAGGCCCTGAGAGCCCCTCTCCACTGCTCCCGAGATAGAATTTTGGGCATACTACTAAACCCCAAGAAACAGAATAGACCGCTGCCGGTGGAATGGAAGGCATCACGTTACTGCTGGGAACAATACCTAAAGCGAACGCACACCAGAGCTCCATACTCACCAGAAGCCCCCCTGACTTGCGTGAGATCTATTGCAGAAAATCATGTGATAGGGGGTATCACCCGATTCATGTCATTTCAGATCGACACCATAGGGGCTATATATAATAATGGGAAACTATGTACTTATGCAGAACTGCAAGAAAAGTTCCAGATCCCATCAGGGCTGTTCCTAACCTATAATGCGATTGTCAGAACTCTTCGTAGACAGTGGGGTACAGGGCTGGTGGAACCCCCCAGACATCCTACCTGTGACCAAATATGCACTATAGGAGTCCAAGGAAGGATGATATCAGGGATATATACTTCTTTGCTAACCAGCACATGTCTTCCCTTAAATAAACTTAAGACCAAATGGCAGGGGGAGCTGGGTGTTACAATAGACGACGCACAGTGGTCCAGAATAACCTCACACATATATACAGTTTCCAGAAATGCCAGGTTTAAATTAATAAATTTATATGTCTTTCATAGGGCCTACTTAACCCCCTATATGATATCAAAGATTTATGGTGTAGAAAATGCCAGTTGCCCTCGCTGCGCAGAACTGGCAGCAGAATTGTTGCAAATGCTCTGGAGTTGCCCACTAATCGGGGATTACTGGGCGGGGATATTTGTGGTGCTCTCCACCTGCACGGGCAGAACATTACCCCGAACAGCCATGGTGGTGGTCTTGGGGGATTTCCCATGCCCCAGCAAGCATAAAATCACAAACCGGTTCATAGACCTGGCCCTGATATTAGCAAGGAGAGAAATAACCTCACACTGGAAAGATCCGAGGGGCCCACAGATAAATCGTTGGAGAAATGCATTAATTAAATGGGCGGAAACCGAAGGGGCAGTACTACTGAGGGAAGCTCTCAAGGGCCTAGGAACTAGAGACAATGCTCAGCATTGGAATACGATACTGGACAATTTTAGAACACCCGACACTTCTAATTCTGATACAGAGGCTAATTTATCAGAACCAGACCCTGCATAACTAGCTAAGATACTCACACAGGAGATTGTACAAGAGGACAAATATGTTATCCATTTGTGAAATGATGAAACACATTTAATGCAATTGATAGAATGTGCAGAAGGGAAAAGGGAGGGGGAGGGGGGATAAAAAAATTGGGAAATTATTTTGTTATGTATGCATTGTCATGCAATTATAAAGCAATAAAAGAGATTTAAAAAAAAAAAAAAAGCTGCAAACTGGTGGTAGTGCCGGTGCCGGTGCCGGGGGGTGCTGTCATTGGTGGTGGTAGGCTCCAGCCCATCTCCTGCAGCCTCGGACGGCCGCCCACTGGGGCTGCTGCTGCTGGTAGTGGTCCTACTGTCAGCGGTGAAGGTGGCGGTGCTTTCCGGCAGGGCTCCTGGCGGTGCTGGCTGTGGTGCAGGTGCAGGTGCTGCCAGTGGTGGAGGGAGGCTCCAGCCTTTCTCCTGCAGCCTCGGACGGCTGCCCACTGGGGATGCTGCTGCTGACAGAAGTGGTGTAGGGGCGGTGCAGGTGGCGGTGCAGGTGGCGGTGCAGGTGGCGGTGCTTGCAGCAGTGCTTGTGGCGGGGCTGCTGGCAGTGCTGCTCCCAGTGCAGGTGGCGGGTGGTTGTGCTGGTGGGCACCAGGCATTCACCTGCAGCCTCCAACAGCTGAAGTTCCTTGCCTTGGGTTTTGTGCCTCTTCCTCACCTTGGCAGATGCTGTTGTGGCCTTGGCTCTGGCAGCTGGAGTTTTGGAGGAGGCCTTTCTGGGTGGGTCGTGCTCCTTGCCCTTGCTGCATGCTGTCCCCTTCTTCACCTTGGCAGGTGGCAGATTGGTTTGGTCCTTTGCAGGGGCTGGTGGCACACTGGCTGGCCTGACGGGTGCCCCCTTTGAGCCTCTGTGAATTGCAGGTACTACAGCGGATGCCGACTTGGTGGCTGAGGTGCTGGCCTGGGTTCTGAACACCCTGGCCCGAGGGGAAGGATGGGGGGGAGGGGTAGGGAAGAGGTTAATGTTTCCAGGAAAATCTTTTTAGACACACTGGGGCGGGAAGAGGGAAATGGTTTGGGAGTGGTTGTAGGAGTTGGCTGAGTTTGGGTTAAGGTGCATGTGCTGGATGCTGTTGTGAGGTGGATGGCTGTTGGGTGGGTGGGTGCTTACATTTGTGTACTTTGGGAGGGGGGTCACAGACAAACTGGGAGTGGACACAGGGGACGTGTGCATGGGTATGGGGGTGGTGATTGCCAGTGAGGGGTGAGTAGTGATGGGCGTGCTGGTGATGGAGGTAATGTATGAGGATGTAGTGCATGTAGGTATGAGTGGAGATGTTATTGGGAGGGAGGTGGATGAGGAGGAGGAGGGGGACACAGTGGAGGCAGAGGATGTTGGTGTGTCTGCATGGGGATGGTACTTGTGTGAGTGCCTGTGGGATGGTGTGTGGTGCTTGTGTTTGCCTGAGCCACTTCTGTGTGTTGATTTGGGTGAATGCTGGCCTGAAGGTGTGCTTGGGATAGTCTGGGGTTGAGGGGATTGGGACTGGGTAGAGGAAGTTGGAGGGGGGATGCTAGACACAGGTATGCATTTGTTTGTTGCAAATGCCTCTCGACGCCCTGGATGGCATTCAGAATGGTTGACTGCACAACAGTGAGGGATCTCAGAAGGTCAATAGCCTCCTCACTGAGGGCAGCAGGGCTGACTGGGGCACTAGGCCATGCCCAACCATTTACGAAGTGACCAGCCCAAGGGGTACAATGCCTAACACCATCAGCTGCACACCAGAGGCCCACAGGACCCTGCCCAGTAGTAGATGGCCACTAACACTATTGGGGTAGGAGTGCTTCAGAGCCTGCCCAACAAGGGAGCTTCCCTGCCATCTTCGCCCTGGCCTAGGGGCACCCATACCCCACATCCCCCACCCTCGTACCTCTTAATGCGCGCAAAATCAGGAGTCAGAATCTGTACTCACCCCCTTGTGGCTGCTGTGATGCCTTCAAGTGCCCATCCAACTCCGGATAGGCCACAGCCAGGATGCGGAACATCAGGGGGGTCATGGTGCGACGGGCACCCCTTCCTCGTTGGGAGGCCAGCCCCAGCTGGGCCTCTGCCGTCTTCTTTGCCCAGTGGCGCAGGTCCTCCCACCTCTAGCGGCAGTGGGTGCACCCCCTGTCAAAGACCCCCAGGGTCCGCACCTCCTTGGCGATGCACGCCAAATACCCTTTTTCTGGTGGGCGCTGACCTGCAGGGAAAAGACTGCAGAAAATTGAATTAGTCAACCGTCCGGACCGTCAGACTCATGGCCCACCAGATCCCTCCCATCCCCTGACGCACATACACTGACCACCTTACATGCTGCACTCTGACCAGGACGCCTCTGCCCCCGTACATGTGGCTTACATACAAGGCACTCCATACATTAATGGCCCACGCATCATGCTCACAGTGTACTCACCTGTTTGTCTGGAGGACCGTAGAGTAATGTGTACTGGGGTATTTTCTCCAACTCCTCCGCAGTGAAGGCAGGGGCCCTTTCCCCAGACACATGAGCCATGGTCGCTTCCAGACACAGGTCACAGCAGCACATGCAGTGTAGGTCCTCTCCTGTTGAAGGTCAAGTAGCAAGTGAGTGGATAGATAGAAAATGGCAGTGACGTCCGCGGTGGTGCGTACCATCACCGCCGGCATACATCGCCATAGGCTCCTGGAACCCATAGGGTCCAATGATAACCAATGCGAAGTTGCGCAGCGGTCTTTGACCGCCTACCGCAAGGGCGCACAATGCCAGCGCAATTACCTCATTTCCACTTGTCCCACCTCACAGGTCAGGCATCTGCCATTTCAGGGGGGCACAGGGCATGGCACCTAACTGGGTTGTAGCAGACATTGGCACAGCAACTGATTGTCAGATTCACATTTTGTTTCTGTAAAGTAAACAAATCATCATTATTGCAATGGATGTGGGAATATGACCCTCTGCTCACTGTTTTCTTCCATAGGCTTCAACCTCTGAGGCTGAATATGAGATGGAGGCGTCCTCCCACGTACAGACCCCTGGTGGACCTTGCGACATTGGAGGACAGACACATTATCATAACCTACAGACTTGATCGTGCCACAATCCAAGAACTGTGTGCCCAATTGGAGCCAGACCTGATGTCAGCTATCCGCCAGCCCACAGGTATCCCCCCTCTAGTGCAGGTCCTGTCAGTGCTCCATTTCCTTGCAAGTGGTTCCTTCCAAACCATGGCATCAGGGATGTCTCAGTCAATGTTCTCCAACGTGTTGACAAGAGTGTTGTCTGCCCTGCTGAAACACATGCGCAGCTACATCGTGTTCCCCCAGGTGGAGTATTTGGGCACAGTGAAAGCTTAGTTTTATGCCCTGGGACATATCCCCAACAACATTGGTGCCATTGATGGTACACATGTAGCATTTGTCCTCCCCCAGAGAAATCAACAAGTTTTCAGGAATAGAAAAAATGATCACTCTATGAATGTGCAGATGGTGTGTTTGGCAGACCAGTACATCTCCCATGTGAATGCCAAATATCCTAGCTCTGTGCATGACGCCTTTATCTTGAGGAATAGCAGCATCCCATAGGTGATAGGCCAACTCCAGAGGCACTGGGTGTGGCTAATAGGTGAGCCAAAGGTCCCCACACACTAGGAGTAAGTGTCTGGGTATGTTGTTGTCCCTAAGGGTTAGTGTGTGTGTCTAACAGTTGCCCCTCAATATATGCAGGGGACTCTGGTTACCCCAACCTTTCAAAACTACTGACCCAAGTGAGGAATGCCAGGACAAGGGCAGAGGAATGTTACAATGAGGCACATGGGCGAACAAGGGGGATTATTGAAAGGACCTTCACCCTCCTGAAGGCCAGGTTCCGGTGCCTCCATCTGACAGGTAGCTTCCTGTACTACTCACCCAAAAGGTGTGCCAGATCATCGTTGCATGTTGCATCTTGCACAACCTGGCCTTGAGACGCCAGGTGCCTTTTCTGCAGGAGGATGTGCCAGGAGATGGTCTTGTGGCAGCGGTGGAGCCGGTGGACAGTGAGGAAGAGGAGGCAGAGGAAGAAGATGTTGACAACAGAAGCAATATAATTCAGCAGTACATCCAGTGACACACAGGTAAGAAACTGTAAGTTCACTTTACACTTCAGTTATCTGTTGGACATTGTACATGGCAGACTCCTTCCCTATGTCTATGACCACTGACTGTACCCTTTGGCATCTCTATTTTCAGATCTCTGTGCGACACTCTGGCTTCTGCTATGTGTACTGCTGCCCACCAAAGGTCATTCCAAAGTATAGTTCACTGTACATTTGAGTTGCAATGTTTTGATAATGTTGTACTAATACATTTGTGATTATTTGACAGACTCAAGATTAGTATTTGTTCCAAGGGTATTTATTTAAGTGCTCATAAGTAGAGGGGGATGTGCAATGGGCTGGGCTGATGGTGGAGGAAAGTCCATGGTAAAGTCCAGTCTCTTGGTATCACAGGTGCATTGTCCAATGGGGCATGAGAAGGGGAGTAATGGCAGTTCAAGGTGGACAGGGTGACAGAGTGGGACAGAAGGGTGACAATCAGAAGAGTCTTATTTCCTGGTGGGGTCTTGGCAATGTTCTCTGGCTTCTGCCTGGATCTCAGGGACTGTTTGCGGGGTGGTTTTCCTTCTGTAGGAGGTGGGGTGCTCGTGGCCTGTTGGTCCTGTGGCGGAGCCTCCTGTCCCACTAGCGCCCGCAGAAGTGGAAGGCTGTCCATTGGTTTGGCTAGTGTCAGGCACCTGTTGTTGTGCCACTGCCTCCTTCATGGTCTTGCCCATGTCAGCCAACACCCCTGCAATGATGACCTGGATGGTGTAGATGTTTTTTAGGTCATCCCTGATCGCCAGGTACTGTCCCTCCTGCAGCCGCTGGGTCTCCTGCAACTTCACCAGTATCTGGCCCATTGTCTCCTGGAAATGGTGGTATGCTCCCAGGATGTTGGAGAGTAGCTCGTGGAGAGTGGGCCTGTCCTCCCCCTGTCGCACAGCAGTCCTCCCAGCTTCCCTGTTGTCCTGTGCCTCTGTCCCCTGAACCGTGTGCCCACTGACCCCAGGTCCCTGATCGTTCTGGGTTTGTGGGGTTGCCTGGGGTGCCTGTAGTGGTGGACACACTGCTGATTGACGTGTCCTGGGGACAGTGGCATGGGCCCGCTGGGTGGGTGCTGTGCTGGTGTTTCCTGAGGGGGGAGGCTCTTTGGTTCTTTGGGACTGTGGCAGGAGAACCAGCTGTCCAGAGGTCCCAGATGGGCCAGGTTGGTCATTGTGATCCAGACTTGCAGATCTGCTATTGTCACTGTTGGCCTCTTCAGGGGGGACTGGATGTAGCTGGCACCTCCTCTCCGGTGACGCTGAGTATGGGTCCTGTGGGGATGAAAATGCAGTGTTATTGTATCTGCATGTGCCATCTTGTGCATGGGTGTGTTTCCGTGTATGATTGTGATTTTCCTGTCAGCTTGGCCTTGTGTGAGTGGTGATTTTGTGGGTTGGGTGAGTCTCTCTACTGGGCATGCTGTGGTGATGGGTGTCCATGCAGGTCTGTGTTGGGGGTTCATGCTTTGGTGTTACATGCAGGGCTTGGTATTGGGATGGGTGGGTTGTGATGGTGGTGTATGTGTGAGGTGGGGGAGTGATGGGGTTGAGGCTGGGGTAGTTTGTGTTGGCATGCAGGTAGGGTGGGGGGGATAAAGTAGTAAAGTTTGACTTACCAGAGTCCAGTCCTCCTGCTAGGCCCTCAGGATGCATAATTGCCAATACTTGCTCCTCCCATGTTGTTAGTTGTGGGGGTGGAGGTGGGGGTCCACCGCCAGTCCTCTGTACGGCTATCTGGTGTCTTGCAACCACGGAACGTACCTTCCACCGTAGGTCGTTCCACCTCTCCCTGATGTCATCCCTGGTTCTTGGGTACTGTTCACATTTCTCTGCCATAGCTCCTTCTTCCTAGCAATAGACGTCTGCTGCACCTGTGATCCGAAAAGCTTTGTCTCTACCCGGATGATTTCCTCCACCATGACCCTTAGCTCCTCCTCTGAAAACCTGGGGTGTCTTTGGGGTGCCATGGATGTGGTGTGAGTGATATGTGTGAGGATGTGTGGTGTGACGTGTGGGGTGATGTGTTGGGGTGTATGCTGTGATGTGCGTGGATGGTGTATGGGTGATGGTGTTTTGTGCATCTGATTGAGTGGGTGCTCCTGGCGTGTGTCTCTCTGTGTTGGCAATCTTTTTTTTCTCGTAAAGGGTTGTGGGTAATGTGGGTGTGTGTTTTATAGTGGCGTGAGTGTGTGGGTGTGGTGTGTGTATGGGTTTCCAGTGTATATAGTTTCAATTGTCCAATGTGGTGGTGTTTTGTAAATGTGTGTGTATTTTGAGCACGGCGGTGTGTACCGACAATGGTTTACCGCGGTTGAAAGACTGCCGCGTTGATTCGTGGGTCGTGATACTGTGGGCATATTCCTGTTGGCGTAACGGTGTGGATTTTGCTATCGCCAGTTTATCACAGACCTTTGGGCTGCCGGACTTGTGTGGTTGTCTGTATTGTGGCAGTATTATCAGTGTGAGTCATAATACCCATACCGGAATACCGCCGCAGGCACAGTATGTTGGCAGCCGTCAGCAAGGCGGTAGGCAGCATTTACTGCCACGGTTGTAATGAGGCACTTATATGTTTTTTTGTGGGGCAACAGAGGGGCCAGGCTCTCCTGGAAAAAACTTAGATGGAGGCTATTGGGAGGAGGGTTGGCTCTCCTGGATTTAAATTTGTATTGTGAGGCTTTCCAATTTAAGAACAGTAGGTTATTCTTGGGGACCCCGGATGATTTAACGTGGGGGAGTTTTAGAAATGGGGTTTCTGGTTGGATAGGGTATGCACCTAAGCCAGGTAGAACACACCAATCCCACCCAGGGCAAGGTAGTTACACATCCAAGATAACCCCTGCTCACCCCCTGGGTAGCTCTGCACGATCAGTCAGGCCTAACCCGGAGGCAACGTGTAAAGCGTTTGCACACACACACAACACATGTGATGCAGTAAATATACCACAAAGGGAACACAACAACAAGTTATATCAAAATAATCTGTATTGTATACAACGTCATTAGACCAAACATAACATGTGAGTAATACCCTGCTACTCAAGCATTTGTCAGAACGTTACTTAATACTGTTACTATGCAGAGATCCGCAGTAGTCACACATAACAAACTGGTTACTTATTATTCTGCAACATAAGCAGTAGACAGGAGATCATTACTGTAAAAATGCACTTGTCATGAAAGTATCATAAATGCCCATACCAGGAACATTAGAAAACATACAGCAAGTCACAAAAATATATTAACATAAAATACCCATAAAAGGAGTATTAGCAAAAATATGGCACATCATAAAGAAACCAGGTTAGCATACAAGTCCCAGCGTGCCCCTACAAGGAACATCTAAAAAGAATATGTCCCTAAAAGTACCTGTTTCTATGGCTGAGGGCACCTCCAGTGCCACAAGATGAATGCAGGGGGCCCCCAGCGCCCCTCTGTGCAAAACGGGGGACATGTGGTGATTTGGGGGTGGGGGTACACCCCCCCTCCGTTTTGATATTGGGGCCCCTCTGGGGACCCATGAATTCTAGGCCCCCTGGACTACTACGGCCCTACCGGGGGTTAGGGGGCAAAACCAAAACTGTGACGAGGGGCAAGAAAAGGAACCTTGCGGTACAGGGGGCCTCCAGTGAGGCTTCCGCTCCGCCTGTGACCTCCCAAGTCAAAAACATGGGCCCGGTGGGGTGGGGAGCCTCCGATGAGGCTTCCTCCCCACCCGGCCTCTGACAGGGTCTCGTCCGCACCCAATCTGGTGCGTGAGTCAAGCAGCCCGGGTCGCAGCAGTGACCAGGCACCAAAGTGGATGCCTGCCTGTGCCCTGGGGGTGCTTTTCCCGGGGGCACGCTAGGAGCACACTAGCACCTGACTTCACTTCTGTGGTGCCCCGGGGGTACCAGGGGCAGCGCGTCTCCGATGTGCTCGGAATTAACAACGTCTAGGTTGCGGCTGTGATTCCCACGGTGGCAAAGCGCTTTTAAGCGCCAAACAAATAAAATCAAAAAGTGCTTTCAAGGAGCTTTAAGATAATTAAACAGAGCACTCTCCAGGTGCTATGTAATTCAGGTGAAGCACTCCTCCTGCACTTTGACAGATGATGACAGGTGTCAGGGGCCACAGCACCAAACCCCTGGGGGACACAACAAGATGGAGCACAGGGCAGTAGGACCCAGCAGCAGGCCAGCACAAGATGGATGCAGGCAGTTCCTCCTAGTGACCCAGCAGGTCACAGGTTAGCACAGCAGCAGCAGTCCAAGGCGGTTCCTAGTGAGTCCCTCCAGCATTCCGTGTCCAGTTACAAGTATGTTTCAGTTCCAAAGGGTTCCCAAGTTGTGGGGAAAAATGCCTTGTACTTATGCTCAGTTTTGCAGTGGGTTTAATAAAGAAGGGGGAGAGGAGGTTCCAACCAGTTATAACTTGTTCTGGGAGTGCCCCCTCTCTCCTCCAGCACAGGCTCCAAACATCAGTTGGGGGTAAACGAGCCCTTTTTTGTGAGGCCAGGGCACAGCCTTTACAGATGCAAGTGTGCTCTGCCTCCCCTTTTCTCAGCCCAGGGAGACCATTCAATATGCAGATGCACCTCTGTGACACCTTCACCCTCCCTGGGTCTGTCTGAAAAGTATGCACAAAGCCCAACTGTCACTCTGCCCAGACGTGGATTGGAGTCATGCTGCAAAACACCAGAGTCATAAGCACAGAGAAATGCTCTCTTTCTAGAAGTGACATTTCTGTAATGATAATAAAAAACCCACCTACACCAGTAAGCAGCACTTCTCATTACCATTCCAACCATACCAAACATGCCTATGCTACCCCACATAAATCAGACAGTACCCCCTAGACATAAGGCAGGGCATTTTCAATGCAATCCTATGAGAAGGCAGCACTCACAGCAGTGAGAAACCAAATAGGCTGTTTGTCACTACCAGGACAGGCCACACTACTAGGCACGTGTCCTACCTTCTACATGCAAAGCACCCTGCCCATAGGTCTAGCTAGGGCCTACCTTAGGGGTGACTTACATGTTGTAAAAGGGGAGTTCTGGGCCTGGCAAGTAGATTTAGATGTCAGGTCCCTGTGGCAGCAAACTGAGCCCTCAGGTCCTGCGCTAGCAGGCCTGAGACAGGTTTGAAAGGCTACTTCAGTGGGTGGCACCAGCAGCGCTGCAGGCCCACTAGTAGCACTTCATTTACAGGCCCTGGGTATAAGGATACCACTGTACAAGGTACTTACAGGTACATTAAATGTGCCAATCATGTATTAGCCAATCATACCAAGTTTACAAGGGAGAGCACATGAACTTTAGCACTGATTAGCAGTGATGAAGTGACCAGAGCCATAACGTCTGCCAAAAATGGTCAGAAAAATGAAGAGGAGAAGGCAAAATGTTTGGGGAATGACCCTGTAGAAAGGGCCAGGTCCAACATGATGCCCTACCAACCTAAAGCCAGGGGGGGACCAATCAATACCTTGATGGTGTTGTGTGGCCATTTTAGTTATAGCTCCATGCACGTTATTTTAACACACTAGGCCACTGTGCACTTTAACCTAGATATATTTTATTTGGCTTCGCATTGTTATTTTTATAATAACCATTTTACGGTCTTGTTTTATTTTTCATCTATCTAACTGTTTTTGCTTAGCCCAGCACTGTGTTCTCAAACAAGACATTCTTGATCACTCTGTGCTTCATTCAAGGCTACAGTTTGGTACATTGCCGGTGAACGTGGTAGAAGTTTAGTCTCCAAAATTCATAGAAAATACACATCCTTACGTAGGGACATTTTCTCAGAACATCAGCTGTGTTATTATAAAAACACTTCCTAGTCCTATCACACGTTAAGAGGGAGATTCCAGCCAGGGAACCACGACTGTATGCTGGTTGCTGAATGCTTCGCTACAGATGCTAACACAGACTATAGGCCTTTGTTTAGGTATGAGGGTTGATGTCTTCCCGGGGGAACCTGAAAGGCAGAATTAGAGCTTAACATGCTGTGCTCAAATTATGATTTAGATAGGAAATAATCCATTGATCATAGTGGCAATATGATAGCGTTATTCTTATGCTTCACTCTTCTCGTCACCATTTTAATACTGTCATGTTGTGTTGTCCTGGTTATTGCAGCTCACGCTTTGCTATCTAAGATGCAGTTGTTTTATTAAACTAACAATTGAAACATATACTGCTTCTGTTTGTCATTTATATATGAGACTAAATTGTAAATGAGAGAACCAGATGTGACCTGTGTGACCACGACTTCCCTGAGATGCCTAACGTGTCATGAGCTCAGCTGCCCAATCATCACTATCCCCTGGTAGAGATGAGGCACTGCTAGTTAGCCGGAGCAAAACCCGGATTTGGAGTGACAGGTGCCACCCACAGTGGGTTAGACTCAGTCTCCCACACCGTGGACGATCTTGCTGCTCAAAATCCAGTAGTCTCATTAGGATAATGAGAGTCTGCGCGACATGGCGCCGCCAACGTTTGGTCAGGCTCTAATTTTCAGGTCCTCCGAAGTATCTCTATCTCATTATATATCATGACACCTCAATACCGTATTCAGAGACATCCGTGGTGCTGAGGATTTCCACCACAGCTGCGTAGGTGATCCTACTACAGCTGGAGGTTGTTCAAGCTTGAACTTTAAAAGTAAAACCCTATTTGGTGTGCCTTCTCTGAACTCTTAGTGCTACAATTATGGCGAATCCACAACAGGTACAAATAGTGGTCAACATGAGACAACTTCTAACTGCAAATTTATTAGCGAATGGCCTAATGGCCCAGGGGGGTCCAGTCACATTTGTGGTGGACGCCCATGCAGCTTCTAGAACAGAACTTTTTTACTCCTGGGTCACATTTCCAGCAGTTGATGGGAACACGAATACATTTCACCAATATACACCTGCGAATGCGCCTGGACAATACAGAGCTTATGTATATTTAGAGATACCTCTATCTTATCAAGAACATAATAATTGGCTTGATGGTGCCCTACCACACACAATATTACAAATAAGGTTAGGACCACTAAGCAATGACGGTCCTACCTGCCCTTTATTGGCCACCTATACACCACATCCTGCGGTTGCGAATTTAGCAGTAGCTGAGGTTCGTCGTTTCTATATTGAATTAATAGCGATATATAGACGATTAGTACAATTTGTGATGCAAACACTAAATATTAACCCAGCACGTGCTGCTCCAGCACATCCACATGCAGCAACGCCAGGTATAAATCCTACGACTGTACATTCGATTATGGGTAAAGTACCTGCCAAACGAGAGGAAACTCTGTTTTGGCTAGCACAGAAAATGAATACGCTGGAGGCAGTATTTCCCCATACGGGACATCAGGATAAACATAGAATATAAACAATGTGCTTGCCTTTTGGGATGGTCCCTACAGTAGAAAACTGTAATACCTGGGGCACGGTATTTGCCGCGCTCTATACAACTGCACACGGTATACCGACACTTGCCAATTTATCGGAGGTGTTGAAACAAATTCAAGATGAATATGGGGCTGCCCCTAGATTTGGGGATGCAATTGATGGCCAATTTTGCCACGGTATCCTCAATCAATCTTAAAGGGGAAGCAGTGGCATTTGCAGTGCGCATGCAGCTTCGTGGCGTTCCACAACAGGATCAGGAACGAGAGCTGCCTAATATAATAGCTGAGACCTATTCAAGTATTGGTCGAGATAGCTTAGGGGCCAGACCACAAAAAACACAATTTCAGGGTAAATCGAACAAAGATACCCCCACACAAGCACCTGAGGGTAATAAGAAACGCTGGGATAAAAAACAACAAACTCCTAAAAAAGAAAGGGGAGAATATCCACGTATGGAGACCCCGCAGAATAGGTATAATCTCAGAAATAGAGATAATATAAAACCGCCTGATAGATATCAATATACTGATACATGCCAATCTCGTTCCTTTCAGGACTCATCGAAAAAAAGAAATGAGAGAGGTGGGCGATCAGAGCGAAGAACAGAGTATGTGAAACTGAGACAGGACTCACAATGCTCTTTGGAGGTTTCTGTTAAAAAGGAAGAGAAACCCGCCCAACAAAAACCACAATTTAAAAAGAAAAAAGTGTCAGCAGTCGCAGTCCGACATGCCACTCAGGAAGAGGGTCCTCTTGAAGATCAAGAATTGGGCTCTAGCATTGATAGACAGCGCGGCAGAGTTCACAATAGTTTGCCGGAATCTTCTAGAGCATCTGGAGGTGAAAGCAACTGATGACTTTATACAAGTAGAGACTGCGGACATGCGTGTCTCCACGCCTGATAGGCTGTACAAAGTAACATTACAGTTAGAAGAAGACATTGAAAGGACAATAGACACAATCTTTTGGAATCGCATAGTAAAAGTATATGATGTCTTGTTGGTCTAACAAGATTGGCCCCCCGACTTTGTCTGTACCTGCCCATATGGAGAAGAAGTCATTAAGCCTTCCTTCTCGCCCCTTGTTCCAGAGGAACTCGCTGAATCCTATTCCATTGAATGGGTTTTAGCACAAGCACCTGCATTATACAGAAATCACATAGGATGGGATAAAGAATCCCCCTACCATGTAATTCCAATTAAAAGTGAACCTCAGCCACAACTGCAGTATCCGATAAAACATGAAGCAAAAGCCCCAGTTAGAGAAATAACCACACAATTAGAGTACCAGGGTGTGATTGAAACCTGTGTCTCGCCAATGAATGACCCATTATTCCTCGTAGCTAAACCAGACCATTCATATAGAATAGTCTTAGACTACAGACATTTAAACAGTCATACATGTACCTATGCTATCCAAAACTCGCGTAGCACAGCACTAATGAGCAACATAGTGCGTAAAAAATAAAAAACGACACTGGACATTTCCAATGGTTTTTCTGCCACAATATAGTGCCTGAGAGTAGAGACTTAACAAGTTTCAGTGCACTAGGCTCCCAGAAAAAAATCTGTTGTTTACCTCAAAGGTATAAGAACAGCCCAGGCCTGTTCACAGCTTGTGTTACTGCTATTTTGCATGAGATTGGCCCTGAAGCATTGTCCTATGTAGATGATATCTATCCCACAGATGATGAATTACTACAATATTTAAGACGCGTAGCCCGCATTGTTGTAGGATTTGCTGAATTTAGCTACAAATTTAACTTCAAAAAAACAAAAATAGCCTTCCTCAGCATCCTGTTCCTAGGATATGAGCTGTCAAGTGAAGGGAAGAGCCTAGTGCCACAATTCTTAGAGAAATGCGCACAGTTACAACCACCGAATACGATTAAAAAACTCCAATCACTATTGGGTTTCCTAAATTTTGGCAGAACTTACATTCCAGATTATGCTACACGCATAAAACCTTTATATGACTTAATATGTCCCGATTTTTCAAGTAAATTCTGGACAATTGAACATACATGTATTCTTCGATAGTTGCAGACAGATATGCTTGCAGCACAACATGTACATACGAGGGACAACAAAGCACATTTGGTCATCAGAGTAATAGCTGGGGCCATCGGTTTCACCTACATGATATTTAATGAAGGTGAGACAGCCCCGAATGCATACAAATCGCACTTGTACTCAGCGGCAGAACAACGCTTTGCTCCCACTGAGAAAATTCTCACTGCTGGACAAATGGCTGTCATTAAGGAAAGACCTCTTGCCCAAGGAAAACACATTATTGTTGTTTCTCCAATCCCAGCCCTAGAGGCTGTTACAAAAGCTGGCGTTCCAAGTGCAAAAGCATTACATCCACGTTGGATATAATGGGCTACGTCTCTGACAGCCACTGATGTAGACTACATTTTTGACCCAAAGCTACAAACTCAAGAATTCTTACAATATGAAATAGAATACCTAGTTCCAGCAAATGCATTGCCTATTGAACAATATCATAGAGTCATGTACACCAATGGCTCAGCACAACCTGCAATTGGAACTAAACATCAATATTCTGCTGCTTGCGCAGTCGTAAGCGGCTACATGGAGGGTGATAAATTCTTTCCTCTACACACCTTTACCAAAACCCTAGTGCTGATGGCACTGGAACACACGGATCCTGCACAGCCCACGCTGATTGTTTGTGATTCATATTATTGTGTCCAGTCCTTTAATGAATACCTGCATTATTGGCGCCAGAATGGGTTCAGAGATTCCAAAGGCAACACCATTAAACACAGACTACTGTGGGGGAAGTAGCTGACCTGAAAGAGACCCTACCGAATGTCCATGTTGTACACACACTTGGACACCAGCGTGTTGGAATACATGTTGCTGGAAATACACTGGCTGATGAAGCCGCAAAGTCAGCAGTGGCTGTGGCTGCTGTAGCTGCTGTGACTCGCTTGAGTTCCAAACCCGACGCAGACATTTGGGCTGCTGTGACAGCTACGGCTGATGGTACGCGCTATCCTAAAGGATATCCTAACAAGTATCACTATTGAATGGGAGGTATGCTGAACGCTGAGGTTAAGATACCAGGCGTAGGTGTACTAGACATCCCCAACAAAGACATAAGATCACAATTGATTAAAGCAGCGCATGAGGGGGAGGCATCTGCCCATGCTGGTGTGGCGGCTACAATTTCGATCTTGCAGGCCTGTTATTGGTGGCCAGGTCTCTACAAAGAGACTAAGCAGTATGTCCTTTGTTGTGACATCTGTCAACAAATTAAAGTTCCCACGGCCAAGCGCCCGCCGCAGACACCCCTCTCAATTTCAAACAAACCATTACAATTTGTGTACTTGGACCACTGTGGACCCCTAACACCAGATAGTTCATACAAGTATATTCTAGTCACTGTTGATTCATGCTCCAGATTTATATGGGTATGGCCACAACGCTCGACTGACGCTCGGACTGTTATTAAAGATTTGCGTGTCTTTATCGGTACATATGCAGTTGAGGCTTTCCATTCGGACCAGGGCCCTGCTTTGGCCTCAAGGGCGTTCAGGGACGCCATGGCTTCATTGGGGGTCCAACTCCAGTACTCATGTCCATTTCATCCCGAGGGAAGTAGTGTTGTGGAGCGATTAAACCGTGATTTAAAGCAATCCTTAACAGCCAGAGTCTTAGGTACGGGTCGCAGTTGGCTTAACCACCTGTATTGAGTCCAGAGAGCACTAAATAATCTGCCTAGAAGGTCCCTGTGGGGGTTGTACTTCATATGAGCGCCTGTTCAGAACTCAAATGTATGTTCCGGATCTTGATGGTCCTGGCGTGGAGGCAGCAGAAACACCTTTTGACATAAATGAACGTGTCACTGTCTTATAGGAATTGCAACAGTTCCGTGATGATAATTCTTCTAACAGTGCCGCCTCCACAGGAATTAAGGATGTGCCTGTAACATCTGCTGGCTGGATTCCCAGAGTTGGGGATCTTGTACGTGAGAAAGTCACTGTGAAAAAGGAATTTGGCCCTTCTGATCGAGCACCAGTCCCTGTACTAGGGATACACGGTACCAGAACTGTTATTCTACCACCGTTGGTGGGTGCCAAAGAAAATCGTTTTGTCTCCATTGACAATGTCAAACTACACCATGTGGCCGATCCTGCACAGCCGACCAAGAGGAACATCCAGTAGTTCCCAAATCCCTCTCGGTACTGGTGAAGAAGTTCCTCTACAAGTTGTTTACACCAACACTGACACCTCTCTAAGCTTGGGGAGGGTGGAAGATGATCTTGCATTAGTTCTACTAATGTCAACTAATTTAGAAACATTTTACCAAGTCAACTCAACTCCAACACAAACGGATGCTGCTATCTATAGTGTGCCACCGCAGGAAACACCAACTCCATCACTGACAACGGCTCCACCATTTTCACAAACTGCCTCTGGTTATTTTGCTGACTTCAACGATGATTTCTCAGACTCATTCGCCTCTTCGACAGCTGATTTGTCAAGTACACGTAAGCTAACAAACTGGCTTAAAGAATCGTATTTTATTTTTCCATGGAACTATCTATGGCTCTCTTTGACTGTCCTAGCCTTTCTACTTTGGATTGGTTTTGTCGTTACCTTTTTCTTATTAATACATGGTCATTTTCTTCCTGAAAGATCAACAGTTGAACTGGTAGAGGAGGTTTTGAAACCACATTTTTTATCACATAAAGTCTGAAGAGACGTACCCTTTGTGAACATTTCCGCAGTGCCAATTCCTGATGGGATTGTTTGGGACAAAGTAATGTTTGATATATATGGTCCCATGGAAGTTATTCAAATACCGTATGTGTTTAAATTATCAATTAATGATATTGTAATACCAGGCATTGTTTCTGATGATTGGGATGTGTAAACAGTTGATGCTATGATGACTGAATTGCAATATTATACTGTCTTTGAAAATGAAGATGTTTACCAATTTAAAGACAATTATGGTGATATGTTTTACTATAATTATTATGGGCACCATTTCATACATAGAACGAGCAGTCCCAAAACTGTCTTTAATTACATGCAATGGGAACATTGCCCGACTCCTTTGCAAGGTCAGAGAACTTTCTCTGTGACAGGTGTTGACGTAGCCCTGGAAAACAGCAATGGGACATGTGCTCTATGACAATGAGATTAAACATCCTTTCATAAGTGGTCACTGTGCTCCCCTTTGCCCATCCATCTAGTGCTTTGCTACAGTTCTCCACAAAATCCTCCCAAGACTAGTGAGACCACTTCCTGCTGCCTCTGGACCTCAACCTGTAGTCTTCAGGGGTGATATCTTTGATGACGGGATTCTCCTGCCTGTCAATTCCTTCTAGGGCCAGTAGGGCATTCCTCCCATCCTCCGGAATATAGCATACCAGGCCAGTCCACCAATACTTCTCAGGGATCCTGCGTGCAACCAGAGCTTCTTCCTACTCCCTCAGCCACTGATGTATGTCATCCCCCTTCTTGAACCCAAGAACCTGGTCTGTGGGTAGGTAGGGATTGTGCCTAACACTACATTCAATGCTGACACCACTGGACTCAACCTGCAGTGCTGGTGAGTACAGATTTGTCAGACTGCACTCTAGAGCGAGTCGTTCCCTGGCAAAGGCCCTTCCAGCCTCTGCTAGACTAAGGCCTTCTGTACCTTAGCCCTTCTCTCTTCTACAGCCAGCTGGGCTAGCTGAAGCCTCAGGTCCCTCTCTTCCCACCTATTTTTGAGCTCCTCAGGTGACAGGGAATGGGAGGTGGCACTGCTGCTAGGCAAAGACCCAGTAAGGGACTCCCTATCTATGGGGTCCTCTCTATCTACTGACATCCCTGGCCAGTCATCTTCTCCATCTGTGTCTAACTCTCTGAGGTCACTGTCTCCCTTGGGTGTGGACGGGGGACCCTCCCACTCAGTCCTCACTACTCTCATGGTTCTCTTCTGGGTCACCCTCAGAACTATCACCTCCTTGGCCCTCCTTTACTGTTTACTGTAGAAAGGGCCAGGTCCAACAGGTGGGGGTAATCTTTCAGAATGACTTCTGGGGTGGGAGCATCAATATTTCTATATCACTGTGAGGCACTAAAGTTCTTCAAAAAAGTCAGTCTGAAAGTCCTGATTACAGTCTGTAGGCTATGGTATAGAGTTAGGAAGCTAATGAGTGTAAGTTACAACTTTAGCTATGTGCTGTGTGGGATTCCCTGGGGGCTCCAGAGTGTTTACAGGAGTGGCTGAGCCTCGCCATGAGGATGGCTGGGCTATTAAGCTGAGGGGACCTGACTACGGAGCAAGGGTTGATACTGTGGGAACAGTTGAGGAACAAAACTGAGGGTCTGTTGTCTAGATTCAAATACCTGCAGCTCTCCTCCTGGTACGCTAGTGCCAGGCAGGAATTCTGAATGGAATGGGAAGCAGGATCACTAATGCAGAGACCAGGTACTATTAACAAGGAAGTTTTGTTATGGTAGTAGAAATTTATGGGTACAGCGGACAAAGTATTAACTCCTCCAGGACTGGCATGGGAAGGTATTGTGCAGAAATCTGAGCTCCCACAGTTATGACAAAACTCACTGTGACTACTGTACTGCACCATTAAGCTAGCCACCTAAAGAGAAATCATTTTTTTACCATCAACAGGCTTCATTGGACTCCACAGAAAAATGAATTCCAGGAGGTGTGGACTCCTGCGGGCAAATGACAAACATGTTTTTTTTGTTTCCTGTTCTTAGTAGGTATTGGAGTGTGGTGGACAAAATCGTTGCTGAAATCCTGGGACACCAGGTTATGATGAGCTCAGCATTGAAGGTGCTGAGAGTGGACTCCGAGGCAGGTGTCATCCTTGAGAGGCTGCAATGGTCCCTGCTTTTTTACATACTGTTTCTGGCTAGAAGGGAGGTCTGCAAACCTTGGTTAGTGCCAGTGCTCCCTTCCTCAAGGGGTGGCTTAAGGTACTGCAGTGGACTAGTAAGATGTATATGGATAACCCCTCAGGTGGGGCAGAAGAAATATGGGCAGATTATTTTAGATTGCAAGGTATGTTGGTAACAGAATCCTAATGGTCCTGTGATTATACCATCTTGCCCAGACTTGGTGGCCCTGGTAGGCCAGCTTGGGGTGGCAGGTGCCACTGCTAATTGCATTAGGTGTGAGATCTGTGTTTATGGCATGCTGCATGTGTTTGCAGCAGATATGGTGATATGAGGACTTAAATAAAATGAGCAAAGGCAGTTTCTAAACGTCGCAGTAATTTTAAAAATGCAAGACGTTTTATAGGCTTTCTAACTCACTTGCAAATTAGCTATATATAGAAGATGAACTCAAAGGTTTGTCAGATTTGTTAAAAAAGAACAGAATTATTGGTTGAAGAAGCTGGAGAAGGTATATCAGTATGTAGTTTCATACAGCAGACTGAGCTCTGCCTGGCATATGCAAAGATTAGCAAGGCAGCAAATTGGTGTGGAGTTAAAGTACAGGTCAGGCAGATAGGAAAATTGGTCTGGTCTCAAGCCAGCTTGTTATCTCTTGTTGCTTCATAACAATGGCATACAGTTCTTCGGAATGCAGTTTGTGGGATACTATGTTGTGTTTCGGTTCCAGTTTTCAAAGCTTTCAGCACTTTCTTGCAGTGGACTTTTGCCATGCAATTTGGGTCTCAATAAGCACTGCACTACCTGGATAACAACTTGCTCAAGGGTGTTGTGTGTTCTCCTTAGTGCCTGAGTTGGACACCCTGATTTTAGCATTAGGCCCGTAGCCTGTGCCTTTTATACGTAGACACATTTTTAGTCATTTCATACTTTTGAGCACAGCCAGCCTTTAGCTCTTTGTTTTTATATTTTAATCAGCTGCTTCATTCTGACAAGCCATAGTTGTTCACTCTACACACTTTATCAGTCCTTTGTGCACATTCCGGTTGTGCTCTGTTCAAGGCTGTCATGTTCATTACATGATACTCTAACTCAAAGTCAAAAGAATCTTTATTCAGCCAGATCAGTATAGCTATAAAAGTACAAGGTAAACAATACATTTCACAGTATTCACATGGTAAATGTAATTATTCATAAATAAATAATGGACATTTTAAAAGACTGCAAAAAGAAGAGATTAAAATATACATTAAAGTGCATAATTTAACCTCAATTTCATAGCAGCAATGATATAACTAAGTACAGCAGTACAATTTTGGGTGAAGCTAAGCTTTGTAAATAAGCCAGGCCATCTTTGTAAAGTGCTATTATAAAAGAAATGGGCATAGAAATCATAATCTTAAGGGACGGTAAAAGGTGTAAATAAAGTCATATAGTGCGCAGTGGATTGAATACAAGCAGCATCAAGGGGCAACAAGGAAGAAAGGCAAACCAGGTGGCTCCTAGAAGAAAAAACACTGAAAATTGGACGGTATTCAGTCTCAACATAGTCAGATAAAATCTGTGCTCACGGTTAATAATCCAGGATATACAAAGTACAATGCCTAATGCAGAAACGATTTGAATACAGCTAATAACTGAACCCACATTGAGGGATCTACTAATTCTAATTTCCTCCCTATATGATTTAAAATGTCGATTTACTATTTCTTTGGTATGTGGGCCAATACTTTCAGAAGAATCAAAAAGGTACTTGCAACCCAAACTATAGGAAATGTTTTTGACATATATCAGACATGGAATGGTAGACATGGTATCTAGTTATAGGCAATCCTGGAGCACATGCTTTAGAACTGCTCTATAACTTTAACCATAATAATATGGGAGCCATGGCAACGTGATCTTCCAGGAAACCCATACTAAATCCCCTATGTGAAATAAGACTCAGTGTAGTTTTAGGAATGGCTAAGAGCCTACACAAAAGTTTATTTTTAGCTACCTGTAGTTTCCAAGGAGTGATATAGCCCTAGACTCCTGACTTATACAAACCCACTGAAAGACACTTGTTCTTTGAGAGGTAGATCATCTTCTTGATTGGCCTGTGGCTTACCTTTTTAATAAACTGAAAAATCGTCTTGCATGCACCCCCCATCATTTGCAGTATTTGATTAATTTGCCTGTCCCATGTACCATTGACATCCAACACATTGCCCAAATAGTTAAAAGATGGGACTTTTTCAATCAAGGTTCCCCCAACATAAACATTTTTGGACTTGGTACATTTAGGGCCATTATAAATTGTTTTGCTGCGTTACCTTAAGATTTAGGTTTAACATAAAATCATTAAAACAATTGCAGAAGGCCATTGGTGGTTAATGCTAAAAGGACTACATTGTCCACATTAAGTAGAACCAGGACTGCATGGGAGCCAATTACAACAAGCCCCCAAAAAGTGTCTAGAGAATTAATATAAACATAGAATCAGGAACTGGGTAATGGGCAGCCCTGCCTGATAGTTTACTTTAATTGGCCATGTGCAGTCCCCATACTGTGTGTAGCATACTTTGGTTGTTGTCTTCCAATTCAAGTGCCTGATGAGATCCAACAAAGGGGGATCAATGCCTGCCTGTTCCATCAATTGCCATAGCTTAGTCATGTTTACTATATCGGAAGCACAAGAGAAGTCCATTAAGGCCGTGTGCAGGGAACCCCTCCTGGATTTGGTGTATTTCCCCAGAATCAGGGATAAGTTAAGTGCTTGATTCACAGTCACTAAGCCGGGTCAGAAACCATATTGCACAGATGGAAAAAAAAAATTGCCTCAACTCAGTTCTCCAGTTTACCTATGATGACCCGCCGTAGGATTTTTGCTGTGGAATCTTTGAATAAAATCGGGCTGTAAAATGCCAAGAGATTCCGGTCACCCTTTTTAAAAATGGGCACTGTAGTAACTTCTCTCCAGCAGCTGATGAGCTCACCCCTGACTGCTGCACTGAAGACATTTGTAACTAATGGAGCCTAAAATCTATATTGTGTGTAAATAGATCAATTGGAACCCCATCAGGGCACCTGCCCACTGGCAGAGCTCTAGATACCACAAGTAACATATGCTTGATCTACAAGTTCAGAAAACTAGCACACATTAATAAGGGGGTGATCTATCTCCACATCACTTGGCCCTTTATTATTTGGATTGAAGATGAAGGAGAAGTGTTTAATCCATTCCTGTTCTTGGATATGACACTCAATATTAGCACCTAAACTATTTCAAAGGGTGGTTTACTATTTCCCAGAAGAGACAACTATCTTTCGAACAAGCTACTGTTTCTAGGTCCTCTCATGTTTTTGCTCGGATATCTTGCTTTTTTCTCTCAATGGTTTGCCCTTAGGTGTTTATCACTTCCCTAATGACTGTAGTATTACGCAGAGGCCTCTTAATGGTTTCTTTGTGGACTTTGAGTAAAACTGTACATTCCGGACCAAACCATGAGTGGACAGGGCACTCTTTTGACTTTTTATTTGCATGAATGCCCGAGAAGATGGATCTACAAATGCCTGTAAAACTCTTGTGGATATTAACATGATCAGCATCCTGGGAAAGACAACAGGCAATGTCAGTCTCTGCCATTGTCATTAAAAAACTTAGTTGGGTCGGTGGTGCCCCATTTTATTCGAACCCCTTTATTTGTGGAAAAACTAGCTGAAGAGTTAGTCTTGCCAGGCACACATAAACGAAGGAAATTACAAATTGTACAATAATAGGGTTTTCATCACTCTGTGGAAGGGGGACAAATCTCATGCCATACTAGGGGGCTCATTTACTAACGTTTAGTGCAGGGCAGCTCCACAAGCATTTTGCTGTGCCACCCCGCATCAAAACAAAAGGGCAGAAATGCGCCCTATCTATAAGATAGATTCCTGTCCTTGTCCCCTGTGCTGGTGCACAAATTGCTGCCTAGCACCAATGCAGGCACGCTTGCACTATGGTGCAAGGGTAACCGTGTTGCAGGGATTATTGTTTATATGCAGGAAGAGACACCTTCCTGCATATAAACAATCATTAATGGAGTTTTCCTCTTTCTATGTGTGCTGCAGAATGCTGCACACATAGAAAGAGAATAAAACGTGTAGAAATAATGTTATTCCTCCCTGTTACGCCACTTTAATGCCACCTTTAGGTCGCATAGGAGTCTGATGCATTCCCAGACTTGTAAATATGAGAATTCATGAGATTCCATCGGAGGCCATGGGAGTTGCATGGTAACAACCACAGCAACACCCATGGAATGCCCCTTTCACACTGTGTTGTGCGTGAAAAGAGTTAATATTTACAAGGCCTTGAAAAGCCACACAGGCGGCTTTGTGTGGCTTTGTAAATAGGGGTCGTCATACTGCACCACTGGAACTTTAAAAAAAAATACTCTGTTTGTACGGTATACCGATAGGGCCTCGTAAATGAGGCCTTAAATTCTGTAACAAGTCCATTGATAAAAGGACAGAATCTGTTGTGCTGCCCTTACCGCTTCCTACGAAAGTAGGGGGATTTGCAGCACCCTGTCCCTGAATATCTGAAGAGAACATCAAATTACGTGTTAAAACTATCTGATTTAAAACTTTGCCATTGGACAAATGTATAAAATGGCTGATATCTGCCCCTTGGTCTTTAGAAAAGCCACAAATGTGATTCCCACTGTGGGTACTTTTATTAACGTTAAAATTATCCACCCATAGGATTGAGGTACTGTTACCATAAGTGCACACAAATTTTGAGACTTGCTTCCCCATCTCTTAGATAATGACAGCTGACTATGCAGAAAAAAATGAAATTAGAAGTTTATTAAGATCAGATTAAAACAAACTATTCTCTAACTCATATTACCACTCCAGCAGGCCAGGAGTCAGTCCCTAATTTCAAAACACATGAGTATATCAGGCCTGTTCTTAGAACTCTGTACAACTTATTCTATAAGCACCACAGAGGCCTAAAGAGCTAACAAGCTTAAAGCACTAATTTTGGCACTGGAACATACAGATCCTGACTTATTTGTGTGATTTGTATTACTGTGTTCAGTCCTTTAATGAACACTCACATGACTGGCATCCTAATTGGTTCAGAGTTTTAAAAGGAACCACCATAAAACACAAAGGGCCTAATTTAGAGTTTGGTGGAGGGCACTACTCCACCACAAATGTGATGGATATCCCGTCCACTGTATTACAATTCCATTATAGTCTATGGAACTTGATGTGATATCCGATATGTTTGTGACGTAGTAGGTGGCAGGTTTCAAAGACAAACTGCCAGAGGCTCATGTCATGCATACATTGGACCACCAATGCATTGGAATAATGTTGTAGGAAATTCATTGGCTGATGAAGCTGCCAAGTCTGCAGTGGCTATGGCTTCTGTTGCTGTGATAACTCATTCTCAGATGAGGGTGGATGATAACATCTTTGCTGCCATGAATGCTCGGCTGATGGCAAGCCTTTACCAAAAGCATACCAAATATTTATACCATTTAAGTGCCCAAAGCATTGCCTTTGTTACAATACCAGCGGTGGGTAATCGTGTGATAACCAACCATGATCATAGGCTAGATCTGCTTAAAGCAGCGCATGAGGTTGGTGCTTCTGCTCATGCTGGTGTGCCGGCTGCCATCTCTACACGACAAAAGTGCTATCTGTGGCCTGCCAACATATTAAAGGATTCAACATCAAACACCCACTGCAGACACTCCTATTAATATCAAATAAGCCTATGCAGTGTGTGTACCTAGACCATTGTGGCCCCTTAAATTCAGATGGTGCATAGAAATACATTCTACTTGCTGTAGGTTCTTGATCCAGATCCCTATAGGTGTGGCCACAATAATTGGTTGATGCTCAAACTGTTAATAAAGATTTTCAAGTCTTCATCAGGGCATTTGCAGTCACAACATTCCACTCAGACCAGGGCCTTGCTTTTGCCTTTAGGGCCTACAGGGACACCATGGGAACAATGGGTGTTGCAGTGCACTTATCTTCACCCTACCACCCCAAGGGAAATTTGGTAGTGGAAAGAAAAAAACATGACATAAAGCAATCATTAATAGCTAGAGTGATAGGTTCAGGTCATAGTTGGATCCATCACTTGTATGAAGTCCAAAGAGCATGAAATAATCTGCCTATATGGTCTTTGGGAGGTCATACACCATATGAGGTCCTGTTTGGCATCCCTATGTTCCAAATTTTGATGCTCCTAGTGTGGTGGTGGCAGGAATACCATTTGACATAAATTAATGTGTCACTGTCTTGCAGAAATTACAGCAGTTCCGCCATGAGCATTCATCAGTACATGCCTCCACCTTGGCAATGAGGGATTTAACAACATCCAGAGGCTGGATTCCAAAAGTTGGCAATCTTGTTTGAGAAAAGATACTTCCCATAGTCCCATCCTACTGGGCACCAGTGACGCTTTTTGGAAAACACGGTACTAGAACTATCATCCTAATGCCACTGCTTGGTTCTAAAGAAAACCATTTAATCTCCATCGAACACATCCAATTACATTATGTAGCTGATCCCACACAGTAGACCATGAGGATTTCTGGGTAGTTTCCTTGCCCCTCTCACTACCATACAGGATATACCTCTTCAACGCTGAAATGGTTTCCCTGAAGTTAGGGAGGATGGAGAATGAACTCTTGTTGATTCTTGTCACCACTGCATCGACAAAAAATGTCCAAAATATTGATCTTCATTTTTCCAAATCAACCCAAATGGATGGAATTGGTCATAATGAACCTCCTTTGGATATATCTACCAGTTTTCTTTCACCAGCACCGGCTCCAGTTTTTGCACAAACTGCTTCTGGTTACTATGCTGACATTGAATACATTTCTTCAGACTTTTCAGCACCAGCTATTGCACCAGGGCATGGTATACAGAAGCTTTTTAACTGGCTTCAACACAATTATTTGATTCACCCAGGATATTATCTCTAGATCACATTGACACTGCTTGCCTTTCTTCCATGGAATGAGTTTTTAATCATATTTTGTATGCTGAGACATGGTCACTATCTTTCTGAAAGTTCTGCTATTGAACTTTTGGATGAGTTTTTAAAGCCTTACCTGTCCTCACACAAAGTGTGCAGATACTTGTCGTTTTGTGAACATTTGTGTAGTTCCAGTTTCTGATGGAATTGTTTGGGATAAAGTAACTTTTCACATATTTGGTCCTACTGAAATTATTCAAATTCTATATGTCCTCAAAATTACTGTGAATGACATTATTTCACCTGGTGTTGTTTCTGATGACTGGGATGTAAAAACAGTTCATTCTATGCTTTTTGAGCTTGAATATTATACTGTGTTTGAAAGTGAAGATGTATATATGAATACCAAATTATGGGGAAATGTTCTGCTGCCATAATTATGGACACCTTTATTTATATCGAGCTAGTACTCCATGAGTAGTTTTTAATTACACAAAATTAGAATATTGTTCGACTCAATCTGTGGTAAGTTCCAAAACATATAAAGAGAAATTCACTATTTTTCTGGGCATAATGTGAAAAATGTTTGATTATTTCAAACTAACAAATTCAAAAGCACAGAAAATACTGCTATCCAACACTAAATTGATTTATTCACATTCCTTTGTCTCCCAGTTGGCGATATAAGGTTATGAATAATGGTAAATACGGATTGACTTAAAACTGTTTGGTAAACAAAAGATTGGCAGATAGAAAGCACAGAGGCTTTTTCTGAACGACACTGTCCAGCAAACATCTTGTCTCGGGTTCACAAAACTAAAATAAATGAATGCGCCCAGTGTTCCATTGATAGCTAAATTTGAAAATTGGAAAAATAGTGTGAACTTCACAGAACAACAGCTCAATGGTTAGGTTCAGAATTGTACCTTTAATTCATCACTTACAGGTCTCTATGGGTGGTTATTGTGACTAGCGGGCACAAATGGTTTTCATGCACGTTTTATCAAATCTACATGGGGTTTTAGTGCAAGCAGATATCGTCACCACATACAGCGTGGGTAAATTATGTCAACAAAGGTTACAGTCCTCCAAACTAACAGCAGTAAAAGAACACCTTTCTCTGCTTTTTTAAGACATTTACTTGCAAGTTTTCTTGTAGGGACCCAGAAAACCATGCTCTAAAAGCTTTCTGTGTGCAATAGCTAATGAAATTTCAAAGCTGTCACAAATGGCAGCTGCTTCATGTTTAAGGCAAATAGAAAAGGAACATTTAGAGAAAGCTTTAGCCATTGTAAATAATGGTATGAACACATTGTCCACTCACATTATCACATTAAACAATAATGTGCCTTCTGCTATTGACATTATTCAAAACAACACATCATTCTAACACCATAGACAAAATCAGTTTAGGTCTATCATGCAGTTGAGCTGGACTTTACATGTCTTGAGTTCTGACCAAGTGCCCTGGAAGCATGTTAACTCTAAGGAGCTATTTGCCACTTTTAACCTTACATGTAAACCTTATAACAGATAATGGCTAAGAAAGAAGTTAATTACATCATGCATAATATTGAGAAATTAGAAAAGTAGCCTTTTACTGTAGACGACACACCATCAACAATGTGGTTAATACATGGAGTGATCTACCTGCCAATATCGACATTTCAATCCACTTTGTGTTTGAAACATTTACCTATTGGCAGGTTTGAGCAGTTAGGAGATAGCTACATCCTGGAGGTGTGGGCATGCCTTTTGATTTCAATGCTTAAATGGTGACAAGGAGGTTTTTCTCAGGGGAAGTGAATTTGAAACTTCTGTAGGCCGTTCTATGATTTGAAAACAGGTGGCATTGAACAGCGTATGCAATGCGTCAGTAGGCAACTTATTTTGTTACTTGAAGGGTATTCCTGCCCCTTTGATTCTTCCACTGTTTTACTTACTTTTGAAAGGGAGTCACTTGATGCTGAGTGATCAAGGCTGCCATGGGCTAATAGTAGGTGTTGCATATGTTTTTTCTGTTTCTCAAATAGCTCAAAACACTTCAGTGAATTGGTCATTTGCATTTTTAATGCATCCAACATCGCAGGGATTGTACACTTTTTTAAGGCTGTAGGATTTGGATTTGGGAGCTCCTTTGAGGCTAAGGGGCATATTTAAAATCCCCTAACGCCACCAGAGCATCACTTTTAGTGACCCTCTGGTGGCGATATGCCCTGTGCCATATACACAAGGTTGTGTTAAGCCACTTTTTGTGGCTTAACGCCACCTTGTAAATAGGACCCCTTCACTAGCAGACCTTTGCATGGAAGGGGCGTGCAATGCGTGTTGCTGTGGGTGTCCCACAGCAACCCCCTCTGCATTTTGACACTGCTTCAGATTTAAGAAATTTCATAAACATGAGGCAGCGCCAAAATCTAACACCACCCCAGGGGTAGATTTAGCAAGGCACAATGGGGAGGAATACTTTTATTCCTCCACGTTTTCTGCTTTATGTATCCGTGCTGCATTCTGCAGCACGCATAGAAAGAGCAAAATGCCAGACATGATTGTTTATGTGCGGGAAGGTGTCCCTTCCTGCCCATAAGGAATCATTTCAAAATGACACTTTGGCACTTGCCATTAGTGATTGTTTATGTGCAGGAAGGAACACCTTCCAACACATAAACAATCAAACCCCTCAATGCAGACATCCTTGCACGATGATGCAAGGATGCCTGCATCGGCGCTAGGCAGCTCAATTTAGCGCCAGCGCAGGGGACAACACAGGGGTGCGCCTGATACAATTAAGTATAGCGCATCCCTGCATTGTGAAAATGATGGAGCGTGGGGCTGCCACTTTTGGCGCAGTGCCATGCTATGTGATTTTCTTTTCAATGTGGGCCTAAGTTTGGAGTTATACCTTTAGTCATTCACTCACTTTTGTCAAGTGTTTTGGAGGTGTCCTGATTCTTTGGCATTAATTGGCAGTATCTTGCTATTTTTAATTCACTAAGTCTGTTCCATCCCAACTAAGAGGAGTGATGGACCTCCCACCAGCCAAACTGTGCATGAATGCTTGATGCAGTATTTTGGAGCAGTACTATTGGAGGAACTGGACAAGAACTGGTCACTGTGATTATAACCATTTTTCTGCTGTGTGCAGACTGTCTTCCATTGCTTATGGTGCCCTTTCGAATATGCAGAAGAATTGTGTCTTGCTTTGCAAAATGTGCTTACTGTGGATATTAATCTAATGATTTTCTCGATGGGGGTTGATTCCCTGAATTGGCAATGAGATTGTGGTTGCTACATGACACCTTCTATGAGCCGCCCTTTATGGACCTAGTGGCTCCAGGTGCCCCATCATCTGGCACAGCACAGAATGCTGTACCCTTCGCTGTGACTCTGTTTGTGAGAACAGATCATGTGTGCTCCTTCCACCATTTGAACAAGACTTTGGTGGGGTTATCACCTGCTGAAGTGGGTTTTTTCCTGGATTCTATCTCCACTGATGTGTTTGATGACCTCATGTGAGACTCAGATGGTTTTCAATTGGCAACTTTGTACAAATTGACTTGTTTTAATTCTGCCTTTTGCTTTGACGGGTCTGCTTGTCAAAATGGACATTTCAAACCTTTAATGTATATATTTTATATTACACTAGGTTTTAAGTTGGTTGTTTTATATTTTTATTAGCTAAGGTCATGGACCCGACGCTACTGTACCGGCAAGAGGAGGATGTTGTAGGTTCTCCTTACTGCCTGGGTTGGAAACCCTTATTAGAGCATTAGGCCTATAGCCTGTGCCTTTTACACATAGACACATTTTTATTCATTTCATATTTTTTAGCACAGCAAGCTCTTAGCTCATTGTGTTTACATTTTAATCAGCTACTTCATTCTGAGAAGACACAGTTGTCTACGCTGCACATTTTATCAGCCCTTTGTACACATTTCACTTTGTGTCCTGTTCAAGGCTGTCATGTTCAGTACATGCTAATCTAACTTGCATTGCTATTCCAGGAGGTCAGGAGTCAGTCCCCTATTTCTAGGCACATTAGTACATCAGGCCTATTCATAGAACACTGCAGGATTTATTATACAAACACCACAAAGGCCTAAAAGGGTAAGAGAGCATTCCATTCATGGCTATCCTGGGGTACTCATCATTCCATTGACAGCTTTGCTGATCTTGGCGCTGACTCTTCAGCGCCCTGAGAGGATTGCCATCCAGACAACAGGCAGACCATTGCCAGCCTATTCAGGTATGGGGACGGGGTCCCTCCCTTCGATCAGGACAGATAGAAGGGTTACCACTGCTATGCTTTCAGATTTTAGACATAGGGTGTAGGTAGGAATCTTTAGGCTTTTTGGATCACACAAAGAGGTAGGGTTGTTCATCTTCTTCACACTGATTGCAGTGATAATCCCTGTATTATGTTTCATCTGACTAATTATCGCAGTTCATGCCTGTTAGAAATGGGGTCTCTGGTTGGTAGTCAGTTTGTGCTCTGCCCAAGCAGGGACCCTCGCTCTAGTCAGGGTAAGGAAGCTACACTCCTAAGATAACCCCTGCTCACCCCTTGGTAGCTTGGCACAAGGAGTCAGGCTCATCTTAAAGGAAATGTGTAAAGTATTTGTACTAACACACAGAGTAATACAGTGAAAACACTACAAAATGGACACCACACCAGTTTAGAAAAATAGGTAATATTTATCTAAATCAAACAAGACCAAAACGACAAAAATCCAACATTCACAAGTCAAGGTATGAATTTTCAAACTAAAAAGAGTCTTACTCCATAGAAAACAATGGAAATGTTGATTTGACACAAAGTACCTGGTTTGCGTCAAAAATAAAGCTGCACGGGCGAACACGCATCAAACAATTCAGCGATGCGTCGATTCCTGACTCCCAAGTGAGGCTGCACATCGTTTATTGTTCTGTAAGGTAGGCGATGCGCCATTTTTCTCTCCTGTGAGAGAGCGATGCGTTGATTTCAGAACGGGGCATCTCGGATCCCTGCAAGCTTGCGTTGATTTTTTATGCTCAGCGATGATGCGTATGACATCCGGCCACACAGTGTTGAAAAAACATGTTTTTTGGGGTTTACGTCATTATCAGAAGCCACAAGTGGGTGTTGCATACTTTCTCCAGCCACGATGCTTCAATCTCCCAGGTGCAGCATCGATCTTAGCCGCAAAGTGGCTGGCGCATCGTTTTTCATCCACGTTCTAAGTGGTGCATTGACATTTTCCCTGCACGGCTTCCTGTGCATGGATTTCCGTCCTTTTTCTACCAGCTTCACCTTTCAAGGGCCCAGGAACTGGATGCAACACCACTTGGCAGATCAGGAGTCTCAGCAGAGAGTCCAGGTGCTGGCACAGTAAGTCTTTGATGGCCCTCAGACTTCAAAATAGGAGGCAAGCTCAATCCAAGGTCTTGGAGATTGTTCTCAAACAGGAATATACCACAAATTCCTGTCTTTGTCCCCTTTCACAGGCAGAAGCAGCAACTACAGGCTAGTCCAACAAAGCACAGTCACAGACAGGGGCAGCACTCCTCCTCAGCTCTTCAGCTCTTCTCCTTGGCAGAGGTTCCTCTTGAAAATAGAAGTGAACTAAAAATCTGGGGTTATGGGTCTACTACTTATACCCTTTTCTGCCTTTGAAGTAGGCAAACTTCAAAGGAAAGTCTCTGTTGTTCACAAGATCCTGCTTTACCCAGCCCTGGCCCAGACACATACCAGTGGTTTGGATACCTCATTGTGTGAGGGCAGGTACAGCCTATTCAGGTGTAAGCGACCACTCCTCGAGCTCAGATGGCTAATCAGGATATGCAAGTTACACCCCACCTTCTTTTGTGTCACTGTCTAGAGGGGATTCACAAACAGCCCAACTGTCAGTCTGACCCAGATAGGGAATACACAAGCAGGCAGAGTTACAGAATGGTTTAAGCAAGAAAATGCACACTTTCTAAAAGTGGCACTTTCAAACTAACAATCTAAAAACCACCTTCACTAAAATATGTATTTTTAAATTTGCAAAATCAGGGATCTCAAACTCCATATGTCCATCTGCTCTCAAAGGAAACTGCACTTTAAAGATATTCAAAGGCAGCCCCCAAGTCAACCTATGAGAGAGATAGGCCTTACAATCGTGAAAGCCACATTTGGCAGTATTTCACTGTTAGGACATGTAAAACAGATCAGTACATGTCCCACCTTTAACATACACTGAACCCTGCCCATGGGGCTACCTAGGGCCTACCATCGGGGTATCTTGCATGTTTAAAAAGGGAAGGTTGAGGCCTGGCAAGTGGGTACACTTGCCAGGTTGAATTGGCAGGTTACAACTGCACACACAGAATCTGCAGTGGCTGGTCTGAGCCATGTTTTCAGGGCTACTTATGTGGGTGAAAGGCCCACTAGTAGCATTTGACTTATAGACTCTGGGCACCTCTAGTGAACTTTACTAGGGACTTACTCGTATATCAAATATGCCAATCATGGAAAGCCAATTACACATACAATTTACACAGGGAGCACTTGCACTTTAGCACTGGTCAGCATTGGTAAAGTGCCCAGGGTATCAAAAGCAGCAAAAACAGAGTCCAGCACAGTCAAAACATGGGAAACAGAGGCAAAAAAGAAAGGAGACCACGCCAAGGATGTCAGGTATAACAATGCTTTTCATGATAGGATGCAATTTCTTCAATACATTAATTGAACTCCCCTTTGCATTTCTTTTTCTGACTTAGAATGTTTGAGTCACTGAGTAACTGAGTGAAAGGGGTATAATCTGTTCACCACACTTTGCTGGAAAGTCAGAGTGTAAAGTTTAGGTTGCCACAAATGGCCATTACCTTCTAGGTTTGGGTGAGGCACTGTAGGCTAGCCAGGAGTTAGTCCCACAGCTTCTAGATGGTGTGGGACTTACTCATTCATACACGCTATGTGGTGCTGCTGCCCTAAAACAAGCAATCTTATTGCTAAAATAGGAGCTGCACGACAAGGGCAGAGCAGGTGGTGAAGATAAATGTAAGGGTCTGTTATTAGACTGCAGATGACAAACAAACCAAGTTGGCATTCTCTGCATTGCTAGAATATGGTCCAGAGGTACAGCTGATTTTTTTGTTATAGTATCAGAATTGGAGATTATAGAGTTGTTAAAAAAGGTACAAGGAAAGTTCAACCATTTAATGCAAAGGCTGAATACCACAAAAAAAGATTGAATCCGAAGTGTGACAGCTGCTAAGCCAGGCAAAAATATGCCTGTAGATCTTACACGCAAGAAGGGGAAGCATGGTGTTCCAATATCTAGAAATATATATACCAACAGAAAGGCAACTATGAGGATAGAGCAGCTCTGTTGGTGTGTTTTAGACTTTTGCTCCCTCTTAAGAAGGACATTCCAAGGTGGTTGATTAGTGATTTACAGCCAGATTTTCAAAGTCAAGCAATGTGAAGCAAAGAGGTGCAAAGTCTTGAACGTGCATTTACTTTCCAGGGCAAAGTGTATTTTGAGCTGAAAAAAGTGCCATTTTCTCACCTCATGTTCAAATTTCGAGGTACATGTGTTTAACTTGGGCAGATTAGTGCAAGCACCTATAGTTCTTGATGCAAAGCCTGATCTACAAGAATAGGTAGACCAGCCTTTGCTTAAAAAAATAACACCTTCTTGAAGCAATTGCTAACTTGGAAAAATATTTTAATTTCTCCCTGCATTTCTCACAGTGCTTGTATGCAACATAGGACAGCACTCATCTAATGTGTTCAATGTTTTAGAATATGTGTAGGCATAGGATTGTGTCTTAGAAACTGTCCAGTGCAAATCATACGCTAGATATTATACACACACCTCTGCACCTTGGTGATGGGCAGCCTGTTTGTGTGGCAGTGCAGAGGATGGGGATAGCAGCAGGCCATTTTTAATTTAAAAAATGGCTCTACACTTTTAGTCCTTAAGGGGCATATTTATACTCTGTTTGCGCAAGAATTGCGTCGTTTTTTTGACGCAATTTAGACGCAAAACTAACTCCATATTTATACTTTGGCGTTAGACGCGTCTAGCGACAAAGTCCATGGAGTTTGCGTAATTTTTTAGCGTGGACACCTACTTTGCGTTAATGATATGCAAGGTAGGCGTTCCCGTCTAAAAAAGTGACTCCGAGGCATGTGCGCCGTAATTAACACTCCCGGGCAAAATTCTCGTCCGGGAGTGGGCGGGTAAAAAAAAATGACGTACGGCCGCTTTTGCGCCGTTTTTTAGCGCCTGGAAAAGGCAGGCGTTAAGGGACCTGTGGGCTCTGAAGGAGCCCAGAGGTGCCCTCCCATGCCCCCAGGGACACCCCCTGTCACCCTTGCCCACCCCAGGAGGACACCCAAGGCTGGAGGGACCCATCCCAGGGACATTAAGGTAATTTCAGGTAGGTATTTTTTTTTAAAAACAATTGTGGCATAGGGGGGCCTGATTTGTGCTCCCCTACATGCCACTATGCCCAATGACCATGCCCAGGGGACCGAAGTCCCCTGGGCATGGCCATTGGGCAAGGGGGCATGACTCCTGTCTTTGCTAAGACAGGAGTCATTTCTATGGGGTTTGGGAGTCAAAAAAAATGGCGCAAATCGGGTTGAGGCGATAATTTTGCCTCAGCCTGACTTGCCCCATTTTTTGGCGCCCAAGCTCCATATCCCCCTACGCCGGCACTGCCTGGTGTACGTCGTTTTTTGCCATGCACACCAGGCAGCGCCGGCGGCTAACGCCGGCTAACGTCATTGATTAAATATGGCGCTTCAGAATGACGTTAGCCGGCGCTAATTTTTTTGACGCAAAACTGCGTTAGCGCAGTTTTGCGTCAAAAAGTATAAATATGGCCCAAAGTGTTTTGGCAAGTACAAATACGTTGGATGTGGTTGGAGCTGCAGGCTCTACCATGTTCTGAGAGAAAATGAGAATTAAATAGTGATGCTATCCGGTAACTCAAGGGTTTGCAGTAACACTATTGTGGGAAAAATGTAAACAAAATGTTGTATAGTGTCATCTACTAAACAATAGCATAAGAAAAGATGTGTGATAAAAGAAATTCAAAATATTATGGCTGACAGAGCAATGCTAAGTGCACTTGTAGCAAAACCTTCTGCTAAAGTAGAGAGAGGAATTTACAGTGAGGTGAGGAACGCACCAGGGGACTAGGAATGGGTCTTTTGGATTCAGAGAAGGGGAGCTATAGGAGGTAGTAAGCGATTGGTAGGGTTCAGTGATTGGTAATATTAACAGGTAATGAGTGTTTTTTAGGGTTCAGAGAAAGTTAGCAATACCTGTAAGTGAGGGGTTTTTAGAGTCAGAGAAGGGTAGCTAATGAGACAGAAAAGTCCACATCCCTGAGTGCCCTGCTGCAATGTTATCTTGATCTTTGATACCACTGTTTGGTCATTAGCGAACACGGATCACCCCTTTGTGCCGTGACGTAGCCCTGTCTCACTGATTGCAGTCTTGTTAGACTAGGAGGGGTGCACAAAGTGCTACCCTCATAGTAGTAAAGGGCTACTGCCCTTGCCTAAACTTAAGTAGCATGAGAGCAGTGGTGGCAGCATACCGGTTTTGTAATAGTGATCAGTGGTGTGAACAGGCCTTTTTACCTGTGTCACTGGAGTGTGGTCTGCCTTCTCAATTCTTTAAAGTTCCACAGCTCTGTACATAACTCACCACATCCCTAGAACATGTTAGTTTATAGTGTGTTTGTGTGTGGTTGCTGTAATGTATGTGTGACTGAGTGTAGAACAGCACATGGAGTTCCATATTGTTAACACAGGGTCTTGGAAAGACATGTGGAGGTGGCAAAGACTTCCCTGACAGATTTGTGGATTGCCTGCATTCCTGAGAGTCGGGTGGGACGCATACAATGGAGGAATGGAGAGCTAAACTCTCTTGTGCACTTCAAAGGCACCCTTAGATTCTGGAATGGCCATTGTTCTGTGGAGCCTGGATACATTGTCACAGAGATAATGGGTCTGATAAGGGAAGTTCTACAGAGACAGTCACTATAAATAGCAGGGCTGGCACATTTCTAGCCTTTTGGTAGGCATATATCAGTGATGCTGACATCCAGGTGTGACACTCTAGCCACTCCCATTGTCTGTGTTGTGGCCAATAGAGTTACTAGAGTCTCTCCTGCTGTTACAGACTGCTTTATGGACAGAGGACATGACAGAAGAGTGTATGTACTTCAAAGTGGGCAACACCCTCAACACAAATTTCAAAGACTGAGACACTAAATCACATCTATGTCTGGAATTTGATCATCCCCAAAGTGTCAAATTTAGGACAGTTAAACTGTGCTGTATATCAGCATGGAAAAGCTCAGCATGACTCTTCTACCTGTTGTGACCAGGTCTTGGAACCAAGGTCTGCTAGTCTTGCTTCTGGGTGAGGGGACATCACCCAAGAGAATTAGGACCACTTGCCCTGGACCATCAGCACTTGCATACCACTGACACCAGAGGATCCTGTGAGGAGGAGGAGGGTTCCTAGAGAGTGTGAATTTGAGAGGATACCTGCAGTGAAGACCATACAGAACCACTGCACATACTGGGCCATCTGCCCTTGTGCCACTGTTCACAACCCACACATGCCAGGTGGAGACTGCAGTGAAGAATAATTGCCATTGTCCTGCTGCTTTGCTGTGACCAAAAAAGGCCATTGTCCTGTGGAACGTTGTGACCCAAGGGGAGGCCGTTGCCCTGAGTACCAAAGTTTTTGATCCCTACAATCTGCAATATGAGGGGAGCGGGAAGGCAGTGAAGGTTAAAGGCTGTTGCCCTAGTGCATCACAGTGACCAAAGAGGGCCCTTACCCTGAGCAGCGCTATGACCCAGAAGAGCCATCAAGCTGTGTGACACTGTACAGAACCCCTGTATGTAAGGTGGGGGCTGTGTGAAAAATTGATGTTCAGTGGGATGCTATATGTATGCAGAACATCAACTCACCCACCCAAACTTACATACTACAAAAAGCAATTCACAAACTTACAGCTTCCCGCTCTCCTATGTTTTCTGCGTGGCAATCTCTGGATACATATGTTTATGTTTTTTTAGTAAATGCAGGAGAGACTTAAGGATTGGTGGAAAAATGGGGAGTAATTAGTCAAAAATGGGTGGTTTTACAGGAAATTTACAGAGGGATTTGGGCAGAACTTGCTAATACACAGCACACACGCATAAAGAGTTTGGGACACACTAATTATTTTTTAGTGCCACTCAGCCCAGTGAGCAAAGTTGCTGTACTCTGCTGAGCTAAAAGGAGAAAGCAATGAAGAGCTATATTCATTTAAAATTGTCTACTGCTGCTGTCATCCTTTACGCTGACACACTATAAAGTATCTTTAGTGCCACACAAAACCTTTGCACAATGGTACAGAGGTATGTGCCTACTGCCTAGCATAGGATTTGCCCTGGAATATATTTAAATTAGTGCCACATTTATTTTGTATGTATATTTCACATTGGCGGTCGCAACTGTGTAGTTATAGTAGGTCAGTGTTTCTCAGCCAATACCTTTTTTGTTTTCTTCATAATTTTTATGCTGTTTGATGAGTCTGAAAAAAACTGAAAAAACATACCCCTTTGCTCCTTTGAGGAAAGTTTCACTTTGATCTGTCAAGCAGGGGCCAGGAAAAAGGGCAGTCTGAAAAGTGTTATTTCCCATGCTAAATACAACAGAAAACTTTGGTCTGCAATAGAATAAAAATTGGTGAATCTAAATACATCAAATTTAACAAGAAACTGTGTATTGTATTGGGGTCCTGTGGGATTTGGCACCCATGGGGAGATGGCTGCAAGGCCTGGCCTCAGGACCGTGTGCAGTGGGGAGTTGAGTGCCTCTAGGTTGGGCGCAGAACCTGGCGGGAGGGCAGGCTCTGTAGCCAAATCCTATTGTGCCCAGCAGTAGACTATGTTTATCAGGGGTCAGCTGTCTTGAGAGCAGCTGGGTGAACGGCCTGGCCCCACTTCCCCTAGAGAGAGGCCAGGAAATGCCCCTAATCACCGCGGAGTGTTGTAAACCTCTCACTCAGAAATAGTGGATAGCAGAAAAATGCAGCGTTACTTCTAGCTTAGCTTAATCCTCGCTCTTTTCAAACTCCAATTCTTTGTAATAGCAACCTTAATAAACATTCATCTTATGGATTTTGGCCTGGAAGATATAAGACATGACCTGCTGCTCTGACATAATACTTTGAGAACAGTTGGTACAGGGCTCAATATAATGCCACTGATGGAGCATCATATCAGGTCATCTGTTGCAGGATGTGGAAGAAAAACTCTGTATGGTAGAAGCCTGCATAATGTACAGACCCTTGCAGACTGCGCCATTTTAACAAACATTTATAGGAAGTAGAGGTTTTATAATTTTAAGGGACATATTTATGAGATTGTCATGCAGTACAGTGCAGCACGTCACCTTGCTGCGCTGCCCTTCATGACAGGGAAAGGGCAGAAATGCATTGTTCAACAGTGTCTCTGTTGCATGCAGGATTCTTTTTGTGCAGGAAGGGTCACCTTCCTGCACAACAACAATCCACTGGGGCGTTTTCCTCTTTCTATGTGTGCTGCAAAATGCAGCACACATAGAAAGAGGAAGAAATAAGATATTTCTCCTTGTTACGCCTCAACTGGGGAGGAGTAGGTTTTGGCACATTTCCAGGTCCACCACTTCTGGTGAATCCGGGAATGCATCAAAATCCATGGATGTTGCGTGGGAGCATCTAAGGTGCCCTCTGGGTACTATTTATACTAAATACAAAACTGGCATCAGTGTGGGTTTATTATTCTGAGCTGTTTGATAACAAACAACCCAGGTTCAGAGAGGCCATCATGGACAAGAGTGCAGCACATGCATTTGCTATGGCTTCACTGTACATTTACCATGTCTGAAGAGTTAGCAAAGCCACAATAAAGGCATATTGGTTCATGCACACATATGCCCCCACAAGCATTACAGTGCACCATGCCTTAGGACTGCAAGGCCTTCCAGAGGGGTGACTTACCTATATTGCATGCAGTATTAGTGGGCATGGCATTCTTGGTAAGTGCCATGTTGAAGTGTGCAACTTTGGGTATGCGTTGTTATGCACTTGCAATGGCAGTCTGCATGAGACTGGTGTGGGACCTCTCAGAGGGGGACAATTGGTGCTACAGCTATGGGGGGCTCTCTTCAGTACCCATGTCCTAGGTGCCAGGAGAACCATCTAATAGGGACTTACAAGGGTGGATTAGGTGTCAAACATAGTACAGCTTTGGGGAAAAATGTGGCCCTGGGAACCTGTTTAGCAGGGGCCCAGGGCACTTACAGTTTGAAACTATCATTTTCCAGGGAAAAAGTGGAGGGGCTAACCATGTCATTAGAGGCCCTTTCTCACAGCACTTTCAGAATTGTGACTTAAAATCCAAAATTACCATTAAAGAGGGTTTCAATTTACAATTGTTTAGAGACCAAACTCGACTTCCCTACCTGCTTGCAATTGAAAAGGGGCAATTGAAAGTTATCACTCATTAAAGGTAATAAGGGAATCCAATTTTATCCAATGGGAACAACCTTGCAGTTGCGAGCAACAAATGTAGGGGTTTTTCACTACCAGGACCACTTTTTAAGTACACTACACCCTGCCCTCTTGGCTGTTTGAGGTCTATCCGAGGGGTGACTTACATGTATTAAAAAGGAAGGTTTAGCCCTGCCTAGCAAAATATTTATTTTGCCACGTTGAAAAGGCAGTTTACAACTGCACATAAACGCTGCAGTGTCAAACCTGAGATATGTTTAAAGGGCTTTGTAAGTAGGTGGTACAATCAGTGCTATAGGCCAACTAGTAGCATTTATTTTTAGGCCCTAGGTACATGTAATACCACTTTTCTAGGGACATATAAGTAAATTGAGTGTACCAATTGGTTGTAAGCCCATGTTTATGGGAGAGAGCACGAGTACTTTAGCAGTGGTTGGCAGCAGTAAAAACCACAGAACAGGTTCAGAAAATAGGCAGGTAAAAGCAAAACATTTGGGGATGCTACTGCAGAGAGGGCCAAGTTCAACAGGGCTGTGCCAGGGTAATTGGTTTGTTGCATCTTCTGTGTCCCTGTAGTTAAACAGGAGGTCATCCAACTGACCCTTGGAGCCCACTTCTTTGGTCTTGGTACAAATAGAATCAGGGCTTGCCCTTTGGGTTATCCTCATAGCAAGTACAGTCCTATTTATGTCTTCCACATGTTGTGCATTGTTCCAAAGAGGATGCCCCAGGGGGTGCCACAGTTATGCCAGGCACTGGCTTCTGTGTCGGGGAGACTACTGGTGAAAGGTTTCAAGGGTTATCCAGACAACCTTTGCAGCAGTTCCTGTGTGCCCTAATGCAAACAATTCCACAGTACCTATCTTTACCTAAAACCAAGATGGCAGAAACATTCTTCCCTTGTGCAGAGCTCCTGTGCCCACCCCTAGAATTGTGGACAGAGCAGTGAGCAACCCCTGCATTGTGGTGACTCAAAACCAGTTCGGATGAGCAGCACTTTTCCCACTGGGATTGGTGCCTGGTTGCTTAAAATGATAAAAGAGGGGTACAGCTAGGTGTTAGCTACACCCACCTGTGAAAAGGTAGGTCACTTTGAAGGTAATTAAGTTCCTAGGCAGTGCCCAGATTGTCATCCTGTCACAGAAAATTAACACTTCTCGACACTCAAGGCCTGTGTCTCCGCCCTGGGAGCCAATTCACATCTCATCAAGGAGCTATTCAGCTCCTGGGTGACAGTTGGAAGCTAGTACAAATGGGCATCAAGAGGCTTTAGGAGGCAAGAGGTATATTTTTTTAAGTACCTTTTGTAACATACTTAATACAAATCTGTCATTATCAATAAATTGGATTCAGAATAGCTATTTTAAAAGTTCAAAGAATTAATATTTTTGTTGGTACCTAGGCAGAGACCGGATTATTTTAACTTGAATAATAGCTTCTAAAGATTTCCTATGGTACAGATAACCCTACAGTGAAAATACCTTTTGTGATTTGGCTCCGTAAAGATATTGTTTATATTAAACCTTTACACACCCTACTTTTATGTATCATGCACTTTGCCTCATTCGGCATTAAGGCTTACTTAGGAGTGACATTAATATTTAAACGGAGGGCGTAGAACTGTTATAATGGTTTAGTTTGATAGGTCACATTTTTAGTGTAAACCTGCACCAGCAGGGCACAAGGTGGCAGGTCTGCACTCGTGTTTTGCGTTGTGATTTTAGTGGTGGCACAATATGTGCTGCAGTCCACTAGTGACATTTAGCTTGCAGGTTCTCAGTACTCTTTGTACTTCATGGTAGGGACTTATAGGTGTGTTAAATGTGACAATTAGAGGTATAGCAAATTTCATTAAGATTTTGGAGTCAGAGCACGTGCATCGGGCATGCTTAGCAGAATCCCACCACACACAGTATAAACAACAGCAGCATAAGTCCAAAAAACATTACTGATCATTCGAAAAAAGGCATTTTCTTACAAAAAGCAAATTAGATTTTTAAACATGTATCAATTTCTGTCTATCATTAGTAATCCTTAACTAATTTAAAGAATATCCAAAATGTGAGACTTTATTTTTGGTTGATAGTGTGTTTTAGTCCACCATTTTATTTTAAGGGCTTCAACAGTGCTCAAAGCAGACAATTGAAAGATATTGTAAAGTTATAAGGTATTGGATCCTCAGGAGGGTGTGGTAAATGATCGCAAGGAATATGGAGCTTATTATCACTGATAAAATCATCTAGTTGACTGGTACTGCAACCCTCCTCCACACAGCAGAAAAGTGACAGCATGGTTTGCTACTTTACCAGCTCAATGGAGATTTAGCATGCAGTCTGAATGGCAATAGTTTTGGGAAGGGCTTTCAATAACCAGAAATACTTGATACAGGCATCCCCTTGAAAAGTTGCCAGTATCATCTGTCACCCATCCTACCATGCAGCCAAATGAACACCCTTTTATGGACATAGTGCAGGCACTTGATGACCAATGCATATAGATTGATAGAGTGGCCTGGTCATATCAGGCCCAGGTTAAAGGGTCATAGACAGGGAATAATTAAGAAAATAGCAGCCGTGTTTCCCTATACCCCCATTAACTGTGAAGCAAGTGACTCATGAAATGCATGCAGCAGCCCTTCAAACAGAACTGAACGCTAGACAAAGATGGAGATTGAAGCAAAAGCAGAAACCTCTGAAAGAATGTCGCAGCTGGGACAGAAGCACTCACATGTCATATATATCTCACATGTGGTTGCTCTCGCCCGTCCTAGTGGTTTTTCTGAAACACCAACCCGACCTTGAATGCTGTTCATCGCCAAGTAGGGCAGTCAATTGCTGCACAAGTACAATTTTGAAATGCTGCTCCAAATTGCTCAAATATACTTATTCCAGACAGGTTATGTAATATTTCAGATAGTTTGTGGATCTCTTTCTGTTATACATTGCCCTGAACTAGTCTTTTTCCCTCTCACTAAATATGTACCATTTTTGTCTCATTTATTTCTCACTATTCTGTATGTGTAAGGAGGGAGCACAGAAAGCAAGCAGAAACTTTGAAAATCTGCTTTCCCTCTGATGTGATTTAGCAAACAAACTCAGACAGTGTGAGATCTAAATTATATGTAGTGGTCCAATGGCTCTGCACATTCTTGTATTTGCACTTTTTCAAAGCAAACTCCAGACTGAAGGAGGGAGATGGTTGTTAGCAGTTGCAAATTTATTGCATTATTGAATGTAGAGATCTGGATCAGACATACATTACAAATTGATCTGACCGAATAAATTCAATTTCTCGTGTGTGTTGGTGGGTTTGTGGGTGGGTTTATATTTCCTGGTCTTATGAGGAAAAATTATTGCAATATGATATGATATGCCATGATTTCATGTGATATGATATGATATATGATATGTTTGCAATGTTTACCCTGTACTGAGTGGTTCTTGATTTCTTATTAACTAAAGAGATGTCTCTGGGTGTCATCATGTTTGGTCAAGGAAGTGAAGATCAGACTGTTCCATGTATTAATTATTCATGAGGTACTATTTGCATTGGTGGCTGTGCTAGTGCCATAAAACTGCAGTGTGTCCCAGTTACAGTATAGAACTACAGAAAGATGTGAATGTAATACCGTTTAGCTTGCATGGTCTTATACCTGATAAAAATAAAATTAAGGAGTATGGTGTCTGTGTTATGGTAGCAACAGTTTGGCCCTGATTCTGGTCAGCCTCATTCCTGCAGATTTGGTAACTCCTGTTAGCGCACATATTGAAATTATGGTTCATTTAGAACATATTAAGGGAGGTTAAATACATCACAGATCGGCTGCACGTTGGTATCTTGGCTTTTATCAAATTGCAAGTTAAAGTCACCTAAAGTAACTCTAGGTGGTCTGTACTTAGCACACAAATTAGGGCAGCTTCAGTCATGGAATTTGTCAAATCTCTTACTGGTCCCAGAGGTCTGTATAACCAAACGCATTTAAATGTAGTAGAGACAGATATCTTCAGGGTAATGGCCATATAGTTAATATTGTGCAAGATGGGTGATAGAAGTACATCAATAATATCAAAGCAGTCCCTGTAAATACAGTCTACATGGTCTCCTACTATCATGGGCCTATTAATATGGCTAAACTAGTTGATTTTGCCTGCTACATGTTTGGTATGAGCAAACTATCATCCAAATTTCATTTTGGAAAAAATAATCTAGGTACTGACTGAAGATTAAATCATGTGATTCAATAAAATTGTTAACTAAGTAGAGCACACTTAAAAGGGCACACTTGATTTTAACCAACTTATTAGCCCCCAGTATTCCTGATAGTGGATTTTTACTGGTGTTCCGGGGCCTAGCGTGTGTGGGCTTGTGCAATAAGACACAATGGGGCAAATTTAAGAGCCCCTAGCACCATTCCAATGGCATCATTTTTTTTAACACTAATGTGATGTTAGTAGGCCAAAAGCGCTGCACCATATTTACAAAGTGGCGCATTGCATATGTTACACCACTTTGTAACCCTTTCAGCTACTTTATGCCTTCATCAGGCATAATGCATTAAAGGGGGCATTCCCCCATTAGTGGACCCAAAAAATGGTGCAAGGAAATCTAAGAGATTTCCTTGAGCCATTTTTTTCACCACTTTTAACGTCTGCTCAGAGCAGGCGTTAAAAGGGGCATGCCATTGAATAGAATGGGCCCCTATGTACTCTGCAGGAGTAGCTCCAATATTTTGTTTTAATTCAATTGTAAATCTCTGTCTTGAGAGTGCCAACATTTTTATGCCTCAATCCTCTGTCATCTTACCTTTCACGATCAGGGCTGCTTGGGAGGTTGAGTTTCCAGGGCCCTTTTGCATTGGACTGTAATGCTCAGAACAGCTATTAGTGCACACCACAATGAAAATAGCGTTTGTAAAAAACATGGCCAGGTAACCATATAGATAGCCCCTAGCAGACATAACCATAATGACAAAATACATTTCCCAAATTAATGCAGTGTAACCATATCTTTAGCCCCTAAATGTGCATCACACATTTTCATGGCTAGAAGACCTACTGCAATAATCTTAGAAACAAGACCCTTAAAATACAAATTACTCTCAGTTGTTAAAACAAATAGTACAGCCATGACAGAGGTTAGAAAGACACTGAATGGTGGGAGGGGTTAGTATTTTGGGATTCCTACTAACCTAGTGTGTGGACACAGAAATGTGCAGGTTGCGGTGAACGTTTTGAAGGTGGTCCCGTTGTCCTAGGACCATCACAGGCTGAGTTATGAGCAAACGTGTTTTGTAAAAGAAAGCCCAGCAAAGCATTATGGGACAACCAAGTGCAGCAAATATTGCAGTGTGTTGACTGTAACAGAATGGCCCCTAGAGAACAGTACAATTTAAATCTCATTTGTAAGAAACATGATTATACATCCATTTAATTAACTCCTAGAGGGCATACACATGAAAATAGAATAGCAGAAAGCAATACAATGCTATAATATATTGAGCCCCTAGAAGACACAGTGCATTATATATTTTCAGGTCTAGCAGGGCACCTGCAATACTCAGCCCCATAGAACACAAACTACTCCCAGTTGTAAAACAAATGTTTCAGATGTAAAAAAAAAAGCTGAGAGAGCCACTGAGTGGTTGGAGCACTTATTAATTTGGGGTCCTCACTAACCTAGTGTGAGGACCCCGGGATGATCTAAACAGAAAGAGTGTGTCATGCTGAACATTTTGGTGGTGGTCCCATTGTCCTACACCCATCACAGGCTGAGTTATGGGCAAAAATGATGTGAAAAAGAATACTTGCAAAGCATTATGGGTCAAGTTTTCATGAGAGCAGTGAATATTGTAGTATCAGCTCTCCCGCTGTGCTGGGAGACCAGCTTTTGCTTTGAGGATTTCTGCTTTAAGTAAAGCATTTACCAATTTCAAGTGTTTTAAGGGGAGAGCCACAAGAAAGGACTCTGATTAGGTAACAGTGTGAACAATGTGACCAGAACTCCAATACCGCCAATCGAGTTCAGGCTGTTGTGCCTGTTTGCGCTGTGACTGCCATGGTCTCCATAAAGCACGAAGGGGAGAGACAAAAGAAAAAATAGTTCACCCACACCGTATATCGGCAATCGTGCAATAATCCATGTAACAGGGGCAGTCTGCAAGGCGTGACGAAAACATCCTCAAGGCGGGACAAACGTAAAGCATTTACTAATGACATCAAGCGAATTTTGAAAGGCGAGCTCAGGAACTAATGAAAGTGATGGGCATGAAGTGGGCATGGTTAAAAACCCACAATACTTACAACAGGTCAAAGTGTTCTGTATCCAGCTTGTTGACTCAGTGAAAGCTCACAGCACAGTATCAGAAAAAGAAAAAATGTGCTACACCCTTCATTAACTGTCTGGCTGGGTCTGAAGCGTATACCTACCCCCCCTCAGTGGGGGTCCCCGGATTCCAATAATCATTCAGTGGGGGTCCCTGGGATATTACATTGTACATTCCTTTTTCTTCTATACTGAAGATGATGTCAAAAAGTAAAAAGAGCAATGACTGAAGAAAAAGGCTCTGCAACTGCAACCTTCTAACTGGCCTTGATCGTAAAAGTTCAAATGACTGAGGTGGTAAAATCTTAGCGCTTTTAGGAATTTACAATTTAATAAAAGTCAAAAGAAGCTGCGTGTACATTGCTGACCTAAACAATTAAAAGCTTCTAGTGAAATGTAACAATGGCAGTACTCTAAACATTCACATTTGTAAGCCCTAAAACAGTGGTTCCCAAACTTTTGACTTCTGTGGACCCCACTTTATCATTACTTGATCCCAGGGACCCCCACTGAATCATTATTGGATTCCAGGGACCCCCCCCACTGAGGCAGTACTGAAAGCTGGGGACTTAGGCCCTCATTACAACCCGGGCGGTAAATGCCGCCTACCACAGTGCTGACGGCCTCCAACATACCTTGACTGCGGCAGTATTCCGCTACGGATATTATGACCCACACTGAGAAATCCTCCACAATACAGACACCCACACAAGTCCACCACACCAAAGGTCAGTGAAAAACTCCAACAGGAATACGGCCACAGTATCACGACCCAAGAATCACCGTGGTGGTCTTTCAAACGCGGTAAACCATTGGTGGTACACACTGCCATGCTCAAAATACACAGACATTTATAAAACACCACCACATTGGACAATTCAAACTACACACACCTGACACATATACACACATGACACCCACACACTCACACCACTATAAAACACCCACCCACATTACCCACAACTCCTTACCGTTAAAAAAACAATAGCACACAGAGAGAGACATGGCAGGAGCACCCACTCAATCAGAGGCACAGAATACCATCACCCATACACCAACCACGCACATCACAGCATACACCACAACACATCACCCCACACATCCTCACAAATTTCACACACACCACATCCATGGCACCCCAACGACACCCCAGGTTCTCAGAGGAGAAGCTAAGGGTCATGGTGAAGGAAATCATCCGGGTAGAGCCACAGCTTTTTGGATCACAGGTGCAGCAGACGTCCATAGCTAGGAAGATGGAGCTATGGTGGAGAATAGTGGACAGGGTCAACACCGTGGGACAGCACCCCAGAACAAGGGATGACATCAGGAAGTGGTGGAACGACCTAAGGGGGAAGGTGCATTCTGTGGTTGCAAGATACCAGGTAGCCGTACAGAGGACTGGCGGTGGACCCCCACCTCCTCCCCCACAACTAACAACATGGGAGGAGCAAGTCTTGGCAACAATGCATCCTGATAGCCTTGCAGGAGCAGCAGGAGGACTTGACTCTGGTAAGTCATATCTTTACTATTATATCCCCCACCCTACCTGCATGCCATCACATACCCCCACCCTTATTCTCACTCCCATCACTCCATCACCTCACATATACCCCACCATCACAACCCACCCATCCCAATACTAAACCCTGCATGCAACACCAATGCATGGACCCCCATCACAGACCTGCAAGGACACCCATAACCACAGCATTCCCAGTAAATCACCACTCACACAACGCCAAGCTGACAGGGAAATCACAATAATAGAGGGAAACACACCCATGCACAATATCACCCACGCAGATACAATAACACTGCATTTGCATCCCCACAGGACCCATAGTCAACGTCACCGGAGAGGAGGTGCCAGCTACATCCAGTCCCCCCACAGAGGAGGCCCACAGTGATGACAGCAGCTCTGCACGCCTGGATCTCGATGACCAACCTGGCCCATCCGGGACCTCTGGACAGTCGGGTACCCAGGCACAGTCCTAACCCACCACAGAGCCTCCCCCCTCAGGAAACACCACCACAGCACCCACCCAGCGGGCCCATGCCACTGTCCACAGGACATGTCAATCAGCAGTGTGTCCACCACTATCGGGACCCCAGGCAACCCCACAAACCCAGGATGACCAGGGACCTGGGGTCAGTGGCAGTGGGCACACGGATCAGGGGACAGAGGCACAGGACAACAGGGAAGCTGGGAGGACTGCTGTGTGACGGGGGAGGACAGTCCCAGGGAACCCACTTTCCACGAGGCACTCTCCAACATCCTGGGAGCATACCACCATTCCCAGCAGACGATGGGCCAGATACTGGCCAAGCTGCAGGAGACCCAGTGGCTGTAGGAGGGACAGTACCTGGGGATTAGGGAGGACCTAACAAAAATATACACCATCCTGGTCACCATTGCACGGTGCTGGCAGACATGGGCAACTCCATGAGGGAGGCAGTGGCACAACAACGGGCACCTGACACTAGCCAAACGGAGGACAGGAGGACCCGCCACAGAACCAACAGGCCACCAGCACCCCACCCCCTGGAGAAGGAGAACCACCCCGCAAACGGTCCCTGCGATCCAGGCAGAAGACAGAGAACATTGCCAAGACCCCCTGCAGGAAATAAGACTCTCCTGATTGTCACCCTTGTGTCCCACCCTGTCACCTTGTCCACCTTGAACTGCCATTACTCCCCTTCCTATGCCCCATTGGACAATGTACCTGTGATACCAATAGACTGGACTCTACCCTGAACTTCCTTCCACCATCAGCCCAGCCTCTTGCACCACCCCCTCTACCTATGAGCACCTAAACACCCTTGGAACAAATACCAATCTGGAGTCTGTCAAATGATTCAAATATGTATTAGTACAACATTATCAAATCATTGCAAATCAAAAGTACAGTGAAATATACTTTAGGATGACCTCTGGTGGGCAGCAGTACACATAGCAGGAGCCAGAGTGGGGCACAGAGATCTGAAAATGGAGATGCCAAAGGGTACAGTCAGTGGCCATAGACATAGGGAAACAGGCTGCCTTGTACAATGTCCAACAGATAACTGAAATGTTAAGTGAAGTTACAGTGTCTTACCTGTGTGTCACTGGAAGTACTGCCGAATATATTGGTTCTGTTTTCAACATCTTCTTCCTCTGCCTCCTCTTCCTCACTGTCCACAGGCTCCACCGCTGCCACAAGACCATCTCCAGGATCATCCTCCTGCAGAAAAGACACCTGGCGTCTCAAGGCCAGGTTGTGCAACATGCAATGATGAGCTGGCACACCTTTTTGGGTGAGTAGTACAGGGAGCCGCCTGTCAGATGGAGGCACCGGAACCTGGCCTTCAGGAGGCAGAAGGTTCTTTCTATAATCCTCCTTGTACGCCCATGTGCCTCATTGTAACGTTCCTCTGCCCCTGTCCTGGCATTCCTCACTGGGGTCAGTAGCCATGAGAGGTTTGGGTATCCAGAGTCACCTGCAAATATCGAGGGACAGCTGTTAGACACACACTAACCCTTAGGGACAACCCCATACTCAGACACCTACTCATACTGTGTAGGGACCTTTGGCTCACCTATTAGCCACACCCGGTGCCTTTGGAGTTGGCTCATCACATGTGGGATGCTGCTATTCCTCAAGATATAGGCGTCATTCAAAGAGCCAGGAAATTTGACATTCACATGGGAGATGTACTGGTCCACCAAACACACCATCTGCACATTCATTGAGTGATAGCTTTTTCTATTCCTGTAAACTTGTTCATTTCTCAGGGGGGGCGGGTGGACAAATACCACATGTGTACCATCAATGCCACCAATGATGTTGGGCATAAAAGTCAGCTTTCACTGTGGCCAAATCCTTTACCTGGGGGAACACGATGTAGCTGCGCATGTGTTTCAGTAGGGTAGACAACACTCTGGTCAACATGTTAGAAAACATTGGCTGAGACATCTCTGATGCCATGGCCACTGTTGTTTGGAAGGTACCACTTGCCAGGAAATGGAGCACTGACAGGACCTGCACTAGAGGGGAGATACCTGTGGGGTGGCGGATAGCAGACATCAGGTCTGGCTCCAATTGGGCACACAGTTCTTGGATTGTGGCATGATCAAGTCTGTAGGTAATGATAATGTGTCTGTCCTCCATTGTCGCTAGGTCCAACAGGGGTTTGTACACCGGAGGATTCCGCCATCTCATAGTCTGCCTCAGTGGTTGAAGCCCATGGAAGAGAACGGTGAGCAGAGGGTCATATTCACACTTATATTGCACTAATGATGAATTGTTGACTTTACAGAAACAGTATGTGAACTCGAGAGTTCGTTGATGTGCCAATGTCTGATGTGACGGAGTTAGGTGCCATGCCCTGTGCCTCCCTGAAATGGTAGCTGCCTGACCTGTGAGGAGGGAAAAGTGGAAATGAGGTAATTGCGCTGGCGTTGTGTGCCGTCGCTGTAAGCCGTCGAGGACCGCTGCGCAAATTTGCATTGGTTATCATTGGGCACTATGGGTTCCAGGAGCCAATGGCGATGTACGCCGGCGGTGACGGTGTGCACCACCGTGGACTTCACCGCCATTTTCTATCTAATCACTCACTTGCTACTTGGCCTTCAACAGGAGAGGACCTACACTGCAAGTGCTGCTGTGACCTGTGTCTGGAAGCAACCATGGCTCATGAGTCTGGGGAAAGGGCCCCTGCCTTCGCTGCGGAGGAGTTGGAGAAACTGGTGGATGGGGTCCTACCCCAGTATACGTTACTCTACGGTCCTCCAGACAAACAGGTGAGTACACTGTGAGCATGATGCGTGGGCTATCTGTGTGTCTAAGCCACATGTATAGGGGGCAAAGGGGTCCTGGCCAGAGTGCAGCATGTAAGGTGATCAATGTATGTGTGTCAGGGGATGTGTGGGATCTGGTGGGCAATGAGTATGACGGTCCGAACGGGTGAATAATTCCCTTTTCTGCTGTCTTTTCCCTGCAGGTCAGCGCCTACCAGAAAAAGGGTATTTGGTGTCATCGCCAAGGAGGTGCGGACCCTGGGGGTCTTTGACAGGTGGAGCACCCACTGCTACAAGAGGTAGGAGGACCTGCGCTGCTGGGCAAAGAAGATGCCCAGCTGGGGCTGGCCTCCCAATGAGAAAAGGGTGCCTTTCGCACCATGAACCCCCTGATGTTCTGCATCCTGGTGGTGGCCTATCCAGAGTTGGATGGGTGCTTGAAGGCATCACAGCAGCCATCAGGGGGTGAGTACAGAATCTGAAACCTGACTTTACGCTCATTAGGAGGTACCTGGGTGGGGGATGTGGGCTGTGGGTGCCACTAGGCCAGGGTAAACATGACAGGGTAGATCCCTTGTTGGGCAGGCTCAGTATCACTACTAACCCAATAGTGTTGGCGGCCATCTACTCCTGGAAGGGTCCTGTAGGTTTCAGGTGTGCAGCTAATGGCATTAGGCATTAAACCCCATGGCATGGCCTAGTGCATTGGGCATGGCCTAGTGCATAGGGCTGCTCCCTCTGTGTTGTGTACGCCAACGGTAGCATTGTTGGTGGCATTGACTAAGTGTATCCTCTGTCTCCCCCCCATTTTTGTTTTGTCACCCTGTCTTTGTGTGCATTAGCATCATCTGGCGGAGGAGCAGAGTCACCAGGAGCTGCATCCCACATGGCCCATGAGGCCAAATCCACCGAATGTGATGGCAGCAGTGGGACGGAGGATGAGGAGGGGCACCACGACGGGGACAGGAGGGGAGACAACAGACAGCGACTCCTCCTCCGATGGAAGGTCCCTGGCAGTGGCGGACACCTCTGTGCCCACCCCAACAACAGGTACAGCCGCCATCCCCCTACCAGCACCGTCCGCCCAGCAGCCCCTCAGCGTGTTTCCCGTGCCCGCTCACCCAGGAGGGTGGGCTTCTCCTTCACCCCAGGCACTTCAGGCTCTGCCCTAGTCAGCCCTGCTGCCCTCAGTGAGGAGGCTATTGACCTCCTGAGATCCCTCTCTGTTGGGCAGTCAACCATACTGAATGCCATCCAGGGTGTAGCAGGGCATTTGCAACAAACAAATGCATACCTGAAGGGCATTCACTCTGGTGTGGCGGCCCAACAGAGAGCCTTTCAGGCTCTGGCCTCAGCAATGATGGCAGTTCTTGTCCCTGTGTCTAGCATCCCCCCAAAATGTCCTCTACCCAGACCCAATCACCTCAACCCCAGCCTATCCCAGACACACCTTCAGACCAGCATTCACCCAAATCAACAACAAAGGTGGCTTAGGCAAACATAAGCACCACACTTTATCTCACAGGCACTCACACAAGCACCATACCCATGCAGACACACCAACATCCACTGCCTCCACTGTGTCCCCCTCCTCCTCTTCGTCTACCTCCCTCCCCGTATCGTCTCCATTCACACCTGCATGCATAACATCCTCATCCACTACCTCCATCACCAGCACACCCATCACAACACACCCCTCACTGGCAGTCACCACCCCCACAACCATTCACATGTTCCCTGTGTGACCCCTCCTCCCAAAGTACACAAACGCAAGCACCCACCCACCAAACAGCCATCCACCTCACAACAGCATCCAGCCCATGCACCTTCACCCAAACTCAGCAGAAAGACACCTCCTACAACCACTCCCTCTTCCTCCACTCCCAAACTCTCTCCCTCTTCCCACCCCAGTGTGTCTAAAAAACTTTTCCTGGCAAACATTGACCTGTCCCATACCCCTCCCCCCCCAGCCTTCCCCTCCGGCAAGGGTGTCCAGAACCCAGGCCAGCACCTCAGCTACCAAGTCGGTGTCCGCTGTGGTACCTGCAACTCCTAAGGGCTTCAAGGGGGCATCCATCAGGCCAGCCAGTGTGCCACCGACCCCTGCAAAGGACCATACAATTCCACCACCTGCCAAGGCGAAGAAGGGGACAGCATGCACCAAAGGCAAGGAGCACGACCCACCCAGCAAGGCCTCCTCCAAACCTGCTGCTGCCAGAGCCAAGTTTCCAACAGCAGCTGCCAAGGTGAAGAACGGGCAGAAAAGCCAAGGTAAGGCACCTCAGGCGTCAGAGCCTGCAGGTGGAGGCTTGGTGACCACCATCAGAACCGACAGCCCTGCAACCTGCACAGCGGGCAGCACCACCAGCATCCCCGCGGTAAGCACCGTCACCTGCACCGTCACCTCAACAGCTGCTGCCATCACTACTGTCAGCAGCAGCATCCCCAGTGGCCAGCCGTCCGAGGCTGCAGGAGAAGGGCTGGTGCCTCCCTCCACCACTGGCAGCACGGCACCTGCACCACGGCCAGCACTGCCACCATCCCCATCGCAAGCACCGCCTCCATTGACTTTCCTGCTACCTGTCCCCTGCAAATCTCGGGCCTCAGACACCCAGGTGAGGGAATGTGAACTGCCACACCCTATGTGCTGCACCACTGGGCACCAAGCCCCCTCCAGAACCAGTGGAGAAAGGCACCCACTCACCCAATCCTTGGCAGGATGAAGCAGACTGGGCACAATGCCCCCTCCAGGACCAGTGGAGAAAGGCATTCACTCACCCAATCCTTGGCAGGATGAAGCACACTGGGCACCAAGCCACCTCCAGGACCAGTGGAGAAAGGCATCCCCTCACCGAATCCTTGTCAGGATCAAGCAGACTGGGCACCAAGCCCCCTCCAGAACCAGTGGAGAAAGGCATCCACTCACCCATTCTTTGGCAGGATGAAGCACACTGGGCACCCAGCCCCCTCCAGAACCTGTGGAGAAAGGCATCCACTTGAGAGACTGTGACCTTGCACTCCCCAGGACCAAGCAGTGGCAAACCACCCACTTGAGAGACTGTGGCTTTACACTCCCCAGGACCAAGCAGTGGGCAAACCACCCACTTGAGAGACTGTGTCTTTGCACTCCCCAGGACCAAGCAGTGGGCAAACCACCCACTTGAGAGACTATGGCTTTGCACTCCCCAGGACCAAGCAGTGGGCAAACCACCCACTTGACAGACTGTGGCTTTGCACTCCCCAGGACCAAGCAGTGGGCAAACCACCCACTTGAGAGACTGTGGCTTTTCACTCCTCAGGACCAAGCAGTGGGCAAACCACCCACTTGAGAGACTTGAGAGACTGTGGCTTTTCACTCCTCAGGACCAAGCAGTGGGCAAACCACCCACTTGAGAGACTTGAGAGATTGTGGCTTTGCACTCCTCAGGACCACGCAGTGGGCATGGAGCCCCCTCGAGGAGCAGTGGCATTATTCCATCTTCCAGCTGAGGTGCCCCCCTCTCCCCCATCCTCCTGAGGTGCCTGTGAGGTTTTGACCTGATACCCCTGCAGTGTTCTCTCCGTATTGAGTCAGGAGTCAAGCGTGGGCTTGGCCCATGATTTTTGGCCCAGTGGCCCACAGACATTTGAAAAGGACAATGTACGACCTGATGTACATATTGTATATTTTTGTAAATACTGTTTTTTGAATCATTATGTACATCAATCAATCAATCAATTTGTAAAGTGCACTACATACCCGTGAGGGTTTCAAGGCAGTGGGGGGTGGGGGGGAGGTGCTGCTACTGCTCGAAGAGCCAAGGCTTGAGGAGTTTTCTGAAGGAAAGAAGGTCCTGGGTCTGTCTTAGATCTGCCGGGAGGGTGTTCCAGGTCTTGGCGGCGAGGTACGAGAATGATCTGCCGCCGGAAGATTTGCGTCGGATGCAGGGGATGGAGGCGAGGGCGAGGGTAGCGGAGCGGAGATGTCGGGTGGGGATGTAGAAGCTGAGTCTGTTGTTCAGGTCATGGTCCGGTGTTGTGGAGCGCCTATTTCTAAAATATCACTGTTTAACTCAATTCCTTTTGTCCTTGCGTTCTTCCAGGGGGTTACGGGGTGTATATGTAATGTTGCTTCATGTGTTTGTGTGTATGGTGTTGTGGGTGGGGGTGGGGTGGGGGTGTTGCATGTTGCTTGTGTGTCACTCTCTTTTTCATCCCCCAATCCCCTGTGTGCTTGGTGCAGTACTCACAGTGGTCGTCCCCGCCTCCTTTGATATTCCTGGTGTATGAGGAGGTAGACCAGCATGGGGAGGACCTGTAACTCGGGCTCCATGGTGTCCTGGTTCTTCGTTGAGTGTCGAGAGGTGAGTGGTTTCCCTTCCAAGCACTGTTTCCACCGTGCTTTTGATGGCGTTGGTACTGGCCCGAACAAGCTGGCGGATTGGCGGGTTGTAATGGGGTGGGCGGTGCATTGTCTTCCGCTTGTCTGTTGGCGGTGACCGCCGCGGTGTTGGTTGCTACAGCCGTGGCGGTCAGATTGTTAAAGTGGCTGTCTATGATGGTGGTTTCCGCTGTGGTCGTGATCCCATTTTTTTTACCACCGGCCTGTTGGCGGTATTTACCGCTGCTTTAACACCGACCGCCAGGGTTGTAATGAGGGCCTTATTCTGTTAATATTATTTAATTTTCTAAGCTGTCGCTGACCCCCTGAGGAGGCTTTGCTGACCCCCATTGATCCCCAGTTCATAGGTTGGGAAACACTGCCTGCATGCATTGTGCCACGTTGTAACTCCTTGATCCACTTTATGTTTACAATGGACCCTTGTGTATTGTTTAGGGTTAGCGCCAGAATTTTGGTGCTAACCATGAACAGTACATCAATAGCGTAAACATTTATGATACTATTGCCCCCTACCCTGTGCCATGGTGTGCTGTATTTTAAATATGGCACACACATAGTGGTGGTGGGCGACACTAAGGGGTGCAAGGAAAGTGGCACTGCACTGGGTGCAGCACCACTCTTCTTAAATATGCCCCATTAGTACTTCCTGTGAGAGCACCGTTGATCATTGGTAGGCATGTTTCTGTTTCAATATGTTACGATAAAAGAGTAAACAAAAAGTATTTAATACATAATCAACCCTCTAATATTACAAAAAAGTGCATTTGGCATTAGTGGTGAATGGTCAACGTCTGCACTGTAGCAGAATGGTATTATATCTGTGCACAGCTTGTATTCAGTTTATTGCTTACTACATGGGCATGTGGGTGCCATACAGTGAGTATAAAGCCCATGAAACGATAATGCAAGACATTCCTTCTTAAAGCCAGGAATGTGGTAGCAATCCATGGAATACGGAAAACGTATAACATATTATTGCAAACTCTGACTCATAATGCAGAACTCTGGCATTTTGTGAGAGATGCTGAAGTGAGGTGAAGCCCTGATGTCTACTGGCCACACATGCTATATGGTGGGCATCCCTGAAACACCATCTGATGACACCCGTTGTATATGATGAGGACACATGCGTATGTGATCCAGAACATGGGCATGTAATTAAGGTTCACAGGCATTTAAGGATATGTGGGAATGAGAGGCAGATTTTGTCCATGTTGGGGCAGTTATTAAAGAGTAATTGATACAAATTCCCTAATGCTTAGGGTGAAAAAGAATTCAGTTGGATGGTTATATTAGTATGGAACAAAATGATGTGTATAGAAAGCAAAATTAACTGTCAGGCTGAATTATGGTAAAAAACTGAGTTTATTCCTAAATGCCAAAGTTTGTGTCTATATGTTGAATTGTCAAAAAAATATAAAAGTGTTTGGTAAGGTGGGAGTAGCAGACAAATTATTTATTCAAAATAGACTGAGCGTCTTTGGCAAAAAATCTTACCAAAGAAATCCTTTAAGCAACTACTGAATACACAAATCAAGCAGCTCTCTTGGAGCAACGATAAAGATAAGTTCAGCTTACGTTCTCATGCATGGGTGAATATCAACTATTACAAGGTACTGGCTGCTCAACCATACATGGCTGCCTTATTAAAGAATGGACCTAAAAATGAAAGTATTCCACTTTAGACTTGGCCTGCCTCCTTCACTCAAGGCAGCTCCTAAAGGGGTTTTGCCCTCAAACTGTAGGCTATGTACATACCCTCGGGAGGTCTTTTTACATTACGTTTGCATATGCCCTGTTCTTCTTTCTTGGTGTAAAATATACCTCAGAAAAATCTTAAACGCCAATGGCATTAGGACCTGTCACCAAGCAATCCTGTTCTGTCCTGTTCTGTCTAAAGGGGCTGACACCTCAATATATGGCATGCTTTGCAAAATTTATATTGAAAGCTGACCGCCTACTCAAGCAGGCCTCAATCAATCAAGAAGGAAGTTTGAACGTAGCGGTCCAACAGTGTCCACACCATGTCTGACTCCTTCGTTATGTTTTATTGCCATGCTGTGTGATAAACATGCAGTGCTCCTTACCATCCATCGACTTCTCACTCCTCCGTGGTTAGGCTCCTGAGCTAGCTTCATAAAACAGTGAGCCACCTTTATAATATAGAACTTTCAGTCTTGGTAGGGAACTTTGGTGGCTCATTTTCCCTCCTGCCCTCTATTCCTACTGATGACAAACATCTCAGAATTTGAACTTAAATGGTGTCAAAGCTCAGATACTTTTTAACCCATTTGCTGGCAGGCCTTTTCCCCCTCAGGTGCCAAGCCTTTTTGTCCACACAAGCTACCCACGCCAAATTTGCATCCTTTTTTTTCCAACATCCTAGGAATTCTAGAGGTACCCAGACTTTGTGGGTTCCATTGAAGGAGACCAAGAATTTAGCCAAAATATAGCAAAAAGTATTTTTTTTTTTTAAATGGGAAAAAGGGCTGCAGAAGAAGGCTTGTGTTTTTTTCCCTGTAAATGGCATTAACAAAGGGTTTGCGGTGCTAAAATCACCATCTTCCCAGCTTTCAGGAACAGGCAGACCTGAATTAGAAAACCCAATTTTTCAACACAATTTTGGCATTTTACTGGGACATACCCTATTTTTACTATTTTTTGTGCTTTCAGGAACAGGCAGACTTGAATCAGAAAACCCCATTTTCAACACAATTTTGGCATTTTACTGGGACATACCCCATTTTTACTATTTTTAGTGCTTTCAGCCTTCTTCCAGTTAGTAACAGAAATGGAGATGAAACCAATGCTGGATCCTGGAAAGCTAAACATTTCTGAAAAGTAGACAAAATTCTGAATTCAGCAAAGGGTAATTTGTGTAGATCCTACAAGGGTTTCCTACAAAAAATAACAGCTGAAATAAAACAATATTGAAATTGAGGTAAAAAAAAACAGCCATTTTTCTCCACGTTTTACTCTGTAACTTTTTCCTGCGACGTCAGATTTATTAAAGCAATATACTGTTACGTCTGCTGGACTCTTCTGGTTGCGGGGATATAGAGGGCTTGTAGGTTCATCAAGAACCCTAGGTACCCAGAGCCAATAAATGAGCTGCACCTAGCAATGAGTTTTCATTCTATACTGGGTATACAGCAATTCATTTGCTGAAATATAAAGAATGAACAATAGGTATCAAGAAAACCTTTCTATTTCCAAAATAGGCACATGACAAGGTATTGAGAAGCAGTGGTTATTTAAACATCTCTGAATTCCGGGGGTCCCATACTAGAATGTGAATTACAGGGCATTTCTCAAATAGACATCTATTTTACACACTGTCTTACATTTGGAAGGAAAAAATGTAGAAAAAGACAAGGGGCAATAACACTTACTTTGCTATTCTGTGTTCCCCCAAGTCTCCCAATAAAAACGGTACCTCATTTGCTTGAGTGGGCCTAATGCTTGTGACAGGAAACGCAACATGGACACATCACTTTTTTACATTGAAATATGACGTGTTTTTTGCAAAGTGAGTAGCTGTCCATTTTGGTCTCTAGCTCAGCCGGCACCTAGGGAAACCTACCAAACCTGCAAATTTTGTAAAACTAGACACCTAGGGGAATCTAAGATGGGGTGACTTGTGGGGCTCTCACCTGGTTCTGTTACGCAGAATCCTTTGCAAACCTCAAAATTGGGCCAAGAAAACACTTTTTTCTCACATTTCGGTGACAGAAAGTTCTGGAATCTGAGAGGAGCCACAAATTTCCTTCCACCCAGCGTTCCCCCAAGTCTCCCTGTAAAAATGGTACCTCACTTGTGTAGGTGGGTCTAGCGCCCGCGACAGGAAATGCCCCAAAACACAACCTGGACACATCACATTTTCCCAAAGAAAACAGAGCTGTTTTTTGGAAAGTGCCTAGCTGTGGATTTTGGCCTCTAACTCAGACGGCACCTAGGGAAACCTACCAAACCTGCACATTTTTTAAAACTAGACACCTTGGGGAATCCAAGATGGGGTGACTTGTGGGGCTCTCATCAGGTTCTGTTACCCAGAATCCTTTGCAAACCTCAAAATTTGGCCAAAAAAACACTTTTCCCTCACATTTCGGTGACAGAACGTTCTGGAATCATAGAGAAGCAACCCAGCTTTCCCCCAAGTCTCCCGATAAAAATGGTACCTCACTTGTGTGGGTAGGTGCGGCACCCGCAACAGAATATGTGCTAAAACACTATCTGGACACATCAAAATGATCAAATACAAAACAACCTGTTTTTGGGGGGTAGGGAGGGGCACCTGCGTTTTTGGTCCTGAGCTCAGCAGCAATCTAGGGAAACCTACCAAACCCAGACATTTCTTAGAACTACACACCCGAGGGAGTCCAGGGAGGTGAGACTTGCGTGGATCCCCCAATGTTTTCTTACCCAGAATCCTCAACAAAATTCAAATTAAGCTAAAAAATAAAAACATTTCCCACATTTCTGTGTGGGATCACCACACCGGCACAAATTTCCTACCACCCAACGTTCCCCTCAGTGTCCCGGTAAAAATGATACCTCACTTGTGTGGGTGGGCCAAGTGCCTATGACAGGGAAGAGCCAAAAACATGTCAAAATTGAAGGGGAACCAAAGCGGGTCCAAAAGGGCAGTTTGGAAAAACAAATTTTAGGCTGACAAGTGCAGCAGAATTTTTATCAGTATAGATGAGACAATGCTGGGTGGCAGGAATTTTTTGGATTCCTGCAGATTCCGGAAGGTTCCATAACAAAAATGTGGGAAAAATGTGTTTTCCAGCCAAGTTGGAGGTTTGCAGGGCATCGTGGGTAAGAAAATGGCACGGGGTGCATGTGAAGCACACCACCCTGGAATCACCCAGATATTTAGCTTTCAGATGTGTCTAGGTCTTGTGAATTTTTCTACATGGCAGCGTCCCAAAGTCCAAAAACCCTCACCATTCCAAGTGGGACGATTTTGAGATGTAGCCAAGCTCTTTCTGTGGAATAAGATGTTTTAGTGTGAGGGGGAGAGCTGAAAGACTGTTACCCCCTTCAGTTGGGGAGGGGGCATAACCAGGCCCAAACTGGTTGGTAGCCACCAGCCCACATTTTTTTTTTAATTCCCTGGCATATAGTAGACTTTCTGCCCCCCTGGGGTGTGGATCAGGGGTAATTGCCCAATTTGCCCACTGATGGGCAGAACAACTTTGGCCCCATTTATTTGGGGTGGGGGTATGGCCATACCCCGCCCTCTTATTTTGAAAAAAAAAAAATCCCTGGTCTCTGGTGGGCTTTTTGCCCCCCTTGGGGGCAGATGGGCCTGGCCAACAGTAATGTGCCCCCATGGGGAATGACCCTTGCCCAAGTGGCTTCCCCCATACAAAACACATACATACAAACACACCAATCCCTGGCGTCTAGTGGTTTCTGCCCCACTTGGGGGCAGATTGGCCTAACAAAAATAGGCCGACCTGCCCTCAAGGGGAGCAGAAATGGCCTAAAATACAATTTGTCCCCCAGGGGAGCGACCCTTGCCTAAGGGGTCGTTCCCCATACATAAAAACATCAAGAAAATAAAAATAAAATCTATCCCTGGTGTCAGGAGATTTCTGTCCCCCCGGGGGCAGATCGGCCTAATTATAATAGGCCGATTAGCCCCTGGGGGGGCAGAAAAGGCCTACAAATATTTTGCCCCCCCCCCTAGGGAGTGGCCCTTGCCCAAGGGGCTGCTCTCCTTATGCGTAAGTATTTAAAAAAAAAATATCCCTGGTGTCTAGTGGTTTCTGCTCCCCCCCGGTGGCAGATCGACCTAATTATATTAGGACGATCTGCCCCCGGGGGGGGCAGAAATGGCCTAAAAATAATTTGGCCTCCTCAGGGAGCGACCCTTGCCTAAGGGGTCGTTCCCCACATATAAAAAAAAATAAACCCAAAGAAATTATCACTGGTGTTTAGGGGGTTTCTGACCCCCCGCGGGCAGATCGGTCTAATTATATTAGGTGGGGCAGAAATGACCTAAATATATTTTGCCCCCACTGGGGAGCGGCCCTTGCCCAATGTGCCGCTTCCCTTATGCGTAAGTATATAAAAAAAAAAAATTCCCTGGTGCCTAGTGGGGCCTAAAAATAATTCCCCCCCCCTGGGGAGCGACCCTTGCCTAAGGAGACGCTCCCCACATATAAAAAAAAATATCCCAGGTGTCGAGGGGTTTTCTGCCCCCCCTTGGGGGCAGATTAGCCTAATTACATTAGGCCAATCTGCCCCCAGTGGGGCAGAAATGGCCTAAAAAAATGTGGCCCCTAGGGAGTGGCCCTTGCCCAAGGGGCCACTCCCCTCATGACAATTTCCCAAAAAATAATTCCCTGGTGTCTAGTGGGCATTTCTGCTGCCTGATCGCACAGCAGAAATGCTGAAAGAGACATGATAAGAGAGGAAAGGCCTTTCCTCTCCTTTCATGACTTTCTCAGCCCCTCCAGTAATTGGAAGAGAAATGCAAAAGCATTTCTCTTCCAATCCGCACTGATGAGGTCAGCGTGCGATTCCCCTTCCATCCCTGCTGTGGGGCGCTAAGGCGAGGATCATGGGGGGAGAGCTAGCACTCCCCCCATGAGCCAGTACCAGGATATAACGGTTACGTCCTTGGTGCCTCAGTGCCGCAGCCAAGGACATAACCGTTATGTCCTTTGCTGCCAAAGGGTTAATCTACCATTGGGTCTTTTAAACCTTTATTTGTATATGTGTACCTCTGTTTTATGATATTTTACAGTGTTCAGAGCACCCAATGAATTGTTGGTGCTCTAGTCTTAACTTTTTCTTGAGCTAAATTGCAATGGTTTTGTACTAATCGTACAAATAAATAAAACAATACAAATTCAAACTTAAAATATATTTAATTTCATTTACTAGCAATCTGAAATTTGATAAGTGTGGGGATTTTTACAGTAGTCTTATGGCAGCCAGGGGTAACTGGGCTCAAACTGTAACAATGAGAGCCTTTCACTCACTGGTTTCTGTGAGCTTTACCTTACTAAGGAGGCCAAAACTGAGCACCAAGAACAGCTCTTTAGCACTTCACCCTCAAGTGGAGCAGTCCATGTCTTACTGAGGAAGGTGGTATGGGGTAGACACTCAGAAACCAGTCTATAAATTATTGTTCAACGTGATTACTGCTAACAAAACACTTCAGTTCTTTAGACGCAACTCAGTACTGTACATAAAAGCTCAGAAGACCATTAGAATGGAAACGATTATATCTGTGAAATAACCAAGAACCGAGACGTGGGACTAAGTGGGCCCTGTAGGTACTTAAGAGTTCTTACAAGGTAAATTGTTCAAAGGCAACTAGGAATACGCAAAGACTCCCTCCTTGCAATTGGTAGTTCTCTAGTTGCCTTTTCCATTGTTTACAATCTGTGCACAGTATCTGTTTTGAAGTTCTTTTTGCCTTGTTTGCTATCATCAGCTGAGGCAGGGGCTACACCGCTCCTTCCCACTTTTATCAAGCTATTTGTGGTGGTGACACTGACTTCATTCAGGCATGTCTAGTACCACTGCTCTCCTCCAGTGCCAATTGCTGGTACACAGGCACATGCTCTCCAGATGGTGTGAGGCGTAGGGACAGATTTACTAACACTTTGCGTCATGGTTGCACCACTTTTGTGGTGCATCCATGATGCAAAATGGAAGCAGATATTTACAAAGCCACGCATTGTTACATATAACTTGGGTGTTACCATGCATCCACCCATGAATTTCACGCAATCCCAGATTTACAAACGTTTGTAAACCAGGGATAGTGTGAAATCCCTACACGTCTAAGAGGATGGCATACAGAGGAAAAAAATGTCCGTTCTACTCGTTATTTTCTCTTTCTATGTGTGCTGCAATGTGCAGAACACATAGAAAAAGGGAAATGCCTCCAGAGATTGTTTTTGTGCATGAGAGAGTCCTTTCCTGCACAAAAACAATAATTCTTATAAGGCAGGTGCCTAGATTGGTGCTAGGCTGCCAGACCTGCACCAGCACTATGAGGGGGCATAGGTAAACCATATATATATATATATATATATATATATATATATATATATATATATATACACATATATTAGTAGATATGGTGCATTTCTAACCTCTCCCTTTCATGGAACACAGCACAGTAATTTGCCTTGCTACACTTTGTTGTGTAAAAGGTTTGTAAATATGACCCATAGTGGCCTGGCTTGGATGAGGAGGAACTATATTCTCCTATTCAAACCTGCCACCCAACCAAAGCAGGGAGCCTTCCCCAGATCTAAGTGATGGCCCCAGATAATTGCGGATGTGAGCCTTGGCCAGTGCCAAGCCCATCAGAGCTGCTAATCAATGTTCATGGAGGCTGTAGACTGCAGTCAGATACCTCTTCTGGGGCCAGATGTATCAAAGGGTTTTACCCATTTTGCGACAATGGGAAAATGTCTTCTCACATATGGCCCTTGGTGCCTGGTTGTCAAGGAGCTGCATAAGTGCCTTTGTACAGTAGCAAAACGTCTCTTTACCAAGTCGTCTATGTTGTTTAGGAATGTCTTGTAATCGCAGACTGCAGAACTTGCAAGTGATACTTTCTGATGCCCCATCCTCGTAAATACTGCCGCTTCTTCACAATCTAAACACAAATCCTTTCCACCCGCATTCAGACACTGCCTTTGTTCTCCTACCTCAGCCCTATTACTGTATTGAAGAGCCCTTGTTCGTTCACAAGCCATCCATGCAGAGTTACAGGTTTTCTCCAAATCCTTGCAATACCATGAATTGCTACTTCCCCACATTTTGCCACCTTGGCGATGGTTGCATGAAATTCATGCCATTTCCGGATTAGTCCTTCTCCCTCCACGTGCCAGTCACGCAAGCCCCAGATACAAGGCATGCCATGATGTGCCTCTGTAACTTACATTCAAGGAGCTAGAAACGCTGTTTGAGGGCATGGGAGACACTTTTGTAACATTCTGTCTTGAACATTGTGCATTGTCAACGTGCGATTGTGGTGTACAGCACAACAAATATTAGCGTTTGACCAATGTTAAATCGCCTCCCAGGTTGCATATCAATCAAGCAGGGAAGTTAATGTAATATTAGGATCGGAAAATCGCTTTTAATTGTTATGAAGCGTTCATCACTTTTCATTTTATTGACAGTTAATTAGGGTGTATTAAAAACGTAAAAACACAATTTATCTTGATGCGCGTGTAATCCAAGTAACTGCAGTATTTTAATGCACTCCTCATTTAATTAAAATGTGCATAGCGTTTTTATATGTTGCTATAATGTAATATGAATATGACAAACAATTTAATTGACAATTAGAAAGATGACTGTCTATGATTTTATTAGATTTTAATAAGGCATGCAATCATAGCGACGATATTTAGCCCCTACCTTGGCAGGTATTGACACAAAATTAAGCTATGTAAATTAAAGCATCTGAAACTGACAGTCCCCTGTGAAATACTTTTATTAAGTATTTCCAATACTCAAACACAATTATAAGGAAGCGGAAAAGCAGCCAAACTGCACGGATGAAACACCTTATCCTGGTGTAAACTCCAGAATCATGTGTCCCAGCAGGCAAGCCACCCAGGCTCGACTGCCTCCCCTCTTCCCCTCTCCCGCCACACTTCTTTGTACTTCTCTGATCCCCAGATCGATCTATCTATCTATCTATCTATCTATCTATCTATCTATCTATCTATCTATCTATCTATCTATCTATCTATTGAGCCATATCCCTGTAACATTTGTTTTTTTTTAAGTGAAATATATACATTTATATAAATATATATAAGTATATATATTTAGATATATATGTACATAATATAAAATTCACTAAAGGTTACAGAGACGTTATAGTTGTGCTCACATTTTAAATGTACAACACCATAGAAATTCACTTGTTACAGTTATAGTTATCTCAAATAACTATAGCTCGATCCCGAAGGTAACTATAACACGCGCCACCGTCATGCAGTTTTTTCATCAAAAACGTTAATGCAAATATTACATTGATATTATCAGTGTTATCAAATATGTCATGGGTGGCATTTTTTGTGGGATCATTAATAAGCAGTGCATGAGCCCAAATATAATTTCCCTGTAACCTTTGTTTTTTTGGGGGAATTTCTATGATTTTCAAATTCTATTTCCTAACTATAACATCCCTGTAACCTTTGCTTTTTCAGTTAATTTTTTTTTTTTTTAAATGTAAAGTAATTTACATTACTTTATATTATTGCAACCACACAGGGCCTTGTCCGCAGCCAGACCCTGCAGCCAACCCCACTAACCACCCAGCCTTTAGAGAGAGACAGAGAAAGTGAGAGATTGAAAGAGAGAACATTTTAGGCCCTGATGACTAATATACTTGGAATGAACTATTTTAGGACAAATTGAAAAGACAAGTGTATTTGTCAATTAAAATGAATGAAATCTCCTTTCAATACAAACCTTAAACATTTGAAGTGAAAAACAAATTGAAATAGGGAAATAACCACAGATACACCTGGACAAGAACCCTCAACTTTCAGTGTAACGGCCTGAAACCTTAACCAATATGCCATAGGCGACTCCTTACTGTCCTCTGTCCAAAAATACCTATGACAGTCAACCCAAAGATTTTGATAGGGAGGACATCACTAGGCAGGTTTAACAGTCAAAACACTAGTCAATAAACACACACACTGCCATAAGATACTAGGATTTGAACCTTCAACTTTTAGAAGTCATTGCATGGAGAGACCATTGCAATGATGATCTCTCTCTCTCATCCCATTAAGGGAAGACAGAGTGACAGGACAGTGGGGGGAACCTCAAGGTCCCTGTGGTCCCAGCCGGCTCCCTGTGACCTGCAAGAGCCAGCATTGCTCTCACAACCAGGGAACTGCTTTAAATAGCCGTTCCCTGCTTGTGGGAGTAATGGTTTCATCTGTTTCCCTGCATACATATTTGCATGTAGGGAAAAGGATGCAGAAAGTGAAGTGTTTACCCTGACTTGGCTGGAGCTGTCGAAGCTCCCGCCAAGTCAGGGCAAACAGCTATGTCCCAGGAGTGGGCACCCAAGGGAATAACAGGAGCCATTTCTGGAGGGTGGCGGTCCCCAGGGACATCTATGGCTCCTTGAGGGGGGGGGGGTGACCCCCATCTAATCTGTATTGCTGTCCCAGGGCTGCAGGGTCTGAAATTAACCCCATGATTATTTTATTAATGCCCTGGGTAGGTGGCAGTCTCCAGGGCTGTGGGGGGGTCAAGTGCCCCCCACACTGTATTAAATGAAAGCCCCAGAAGGTGGGGGTGCCCAGGGTTACGGGGTCCACAATAGAGCCCCTTCATTACTTTATTAATGCCCTGGGGAGGTGGTGGTCCCTGGGGATGCTAGGAGGACCTGCGCCCCCCTGTATCTATTTTGTAAATCACCCCAGGGAAGTAGGGGTCTCCAGGGCAGTGATGGGACCCAGACGGCCCCCCTGCATCCATTTTGTAAATCACCTTGGGGAGGTGGCAGTCCCTGGGGCTGCGGGGGCCGGGTGGCCATGCTGCATCCATTTTGTAAATTGCCCTGGGGAGGTGGCAGCCCCAAGGGCTGTAGTGGGGCAGGCGGTCCCGCACAAAATATGAATGCCCCCCGGGACATGGCCCACCTGGGGGCTTGTAAAAAACAAGCAAAGGAGCCTGCGCTTGGTTTCTTTTTATTTTTTTCTGTGAATTTGTGATGTCATCGCAAAATCATGGCAAAGGTTTTTTGTTAAAAGTTTTATTTAGCCTTGGGCGATCCCTCTTGGACCCCGGCACCAGAGCTAAGGGGTCAGAGTGACTCAACCCGGGCCTCTTGCCTTCTTTTTTTAACTTTTTTGTGGGACTCGGCTGAAGCCTAATCCCAAGGTGGCTGGCAACGCTTCCTGTTTGAAGTTTTGGCAGCCAATCACAGCAGTGCATTTCCCTGCACAAGCTCATCATTATTCACAAAGTCATCACAGCCAGAGATATAGAAATTTGGATTTCTTTAAACTTCTAAAAAACTACTGAATGGATTTACACTAAATAAGCAAAAGCATTATCTGTGTACCGAAAGCTAGCTTTCTGCCAAATTTGGTGTAATTCCATCCAGTGGTTTAGACTGTAGTCGTGTTAAAATGTCCTGTGGGAATTAACATGGGAAACACAACTGTTTAAATCCCCCGCTTTTCCTTGGCCCCCGCATTACGGATCACCCCGTAACTTTCCATGCCGAACAAGAATCACTGGGACACTTTCTTTGGAAAGGTTCCTAACTATAACTGCTGAGTGGAGTCTGCCACTTCATACTATGTATACTATATTAGGGGAAGCCCCCCTTACCAAAAATTAAATGTTAGGGCCGGGCTTTGGGGTATGGGGTCCCTGGAATGGTAATTGGCCTGAGGAGGGTTGCCACATTGCCCCCTCCCCCCAAAAAAATTGAGAAGGCCGGCCCTGGGGGGTGGGGTCATCAAGGCAAAAATCAGCCGGGGGAGGGGGCTGCGTGGCCCCTCCTCCATTTAATAAGGGCCAGGCCCCAGGCGATGAAGTCCCCAGGCCTAGATCAAACTGGACAGAGGGACTGTGCAGCTCCCCTATTGAATTGTAGTGGGCTGGGGGAAGGGGTCCACACAGGCCCCCCTTCATCACACTGAACATTCACCTAATGAGGTAGCAATTACTAACTATTCAGTAGAAAGTGCTCCCTCTTACACCCACTCTTACACCCACATAGACCCTCTCCCACCCACTCCCACACCCATACGATCTCACATCAATTGTCACACTCAGGGACACCCTCTCACACTTATTCTCATGCCCAGAGAGACAGACGATGTGTCCAACTCCATCCACAACACAGTCAAAGACTGAGTGCTAAGTGGGGTTGGCTGATTTGGGGCATTTGGCACACAGGAACTTGGCAGATGCCAGGCCCTGTAACTAACCCCTGCAGCGCATGGCTTAAGGCTGTGTGTGGGGTTGGGTGGTTATAGGTGATTGCCTGCAGACCCTGCGACCAACCCTAGCCGCACATGGCTGAAGGCTGTGTGGGGTGGTAGTTGGATTAACCTATAGTCATTTAAATTACCTTGTGTTAAAAAAACATGGAAATTCACAAAAATCAAAAAAACCTTAGACATTCACTCAAACAATTAAAGGTTACAGGGACGTTATAGTTAGGCTCACAATTCACACATAGAAATCCATCATTAACTGAGCTAACTATAACTTGCGCCCCCATAATGCACTGCTTATGACCTCACATATTACATCACTAATGACATGGTCATTGCAATTCAATGGGAGAGGGGGGCTGCACGGTCCCCCTCCCCAGGCAGATTTCAGTCCCGGGTACCCTATTCTCTGGGACGCACAACAATTCAATGGGGGAGGAGTGCATTGCGGCCATCCTCCCCTGGCAGATTACAGCTCGGGGTACCCTACCCCCTGGGATCTGGCCATGTCTCCTGGGTGCCCCACAGGGGACCCAGTGTGCAATGGAACCATGGGGGGAGCTTCAAGGCCCCTGCGGTCCCAGCCGGGTCCCCGCCTCCTGTGGGAGCCTGCAATGCTCTTGCACATAGAGAGCTGCTAAACATGCAGCTCCCTGTGTGCAAGAGCAATAGTTTCATCTCTTTGCTTGCCAGCATCTCTGTGGGCAGTGAAAGAGATGAAACCTCAGCTTCCTGTGGGGCAAGAGCACTTTGACAGCTCTTGCCCACTGGAAGCAGAGTGTTTTCTCTGACTCTGTGGGAGCTGTCAAAGCTCCCATTAAGTCAGAGCAAACAGCTATGTCCCAGGGGTGGGCACGCCGGGACGGAACAGGGGTCTGCTCTGGGGGGTGGTGGTCCCCAGGGCCATTATTGGCTTCACGAGGGGGGCTGCATCCCCAATCTCCAACATTTGACTTAGTTCCAGGGTGGTGGTGGTCCCCAGAGCCTGGGTCCGCAATGGACCCCCCTTTTATGAATACACCATTTTGCCTGGGCGAGGTAGTGGTACCTGAGGTGCAGGTATATATATCATGTCTAAAGCAGTCCATTCAGACATTTTTGCTCCTCTTCTGCACAGCCTGCTAGGACCCTGGGGGACTCAACTTTGACCCTTTTACTTTCCATTGACACCCTTGCCTTTTTTGGTCATCTAACGTCCCATTGTTATAGTACAATGGGACTGCCTCACATAATGGACGTCTCTCCATAGGGAAGAAATCTTCTGTGGCTCATCTAAAGATTCGACTATCCACTGTGGGCAAAAGCCACAAATCGTGTTAGGCATTGCAAGCAATTTGTGCTCTCACAATCCTCAAGCACCATAGGAATCCACAAGAAGCTGGTACTTAGGTGTTCTATGTCACATCACCAGATGTGACAGCATTGTGTAGCATATTGTGCAGGCTGTCTAGACAGATTGATGGATGAGGAGTCTGTAATACAGTAGGTCATGGGCCAGCCCTTTGATGCACAGTAACTGATGTGCAAAGATTCTGTGGCACTTTAACTACTGGTTAGGCATGGTTTGAATAGAAACTAATGAGTAGACATTCTATGTAGCTCAACTACTGAGCAGGTGCTTTGTGGTACTGTAACTGGTGTCAGACGCTCTGTGTGGTGTAAACAATTAGCATGCATTCTGTGACACTGTAACTGGTATCAGTTTTTCTGCATGTAAATATGAGTAGGTATTTTATGTAGCGTAACCAATAATCAGGCATTATGTGGAACCGTACTTGGCGGTCATGTTGCCGTCTGTAGTAACCAATGAGCAGGCATTCTGTGAAGTAAACAATTAATAGGCAGAGTGATCACTGAACTGGCATTCTGAGGCACATCATCTGACGGTTGGACATCCTGAGGGGCCTCAAGAGCTTGGAAGGCATCTGCAGCACATTAATTCATGGAGTCACATTTGGTTCAGAGGCACTGATGGGCAGACATCTTGCAGCAGAACTGGCATTCTGAGGCACATCACACATACTTCCTCAAAATAGACCTGGGGAGGTGGTGGTCTCTGAGGATTGTAAGAGCCCTATGAGGGGGACATGTGCCCCCTCCTTTTTTTAAACCCTATAATACCCCCGGGACCTGACCCACCCGTGGGCCAAAGCACATTTCTTTTTTCAAATTCATTGCGAAATTCACAAATATTCACAAATATTGCTATTCATTTAAAAACAAATTATAATTTGCCTTGGCGGTGGTACCCATGGTAGCCTGCTCCCTTTTCATTTTTTTTTCTTGTTTGTTTATGAGACTCAGCTGATGCCAAGTATCAAAGTGGCTGTTAACACTTCCTGGTTGAAATGTTGTCAGCCAATCAGATCTCTGAACAACATCGGGAGGATTTGAGAAACCATTGCACCTCTAGATATACAAATTTGGTTTTCCTTTAATTTCTCTTGAACTACTGAACAGATTTACACCAAATGACAAATACCGTAATCTGTGGCCCAAAAAAAGCTACCTTTCTACCCATTGTTCTGTAATTCCGTCCAGCGAGTCAGGCTGTAGTTGTTTTCAAAACTCCTATGGGTGTCCCTTCCAATGCCATGGTGGGCTTGTGCGTCAGAAGGCCCTGGCTGGGCTACCACCCACCTACTAGGGAAACATTGGTGCCCCCCGTGGGCCACCCCTCTTGTGCCCCCCCACCAGGGATTGCAATGGAAACAGTTCTACTCCCACCCTCAACACCCCCCCAGGGATCTGATGATGCCAGCACATACCTTACACGCTGGCATCATCAGAGCAGGCGTCGGTGTTGGAAGCCATTTCCTTCCAATGACGGAGGAGGAAGGAGGTGAGTTTTTCCTCCTGGGAGGGGTGGGGAGGTATCAAAGAGGCACCAGCAGGAAGGGAAATAATTTTTCTTCCACCCGATGTCTCTTGGAAATGTATTCCTGCTGCACAATCACACATGGGTTTGTGATCGTTCCTTCCTACTCACAATCTATAATGGCGATTTGGCACTTCTATGTGTACTGCAAAATGCAGCACACATAGAAGTACCAAAGTATCATTTTGACTGATTGTTTATGTGCAGGAAGGTGTCCCTACCTGCACGTAAACAATCAGCCATGGCATTTTGCTTCTTTTATGTGTGCTGTAGAATACAAAAAGCAAAACAGCAAAAAACAAGGAGGAATAAAAGCATTCCTCCTCCTTTTGCCATGCTAGCGCCACCCCTTGGGTGGCGTTAGTTTTTGGCACTGCCTCAGGTTTACGCCAACTTGTAAATCTTTTCGTAGTTTGACTCTCGCTCTGGGCATGACTGCTGGTTTAAGATGGCAGCACTTTTGTTTGTAGGTGACTAGGCCAATCCTACAACAAGTTGCAACTGTTGGCCCAACCCTCCCGGCTCACAAGCAGTACCTCCTCAAAAACCCAAACAGTAAAAGGTGATTTGTGGCAGCCTTTACGCATGGACTCAAGAGTGCGACATCTTAGGGAGGTCGTGTTTAAACAGAAATTACCCTTTTCTCAAATGAACAACATATCTCAGTCTATCACAGGCAATTGAAGTGATGCAGTAGAGTTTTTAATAGGTTTTATTAACAAGACTGCAGTGTACTATAAATTGCATGGGCTGCAATGATTAGGATAATGAGCAATACAAGAAACAGAATGGTAAAAATGAGAGTCATAAATATAAAGACCCCCACCATCTTGCAATAACATAAAATGTATGACAAGTGCTAAACAGGCCCTAATATCCTAGCATGATGAACCTAATCTCTAACCTAAAGAGAGCTAGGTTTGTTAACCCTAATCTACCAGTACCATGTACATGAGGAGAGCCCTCCAACCCTCGTTACCTTGGAATGATGTCTCTAGATTAGACTCCATGGTGACACGAAGACTGGGTCAGCATCAAGGTGACATTTAGCATACATAGCATCGATGGTATCTGGTAGAAAACCCTCTGGTTATCTTGTCTGTGTGAGATGTATTTATATAGATCTGGTAGGACCCCTGATGCAGGTATGTTCCCAAACATTAGATAAGAAGGCAGGCTTGGGGTGGCAATTATATAAACAATTCCCTGAAAAAGGTACATTATGTTACTGTTGCATGAAAGTGGGATAATTCATGATGTGATTACCTGCATATCTCATTTATCTTTGACGCTGATAGTGACGCCTTTACAGAGTGACACTGATAACGTGAAACTAAAACATCTTCCTAACTATAAACATGACAACCATCTTGGAAGAAATATCTAAATAAATGTGCTAACACAGAGCAAGCTAAGTAGGTTAATAGTCACTAGGTGACTGGGGCACAGCCCTGCAAGCCAAAAGGCAAAGCTAAACTCCTGATTCCCATTAAAACTATATAGGATCCAGTACAATCTGAGGCAGTGTCAAAAGCAATAGGTGTTGTGATGGAACTCCCACAGCAACACCCATTGCATGCCCCTCTGACGCAGCAAACTGCATCGGAGAGGCCCATATTTACAAGGAGGCATAACACCACGAATAAGTGGCATTACACCTGTTGTAAGGACGAAGCCGTGCTTAGCGCCACCGGAGCGTCACAAAAAGTGATGTTGTGGTGGTGCCAGGGGCTCTTAAATATGCCCCTATGTTTATTGTGTTGTCTCATGTGTAATTGTTTTTCCTTTTTAGTGGGGTATTGTTGGTGCTTGCTGTGTCTGTGCAGAGTTGATGATGGTGAGTCTAGCTGTCCCTGGCAAGTGGGTGGTATCGTTTTTGAATATATAGGTCTTTTTGATAATGCCACCCTTTGTATATTACTTATTTTACACAGTGTTGTTTTTTGTTGATGTATTTGTCAAGTTACTTTTAGTAGGAAGGATTATAGCTAGCTGCAGATGACTACTCAGCAGGTTGCTGGTATGCTTTTTGAATCTTCCTTTGACCAAGATTATGAGACTGACTCTGCATCTGAGGGTAGGATTCTGCCAGTGAATTTTCTGCCCAGGAGAAATCATTTGATGAGGAAACCACTCTCAGTGTGGATGAAGTTCTGTTTTAGAGGAGGATACTGATGTGCCAATAGTGCAGCAGCCTGGAGCTGAAAGGCTTCCTATTGGAAGATTGGATCTCTGGGTTGAAGAAGTTTTGGAGTTTAACTTTTGCTGTCTTCATATCAGTCTACCAGTCCCTTAATGGCAACGGCCATATTTCCAACAAACATGAGTCATGATCGTATTTACTTCAGCTTTAGATGCTGCATTCTGTTGTTAATGCTTTAGCGTTGCCACAAGACCTCCCGTATTTTTAAGATTCAGCCTTTCCTTGATCACTTTTGATCTGAGAGTAGTATAGGATATGTCTATAATTCCCAGGTCTACACTGGTAGGGATTCTTCTTTCGGAGTTAGTGAGAACATTGTGTTGGAACTTGGTAGAGGTCACCATTTGTACCTAAATAACTTCCTCACTGGTGTGCAGTTGTTCATGGAATTGTTCCTTGGAGACTGTTTCTTGTGGCACAGTCCACTGTAACTGTAAAGGTTATCCAAAGAAACTTGTGTATAAAAACATGAGAGGGGACAGTGCAATGCCTTGCATAATAACGAACTGCTAAGTGTGAAATTTGCAGACAGGGGGGATATCTAAATGCTGACTACCATTCATGATGAAAGTACTTCAGCTGTGACTGTTTGGGGTCAGGATGCTGAAGTGTGCAAACCTATTTTAGACTACAATAAACACATGGGTGGTGTAGATAGAATAGCTCAGAGGTTGGAACCTTACACTGCTGTTCGCAAGGCTTACGTTTGGTATAAGAAGATGGCTATCCATCTCTTTTATTTAGTGACCTTTAAAGCTTCTGTTGTGTTCAAGGATTGTCCTCCAGAGTCAAAGACGACTTTTGTTCAGTTTCAGGAATTGGTGATAAGCGGCATTGTTGTAGTGGAACAGGCAGTTCCTGGAGTTGGAGTGGTAGAGGATGTGGCTAGATTGCTAGATCGCCAATTTGCTGATCACATTCCTCCCAGGGCCAAAAAAACTGTCACTGTAAGTGATGTAGAGTCTGTATGAGAAGAGGCATGCAGTAGGAGAGTCGTATGCACTGCCCTGATTTTCCTTCTAAACCTGTGCTGTGTGCGCCTACTTGTTTTAGAATGTACTACACAAAAAATAATTTTTGGGTACACCTGTGAACATTGCCTGGTCTGCATCATTTCATATTTTTTGTTCAGTTTCACAGTTGGCATCAGTGGGATATATTTAGTTAGAGCTGTTGTGTTTGTAGTTTTGTGTTTATTTACAGTTGGTTTGTGTTTTCTTTTTTTGTTAAAAAATGTGATGGCAGTGTGCATGGACTAGCACTTGGCTGGTGGTGTGTGTGGACTGGTGCTTGGCTGCCAGTGTTTGTGGGCTGGCGGTTGGCAGTGTACATGAGCTGGCACTTGGATGGCAGTGTGAGTGAGCTGGTGCTTGGCAGGCAGTGTCTGTAACCTGGTGCTTGTCTGGTGGTGTGTGTAAGCTGGTACTTGGCTAGTGGTGTGTGAAAAGTGACTTGCTGCTGCTGGTTACTACACACACTGCTAGCCAAACACCAAAGCCACACAGCTGTGATTGCTGTGTTAGGCATGTGGGTGTATGAAAGAGATGGGTCCTAGAATAACGCTGTCTGTTGATGTTAATGTTATAATTTGCTGGGCCCCGACTGGCGGCATGAATGGTCTTTTGTGTGTCACATATTAAAGGAGTGTGAATAGCCTCTAAAGCGGTTGGTGCCTACAGCTCATAAACTGTGAGTCACTGGTTCAGGTTTTTGACCTATCAATTATTAACAGTACATTTTATTTATGAGAGATCTCTTATTGACATCATTTTGCACATTGAACCATCACACACCCTCGTGCCAAATCCAACCAGTACGTATGTGTACCAGCAAAGACAGTGAGAAGAGAGAGCTAGCTCACTGTCCCAGAAATTACTGTCAACAGCCAAGAAGTGATCAAGCAACTAAGGGGGTCATTCCGACCCTGGCGGTCCGCGGAAGCACCGCCAACAGGCTGGCGGTGCTTCCGGGCCATTCTGACTGCAGCGGTAAAGCCCTGGCCCAGGGAATCCTCCATGGGGATTCCGACCCCCTTCCCGCCATCCTGTTCCTGGCGGTTTTTACCGCCAGGAACAGGATTGCGGGAACGTGTGTCGTGGGGCCCCTGGGGGCCCCTGCATTGCCCATGCCACTGGCATTGGCAGTGCAGGGGCCCCCTAACAGGAAGACACTGAAAATCGCGACAGGTGCCACTGCACCCGTCGCACCCCTACAACTCCTACATTCGGAGCCGGCTTCATTGTTGAGGGGGGTTTCCCGCTGGGCCGGCAGGCGGCCTTCTGGCGGTCGCCCGCCAGCCCAGCGGGAAAGCCAGAATGGCCGCCGCGGTCTTTTGACCGCGGTGCGGTCATTCGGCGGTTCCCTCCAGGCGGGCGGCTCCCGCTGCCCGCCGGGGTCAGAATGACCCCCTAAGTCTCTTACTTGTGTGATGTCCCAAACACTCAAATTATGAAAATCACAGTTTTTAACCTTTGCCCAAAGTTACCACGATTGAAAACATGCCATATTGGTGGGTAATCACAAGACAGTTTCATTGCAGTTGGGAATTCAATCAGGTGTCGAAGCCCTGACATGCTAGGTGTCTTGGGTGGGACCCCAATGATGAATCATGCCTTCAACTAGGTTGTAGGGAGAGGGGTCTTTTTAACAAAACCTAAGAACATTTTTTTCACAATTTGAGTGCTTGGGACAACACAGAAGTAAGAGACTTGGTAGCCTCCTGGCTTCTTGTCTAGGAAAACTCTACCAACTCTAGATATGTTTGAAAACTAGACACCCAGGTGAGTACAGAGTGGTTTGCCTCTCTTGGATCTCAACAATTTTTCTTACCCACAATGTTCTGCAGCCCTCAATATGTGACAAAAATCACACATTTTCCTTGCATTTCTGTGCCATATTCTTCCAGAAAAAGTAATAAACCACAAAAAACCTATCACCCGGCTTACCCCTCTGTCTTTCAATGAAAATGACACCTCACTTGTAGGTGCCCAAAGCAGATCCAGCCTAAAAACCTGTAAAAAAGAACTTCGCTTATGAAGACGATTCCGTGCCCCCTTAATCGCTACATGTTTTTGGCCCTTCATTGTCCCAGGCACTTAGCCCTCCCACACAAGTGAGGTATCATTTTTATCAGGAGACTGAGAGAAAAGGTAAGTGGTGGGAAATTTGTGGCTTCCCTCAGATTCCAAACTTTGCATCACAGAAATATGAGAAAAATATATTTTTTAGACAAATTGTGAGGCTTGCAAGGGATTCTGAGTAGATAAATGTGGTATGAGAAACACATCACCCTATCCTAGATTCCCCGAGGTGTCTAGTTTTCAAAAATATACAGGCTTACTACCTTTCCCTAGGTGCCAGCTGAGCTAGAGCCCAAAATCCACAGCTAGGCACTTAAAAAAAAATTAGACCGCTTCCAGTAGAAAAATGTGATGTGTCCACGTTGCACTTTGGGGCATTTTCTGTCACTGGCACTAGGCCTACCCTTCCAAGTGTGGTACCATTTGTATTCGGAGACTTGGGGAAGAGCTGGTTGGAAGAGGTTTGTGGCTCCCCTCAGAGTCCCAGAAATGCATCACAGAAGGAAAATGTGTTTTTTCGACACATTTTGAGGTTTGCAAGGGATTCTGGATAGGAAAATGTGGTAAGAGCCACACAGTCAACCCATCCTGGATTCCCCCAGGTGTCTAGTTTTCACAAATGTACAGGTTTACTGGGTTTCCATAGATGCCTGCTGGGCTTGACTCCAAAAATAGACAGCTATGTACATTGCAAAAAACAAGTCAGTTTTCAGTGGAAAAATGTGATGTGCCCACATTGCATTTCGGGCCGTTTCCAGTTGTGGGCATTGGGCCTACCCACACAAGTGAGGTACCATTTTTATTGAGGGACTTTGGGGGATGCTGGGTGGAAGGAAGTTTGTGGCTCCCCTCAGGTTCCAGAACTTGGGTTTGCAATGGATTCTGGGTAGAAAAATGTGGTAAGAGCCACACAAGTCACCCCTCCTAGATTTACCTGGGTGTCTAGTTTAAAATAAATGTACAGGTTTACTAGGTTTCCCTAGGTGCCGGATGAGCTAGAGCCCAAAATCCACAACTAAGCACATTGCATTTATGGGTCAGTTTTTTGTGGAATTAGATGTTCCCTCTTTGTGTTTTGGGATGTTTCCTGTTGCAGGCAGTAGGCCGACCCAAACAATTGAGGTACCATTTTTAATGGGACACTTGGAGTAGCATAGATTGGCAAAACAATTGTTATTACCAATTGTCTTTCTCTGCATTTGCACTTCCAAACACAAGACAGTATGTAAGAGAAATGCCCTCTAATTCACATGCTAGTATGTGTACTCACAATTCCAGAAATGTGCAGATAACTACTGCTTCTAAACTCCATATCTTGTGCCTATGGAAATAAATAGGTTTCCTTGATACCTATTTTTCACTCTTTATATTTTACAACATGAATTCCTGTATGGCCGGTACACAATGAAAACCCAGGTACAGTTCATTTATTGGCTCTAGGTACCTTGGGTTCTTGGTGAATCTACAAGCCCTATATATACTCGCAACCAGAGGGGTCCAGCGGACGTAACAGTATATTGTTTTTGAAACTTTTCCAAGGCTGGAAAAAGTTACAGATGAAAATGTAGACAGAAATGTCTGTTTTATTTCAACTCAATTCAATATTTTTTATTTCAACCATTACTTTCTATAGGAAAACCTTGAAAGATCTACACAAATGACCACTTGCTGAATTCAGAATTGTGTCTATTGTTTCAAAAATGTAGAGAATTCTGGGATCCACAATTGATTTCCACCCATTTCTATCACTAACTGGAAGAGGCTAAAAGCACAAAAAATAGGAAAAATAGGGTATGTCCCAGTAAAATGTCAAAACTGTGTTAAAAAATTTGGTTTTCTGATTTTAGACTGCCTGTTCCTAAAAGCTGGGAAGATTGTGATTTTAGCACTACAAACCCTTCGCTGATACCATTTACATGGAAAAAAAACAGATGCTTTCTTCTGCAGCAGTTTTTTCCTATTTAAAAAAAAAAGCCAAAATGTAGGTCTATTTTGGCTAATTTGTCGGTCCCTACAGGTGAATCCACAAACCATGGGTACCTTTAGATTCCACAGGACTTTGGAAAAAAAGGATGCAAATTTGGCATGGATAGCTTCTGTGAACAAAAAGTTATGGGGGTCTAAGCGCAAACTACCCCAAACAGGAGAGGAAAAAGGCTTTGCATCGAATGGGTTAACATGGGAAATGCACTTTTTTTGACCCCCCCTATTTTTGCCCCCCACATGACAAATCACCCCAAAACTTCCCATTCACAACATGTATCTTGGGCTCACTTTTTTGGAAATTTCATGAGGAGTGGTCAAAAAGAAGTCAAATTTTTTTTTTCTATGGTCCTAACTATAACTACTTAGAAGGTAAATATATATATATATATATATATATATATGAAAATCAAAGGTTATAGTGACATTATAGTTAGGCTCACTTTTTAAGTGTACAAAACCATAGAAATTCTAATTTGTGGGGTAATTAGCAGTGCATGACAAGGGTGCAAGTAATAGTTGCCTTAAAGCACAAGTATAGTTACTTGAGATAACTATAACAGGTGAATTTCTCTGGTTTTGTACATTGAAAATGTGAGCATAACTATAATGTTCCTGTCATCTTTGTTTTTTAAGTGAATTTCTATGAATTTTAAATTCTATTTCCTAACTATAACGTCCCTGTAGTCTTTGTTTTTTTCAATGAATTTCTATCACTTTTTAAGAAAAAGTAAGTTTCATTCATATACGTTAATCCAACCACCGCTGGGCCATGGCCAGCCAACCTTGCGCCATGGTAACCTACTTTGCAATATTCTGTTAGAGCAGTAGGTCACAAGTTCATAAAAGTGCCATAATGGCACCATGATCCCTTGTTACAGAGGAATGCTACTTCATTTGTTGAAATTATATACATATCCCAAACACTAACAGTTGTACTACTATCAGAGAACCCAATTTACCATCACTTTCCTTTTCTCAAGCTGAACCTCAAAATGCGTGGGTGTGAAAGTGATTCTCTGGGTGTGAGAGTGGGTATGAGATTGTCTGGTTGTCATAGTAGGTGTGAGAGTGTCTGTCTGGGTAAGGGAGTGGGTGTGAGTGTGTCTGTCTGGGAAAGAGAATGAGAGTGAGAGTGTCTGAGTGTGAGAGTGTCTCTCTGGGCATGAGAGTGGGTGTGAGAGTGTCTGTCTAAATGTCAGAGTGGATATGAGAGTGTCTGTCTGGGTATGACAGTGGATGTTAGAATGTCTGGATATCCTAGTGCACATTAGAGTGTCTCTCTGATTGAGAGAGGGGATGTGAGACTATTTGTCTAGATGTCAGAGGAAATGTAAGTGTTTAGGTGTGACGGTGGATGTTGGAGTGTCTGTCTGGATGCCAAAGTGGACGTGAGACTGTCTCTCTGAGTGTGAGATTGGGTGGGAGAGTGTCTTTCTAAATGTCAGAAGGAATGTGAGAGTGTGTGGGTGGGAGAGTGAGTGTGAGACTGCCTGTCTGGATGTCAGAGTGGGTGAGAGAGTGTCTGCCTAGATGTCAGAGTGCGTGTGAGACAGTCCCTTTAGGTGTGAGAGTAGGTATGAAAGTGTCTGGTTGTGAGAGTAGATGTGAGAGTGTCAATCTAGGTAAGAGAGTGAGTGTGAAAATATCTGGGTGGGTGTCAGAGTGATGTGATTCTTCCTTTCGCTCATGACTCTGCAGATTAATCCGCAGATTAATCCGTGGAGGATCCACAAAGTATTCACAAGCCTCGATATCTATATTTTTTGCCCTCTCATATCTCTAAAATCACTGAACAGATTTACACCAAATCAGAAAAAGCATGCTTTCTAGACCAAGACCTACCTTTCTGCCAAATTTTGTGTAATTTGGTCCACAGTTTGGGCTGTAGTCATGTTCAAAATCCCTGTGGAAAAATGAATGGAGAAAACACATTTTGGAACCCCCTTTTTCTCTGCCCACACTCAACAGATAAACTTTTCAGACAGCAGCTGAACTCACCAAAGTATAATTCTTGAAAATTTTGTGAAGATTCATCAAGTGACACCAAAGTTATTGCCAAAAAAAAACGCTCCGTCTATGGATACTAGGTCCTAACTATAAGTAATTACTGGCGACTGCCAATACGTTATATGTATATATATCCACTAAGATGACATACATTACAAGTACTATCGCTGATCAGTAGCACTGGAAGAGTGTTACTTTAACTTATGTAATACCTTAGTATGTGTCTTTAACTCCTGTAACCATTTATTGCACACTTACACAGACTGGATGATGTAATTAGTGATGTCATCAGTGGTGTGATCAGTGATGTCATCAGTGATATCACTGACCATGTCAGGAGTGATGTAATATGTATAACTGCTAAGTTTCTATGGTTTTGTGCAAGTAAGTGCAGTACCTAACTATAACATGCTTGTAAGCTTTGTTTTTTCAGTGAATATATATAGACATATGTTACCTACTGGCGGTCACCAGTAGGTAGTTATAGTTATGACCTAGTTTCAATTGAAAAAGTGTTTTTTGAGCTACCTATATCTTTAGTGCTGTTTGATTAATCTTTAGAAAACTTTCTACAAAAAAGGGTGTCAAAAGTTTTTGTTGTACATTGAATGTTTTGGGGTGATCTGTCAAGCAGAAACTGAGAAAAAGGGGGGCAAATAAAAGTCCATTTTTATTTTAATTCCCATAGGAAATTTGAACACAACTACAGCCCGAATCGCTGGGCAAAATTACACCAAATTTGGCAGAAAAGTAGCTTTTGGTCCAAAAACCACACTTTTTATTATTTGCTGTAAGTCCATTTAGTAGTTTTAGAGAAATTAAAGGAATTGCAAATTAATATACCTAGGGTCGAGATGACTTCATGAATACTGCCATTCTCGTGCAGAGTTCTAACTGGCTGCCAACATTTCAACCAGGAAGTGTTGGCAGCCATTTCGTGACTCAGCTTCAGCAGAGTGTAAAAAAATAAATGAAAAAAAATTAGATGGGTTTACCCTAACACCCTAGTCTTGGTGCAGGGTCCTCCTGATCAAACCCCCCCCCCCCCCCCGGGCACACAGTGAAATTTGCAAATATTTGCACATTTTGCAGTGAATGATCACAAAAACACAAGCACAGTTTCCCATTCTAGTTTTTAATTAAGTTCACAGGTGGGCAAGGTCCCGGAAACATATATTAAATATGAACCAAAACAGAGGCGACACACTGGGTAAGCCCCGTGGACTACATCTATCTGGGACTACTGTATAAAAAATATATGGTGGGCCACAAAGACCACCCAGGGCCCCGGGGAACACCACCTCCCTGGGACTTGCAGTTTTACAAAGGATGGGGGCCACATCCCCCCCACCAGGGCTTTAAGAAGTCTTGGAGACCACCACTTCCCTGGGGAAAAATGAAACAAAAAGGAGGGGGTCCATGCGAACCCCAGCACCAGGGACCACCACCTCCCCAGAGCAAAATTCTAAAATTAAAACATGGCGGGAGGCCCCCCTCCCAGGCCATATAAGGGTCTGGGGACCACCTCCTCTCTGGGGCAGGCCCATGCACATCAAAGAAAGGGCAGCCGCATGGCCCCCTCCTGGAGTAACTAATGGCCTTGGGGACCGCCAGCTCCCGCTATTTCCAGAGGTGCCCACGTTCAAGAGATAGCAGTTTGCTTTTGCTTGACAGGAGCTATGACAGCTCCCACCAAACAAAAGCAAACATAACTCTGCTCCCAGCAAGTGGGAGCATTAAAACTGCTCCAGCTTGCTGGGAGAAGAGTTTTTGCAGGCAGGGGAAGAGATAAAAAGATTGCTCCCACAAACCGGGAGTTACATTTCAGTATCTCCCTGAGTGTTTGAGCAAAGCCGGCTCCCAAAGTAAGTGGAGCACAGAATGGGACATGGGGCCCTGAGGCTCCCCAGATGGTCCCAATCAAAGTAAAATGGGTGCTCTGGGTGCGGCCAGGGCCCACCGCAGGACATGGCTGGCACAGAGGGGATGGGGTCACTGGGGCCAAAATCAGCACAAGAAGATAGCCCACGTGCCCTCTTCCCAAAAGGAAAAAATAAGCTATGCCCCAGGATGTAGTGATCCCCGGGGCCCTAGGGTGTCTGTGCAGCCCTCTTTCTAATAAGTACCAAACAGGATGTAACTGGGGCCCGGGGGATGGGGTCCTAGAGCCAAAATCAGCCCGGCAAGGGGGCCCGCATGGCCCCCTTCCAAAAGTAATGAAGAAGTTTGGCACCAGGGAGTTGGTGGTCCCTGGGGCATCTATAATTGTGACAAGGGAGCTGCATGCAGTCCCCCTCCATTATTTAAATAAAGCCGTGGAGAGGTGGTGGTCTTAGGGGGTCAATTGAGCCCATAGAAAGGAGGTCCTCGTGGACCTCCACTCCAAAATAATTATAGAGCCCTGGGAAGGTGGGGGTCCATGGGGCTCTAAAGAACCTTAGGAGGGGAGACCCCCTTTTTAATTTTTCAGATTCGGAGTGCCCCCGGGAACTGGTCTACTCAGGGACTTTCTTTGAAAACAAGTGAACAATTATTATTTGTTTGCCACAAATACGCACATTTGCAGTGAAATTGCAGCACAACATGTTAGCCTCAAGGCTAGGGGGTTAGGGTATTCCTAACCCACTTTCTTTTGTGGCGGGGGTGACTGGATAATGGGGCTTTATCCATAGGGCATGGCTGCAGGCCAGGGCCTGAGGTCAACCCCAAGCGTGCATGACCAAAGACCGCGTTGGTTGTTTATAGGGGTGGTCTGCCCCAACCCTGCGAAGCATGGCCTCGGATGGTTATGGGGGTAGGCTGCAGGGCTTGGCAACTAACCACCGCAACACACAGCTGTGTGCTTCGGTGGTTGGATTAGCGTGAAGCAATTTAAACTACCTAAAATGAAGCAAAAAAAAAAGATTTCACTGAAAAAACCCAAAGGTTGCAGGGTTGCTATAGTTTGGAAATAGAATTAAAAAACATAGAAATTCTATTAAAAAAACAAAGGTCACAGGGATGTTATATTTAGGTCCTCAATTTACTCGCTCCCTCACCATGCACTGCCATTTACCCCAGAGATTACTTCACTTATGGCATCCTTTATAAGATAATTGATAATATCAATGTAACATTAGCAGTAAAGTTATTGATGAGATAGCTATGCATGACGGGGCCACAAGTCTGCAAGGCACAAGTTATAGGTACTTCAGCTAACCATAACTATAACTGCTGTATTTGTATGGTTTTGTGTGAGTAAATTGAGAACCTCACTATAACATCCTTGTAAACGTTGGTGAATATCTATCTATCTATCTATCTATCTATCTATCTATCTATCTATCTATCTATCTATCTGTACAACTATCTATCCATCTACCTGTAGGAAAGTCCTCCTTTTTGCCCTGGTCACCCGAAAACGTTTTGGACAGATACTGGTGGTGACTGACTCTTGGCTGTGCCCTGGGTACTGCTTACCAGTCCCAGGGCCAGTGCTCTGTGTAAAGTGGATATGCAAATTAGGCTAATTATAATTGCCAATATTAACCTACCTATAAGTCCCTAGTATATGGTAGGGCATGTAGGTTTAGGGACCCCAGCATAGGTAGTGCACACATAGGTGCACTGCTGAGGTGCCCAGTGTCATTTTAAAGGAAGGCCCGCCTTGCTGGCTGCTTTTAAATTAAAGTCACATGCAAATTCGACTTTGGAATTAAAAATCTTTCCAAAGTCTTACACTACCTTATTTTTATATATAAGGCACCCCTAAGTTGTGCCCTATGTGCCCCTAATGCTGGGTGCCATGTAACTATAAGCAGGGACCTTCTAAAAATAGTTTTATAAGCCCTGGTGGGGTAAAACAGACACATTTGTTTTTCCCTCATTGTAGTGAATGGCCTCCATAGGCTAGAATGGGGAGACTTTATTTTAATTTCTAAAGTCCCCTTAAGGGTCAGATACCTTACGTTTGATATCAAATTAATTGTTATACTAAATCCCACAATTTACAATTGTTGGATTTAATATAATTTGTTCAGGTAAAGAGTTTTAAACTTTACCTAAAAAGTTGCCAACTTCAGCCCTGCAGTGTTTTGCTGCTTTGCTCTGATTGGCCAGCCTCTGGTAGCCTGGCCAGGCTGCCTTGATGAGGTGTGAAGTAGCCTGGGCTCAACGCAAAGAGATGTGCATGAGGGAGGAGAAATTCCCTCAGCAGACAGGGAAACTGGAAGGAGGGTGGGCTGCCAAACGGGTCTTCAAAGGCAGGGAAGGACATTTGGAGAAACCCAGCACCTCCCTCACATCCTGCAAACCCAGACAATTAGGTGCCTCTTGATTAGATTAAGAGAGGGCAGGAGAGGGGTGTGTTTAGGATTTTTAGCCACACCAGTTGGTGGGCTCAGCCATGTGCAACCTCCAAAAATCATTTTCAGCTATGACGGATTTTTGTGGAATCTTGCTCCCTGGGATAGATTTTTGCCACACTTCCCAGGAAGTGGTCATCACAGGGGGAAGGACCCTGCACCTGATTGGAGAACCAGGACCCCCCCTGTTTTTCACCCAGGAGCAAGGATAAAACTGTCAGACCTGCACCCACACCTCAGATTCCTACCAGATTCCAACAAGGAAGAACTACAGAAGAAGAAGGACTGGCCTGCTGGACTCCCAACCTGAACCTGGACACTGCACTCTGGAGGACCGCACCAGCTGCACACTTGGGCTTCACCACAAGAAGGACTTTGCCTGGCTTCAACTGATTCAAGGAGGGAGTCCCCATTTGCTACAGGTGAAAAATTGCTAACCATAGTCCCCTGCCCCATCTCCTGATGAAACTGACCAGCTGTCCACTGGCCTAATTGGAGTTTACACCTGCTGCATTCTGGGAGTTGTAGTCCGCACCCTCAAGGAGCATCTCAGAGCTTCTGGAAACTTGGGGTGAGCTGTGGACCTCAAAAGAACCTTAAAAGAACATCTGGGAGAAGATCCAAAAAGCACCATAAAGGGACCAACCCGCTGCGGCAACTCTAGCTGGCATGCCTCAACTGCGACCTGACCTGACTTGCAGGTTCGTCCCGGTGAAGAAAATCTCAGAAAAAGTGACTAAGTCAGAACGTAGGAAGTTGACCGGGACCTCCCAGGCACTGTATCCGAAGAGGGCTCCAGGGACATCGGATCAAGATTCAGGTATGTCCTGGTCGAAGGGTTTTCACCTCAAAAAAACTACTAAGTCCGAAGGTAAAAATCACCACGGAGGGCTCCCGCGACGCATATTCGAGGAAGGAAATCTCCAGAAAAATGACTAAGTCCTAAGCTAAACTTTTGACCGAGGCCTCCATGGGCTTTAGCTGAGCAGGGCTCCATCGCAGTCGGCCTTAAACTTTGACTTTGCCCCAGTCGAGGTCTGACCAAATGACCAGATTGGCGCTATAAGTTTCTAAGTGCTAAAAAGCATTAATCCTTTAAAAATTCATATCTCAGGTTACCTTTATCCGATTTTATTAGTTTTGGTGTCATTTTAAAGCTAAAAATATTTCCTATTTGTTACATTGGTTTTGGATTTTTAAGCTGTTTCCTGTGATATTTGAATGCTTTATGCTTTGTCTCCTAAATTAAGCCTTGTCGCTTGTTGCCAAGCTAGCAAGGGTTGAGCTAGGTTTAATTTACAGAGACCTAACTGGACCTAAGTGGAGGTTAGTGATCTGTTGCTAAGTGTAGGTACTTACCTGCCCTTAACAATAACCCATTTTCCAACACTATCTATCTATCTATCTATCTATCTATCTATCTATCTATCTATCTATCTATGTATCTATCTATCTATCTATCTATCTATCTATATAAATATAAATATCCTAGTGCCATATATATATCCTAGTGGCAGTCGCCAGTAGGCAGTTATAGTTAGGACCTAGTTTCTATAGAAAAAACATTTTTTGCTTTGCTAATAACTTTGGTGCCATTTGATGAATCTTCATGAAATTTCCCCAAAAAATATGACGCTCACTTCAACTGCTGTCTAGAAGGTTCTGGGGTGATACATTGAGCTGAGGCCGAGAAAAAATGTAGGTCCCAAAACACGTTTACCCCATTAATTTTTCCATAGGGTTTTTGAACAGCAATAATGCCCAAACTACTGGACGGAATTACACCACAGCTCTTGGTCCAGAAAGAGCCCTTTTTGTTATTTGGTATAAATCCATACAGTAGATTTTGAGAAATGAAAGAAAATCCACGTTTATATATAGGGACGTGAAGGCTCCACAAACCCTGTCGATCTCATACTTAGTTCTGATTGGCTGCCAACATGAACATGAAGTATTGGCAGTGATGTTGGGACTCAGCTTCAGCTGAGTCCCAGAACAAAAGTGAATAAAATTAAGAAAGGGGTATGGATAGAGTCACCCTGACCCCTTAGCTCTGGTGCTGGAGTACCGGAGGGACCCCCCCAGAGCAAAAAAACTAAAAAAAACTAGCACGGGCTCTAGCGCTTGTCTCTATGAAACCACCAGGTGGGCCAGTTCCCGGGGGCATTTATATTTCAAATGCAAGGGGGTCCTCCAGACCCCCACAGCCCCAGGGACCACCACCTCCCCAGGGCACTTGTTATAAATGAAATAGGGGGGCGCTCGGACCCTCCACAGCCCGGGGCCATCTCCCTGGTGCTCTAATCAGATTAAAAATGGGGTGACACACAGCCCCCCATAGCCCCAGGGACAACCACCTCCCGGGGCAAATTTAATAAAAAAAACAGTAAGGGGGTCTATTTTGGTACCTCGCAGTCCCAGGGACCATCACCACCCTGGGGCTAAATGCAGATTGTGAGGGGGCTACACAGCTCCCTTTCAAGGAGACAAACATGGCCCTGGGGACCAGCATCACTAGGGCCAGCTCTTGCTATGCTCCGGGGTGCCCACCCCTGGGACATAGCTGTTCACTTTTGACTGTTGGGAACTGAGAGGTCCCACCAATCAAAAGCAAACAAAGCCCACTTTCTACAAGTCAGAGCTATCATACATCTCTCCTTTGCAGAAGGCGGAGTTCTCATCTGTCTTCCCTTTGCTTATACATGCAGGGAGATACTACTTAAAGCAGCTCCCTGTTTGTGGTAGGAGTGCCGGCTACCACAGGACGTGTGAATCTGACTAGGACTGCAGGGCTTAAAGTTTCTCCCCGCCGTCCTGTAAGTCCAATATCCCGAAAGAAGGCCAGAGAGAGACACTACAATCTACAACCAAGCATCCACAGGCACACATCACCATCACCCACAAAACCCCCACACACCCCACACAACACAATACTAAATATCACCCCACATATCACAACACACACCACCCCACACATCATCCACACCACCCCATGGCACGGCAAAGACACCCCAGGTTCTCTGAGGAGGAGCTGAGGGTCATGGTGGAAGAAATCATCCGGGTAGAGCCACAGCTATTCGGATCACAGGTGCAGCCCCACCTCCTTCCCCACAACTCACAACATGGGAGGAGCAAGTCTTGGCAATTCTGCATCCTGAGGGCCTTGAAGGAGTAGCTGGAGGAATGGACTCTTGTAAGTCAAACCTTAACTACCTTATCCCCCACCCTACCTGCATGCTATCACATACCCCCACCCTCACCCCCATCACTCCAACTCCCCACACATGTCCCACTATCACAAACCACACATCCCAACACCAAGCCCTGCATGCAACACCAAAGCATGGACACTCATCACCAATGCATGGCCACGGCACATACCCATACACCCCCTAAACCATCATCACACAAGGTCCCACACAGGAATGCAAGCACTGGGGTACACAGTCACCCACCCATTGCACACCATGGTACACACAGAGACAATAATCATGCTTTTACACCCCTGCAGGACCCCTACCCAACGTCACCACACAGGAGGGTCCACACATGTCCACACCACCAACAGAAGAGGTCCACAGTGATGACAGCAGCTCTGTCCAACTGGATCTAGACGACCAGCCCGGCCCATCTGGGACATTGGGACAGTCGGTTCCCCTCACACAGTCACAGGCCACCACAGAGCATCCCCCCTCTGGAAACACCAGCACAGCACCCACCCACCGGGCCCATACCTCTGTCCCCAGGACACGTCAATCAGCAGTGTGTGTCCACCACTACAGGGAACACAGGCTAACCCACCACCCCAACAACAACAGGGACCTGGGGGCAGTGGTAGTGGGCACACCGTTCAGGGGACAGAGGCCCAGCAACACAGGGGAACTGGGAGGGCTGCTATGCGACAGGGGGAGGACAGGCCCAGGGAACCCACTCTCCATGAGGCCCTCTCCAACATCATGGGCGCATACCATCATTCCCAGGAGACGATGGCAACTGTACTGGCCAAGTTTCAGGAGACCCAGCGGCTGCAGGAGGAACAGTATTTGGGCTTCAGGGAGGGACTCAGATCCATCAATTCCACCCTGGGCACCATCGTAGGGGTGCTGAAGGAAGTCTTCAACACCAGGAGGGACACTGTGGCACAACAAGGGGCCCCTGACACTAGCCTGGACAATGAACTGCCTACCACCTCCGCCGGCGCTAGTGGACAGGAGGCACCGCCACAGGACCACCACCCCAGCACCCCAGCACCCCACCCCCTGCAGATGGAGAACCACCCCGCAAACGGTCCCTGAGATCCAGGACAAAGACAGAGAACGATGCCAAGACCCCCGCCAAGAAATGAGACCTCCCTGAATGTCATCCTTTAGTCCCACCTTGTCACCCTGTCCATCCTCAAACTGCCCCAGCTCCACTTCCTATGCCCTTTTGGACAATGCACCTGTGAAACAAATAGACTGGACTCTGCCATGGACATTCCTCCACCATCACCCCTCTCCATTTTACAGCACCCTCCAATATTGAGCACTTAAATAAACACCCTTAAAGCACAAAACAATCTGGAGTCTGTCTGTGATTTTGAAATAGTGCATTAGCAATTATAGTGACAAAATGCTCTTTCAATTGTAATGTCAACATACCTATGTCACACAGCTCCAGTCCATAAGGAAACAAAGCAGATGTCACACAGTGGGACCCACATCTGTGAAATCGTAAGGGAAAGTGAAAACTCAGTGACCATACACTGGGTGAAAAGGACAGACAGTAGAGAGGTAGTAGTGTTAAATTACATGTAGTAGGCAGGTTTGTCTTCTTACCTGTGTCTCACTGGAAGTACTGCAGGATAACCGAGTTCCTGTTGTTGATGTCCTCTTCTTCTGCTTCCTCGTCTTCACTGTCCACAGGCTCCACAGCTGCCACAACACCTCCATCTGGACCATCCTCCTGCAGAAAAGGCACCTGTTGTCGCAAAGCTAGGTTGTGAAGCATACAGCAGGCACGATGATCTGGCATACCTTCTTTGGTGAGTAGAATAGGGAACCACCTGTCATATGGAGGCACTGGAACCTGGTCTTCAGGAGGCCGAAGGTCCTCTCTATAATCCTCCTAGTTCACCCATGGGCCTCATTGTAGCGTTCCGCTGCCCTTGTCCTGGGATTCCTCACTGGGGTCAGTAGCCATGACAGGTTGGGGTAACCAGAGTCAACTGAAAAAGGCGAGGGACAACTGTTAGGCACACACTAACCTGTAGGGATATCCCCAGACCCAAACAACTATTCCCACAGATTTGGTTCCAGGTGCTCACCTAATTGCCACACACGGTGCCTCTGGAGTTGCCCCAATACATAAGGGTTGCTGCTATTCCGCAGGATGTAAGTGTCATGCACTGAGCCAGGGAAATTGGCATTCACATCGGAGATGTACTGGTATGCCAAACACACCATCTGCACATTCATCGAATGATAACTCTTCCGGTTTCTGTACACCTGTTCACTCCTGCTGGGGGGACCAAGGCCACATGTGTCCCATCAATGGCACCTATGATGTTGGGGATATGTCCCAGGGCATAGAAATCACCTTTCACTGTAGGCAAATCCTCCACCTGAGGGAAAACGATGTAGCTCCGCATGTGTTTCAGCAGGGCAGACAACACTCTGGACAACATTGGAAAACATAGGCTGTGACATCCCTGATGCTATGGCCACTGTAGTTTGAAAAGATCCACTTGCTAGGAAATGGAGTACTGACAGCACCTGCACTTGAGGGGGGATTCCTGTGGGATGGCGGATAGCTGACATCAGGTCTGGCTCCAACTGGGCACACAGTTCATGGATTGTGGCACGATCAAGCCTGTAGGTGATGATCACATGTCGCTCCTCCATTGTCGACAGGTCCACCAGCGGTCTGTACACCGGAGGATGCTGCCATCTCCTCACATGCCCCAGCGGACGGTGCCTATGGAGGAGAACAGTGAGGAGAGAGTCAACCAACTCTGAGGTACGTAAACACAGCTTACTCTGAAAATATTAGCAATTCGAAATTAGCCTGTATGAGTGTTTAGGCAAGGCCTACATATGTGTGACGTAGTCAAAAGTAATGCCAGGTGGGCCCATTAAATGGCGGCTGCCTGACCTGTAAAGTGGGACAAGGGGATATGAGGTAACTGCACTGGCGTTGTACACCGTCGCGGTAGGCGGTCGAAGACCGTGGCGCAATCCTGCATTGGTTAACATTGGACCCTATACGTCCCAGGCGCCAATGACGATATACGCCGGCGGTGACTGTACGCACCGCCGCGGACGTGACCGCCATTTTCCCTCTGTTTAATCACTTGATACCTGATCTTCGACAGGAGAGGACCTACACTGCAAGTGCTGCTGTGACCTCAGTCTGGAAGAGACAATGGCTCGTGTGTCTGGGGAAAGGGCCCCTGCCTTCAGCACGGAGGAGTTGGAGAAACTCGTGGATGGGGTCCTCCCCCAGTACACACTACTGTACGGTCCTCCAGACAGGTAAGTACACTGCATGCTGTATGGGCAATGCCTGTGTGGAGTGGGGTGGATGAAAGATAGGGGGGGCAGAATGAGGCGTGCATGAATAGACGGTGAGTGCATGTGCGTCATGGCAAGGGTAGGGATGAGGGCCAGTGACTGTAACGGTGCGGGCGGTAATATCTTCTCCTTTTCCCCTGTACTATTCCTGTAGGTCAGCGCCCACCAGAAGAAGGACATTTGGCGTGCCATCGCCAAGGAAGTCCGGATCCTGGGGCTCTACCACAGACAGAGCACCCAATGCCGGAAAAGATGGGAGGACATTCGCCGCTGGAGCAAGAAGACGGCGGAGGCCCAGCTGGGGATGGCCTCCGAACGTGGGAGGGGTGCCCGTCGCACCATGAGCCCCCTGATGTTCAGGATCCTGGCAGTGGCGTACCCGGAGTTGGATGGGCGCTTGAGGGTATCACAGCAGCAACAAGGGGGTGAGTACACTCTCATTCTGCTGATTCAGCGCGCATTGTAGGTGTCTGGGTGGGGAGGTGGACTGTGGGTTCCCCTAGGCCAGGGCGAGTTTAGTAGGCAAGGACCCTACTTAAGGCAGGCCCTGTGGCACCCCACCTGTGTACAGTGTCAACTGTGACATCCATGTGTGCAGAAATCGGCCAAAGCCTTGTAACCCATGTCCCTGGGATTGAGGGTGAGGGGAGCTCCACGGCGGGGACGGGAGCTGAGACCAGTGATATGGACTCGTCCTCTGATGGGAGCTCCCCTGTGGTGACGGATCCATCTGTGCACCCCCCATCTACAGGTACAGCCGCCACCCCCCCTTCCAGCACCCCCCTCCCAGCAGCCCCTCAGCCTTTGCCCCGTGCCCGCTCACCCAGGAGGGTGGGCATCTCCTTCGCCCCAGGCACCTCAGGCCCTGCCCCAGTCACCCCTGCTGCCCTCAGTGAGGAGGCCATTGACTTCCTCAGGTCCCTCACTGTTGGGCAGTCTACCATTTTGAATGCCATCCAGGGTGTAGAGAGGCAGTTGCAACAAACCAATGCATTCCTGGAGGGCATTCATTCTGGTCAGGCAGCCCTTCAGCGAGCTTTTCAGACTCTGGCCTCAGCACTGATGGCAGCCATTGTCCCTGTCTCTGGCCTCCCCCCTCCACCTTCCTCCACCCAGACCCACACCCCTGTACCTCAGCCTACCCCAAGCACACCATCAGACCAGCATGCACACACCCCAACACACAGGAAGCTCAGGCAAACATAAGCACCACACATCCCACAGGCACTCAGGTAAACATCACACACATGCAGACATACCAACATCCACTGCCTCCACTGTGTCCCCCTCCTCCTCGTCCCCCTCCTCCCTCCCAGTCTCATCTCCACTCACAACTGCATCCACTACATCTACAGCCACTTCTTCCATCACCAGCACACCCCGCTCACCTGCAGTCACCACCCCCACTACCATTCACACACCCCCTGTGTCCTCTCCCAGTGTGTCTGTGACGCCACCTCCCAAGGTACACAGGCACACACCCACCCAACAGCCATCTACCTCACGACAGCCTCCAGCATATGCACCTTCACCCAAAGTCACCAAACGTACACCTCCTACAACCACAACCTCTTCCTCCACTCCCAAATCCCCTCCAGCTACCCGTCCCAGTGTTCCCAAGAAACTTTTCCTGTCCACACTTGACCTCTTTCCCTCATCTCCCCCACCCCGTCAGTCTCCTAGGGCCCGACTCTCCAGGTCCCAACCTAGCACCTCAGCCACAACATCGGCGGGGTCAGTGATACCACTAGTCACCGGCTTCTGGAGTGCACCGGGCAGCAGGGTAGCCAGTGTGGCAAGGAGCCACAGCACGGACAGTCCTCCACCTGTCAAGCATCAAAAGTTGGCCAGTGCCTGGCGGGAGAGGCGGAAGACTCCAGCCTCCAAAGACGCTCCCAGGGGTACAGGTGGGAGTGTGGAGTCCGCTGCGACACCTTCCAAGGTGGGAAAGGGGCACAAGAAACCCGGCAAGTCTGGGAAGATCAGCACGGCGGAGAAGACCGCCATCAGCCACGCTGCCCAGGAGGCGACCGCCACCAGCCCCGCTGCCCAGGAGGCAACGGCCCCTAGCCCCGCTGCCCAGGAGGCGACCGCCAGCAGCAGCCCCGCAGGCCCAGACAGGACCGCCAGCAGCTGAGTCGCTGCAAAGGACACCGCCGCAACAAGCACCGCTGCAAATGACACCGCTGCCACAAGCACCGCTGCCAAGGACACCACCGCCACAAGCACCGCTGCAAAGGACACCGATACCACAAGCACCGCTGCAAAGGACACCGCCGCAACAAGCGCCGCTGGCCCATGAGCGCCAAGAGCACTGACGCTACTGAGTCTGCCACGAGCAGGATGAAGCACTCTGGGCACATGCCCCCTCCAGAACCAGTGGAGATTTACATCCACTACCTCAGTGTAGGAGGATGGCCTGGCTTGTAGTGGGTACCAAGGGGTACTTACACTCTGTACCAGGTCCAGTTATCCCTTATTAGTGTAGAAGAGGTGTTTCTAGCAGCTTAGGCTGATAGAAGGTAGCTATAGCAGAGCAGCTTAGGCTGAACTAGGAGACAAGCAAAGCTCCTACTATACCACTGGTGTCATATGCACAATATCATAAGAAAACACAATACACAGATATACTAAAAATAAAGGTACTTTATTTTTATGACAATATGCCAAAAGTATCTCAGTGAGTACCCTCAGTATGAGGATGCCAAATATACACAAGATATATGTACACAATACCAAAAATATGCAGTAATAGCAAAAGGAAGTAATGCAAGCAATGTAAAGTTACAGTAGATTGCAATAGGAGCGCATAGGTATAGGGGCAACACAAACCATATACTCCAAAAGTGGAATCTGAACCACGAATGGACCCCAAACCTATTAGAGCTTGTAGAGGGTCGCTGGGACTGTAAGAAAACAGTGAGGGTTAGAAAAATAGCCCACCCCAAGACCCTGAAAAGTAGGTGTAAAGTGCACCTATATTCCCCAGAGAGCACAGAAGTCGTGATAGGGGAATTCTGCAAGGAAGACCAACACCAGCAATGCAACCAAAGTGGATTTCCAGACCTGATACCTGTGAAACAAGGGGACCAAGTCCAAGAGTCGCGACAATGTCGAGAGAGGGCAGATGCCCAGGAAATGCCAGCTGAGGGTGCAAAGAAGCTGCCACTGGATGGTAAAAGCTGTGGATTCTGCAAGAACGAAGAGGACTAGGAACTTCCCCTTTGGAGGATGGATGTCGCACGTCGTGAAGAAGCTTGCAGAGATGTTCCCACGCAGAAAGACCACAAACGAGCCTTGCTAGCTGCAAGGGTTGCGGTTAGAGTTTTTGGGTGCTGCTGTGGCCCAGGAGGGACCAGGATGTCGCCACTTGGGTGAGGAGACAGAGGGGGCACCCAGCAAGTCAGGGAGCCCTCACAGAAGCAGGCAGCACCCACAGAAGTACCGGAAGAGGCACTTGGAAGAGGAGTGAACCAGAGTCCACCCCAAGACACAAAAGGGAGTCCCACGACCCCAGAAGACAACTCAGAAGGTTGTGCACTGCAGGTTAGAGTGTCGGGACCCAGGCTTGGCTGTGCACAAAGGAAATCCTGGAAGAGTGACTGCAAATCACGCGATGCCCATCAATGCAGTCTAGGGTGGGGAGGCAAGGACTTACCTCCACCAAACTTGGACTGAAGAGTCACTGGACTGTGGGAGTCACTTGGACAGAGTTGCTGAGTTCCAGGGACCACGCTCGTTGTGCTGAGAGGGGAACCAGAGGACCGGTGATGCAGTCTTTTGTTGCCTGCAATTGCAGGAGGAGGATTCCGTCGTCCCATGGGAGATTTCTTCAGAGCTCCTGGTGCAGAGAGGAGGCAGGCTACCCCCAGAGCATGCACCACCAGGAAACAGTCGAGAAGGCGGCAGGAGAAGCGATACAAGGTTGCAGTAGTTGTCTTTGCTACTTTGTTGCGGTTTTGCAGGCATCCTGAGCAGTCAGCGGTCGATCCTTTGGCAGAAGGTGAAGAGAGAGATGCAGAGGAACTCGGATGAGCACTTGCATTCGTTATCTAAAGAATTCCCCAAAGCAGAGACCCTAAATAGCCAGAAAAGGAGGTTTGGCTACCTAGGAAGGAGGATAGGCTAGTAACACAGGTAAGAGCCTATCAGAAAGAGTCTCTGATGTCACCTGCTGGCACTGGCCACTCAGAGCAGTCCAGTGTGCCAGCAACACCTCTGTTTCCAAGATGGCAGAGGTCTGGAGCACACTGGATGAGCTCTGGGCACCTCCCCTGGGAGGTGCAGGTCAGGGGAGTAGTCACTCCCCTTTCCTTTGTCCAGTTGCGCGCCAGAGCAGGGCTGGGGGATCCCTGAACCGGTGTAGACTGGCTTATGCAGAGATGGGCACCATCTGTGCCCATCAAAGCATTTCCAGAGGCTGGGGGAGGCTTCTCCTCCCCAGCCCTGACACATTTTTCCAAAGGAAGAGGGTGTAACACCCTCTCTCTGAGGAAGTCCTTTTTTCTGCCTTCCTCTGCCAGGCCTGGCTGGACCCCAGGAGGGCAGAAACCTGTCTGAGGGGTTGGCAGCAGCAGCAGCTGCAGTGAAACTCCGGGAAAGGCAGTTTGGCAGTACCCGGGTCTGTACTAGAGACTCGGGGGATTATGGAATTGTCTCCCCAATGCCAGAATGGCATTGGGGTGACAATTCCATGATCTTAGACATGTTACATGGCCATGTTCGGAGTTACCATTGTGATGCTGTACATAGGTAGTGACCTATGTACAGTGCACACGTGTAATTGTGTCCCCGCACTCACAAAGTCTGGGGAATTTGCCCTGAACGATGTGGGGTGCACCTTGGCTAGTGCCAGGGTGCCCACACACTAAGTAACTTTGCACCCAACCTTCACCAGGTGAAGGTTAGACATATAGGTGACTTATAAGTTACTTAAGTGCAGTGGTAAATGGCTGTGAAATAACGTCAATGTTATTTCACTAAGGCTGCAGTGGCAGGCCTGTGTAAGAATTGTCAGAGCTCCCTATGGGTGGCAAAAGAAATGCTGCAGCCCATAGAGATCTCCTGGAACCCCAATACCCTGGGTACCTCAGTACCACATACTAGGGAATTATAAGGGTGTTCCAGTATGCCAATGTGAATTGGTGAAATTGGTCACTAGCCTGTTAGTGACAATTTGGAAAGCAGAGAGAGCATAACCACTGAGGTTCTAGTTAGTAGAGCCTCAGTGAGACAGTTAGTCATCACACAGGGAACACATACAGGGCACACGTATGAGCACTGGGGCCCTGGCTGGCAGGGTCCCAGTGACACTTACACTAAAACAACATATATACAGTGAAATATGGGGGTAACATGCCAGGCAAGATGGTACTTTCCTACACTCAGTCCTTGGCAGGATGAAGCACTCTGGGCACAAAGCCCCCTCCAGAACCAGTAGAGATTTACATCCACTACCTCAGTCCATGGCAGGATGAAGCACTCTGGGCACAAAGCCCTCTCCAGAACCAGTGGAGACAGGCATCCACAACCTCACTCCCCAGGATTGCACAGTGGGCAAACCACCCAGTGTAGAGACTTGAGGACTGTGGCTTTGCACTCCCCATGATGCAGCAGTGGGCAAACCACTCACTGTAGAGACTTGAGAGACTGTGGCTTTGCACTCCCCAGGATTGAACAGTGGGCATGGTGCCCCTCATGGATTTGGCGTCGTGCAATCATCCAGCTGAGGTGCCCCCCTTTCCCTTCCCCCTGAGGTGCCTGTTTTATTTCTATCTGATGCCCCTGCAGTGTTCTCTCTGTCATGTTCGGGTACCTTGTGTGGGCCTCGACCATGCAGTGTGGGCCCAGTGTTCCACGGACTTAAATGGAGCAATACCTGGACTTCTATTCTTGGTGTATATATTTGTTAATAGTGTATATATATTTTTGCGTACTAGATTTTAATAGATTACAATGGTTACACTCATTTCCTTTTGTCTTTGCATTCTTCCAGGGGGGGTTGGGGGGTGTAACTGTGATGTATCAATATGTATTAGTGTGTGTGTTGTTGTGGGTGAGGGTGGGGGTGTTGCGTGTTGCGTGTGTGTGTGTCCCTGTTTTTTCCCTCCCCCCTCCCCTGTGTCATAGGTGCAGTACTCACCGTGGTCTTCGCCGCCGGCGTTCGTGCTCCTGGTAGAGGAGCAAGAAGATCAAGGCTGGGAAAATATGAAGCTCTGGTTCCATGGCGTCCTGGTTCCTCGTGGGGTGTGTATAGGTGAGCGTTTTCCCTTCGAAGTCCTGTTTCTGCCGTGTTTTTGTTCATGGTGAATACGCCCCGGAAAAGGTGGCGGATTGGTAGGTTGTGATACTGTGGGCGGTACATTGTCCTCCGCCTGTCTGTTGGCGGTGACCACCGCGCTGTTTGTTTGTACCACCGTGGCGGTCGGAGTGTTAAAGTGGCTGTCTTTGTTGGTGGTCTTACCGCCGCTTGAACACCGACCGCCAGGGTTGCAATGACCCCCTTTATCTGCCAGCACCTGGACCCTGTGCTGAGACTCCTTCCCTGCCAAGTGGTGCCCACTCCAGTCCCTGGGCCCTTGAAAGATGAACCTTGTGGAACCAAGGCAGAAATCCATGCACAGGAGCCGTTCAGGGAAATATTTGAAGTACCACCTGCAACGCGGCTGTAAAAATGATGCACCACCTGCATCACAGCTGAAAAATCGATGCACCACCTGTGTCACAGTTGGGAAACTGATGCATCACCTCCATCGCTGGTGGAGAAACAGCACCCGCTTGCGGCTGCTGAAATCAATGCAAGACTCCAGCAGCATGGTTCCTCATCACCGTGGGGCTAGATTTCGCATATATCATCGCTGGGTGTCAAAATTGGTGTGAACCTGCCCGGACCCGTGGTGCCCATCTGGAAATCCATGCATTGCTCTCTTGTGGGACAGAAAAACAATGCATCGCCTACCCAACCGAAGAAGAAACAACGCACAGCCTCACTTGCGAATAAGGAATCAAAGCATAGCTGACTTTTCTGATGCACACTCACCCATGCAGCTTTCTATGGAGTACGACTCTTTTTAATTTAAAAATTCATAACTTTACTTGTGTATGTTGAATTTTTGTCATGTTGGTCTTATTTGATTTAAACAAATATTTGTAGTGTTTTCAGTGAATTACTGTGTGTGTTGGTACAAATACTTTACACATTGCTTCTGAAATAAGCCTGACTGCATGTGACAAGCTACCAAGGGTGCGAGCAGGGGTTATCCTAGGTGTGTATCTCCCTTACCCTAGCTAGGGTGAGGGTCCCTGCTTGGACAGAGTGAAAACTGACTGTCAACCAGAGACCCCATTTCTAACACCCTGTAACCTCTGTTTTTCTCAGTAAATTTCTATTTTTTTTGTACTCTATATCGTAACTTTAACATCCATTTATTAGTTAATGCACTACAGAGGTGTGTGTCTATTGTCAGAGAGGCACAGAATTGAAGACTGGTGAGAGCAGTGGAGAATAGTGACATAGTTGCTTTGCTTTGGCCATTTGTAACACGCTAGTAAGCTCAGTTGTTTACTCAAGCAAGCAGTTCTTTGTTTAATGGAGATGTTTTGTATTTCCATGTATCAAGAATGCATCTCTAAAATAGGTGAAAAATGCGCCTGAGGATGTATTTTAGTAAGCAGCTTCATTACCCTGAGAAACATGGTGGAAGATGATCCATGCCACTAATGTGTATTAGGCGGGGCTTCTTTGTCATTGTACCCTGGTTAAGGTAACAGTATCTAAGATATTGTGCTCAAATGGTCAAGGATACAAACTTTTAGATTGTAATTGTAATTACTGTTTGAGATTAGTAGTTTGCTAATATAATGTATAAACTTGTATTTCTGTAAGTAATTTTACTGTCAAGCACTTTTTCATTCTATCTCCTGTATTTGCCATGATGCAGTTATTTGTGATAATGTCGACATTCACAAGTATCACATGACAAACAAAGAGATTTGATTGGACAAGACACTTTTTAGTATTCTTCAAAGGCTGTCCCCATTCAGGTTTCTCTTTTTCACACTTTCACACTTCCAGTGCAGATTTCGGAAGCTTATTTGGAGGTATCCTGCATTTTGCACTTCTAGTACTCCTTTTGAGTTTTTTTTTGTTTAAAATCTTAAATAAAATGGCATCTGGAGGAAGTGAGGAGCAGGAGCCTCCAGATGAAAACTCTTCATATAAAGAATCAGGATGAAAGCTCCAATCCATTGCGTGGAATTTATTCACTATCCCTTCTGGGGAAAAAGAAACTGGAGCCAAGCATGTAAAGTGCTCACTATATGACAAAACTCTTTATAGGGGGACCTCAAAGAAATATCTATGTGGAACTACAAGCATGTTGTCCCATTTAAAAATATCTCATAGTAGGCACTTGGCAAGAGCACAAAGGGTGAGAAAACCATCAAGTTTAAGTGCTGCACCAGGCACTTTAGGAGAGCCAACCCCAAGTGAAGAAGAGTAATGTCTGCCTGAAAAGTCCCCAGAAATAAGGAGAGTAGGGACATTTTGTTTAGGCTATAATAGGTGCTTGCTGTAGTTTTGGAGACAGCAAAAAATCACAATTTTTTTTATTCACAGAACTTGTTACCCTGTTTTTGAGCTTCTCCAGATAGTGTTTTTTTTCTAATTGCCTTTTTATTTAAGAAAAAAATACGAAAGGTTAAAAAAGACGGAAAAAACAGTTTAAAAAAGAAGAAAAAAAGGTTCTGGTTAAAATCACCTTTCATGGATAAAAAAAAAAAAGATAAACTTTATGTTTGTATGCATAAGGAAACGTGGCTGCATAAGTGAGTGATTAGGTGTGTAAGTGACTATATGGGTGAGTGACTGGGTGTTAGTGGTTTTATCAGTGATTGAGTGGCCATGTGAGTTGCTGTATGAGTGAATGAATAGCTGTGTAAGTGGGTGTATGAGTGACTGACTGGGGCATATGCAGCTGTATGAGTGACATTCTGGGTATGTGAGTAGCACTATGGGTGTGTGAGTGGCTGAGCTAGTGGATGCATGATTGAATGAGTGGGTGGATGAGTGACTGCATGAGTAAGTGAATGTAACTGTAAGTGGCTGTATGGGTGTTTGATGTGGTGTGTGAGATACTGAATAAGTGAGTGATTGGGCGTGTGAGTTGCTGTATCAATGAGTGTCTGTTTGTGTGACTGCCTGCATGAGTGAGTGACTGGGAGTGTGACTGCCAATATGGGTGAATGACTCGGTGTATACGTGGCTGTATCAGGGACTAAGAGTTTGATTTAGTTGCTGAATGATTGAGTGAGTGGCTGTGTGAGTAGTTGTATGAGTGCATGATGTGGGGCATGTCCACTTGTATGAGTGAGATTGTGAGAGTGGGAGTGACTGTGGTAGTGGCTGTCTGAATGAGTGAGAGAGTGGCTCAGTAGCTGCATGAGGGAGTGAATGGGAGTGTGAATGGCTGTATGGGTAAGTCGTTGGGTCTGTGAGGTGTTGTATGAGTGAGTGATTGGGGGTGTGAATTAATGTATGAATGAGTGACTGTGTAAGTGGCTTTGTAAGTGACTGACTGGGGATATGAGTGGCAGTATGAGTGAGCGAGATAGAGTGTGAGCGGCTGTATGAGCGAATGACCAAGTATGAGTGGTAGTATGTCTGAGTGACAGGAGTGTGAGTAGCTCTATGGGTGAGTCCTTTCATGAGTGTAAGTTGCAGTAGGTCACCAAAGAGAATTAAATACTTTCCTCCAAAGAGTCCATCATACTCTGTTTCTAAAATCTGCAGCATTCTTAAGTGTATGAAGGCAAGCATTATGTTTGATACCATGCTCACCTCATCAATGGTTAAAGGCTTCAGTTTTTTCAATACTCTTGACACCTCATGACAAGCTTCACTAGGTAACTTCTGACATTCTAGTTTATTATCATGGTCAACAAGAAGCATAAGTAGCCAATGTATAGTAATTCATTTATTGTTGTGGGCAGCTAATTCTGTTAGTGCTCTTACTACACAAGATAAATTTGATTCTGTAGTCTTTTATAGATAAGCTGTAAAACCTTTAATTAGAAAGCTTTTCCCAGTGCTAGCTTGAATACTGATGTATAGTAGGAGTGTCTTAGAAGAGAATCCACATGATTTCGTTTCATGCAGAAAACTATGCTCTATTTTATCCTTTACTTTGATATAAGTTTCTTTCTGTTCATCATTGAGTGGTTTTACTAACTGTTTGAAATCAACAATTTCCTCTCTTGCTTGCTGCATTGCAGTCTCCACCTCAATCATAACTATGGTTGCTTCATTTTGAATATCTGGTTCTCTAAGAGGATCTTGACTTAGAGGTCCAGAACAGTTGTAAAAGTGTTAGGTAGAAAAATATTTTTTGTCTGAAGTTTGACAACTAAGTTTTCGGTGGCTAATTAGATTTCTTTTGGTGTGTCTCACTAAACAACCATCAAATCCAACTACCGCATTTTCCCCTTCTTCTATGTTTTCTGCTACATGACTTCTACATCTGTAGTATTGACGTACTTCATAAGTGCACACGTTTTCTAGATATGGACTCCTTTTTGATTAGTATGTGTCCAACATATTAGGTTTTACAATGTCTCTACTTTTCGGGTCAAACTCTGGTAGATACTGAATTTCTGGGAAAGACTTTGGCACTCTATTTTTTGTGTTTGCAAGTCATAGACTTACCCAAACAATTTCCCTTGACTTTGAGAATAAACTAGTTGAGCTATTGGAAAGCATTTTCTAGCTTAAACTGTTACATTTCTTAGTAAGATTCTTTTCTGATGAAATCTCCACCCAAATTTCTTTTATCTGTCTTCTCAGATTTTGTGATATGTGAAGTGACATGTTGAGCTACTGTAATGGAGTTGTCTGCAACAAACTGAATATCCATTTTCACATTCCACATCTTCAGAATTACTAGTTTGTAGTCGTTAATGTACTTTGAGGCCTCTGGTCTTCTCAAGTTGTAAGTATTTTTTAGTGATTTGGATGTCAGTGTATATCTGACCACACCTAGACAGCTGGTAACTGTTCCTTGTGAAATGATGGGTCAAGTTAATCGAAAATAACATTTTATATCAAATTTAACTTTGCATCTGTATTCTCAACGACAGTACATTCCACATCTATGATTTTGGAAGACTTGTTGTCTCAAACCTTTTTCATCACTGTCTTTTGGAATGGCACAGGTGACATACTGTTCTAGGAAAGACAGGGCAGACTCATCACTGCCTGTTTCAAATTCCAGTGCATCTTTTATCCATAACAGTATGCGAATATGAGAAGCATCTCTTTCTTAGTATTCTTTATGTCAAAAGGAGGATTTGTTTTGTTGCAGAAGAAAGACATCATTACTTGAAATCAGGGGTTAAAATATCTGCAAACATTAGCAGGATCCAATTAACAAAGTTCTCCCTTTGTCTTCACTTTTAAATCCTTAACATTTTAGTTTTATTCTCTCAAAAATTCAAGCAGGTCATCCCACACATACTCAGCACAACTATCAGGAACCAAGTAGGTGCACCTAGGTTTCTCAACATGCATTTCAGCTCACTCCGATGATGATACCAATACTCGTTGGTGCAATGTTGGCAATCCATTAAATTAATGAAGCTGTACACCAACTTTTCATCCTTTCCATGAACTTTTTCAATTAACTTTTTTGCAGAAAGATTTTGATGATTTAGTTCTGTCTTCAGTATATGGATATACCACACATGAATGTCCTGACAAGTCACTCTCAAACAGAAGGTAGATTATGTATGAACAACATTGGCGAAATCTAGGATTCTCTGAATATAATCTGGTTGACCGGTATTCAGCTGCTGGTATCTGTATGGGGAGGTCATCATAGTGTGTACCTTCTCCAGTGGAAATAGTTGAAGAAAACAGCGAGCCTCTAAACTTTTCTACCACACTCATTGGAGCACCTTTGCTTGCTTAATTTGAAAAATATCAATAGCATCACAAATAAATTCTTTAGAATGTACAGGATGGATGCTGTAATGTTCATAAATTTCTTCTGATCTCAGTCAATCCAACTTTTCATTCTAACCACCTGATGGTAATGTTTCATCTTCCATATGTGTTATATCTTGAACAACATCAACAGTTTTGTAAAAAAATGTTATTTTGTACCAGGTATAATGTTGCTTTTTGTACTTTATTAACATCCGCTAACTGTTGTTATATTTTTTTGTTCTTTGTAGGGACACCATTTACTAAAACAATAAGTGGATCTTCAAAAACTTTCTCTACCCCTGTAGTTTCAATATTCTTTTTGAAATCTAATGACAAGTACAAAACTCTACTTTTAAGACCTTTCTGTAGCTCTTTTGGGGGATAATCTACCTGTTTTCGGTTTATACAAACTATTGCCTGAAAGGATGTATACACTGTATGAGAATTCATTTGTGATCATTTAGATCATAAACCTCTTGTGGAAATGAAACTTATACTAGCTTGTTATACTGCTCTAGCTGACATTTTATTATCCTCTAATTTATCATAGCAGTACTTACATGTAATTTGATGTATGGACAAATCAAACTGTTCCTCTACAAATAAATAGGTGGCAGATTCCTGCCACTTATCTCTTTTCTCTTTTCCAGTTTTTGAGTACACAAAACCGTTTCAAGTTTTACTTTTGTAGTGAGTGAGTCAACAACATATACAAACACTGTTTTCTCTGATGAAACTGTGTTGAACTTCCTAATCTCTTCTGTAATGTTATCCGCACTAATAGGTATATCCTTTTCCTATTACCACATACCGCCTACTCATTTCCCTATACTGCTGTGCAAAACCAAAGAAACAAAATTCACCATCCTCACAACGTCTTTTCACCTCTGCTAGTGTACCATGCAAAGAGCTCTATTCATTATTCCAAAACATAGTGCAGGAGTTTTGACATAGCAAAGCTTCCTAACTAAAGTTCACATTTTTGAGTGGTGTACAGCTAACATTGTCAAATAATGAAAGATGCTTTGGCACATTTTCTTTGGTAAACATGCTAGTGAATGTTTTTATAAATTTGTATTCTTCCTTATTTTGCATGGATCTAATCCTTGCAATAAAACTATTTTCTTTTTTCAGACTTGTGTATGGAAATATACAAAGGAAAGTTCTCAATATACCAGTTGATTCTTGTTAAACACTACAAATAGTGCTGTGATTCCATTTGTAAACAGTTGTCTGCCTATGCCTTACCTGTACCGTACCTCTTTAGCTATCACTCCCTCAACATTCCTAGTTAGCATCTCCTCTTTTAGAATAGAAGTACCATCCTTCATCTCATAACATCATCCAGATGTTTCAACTGCATGCATAATGTGTTCTCTTGGAAGCAGAGTTCTTCATTAAATTAAGGCTCAGTACTGGAAGTATGTTTCCATTTGCTGCAGAACATTTTACATAAGTTGCTTCTATTCACAAGTCTTTTTCTTTGGCTTCTTTTCCTCATAAACAACACTATTTTCTCCAGTGTTTTTGTTCTGTCCAGAATCAAAATTAATAGCTTCCTTTTGAGGGCAAAAACATTAACTACAACCTCAACATGTTCCTTTTGATTAATTGCTTCTCTTCTCCTTTTATACTGCTTCATCATTCTTACAAGATTCTGAATTACACGACTGCAAAACATTCTAACTCTTATTTCTTTGAACTGCTTCTGTCTTCTGGTTAAATTATACGTTTTATTGTTCGATTTTTTACTCTTAATGTCATTCTCATTTTTCTCCTTTCTTAACTAATTTAAAACTTTGCTTTCTGTTCACTTGCCTTTGCTTACTTTTCAGTTTTGCACATACTATTTTCAGAAACTTTATTTTCTTACCAGCAGCTCTTTTCTCATTGTTGGCATTCTCTGCATTTTGCCCTGTTTCTTTCTCAGTTGTGAGGAGATAATAACCTTTCCTTTCCTCTGTTGCTGTCTTCTTTCAGTTTTTGACTTCATTGTAATTCTCTTCTTTTAACTGTTGGTAGATGTCTGCAAAGAGAAAACAATTGAGTACACTTAGCTTACCTTGACATACTTTAAAATTATATTTTCTAAGCATTTAACTGATGGTATACACAGTTTTATCACTATAGGATAGGGGCTCTAACTACTATATTTATCAAGTTTATAGCTGTCTCTCTATGCATATCCATCAGTGTGTGCTTGGGTACACTGCTGCATGCATCATTGTGTTACTGGGTGTCTGAGCATATGTGTTAGTGTGTGTTAGGGTGTCTCACAGTATGCAAAAATAAGTGCCAGGGTGTTATACTTAGTGGTGAAGTGTGTGACTGAGTCTGTCAGTGTATTCATAAGTGTGACTTTTGTTGTGTTAGTGCAAGCCTGACAATGTACCAGCATATGTCACTCCTTTCTTCACTATTTGCTTCATTGTGCATGTGTATATATTAGTATATGCCTGGTTGTGCAATTTTATCTATCAGAATGTGCATGGGTGTGTCTACATATCTATCACTTTCTTCCGGGGTGTGTCAGTGATTGAATCTGTATGTGCCTGTGTGTCTGGGCTAGTGTGTGACTGGGTATGTTTGTGTACTGAGTATTGCGATTTTTAAGTATGTCTCGCTCAGTGCTGGATACATAGGTGTTGCATTGGGATGTCACTGAATGTGTAAATGCCTCTGTCTGAGTTGGTGGGTGAGTGAATTTATGCTTTTCTAAACATGTACACAAGTTCCAGTACGGGTGGCACAATACATGTTTAGTTGTGCATTTGTGTCTGAAAGTGCACATGCGACATACTGAAACTTCAAAGTACATTTATTACCTTCTAAAGTCATAACACCCTGCCCTATGGGCTAACTGCAGCCTAGCTGAGGGGTCCGTTATATCTACTAAAGGGACATTTTAAGGCTCAGCAAAGGACTTTTGAAAGCCAAATCGAACTACCAGGAAAACACCATTCAGATAGTGTGCAGTTGTAAGCCTGAGCTATGTTTAAAGTACTACTGAACAGACAAGTAGGTTGTGTCACTATTTGACTAAATATCTGAGTTACTGTATCAGTTCCTCTATGGGTGTGCCACCAGATGTTGATGTAAGTATGCCAGCATATGACTGCCTCTTTTAGTAAATCCATGGCTCTCTAAATGTGTATGACTGGCTCACTGGCTGTGTTGCTGAGTACAGAGTTATGTAACTGTATGTGCAACTGGGTCTCATACTCCTGTATACACATTTGCTATATGGGTGTGTGAGTGAATGTATAAATGCCTCTGTCACTGTCTCAATAGGTATGTGAGTGTCTTTTTGCTTCTGTAAATATGCAGGTGAGTTGCAGTATGGGTTTGGGACTGGATGTATCATTGGATGTAGGGGTAGGTAATCATACCTATGAGTGAATCTAAAAAGGACATATCTTACATTTTAACCAGAAAGCACTGTGCTCTTTGGCCTACCTACAAGCTACCTGAGGAGTGACATATGTGTTGTTATGTGTAGTACAACAATAGGTTAAGGCTTGGCAAGAGGGTTTTCTACGGCCAATTCAAGTTGGCAGTAAAACTGTTCACAAGTATAACTAGGGGTCTCAAAATACGTATGTGACCGAGTTTGACCTAAAAAGGCATGTCTCATATGAACACATACAAGCCTACCATATAACTTACCTACAGTGTACCTAAAGGCTATCTAGTACATAGCTGGACTCATGCTGCACTGCTGCAGTCCAGTATTTTTCCTTTGAATTCTGGGACTTGTAGTCTTCTTTTACAGTGAAAAAATAAAAACTACTACTCCAAGAATGTAAAGAAAAACATTATTCTGGAGCATCACACAATGCATGGAGTTATGACACTTTGAAGGGCTGCTAGCCCATACTTTTATAGTAGTTTAAAGCATAGCAAGCAACTTCTATACCAAGTACCCCCATGGAGTAAATCAACATGTGTACACACTACAGTTTCAAGTAACTCCTCAGGCAACTACTCTCTCCCTCAGACCCACACTCTCATACTTACTCAAACACCCAGAAACATAGCTACTCACCTATTCATAAATATTCAAATACACTCACTCACCCAATCACAAATCCCCCCAAAGAGTTGAAATACACATTAATATTATCGGTCTCATTTTGTTTTGAAGTACATTCTATTTTACATACCTGAAAATTGAGTTCATTGATGAAATATTGTTTTGCTCTTATTAGATAGATTCAACTCACTCAGAAAATGTAAAAAGTAAGCAAAAAAATAGCTCATCACTCTTTTGCAAAGCAACCAGAAATGGCAACCTTTTTAATTTTGCACTCACTGATACTGCAGAAGCCAGCAAATCAAAATGTCCATTTCATATTTTACTTTTCTTACTCTACCTGTCAATGATTAGTGTGTGTTAACCATTTCTTGCACCTCTGTAAAGAAGCCCAATATGGTAGGGTATTTGTGCATATTTGTGAATTCATCACAAACCTCAGCACAGCCCCCATGTAAATTTATGACAAATTTGCAAATATTTACAGAGGTCCAAATTTTTTTAAACTATTTGTTATACTTTACAACTATCCTGTAGTCCAAAAGCAACACCTTATTAGGAAAACACACCCTCATTGTTCAATAATGAGAATGAAAACCTGCAATTTGAGAAAAACAGAACACACTGTTTAATACCCTTGCCCCAAAACTTAGCAGAACATAGCAACCCAGTAAAACCAGTAGGTCAGAAGTTCACAACACATTCTAGAAATGGCACATTACTTTCCAACTCAACTGCAGCAGGTGTACTTGACTGTTTTCAATTATAAGCATATCTAAGAATGCACAACTTTTTTATTTTAACCAAAGCCAATCACAGATATACTTACTTCTTCTTAAAAATCACTGTGTAATTGTGTGTTCATTCACACCATCCAATGAACTTTATCATATTGTTTAAATAACTCCTGTCCTCCATTTTTCATATTCATACCTATCTCATTCTGATCCAGACCCTTCTGTGTGATGTTCATGTTTGCCGTTAAAATGCTTACAGTGTGGATTGTGGGCTACAGCTTTGTGTTTTGTGCCAGAGAGTATGCTAGAAAGAACAGCATTGACAGGGACCTGGGTTTGTCAAATGTGGACTTTACTTTCATTCACCACAGAGGATTAAAGTAGCATCAATTGCTGCCTTTAGTAGAAAGCATTAGAGATTGCCAACCCCCTCACCTCATGATTGTGCACTGCGGTGGTAATGACCTGGGGGCACTCAGTGTGGTAGGACTGGAAATACTAGTGAAGCATACCTTTGCTCCATTAATGGCAATTGTTCCTCGAATTGCGTTGGTCTTCTTCAACATATGCCAAAGGCAGAAATGGAAGTGGTTAAACATATTCTGTCCACAGAAAGACAAGGCTAGGAATCATGTTAATAAAACTATTTCTTCATTCCTCAGGAACCATAACCTGGGCTCTATCTACAGCAACATCTTGCTCTTTGACATGGATGGTATGTAAAGAATTGATGGAGTTCACTTCACAGACAAAGGCAACAGGGTGTTTCTCAGCAACTTGAAACACTGCATCGTATTTCACGTGTAGTTATCATCCATACACAACAAACACAAAGACTCTTCTCAGACCAATCCTATTTCCCAAACACTGGTTAATTTTATTTAAAGATCTCTTTTTTTGCAATATTTCACAATTGGTGTATATGTCATGAATACACAAAGCAAAAGCACACATTCAATGCACACCACCACATTCAAAATCCACACTAATAGTATATCCTTTTCCTTAATTGACTCTGTCTACTACAATGGGTGCATGAATGTTTAAGTAAGTCTGTGAAAAAATGAATGATGCCTCAATCGATGAGTGAGTGGGTATATAAATCTCTGAGTGGGGGACCAAGTGGATGCATGAGTGTCTGAGAGAATCAGTGAGTTGATGCATTAGTATCTTACTGGGTCTGTGAGTGGATGCCTGAATGTCTGACAGGGTCAGTGAGTGGATGCATGAGTGCCTGTGTGGATCTGTCCGAGGGTGCATGAGTATCTGAGTGGGTCTGTATGTGAGTACATGAGTGTCTGAGTAAGGATTAGGCAGTGGCTGCATGCGTGTCTGTGAGCAGGTACATGAGAGTCTGAGTGGGTCTGTGAGTGGATGCATGAGTGTCTGAGTCAGTCTATGAGTGGGTGAGTCTGACCTGAGTGAGTGTGTGAGTGGTTGTGAGAATGTCTGAGTAGTTTGTGAGTAGGTGTGAGAGTGCGTGAATGTGTCAGTGAGAGCTGCATGAGTGTCTGAGTAGGTCACTGAGTGGATTTGTAAGTTTCTGAGTGGGTCTGTGAGTGAGTGCATGAGTGCCTCAGTGCATTTGTTAGTGGGTGCATGAGTACCTAAGTGGGACTATAAATGGGTGCATAAGTGTCTGATTGGGTCTGTGAGTGAGTTCAAGAATGTCTGAGTGGGACTGGAGTGGGCACATGAAAGTGTGAGTGGGTCTTTGAGTGGGTTATTGAAGGTGAATGGTTCTGTGAGTGGGTGTGGGAGCATCCTATTGAGTCTGTGCGTGGATATGTGAGTGTCTGAGTGAGTCTGTTAGTGGGTGCATGAGTATCTGAGTAGGTCTTATAGTCGATGCCTGAGTCTCTGAGCAGGTATGTGAGTGGGTGCATCAGTGTCTGAGTGGGTCAGTGAGTGGGTACATGAGTGTCTGAGTGGGTCTGTAAGTGAATTTGTGAGTGTCCAAGTGGGTCTGTGAGTGGGTGCATGAGTATTTGAGTGGGTCTTTGAGTGATTGCTTGAGTGTCTGAGTGGGTGTGTAAATGTGTGCATGAGTCTCTGTGTGGGTCTGTGAGTGGATTTGTTAGTGTCTGAGTGGATCTGTCAGAAGGTGTATGAATGTCTTAGTCAGTCTGTAAGTTGGTGCATGAGTGTCTCAGTGAGTCTGTGAGTGGGTGTAAGAGTTTTTCAATGGGTCTGTGAGTGGATTTGTGAGCAACTTCTGAATGAGTCTGTGAGTGGGTTTGAGAATGTCTGAGTGGGACTGTGAGATGGTGCATGAGTGCCTGAGTGGGTCACTGAGTGGGTGTGAGAGTGTCTGTGTGGGTCTGTGAGTGGATACATGAGCATCTGAGTTGGTCTGTGATTGGGGGCATGAGTATATGAGTGGATCTTTTAGTGACTAAATGAGTGTCTGAGTGGGTTCATGAGTATCTGATTGGGTCTGTCAGTGGGCACATGAGTGTCTGAATGGGTCTGTGAGTGGGTGCATGGGTGTCTGAGTGGGTCTGTAAGTGGATTTGTGAGTGTTTGAGTAGGTTTGTGAGAGGGTCAATGAGTATCTCATTGGCTCTGTGAGTGGGTGCAAGAGTGTCTCAATGGGTCTGTGAGTGGATTTGTGAGTGTCTGAGTGAGTCTGTGAGTGGGGGCATGAGTATCTGAGTGGATCTTTTCAGTGGGTGCATGAGTCTCTCATTGGGTTTGTGAGTGGGAACATGAGTGTCTGAGTGGGCCCATAGGTGGATTTGTGAGTGTTTGAGTAGGTTTGTGAGAGGGTCAATGAGTATCTCAGTGGGTCTTTGAGTGGGTGTGAGAGTGTTTGAGTGTGTCTGTGAGTAGATACCTGAGCATCTGAGTGAGTTTGTGAGTGGGAGCATGAGTATCTGAGTGGATCTTTTCAGTGGGTGCATGAGTCTCTGATTGGGTCTGTAAGTGGGAACATGAGTGTCTGAGTGGGTCTGTGAGTGGATGCATGAGTATCTGAGTGGGTCTGTGAGTGGATGGGTGAGTGTCTGTGTGGGTCTATGAGTGGGCCCATGAGTGTCTCAGTGGGTCTGTGAGGGGGTGGCTGAGTATCTGAGTGGGACTATGAGTGAGTGCATGACTGTCACAGTGGATCTGTAAGTTGGTGCATGAGTGTCTCAGTGACTCTGTAAATGTAATTGTGAGTGTCTGAGCGAGTCTGTGAGTGGGTACGAGGAAGTCTGAGTGGGACCGTGAGAAGGCTAATTAGTGTCTGAGTGGGTCTTTGAGTGGGTGTATGAGTTTCTGGTGGGTGTGAGAGTGTCTGAGTTGGTCTATGAGTGGATATTGGAGTGTTCAAGTGGGTCTGTAGGTGGGTGCATGAGTATCTGAGTGGGTCTTTGAGTGGGTGCATGAGTGTCTGAGTGGGTATGTGTGTGGGTGCATGAGTGTCTGAGAGGGTCTGTAGGTGGGTGCATGAGTGCCTGAATGGGACTATGAGTAGGTGTATGAGTGTCTCAATAGGTCTTTGAGTAGGTGCACAAGTGTCAGAGTGGGTCTGTAAGTAGATTTGTGAGTGTCTGAGTGGGTCTGTGAGTGGGTGCATGAGTGTCTGTGTGGGCCCATGAGTGGGTGCATGATTGGATCCAGGAGTGGGTGCATGAGTGCTTGAGTGGGACTAAGAGTGGATGCATGCATGTCTCAGTGGGTCTTTGAGTGGGTGCATGAATGTCTGAGTGGCTCTGTAAGTGAATTTGTGGGTGTCCGAGTGGGTGCGTGAGTGGGTGCATGAGTGTCTGAGTGGGACTGTGAGTAGGTGCATGAATGCCTGAGTGGGACTATGAGAGTGTGCATAAGTGTCTCAGTGGGTCTGTGAATGGGTACATGAATGTCTGAGTGGCTCTGTAAGTGGATTTGTGAGTGTCTGAGTGGGTATGTATGTAGATTCATGAATGTCCGAGTGGGTCTGTGAGTGGGTGCATGAGTCTCTGAGTGGGTATGTGTGTGGGTGCATGAGTGTCTGAGCATGTTTGTCAGTGGGCACATCAGTGTCTTAGTGGTCTGTGAGTGAATGCATGAGTGTTTAAATGGGTCTGCGAGTAGGTGTATGGGTGTCTGAATGGGTCTGTCACTGGTTATGTGAGTATCTGAGTGGGTCAGTGAGTCAGTGCATGAGTGTCTTAGTGGGATTATGAGTGGGTGTAGTAGGCTGGCTCTGTATATAGTGTATGAAAATGATGTGCACTGTGCAGAGAGTCCAGGCAATCCCACCCTAGCATACAGAGGTAAAACTAGATCACCTAATGCTCTGTTTTTGTGGTAATGTGGGCGAGCAGTTAGGGCCATATTTATACTCCGTTTGCGCCGAAATTGCGTCGTTTTTTTTGACGCAATTTCGACGCAAAACTAACGCCAACTAACGCCATATTTATACTATGGCGTTAGAGGCGAATAGCGCCAAAGTTCCCGGAATGTGCGTCATTTTTTAGCGTGAACCCCTTCCTTGCGTTAATGATATGCAAGGGAGGCGTTCCCGTCTAAAAAATGACTCCCAGGCCTTTACGTGGTATTTATACTCCCGGGCAAAAGAGACGCCCGGGAGTTGGCGTGGCTAAAAACGGCGCATTTGCGCCACTTTTTAACGCCTGCTCAGGGCAGGCGTTAAGGGGCCTGTGGGCTCAAAATGAGCCCACAGGTGCCCTCCCATGCCCCCAGGGACCCCCCCTGCCACCCTTGCCCACCCCAGGAGGACCCCCAAGGATGGAGGGACCCACCCCAGGGACATTCAGGTAAGTTCAGGTAAGTATAATTTTTTTTTTTTTATATATTTTTTTGGTGGCATAGGGGGGCCTTATTTGTGCCCCCCTACATGCCACTATGCCCAATGACCATGCCCAGGGGACAGAAGTCCCCTGGGCATGGCCATTGGGCAAGGGGGCATGACTCCTATCTTTACAATGATAGGAGTCATGTTGATGGGGGATGGGCGTCGAAAATAAATGGCGCAAGTCGGGTTAAGACGATTTTTTCGACGTAACCTGACTTGCCCCATTTTAAGACGCCCATGCGCCATTTTCCCCCTACGCCGGCGCTGTCTGGTCTATGTGGTTTTTTCCCACGCAAACCAGGCAGCGCCGGTCTGATTGCGCCGTCTAACGCCATTCCATAAATACGGCGCCCGCATGGCGCTTCAGAATGGCGTTAGACGGCGCAAAACTTTTTGACGCTAAACTGCGTTAGCGCAGTTTAGCGTCAAAAAGTATAAATATGGGCCTTAGTATCTTGGTGATGTGCTAAGCATTTGTTGTACTCACAGTATCAATAGATGCACACACACACACATAAGAATATTCAAGACAAATTTACAAAAAATACTTCAGATTTTTATAAAATTTATACTGCCAAAATGATAAATATATTAAAAGTACTTCTTCTATCATGATTTTTCAAAGTTTAGCAAAAATAGTCTTTTTGTTTGTATTTGCGCACCATAGGAATGAATAGGAAAAACATTAAAAATACATTTAAAATCAGGCACTGCTCTCGCAGGTGTCACCATCTATTTTTAGGTTGAGGTCATCAAGATGTCCTGTGGGTGAGCCGGTGAAGAACAGGTAGTTCCCGGTTCAAGTGGGAGTAGTGGCTGAAAGTTTTTGACCTAGTGCAGAACAGAGAAAGGGACCACTTGGAAACACACTGCACAGGTGGCCTTGAGGTTAAGTCCCCAGAATAACTCTATAATGATGCCAGTGTTGGATCTATTATAACAATTCACACAAAGGGCACCTTAGAGGTGCCCCCTGCAAAATCTTATCGCCCTAGCATGGTTTCTGACTGGTATAAACCAGCCTGCCACCACCAGACACAATTTTGGACTCCTGGGGTAAGAGCCTTTACCTCTCAGGAGCCAGAGGACAAAGCCTTTCCCAGGCAGAGTTGTCTTACCTCCTCCCCCAGACAGGCACCCTGCTCCAGCTGTCAGCTTCAAAGACCTTGCAACCTAAACCCCACCTTTGTTGCAAACAGCAGAAAGCAGCCCAACAGTTCTACCCCCACATTAGGTAGGAAAACCAGCAGGAAACTTAGAAATAATAGGAAGAGTAGCCACCTCCAGCCTGCATCACTCTTAGGTTTGGCAGGCGAGGTGACCACTCCATTTCATTTTCCTCATATTGGATGGCAGGGAAAATAGTCAATCAGGGTCAGACACTCATGCACTGATTCATTGACACACTCAGATACTCACATACCCTATATATCTAGACTAAGAACAGGTTTTTGGTACTCTGCTGTCTACTATGAAGATTGCAGACACAAGTAAACTAGCATTGTAAGTAATATTCACCATGACTTTTGGTTTTGGTCATGGACCACACCACTCACCCCAATGTTGTGCTGTGTAATTCATGCATACAGTATACCAGCAGTTCCCATGACTGTGCAGCATGACTTGACAATATGAGGTCCCATTGCGTTTGCCAACCAACATCATATCTCTTTCATTGACAGTTAATATTCCACCCCTTCATTGTGCTTTAATGATTCAGATTCAACATCATCATAGGCTATAGCTCTTCCCCTCCATTATGAAACGTTTTTGGTTGGCTTGACTACCTGTAACCAACAAAATGGCCAGAGGGATAGTTTTGATAGAAGATACTGCAGTGTTAATCAAACTGTAGTGATGTATTGCGGTTGTATTTGTTTTATTAAAAAATTAAGGGGAGGTTTATCTGGCATCCATACTGCTTTTTCTAGCCACACCGACCACCAGTACCGCCGACTCAAGTGCCGCTGTAGGAGGAGAGTCAGCTGGAGGAGAAGAAGTGGTGGCAGGGACGGAAGGTGGGAAATCACATTACTTTTGTATTGACAATTATTATTATACTCAGTAGCTGCAAGGGTGTCGTTGTGACTTGTGATCATGAACCCCCTGCTTTACCTGCTACAGCGGTGGTTGAGTTGTGGCCTCTTCTATTTGCAACTCAGCAAAAGATCACATAATTGAAGGAAAAGGGAAAGAACAGAAGGGTAAAAGTAAAGGATGGGTGAAATGAGTGAAAGGAAAGGATACATGGGTGGGTGAAAGGATGCGTGGGTAAATATTTGGAAATGGATGGATTGGTGAAAGGATGATTAAAAGAAAGGGTGGACACTGAATGGATGGTTAATGAATTGGAAATGACGCTTACTTTGTTTTTTTGGTATCAAAACTATGGTTTAAAGTCAGATGTATTTAAATTTTTGTTGAAATCCTTTGACTCACTGTATTTGTTAAGCAATGCAAATATGTATCCCATCCATCATTATTCATCAACCCCTTCCCCGCACATGGCATTTCGCCACCCATGACCGAAATGCAGTAATGTTCAATTCATGACTGCAGTGTTGGCTGTGCAGTGTGCGTCTACTTCAGTTAAGGCAGCATTTACAAAGTTTTCAATACAAGGTGTGTTTCCCTTCGCCAATTCAGTCACCTCTTAGTACTTCAATCCTTTATTCTTTCCTCAGTTCTCCCATCCCAGCCTACCAAAAAATTGAAAAATCCATTCTTGGCATGAGGCACATTTTTATAGCCATGTGAAGTGATTCCAAAATATATTTCATGGTTTCCCATAGCAGATTTATTTTACGTCTGTTCAGATTCTTTCCTTTAGACTTTCGCCTATTACAGTGACTGAATACGCCAAAGCTTAGGGACATGACGAATCGATGATCAGTGACACCCCTCTATCCTATAACAAAAGCTTTATCTATCCGCCTAATCCCTCTACTCTGCAGAATAGTAAGTCAAGTTTCCTTTCCTTACTGCCCAGCGAATTAATTTGGTGGGAATATTTTGTGGCAGTGGGCGAGGGCAGTGAACAAAGTGGGACTAAATGCCTGATTTGATTTCAAGTTTGGTGTAAGGGATGCTCTGTGACGAGCATGCCAAATACATTCTATATAGCCCGTTCCTTTTACTGTAGTGCAATGCACCGTTTTCCTCACCATCTACTTACAGAAGACTAGATGATATATCCACATCTTTTATGTGACGTGTGTGACGTAGTATCTTATTTATGAGTCATCTACCTCTATGGAGTCAGGTACAAAGTAAATGCATTTGGAGAAGAGCAGAGCCATTGGAATAAAAAATAGATAATTGTCAACTACAGCCACCTCTGCTGTAGACAGTAGCAAAGTACGAAGCGCTGGCTAACATGGCACCATTAATTTAGCACAACTTGTACTCCGTAGTGCACAATACTTTACCCAGAAATGAGAGGTAATTTATTTTACCACTCATAGTGTCTGTTTAGTTACTAAAAAAACCTTTAAAAAAAAATCAATCACTGTTTTTTTTAATCTGGTGCTATTCTGCCAGACAGTCAGTGCTTTTTAATGAAGCATGTGTGGGTAAAAAATGGCCCTGTGACTCTCCTAATCATAATCACATCAAATTCCAGTGGCCCTGGGGGGCCAGAAATATGCTGCTACTGTGCCATCCGCTACATAATTTTAAAAAATGGCTTGCACAGAGAATTGTTTACAACTTGTCTTTTTTTATTTTTCCCAATTTAGCTACCCTCCTGGTCCCCCAACACCACCCACCAGCAAGAATTAGTGGCCCACCTGCGGCGATAGAGACTGGAGACCATTTTGTCCAACTACTGGTGGTCCTGGAGGATGAAGAGATTAAAATAACTGCCTCTGACCCAGGCCCCAGTTCAGCAAGCTGCCTATGGCCTCCAGCCTTTGCCGTCAGCTGTCCGGGACACAGATTGGAATTGCTGCCACCCCCTCCCCTTCTAACACACAGAGGACCTTGTTACAGTCCATCCTACAGGGACTGGACCGCTTGGAGAGGTGACTGAAAATCCAGCTAGACAGGATAGAGCAGAGCCTGGACCAGCTCTAGACCTAAATCTACAATACCCTCTTCTAGTCCTTTTTAAAAAACATGTTTTGGTGGGAGGGACTTATCATGGGTGGAGAGGGTAGAAAGTGAGTTGGGACCAGATTTATTTGCACGTTGGACTTTTTATCTGGACTTTCATTGTGGACTTTTGTTTAATTTGTTGTGGACTTGCTTTGAACTTTTGGGGACGGGACCATTTGTTGCGGAGAGGGATTGGCCTGTTGTGGGAGAAAAGGGTGGGTTTTCTGTTTGTAAAAAATAAAAGTGGATAATTTAGTTTACTTCAGTTGTACCTCAAATGTTTATAATGGTGTTTTAGTCTGCACTGCTGTCTTTCAGTGTAGCCTGTTTTTTTAAATCTGCTACAAAAGTGTATTTCATTTACTTTTAACCTTGCTCTACTGCCCTCTGTAAATATATTTACCATGAGGGGATATTTGCCATTGCCTATTTTGCCTACAAAAACCTACATACAAACCAACAACATCTTCTTCAGTAGACGTTAATTACTAACTAAAAAAGATTAAATTCAATCCATAGTTCTTCTCTCACCTGAATAGATGGAGCAGGGGCTGATACCTTAGTCATCTTACTGCAGGGTTTTCCTGAGATGGCATGTTAAGGGGTGGTAGCAGTAGTAGCAGCAGGCTAGAACACTAACAGAGAAGATGCACAGTGCCACTCCCACCTATGTATAATCCAGGTGTAGGATTCATCAAAGGGTTATCCATCACTGTCAACTAGATTGAAAGAAAACAGAGTTAGTGGGTCATACACTATATCACACCTTTAGGAGGACTGAGATCAGACTACCACAATTACAGTATTTGACACACAACAAAGAAGAAGTGATATGATAATTAAAACTAACTATAACAACTTCTTCTGAGCAATGGGGAGCTAATATTTAATGAAAACTAAACTTAGGAAATTAAAGTCTTGAGTCAGGAGAAGTGTGCTCAGAGGCCCTCATTACAATCCTGGCAGTTGGTGATAAAGCGGCGGTAATCCCGCCAACAGGCCGGAGGTAAAAAAAATTGAATCAGGACCATGGCGGAAACCGCCAACACAGACAGCCACTTTAACACTCCGACCGCCACGGCGGTAGAAACAAACAACGCAGCGGTAACCACCAACAGACAGGCGGAAGACAATGGGGGTCATTACAACCCTGGCAGACAGTGTTAAAGCAGCGGTAAGACCGCCAACAGGCTGGCGGTCTTTTTTGGAGTATTATGACCATGGCGGTTACCGCCATGGTCATCCGCCGCTTCCCCGTTCCGCCCGCTGGGCTGGAGACCTGGGTCTCCAGCCCAGCGGCCGTGACAATACCGCCGCCGGTATTTGGACCCGGCTTACCGCCGTGGATTTCCAGAGGTAGGAACCGCCATGAAATCCATGGCGGTAAGCACTATCAGTGCCAGGGAATTCCATCCCTGGCACTGATAGGGGTCTCCCCCAACCCTCACCCGACCCCCAACATTACCTTACACATACACACCTGACATGCACGCAGGCACCACCAACACACATACACGCACACACACCGACATACATGCCAATATCCACACACAGTCAGACACGTACACCCACATTCACACATTCACGCACACATCCACACAGACATACCTACAGACATACACGCACTCATTCCCAATACACGCAACACCCCGCAAGCATACACGCACTCACACCCCCCTACATACACAGACGCACACCCCCACGCACCCACACAACACCCAACACTCCCTCACCCCCCTCCCCTAATGGACGATCGACTTACCTGTTCTGTCGATCCGCCGGGAGGGGACGGGAGCCATGGGGGCAGCCCCGCCAACACCACACCGCCAACAGAACACCGCCGCGCAGAATCACAGGACGTGATTAGCTGGGCGGTGTTTTGTTGGCGTGGCAGTGGAGGTGGAGCAACCTCCACTTCTCCGCCACCCGCAAGTATGGCTGTTGGCGGCTCTCTGTCGGAAAAATGACGGAGGGCAGCCAACGGTCATAATACGCCGAGCGGCAAACCGCCACTACTGGCGGTCTTCCGCACGGCGGTCCCTCGGCGGTCTTGTTAAAAGACCGCTGAGGTTGTAATGACCACCATAGTACCGCCCACACTATTACAAGGCACCAATCCGCCAGCTTTTCCGGGTCGGTACCAACGCCATCAAAAGCACGGTGGAAACAGTACACAGAAGGGAAACCACTCACCTCTCAACACCCAACGAGGAACTAGGACGCCATGGAGCCCGAGTTACAGGTCCGGCCCATGTTGGTTTACCTCCTCATCTACCAGGAACATCAAAGACAGCGGCCACGACGACAGTGAGTACTGCACCTAGTACACAGGGGAAGGGGGAGGAAAAAGAGAGTGACACACACGCAACACGCAACACCTCCACCCACAACAACACACACACATCCAATAACATCACAGATACGCACGTCACTCCCTGGAAGAACACAAGGACCAAATGAAATGAGTTTAACGAGTGTAATAATCGAACAATCCGAAAGCCCAAGATAACTTTAAATCATCAGTATATACAAATATTTACAGCAAGTACACAAGTCCATACACTGTCCCATTAAATGTCCGTGGACCAGTGGTCCCAAAAAGCATGGGCGAAGCCCACACATGACACCTGCCTCAAAACGGAGAGAACACTGCAGGGGCATCAGGTAAAAAAAAAAAACAGGCACCTCAGGGGGAAGGGGAGGGGGGAACCTCAGCCGGATGATGGGGCGACACCACTGCTCCTCGAGGGGGATCCATGCCCACTGCCTGGTCCTGGGGAGTGCAAAGCCACAGTCTCTCAAGTGGGTGGGTTGCCCACTGCTTGGTCCTGGGGAGTGCAAAGTCACAGTCTCTCAAGTGGGTGGGTTGCCCACTGCTTGGTCCTGGGGAGTGCAAAGTCACAGTCTCTCTAGTGGGTGGGTTGCCCACTGCTTGGTCCTGGGGAGTGCAAAGCCACAGTCTCTCAAGTGGGTGGTCTGCCCACTGCTTGGTCCTGGGGAGTGCAAAGCCACAGTCTCATGAGTGGATGCTGTTCTCCACTGGTTCTGAAGGGGGCTTGGTGCCCAGAGTGCTTCATCCTGCCAAGGACTGGGTGACTGGATCCTGTTCTCCACTGGTTCTGGAGGGGGCTTGGTGCCCAGGGTGCTTCATCCTGCCAAGGACTGGGTGAGTGGATGCTGTTCTTCACTGGTTCTGGAGGGGGCTTGGTGCCCAGAGTACTTCATCCTACCAAGGACTGGGTGAGTGGATGCTGTTCTCCACTGGTTCTGGAGGGGGCTTGGTGCCCAGAGTGCTTCATCCTGCCAAGGACTGGGTTAGTGGATGCTGTTCTCCACTGGTTCTGGAGGGGGCTGGGTGCCCAGTGATGCTGCACCAGGGGTGTGGTAGTTCCCATTCCCTCACATGGGTATCTGAGCCACGAGATTTACCGGTAACAGGTAGCATGATACTCCATGGAGGCAGAGCCACACTCCTCCTTGTGACGACTGAGGCTGCAAATTGCTGGTAGTGCCAGTGCTGGTGGTGGTGCCTCATGTAGTGTGTGCAGGGTCCAGGATGTCTCCTGTAGCCTCGGACTGCTACCCACTGGGGATGCTGCTGATGTCCGCTGTAGTGGCACTGGCTGGGCACGTGGGGGGGCAGGTGGTGGTGGTGCGGCGGTGTCTGCGGCGGAGATGCTGCTGGTAGTGCAGGTGTCTGCACTTGTGGAGGGAGACACCAGGCCATCTCCTGCAGCCTTGGAAGGCTGCCCAGTGGGGATGCTGCTGATGTCCGCTGTAGTGGCACTGGCTGGGTACGTCGCGGGGCAGGTGGTGGTGGCTGCGGCGGTGTCTGCGAGGGAGATGCTGCCAGTGGTGCAGGAGTCTGCACTTGTGGAGGTAGACACCAGGCCGTCTCCTGCAGCCTCGGAAGGCTGCCCACTGAGGATGATGCTGGTGACTGTAGTTGAGGCAGCTGCTGTGCAGGTGGCCGTGCAGATGGCGGTGCAGGTGGTGGTTGTTGCTGTACAGGTTGCTAGGCTGTCTTGCGAAAGGGAGGACACCAGTCCCTCACCCACAGGCTCCGTGCCCTGAGGTGTCTTCCCTTTGCTCTTGTGTCCCTTTCCCATCTTGGAAGTCACTGCTGGGACCTTGACATTGTCCTCTTTGGTTCTGGGTGAGGCCTTGCTGGGTGGGTGGTGCGGATTTTCTCTTCTGCATGCTGGCCCCTTCTTTACCTTGGCAGGTGGTGGAATAGGGTGGTCCTTGGCTTCACTATGTGGCACACAGGCAGCCCTGATTGATGCCCCCTTCAATGTTCTCGGACTTGCAGGGACCACACTGGATGAGGATTTGGTGGCTGAGGTGCTGGTCAGGGCTCTAGACAACCTGGCGCTAGGGGAAGGACGGGGGGAGGTATAGGCAAGAGGTCAATGGTAGCCTGGAAAGGTTTCTTAGACACACTGGGATGGGAAGATGGAGGGGGTTTGGGAGTGGAGGAAGAAGTAGTGGTTGTAGGAGGTGTACGTCTGCTGAGTTTGGATGAAGGTGCATGGGTTGGAGGCTGTTGTGAGGTGGATGGCTGTTGAGTGGGTGTGTGCCAGCGTTTGTGTACTTTGGCAGGAGTTATTACAGACACACTGGGAGAGGACACAGGGGACGTGTGAATGGTAGTGGGGGTGGTGATTACACGTGAGTGGTGTGTGGTGAATGGCGTGCTGGTGATGGAGGTAGTGGCTGCGGATATAGTGCATGCAGGTGTGAGTGGAGACGAGACTGGGAGGGAGGTGGAGGAGGGGGACACATTGGAGGCAGTGGATGTTGGTGTGTCTGCATGGGTATGGTGCTTGTGTGAGTACTTGTAGGATTTGTGGTGCTTATGTTTGCCTGAGCCACTTTTGTGTGTTGATGTGTGTGCATGCTGGTCTGATGGTATGCTTGGGATAGGCTGAGGTTGAGGGGATTGGGTAGGGGTAGTGGAGGTTGGAGGGGGGAGGCAGGACACAGGGACAATGGCTGCCATCAGTGCTGAGGCCAGAGCCTGAAATGCTCTCTGTTGGGCCGCCACACCAGAATGAATGCCCTCCAGATATGCATTTGTTTGCTGCAAATGCCTCTCGACACCCTGGATGGCATTCAAAATGGTTGACTGTCCAACAGTGAGGGATCTCAGGAGGTCAATAGCCTCCTCACTGAGGGGCAGCAGGGCTGACTGGGGCGGGCCTGAGGTGCCTGGGGCGAAGGAGATGCCCACCTTCCTGGGTGAGTGGGCATGGGAAACACGCGGCGGGGCTGCTGGGAGGGCGGTGCTGGTAGTGGGGTGGCGGCTGTACCTGTTGTTGCGGTGGGCACAGAGGTGCCCACCACCGCAAGGGAGCTCCCATCAGATGAGGAGTCACTGTCCCTGGTGTCCTCTCCTCTTCCGTCGTGGAGCTCCCCTCGCCCTCCGTCCCACTGGTGCCTTCAGACTCCATACATTCACCCTCCTGGTCCATGTGGGTTGCAGCTCCCTCCTGCTCCGGTGCCACTGCTCCTCCGCCAGATGATGCTAATGCACACAAGGACAGGGTGACAAAACAAAAAGGGGAAATAAAGACAGAGGAGACACATGGTCAGTGGCAGCAACACCACTACCGTTGGCGGACACAACACACAGGGAGCAGCCCTATGCACTAGCCCATGCACTAACAGTTCTTAGGAAAATCACCTGCCCATGGGGGCCTATGCCTAACCCCATTTGCTGCACACCTGGAACCCACAGGAGGCTGACTAGTTGGAGATGGCCACTACCACTATTGGGGTTGGAGTGCCACAGAGACTGCCTAACAAGGGACTTACCCTACCAAGTTCGCCCTGGCCTAGGGGAACCCACAGCCCACATCCCCCACCCAGACACCTTGTAAAGCGTGCAGAGTCAGCTGAATGAGACTGTACTCACCCCCTTGTGGCTGCTGTGATGCCCTCAAGCGCCCATCCGACTCCGGATATGCCACCGCCAGGATCCGGAACATCAGGGGGGTCATGGTGCGACGGGCACCCCTTCCACGTTGGAAGGCCATCCCCAGCTGGGCCTCCACCGTCTTCTTGCTCCAGCGGCGCAGGTCCTCCCATCTCTTGCGGCAGTGGGTGCTCCGTCTATGATAGACACCCAGGGTCCTCACTTCCTTGGCGATGGCACGCCAAATACCCTTCTTCTGGTGGGCGCTGACCTAGAGGAAAGTTAAAGTAAGAATGGAACTTACTCCCCCCGTCTGGTTCTTCATACTCATTGGTCACCAGTTCCCACTCATGTCCTGAAACACATACACTGACCATCCTCACATGCAGGCCTCACACCCCCCCCAAAATATGTATTTTCCATCCAGACCACTCCCTACATTCATGTCCCATGCATCATGCTCACAGTTTACTCACCTGTTTGTCTGGAGGACCGTAGAGTAGCGTGTACTGGGGGAGTACCCCATCCACTAGTCTCTCCAACTCCTCCGAAGTGAAGCCAGGGGCCCTTTCCCCAGACACTCAAGCCATTGTCGCTTCCAGACTGAGGTCACAGCAGCATTTGCAGTGTATTTCCTCTCCTGTTGAAGGTCAGGTATCAAGTGAGTGAACAGATAGAAAATGGTGGTCACGTCCGCGGAGGTGCGTACCGTCACCGCCAGCGTACATCGTCATTGGCTCCTGGAACCCATAGGGCCCAATGATAACCAATGCTGAATTGAGGGGCGGTCCTCGACCGCCTACTGCGACGCTGCACAACGCCAGCGCAGTTACCTCATTTCCCCTTGTCCCTCCTTAGTCAGGCAGCCGCCATTTCAGGTGGTCACATGGCAGGGCACCTAACTGCGTCACAGCACATTTGGGCAGGAATACGGACAGACAGCACCACACACCGATTAAATCAAATTAGTGCAAAACATCCTTGTCAAACCTATGTGGTATGTGCTCACCATTCTCCTCCATAGGGCACATCCACTGGGGCAGATGATGAGATGGCATCATCCTCCGGTGTACAGACCCCTGGTGGATCTGTCGACAATGGAAGACAGACACATCATTATCGCCTACAGACTTGATCGTACCAGAATCCAAGAACTCTGTGCCCAATTGGAGCCAGACCTGATGTCAGCTATCCACCATCCCACAGGTATCCCCCCTCTAGTGCAGGTCCTGTCAGTGCTCCATTTCCTGGCCAGTGGTTCCTTTCATACAACAGTGGCCATGTCATCAGGGATGTCACAGCCAATGTTCTCTAACGTGCTGTCCAGAGTGTTATCTGCCCTGCGGAAACATATGCGCAGCTACATCGTTTTCCCACAGGTGAAGGATTTGCCCAGAGTGAAAGCTGACTTCTATGCCCTGGGACATATCCCCAACATCACTGGTGCCCTTGATGGTACACATGTGGCATTTGTCCCCCCCACCCCCCGCAGGAATGAACAAGTGTACAGAAATCGTAAAAGCTACCATTCCATGAATGTGCAGATGGTGTGTTTGGCAGACCAGTACATCTCTTATGTGAATGCCAAGCATCCTGGCTCTGTGCATGACGCTTACATTTTGAGGAATAGCAGCATCCCTTATGTGATGAGGCAACTCTAGAGCCACCGTGTGTGGCTAATAGGTGAGCCCAAGGTCCCCACACAGTATGAATAGGTGTCTGGGTATGGGATAGTCCCTAAGGGTTGGTGTATGTCTAACAGATATCCCTCGACATTTGCAGGTGACTCTGGTTACTCCAACCTGTCATGGCTACTGACCCCAGTGAGGAATGCCAAGACAAGGGCAGAGGAATGCTACAATGAGGCACATGGGTGAACTAGGAGGATTATAGAGCAAACTTTCGGCCTCCTAAAGGCCAGATTCTGGTGCCTCCATCTAACAAGTGGGTCCCTATACTACTCACCGAAGAAGGTGTGCCAGATAATCGTGGCATGCTGTATGTTGCACAACCTGGCTTTGCGACGCCAGGTGCCTTTTCTGCAGGAGAATGGGCCTGATGTTGGTCTTGTTGCAGCTGTGGAGCCTGTGGACAGTGAGGAAGAGGAGGCAGAAGAAGAAGATATTGACAACCGAAACAACATCATCATGCAGTACTTCCAGTGACACACAGGTAAGAGACTGGCACTGCTCATCTCATATCAGACTACTGTGGGACATTGTATAAGTCTGCCTTATTACCTCTGTGCATGGACCCTGACAGTTCACTTTGGCTTTCCTTTTCACAGATCTGGGTACCACACTCTGCCTTCTGCTATGTTCACTGCTACCCATCAACTGTCATACTTTGGTATGTGCAAATGAACATTTACTATTTTATTTGTCAAAGAGGTTGTAATAACACATTTGTGAAAGTACAGACTGACTCCAGATTGTTTTGTGATTCAAGGGTGTTTATTGAAGTGCTAATAAGTGGAGGGGGATGTGCAATGGGCTGGGGTGATGGTGGAGGAATATCCATGGTAGAGTCTAGTCTCTTTGGATCACAGGTGCATTGTCCAATGTGGCATAGGAAGTAGAGCAATGGCAGTTCAAGGTGGTCAGGTTGACATAGTGGGACAGAAGGGTGACAATCAGGAGAGTCTTATTCCTTGGCGGGGGTCTTGGCAATGGTCTCTGTCTTGTGCCTGGATCTCAGGGACCGTTTATGGGGTGGTTCTCCTTCTGCAGGGGGTGGGGTGCTGGTGGCCTGTTGGTCCTGTGGCGGGACCTTCTGTCCACTAGCACCAGCGGACGTGGAGGGCTGTTGGGGCTGGTGTCAGTGGCCCGGTGGTATGCCACTGTTTCCCTCATGGTGTTGGCCATGTCTGCCAGCACCCCTGCAATGGTGACCAGGGTGGTGTCAATGGACTTCAAGTCCTCCCTGCTCCCCAGGTACTGTTCTTCCTGCAGCCGCTGGGTCTCCTGAAACTTGGCCAGTAGCGTGCCATGGTCTCCTGGGAATGGTGGTATGCTCCCATGATGTTAGAGAGTGCCTCGTGCAGAGTTGGTTCCCTGGGCCTGTCCTCCCCCTGTCGCACAGCAGTCCTCCCAGCTTCCCTGTTGTCCTGTGCCTCTGTCCCCTGAACCGTGTGCCCAGAGCCACTGACCCCAGGTCCCTGATCATCCTGTGTTAGTAGGTTTGCCTGGGGTCCCTGTAGTGGTGGACACACTGCTGATTGATGGTGGTGTTTCCTGAGGGGGGAGGTTCAGTGGTGGTTTGGGACTGTGGCAGACTAAGCGACTGTCCAGAGGTCCCTGATGGGCTGGGCTGGTCATCTTGGTCCTGGCGTGCAGAGCTGCTGTTGTCACTGTGGGCCTCTTCTGTGGGGGGACTGGATATGGATGGCACCTCCTGTCCGGTGACATTGGGTAGGGGTCCTGTTGGGGTGCAAATGCGTAGTTATTGTATCTGTGTGTGCCACCTTGTGCAATGGGTGAGTTTCTCTCTACTCCTGTGCTAGCATTATCGCCTTGGCCCTTGTGTGAGTGGTGATTGTGTGCCCTGGCTGAGTCTCTCTACTGGACACGCTTTGTTGATCGGTGTCCATGCAGGCCTGTGATGAGGGTCCATGCATTGTTGTCACATGCAGGGCTGGTATTGGGATGTGTGGGTTGTGATACTGGGGTAACTGTGAGGTGTTGGCGTGATGGGTGTGAGTGTAGGGGTAGACGTTTGTGATGGAATGCAGGTAGCATGGGGGGATATAATATTAAAGATATTACTTACCAGAGTCCAGTCCTCCGGTTACTCCTGACAGGCCCTCAGGATGCATGATTGCCAAGACTTGCTCGTCCCATGTTGTAAGTTGTGGGGGAGGAGGTAGGGGTCCACCCTCAGTCCTCTGTACCGCTACCTGGTGTCTGGATACCACGGAACATACCTTCCCCTGTAGGTCATTCCACCTCTTCCTGATGTCATCCCGTGTTCTTGGATGCTGTCCCACTGCGTTGACCCTGTCGACAATTCTCCACCATAGCTCCATCTTCCTTGCAATGGACATCTGCTGCACCTGTGATCCAAATAGCTGTGGCTCTACGCGGATGATTTCCTCTACCATGACCCTGAGCTCCTCCTCAGAAAACCTGGGGTGTCTTTGAGGTGCCATGATGAGGTGTGGGTGATGTGTGAGGTGATGGTTAATGTGATGTGTGGTGTGATGTGTTGGGGTGTGTTCTTTGATGTGCATGGATGGTGTATGAGTGATGGTGTTGTGTGCCTCTGGATGCTGGTGTTGTGTTTGCTTTTCTTTCTCTCTGCTTCTTCAAAAGATTTCATTGTAAGGGGTTGTGGGTAACGTGGGTGTGTGTTTTATAGTGGTGTGAGTGTGTGGGTGTGGTGTGTGTATGTGTATCAGGTGTGTGTATTTTAATTTGTCCAATGTGGTTGTGTTTTGTAAGTGTGTCTGTATTTTGAGCACAGCGGTGTGTACCGCCAATGGATTATCGCGGTTGAATGACCACTGCGTTGATTTGTGGGTCGTGATAGTGTGGGCGTATTCCTGTTGGCGTAACAGTGTGGGTTTTGCTATCGCCAGTTTATCACTGACCTTTGGTTTGGCGGACATGTGTGGGTGTCTGTATTGTGGAGGATTTCTAAGTGTAGGTCATAATACCAGTAGCAGATTTCCGCCGCAGTCACGGTATGTTGGCGCCCGTCAGCACGGCGCTCAGCGGCCTTTAATGCCAGGGTTGTAATGAGGGCCAGAGTCAGGAGTGGTTGGACAAGGTTAAGCATTTACACAACACAAGACCTTAATGATAATGTTGATGGGTCTGGTATGGAAAATTGATCAGGTAATAGAAGGTCATGTAGTGAGTTGGTGTCGCTTTCCCCACTTTTGCCCCAGCAAGTGTGTGATCCATTTACAGTGTAAAACTAAGTCATCCCTCAAAACATCAGATAGCCTGGGGGAAGATGGTTAGGGGCTTGATGAATGGATGGGAGGGGGATTTGGGGAAAGGTGTGACAAAGACAAACACTACTCAAAAGAAATCATGACAATCTTCATCAGGGCGCTGAGCAGCACACCGTGATCAAGCTGTTGTGGAAGGAAACAATGAAAGGATAAGTATTACGCAGTTCAGGTAAATGCATTACAAATAGTCCTTCTGCCCCAAAGAGACCCAAGATAGTATATCTCTAAATGTTAAGTTTTCGAGGTTTGAAAAATACAAATAATGGAGGATTGAAGTTTACCAACTCAGATTTAAAACTATGGCCCTCATTACAACCCTGGTGGTCGGAGATAAAGTGGCGGTAACACTGCCAACAGGCCGGTGGTAAAAAAACTGAAATTATGACCACGGCAGAAACCGCCAACACATAAAGCCACTTTAACACACCAACCGTCACGGCGGTAGCAACAAGCACCGCAGCGGTAACCACCAACAGCCAGGTGGAAGACAAAGTGCTGCCCACAGCATTACAACAGGCCCATCCGCCACCTTTTCCGGGGCGGTACCAACGCCATCAAAAGTACGGCAGAAACAGTACACTGAGGGGAAACAACTCACCTCTCGACACTCAAGGAAGAACCACGATGCCATGGAGACCGAGCTGCACTTTTTTCCAATGCAGGTATACCTTCTCATACACCAGGAACATAAACGCCGGTGAAGACGACCACAGTGAGTACTGCACCTAGCACACAAGGGAGGGGGGGAGGAAAAAGAGACTGACACACACACATGCAACACTCAACACCCCCACCCCACCTCCACCCCCAACCCCACCCCCAACACCATACACACAAATACATGCAACTACATTACATATACACCCCGTAACTCTCATGAAGAACGCAAGGACAAAAGGAATGGATTAAAATTAGTGTGATAGTACAGTTTTAGATAAATACGTCCTTAAACAATAAACAATATGTACAATATATACAAAAGGAGGGACAATGCCCACTCCAAAATGTCCGTGGCCCACGGGGCCATAACATGTAGGCCAAGGCCAAACTTGACTCCTGCCTCAATAAAGAGAGAACACTGCAGGGGCATCAGGTTGAAAAAATACAGGCACCTCAGGGGGACGGGGAATGTGGGGGCACCTCAGCCGGAAGATGGTACAAGCCACAGTCTGAAGGGGGCAAGCCACAGTCTCTCAAGTGGGTGGTTTGCCCACTGCTTGGTGTCACAGTGTCCTTTCCTCGGGATCTGCACGTTGCTGAACAAAAGGCCCACTTTCCGGCGTCACCAACTCAGAAAGCTATTATAGCATAGAGTTATGATGAAGCCAGTTGGGGGAAAGGGACTTAGGGTAGGGAACAGCAAGGAGAGAGATCTGAAAAGAAAAGGTTAGAACAAATATGCACTTACTCATTCTTAGAAATATAACTCATCAATAGACTCTTGACCAAATGTGTCTCCGTGATATCAAATGGAGACCCCTTTTGAAATGAGGGCAAAGCCCCTTCTTTGAATCATGGAGAAAAAAGAAACTACTACCTCAGAACCAAGAGATGGCAAGAGCTTTGGATTTTGATTATACTCAGAATATCAATCCTGTAACATTTATGCATTCATAATATAAACCTTTGATCATGACTTAGAAAATCTCAAAGAATTAAATATGCTTTTCACATATTATGCCTTCCAGGAATCAATGAAAAACTATGATTTGCTTAACTCCAGAAATACTTTGACATTCATTACTATAAAGGCCCAAAAAGTTTTTACTCATTGAACTTGAAGCGCTTTACTTATAATACCAGGAAGCGCTTTTACTTGTCTTTTCTGAGACCCTATGCTCGTTATGCTAAGGGGGCGCTTTACTCATGTGGCCTGAATCCCTTTGATTGTTGTGCCAAGAGCCTTTTACACATGTGGATTGAAGCGTTTTAATTGTCATGCCAAGAGCGCTTACATCTGTGAACTGAAGCTCTTGAATTGCCGTGCCAAGAGCGATTCACATCTGTGGACTGAAGCGCTTTGAATTGCCGTGCCAAGAGCGCTTTACAACTGTGGACTGAAGCTCCTGAATTGCCGTGCCAAGAGCGCTTTACAACTGTGGACTGAAGTGCCTGAATTGTCGTGCCACGAGCGCTTTACAACTGTCGACTAAAGCGCCTGAATTGTCGTGGCAAGAGCGATTAACAACTGTGGACTGAAGCACCTGAATTGCTGTGCCAAGAGCGCTTTACAACTGTGGACTGAAGAGCCTGAATCGCCGTGCCAAGAGCGCTTTACAACTGTGGAATGAAGCGCCTGAATTGGCGTGCCAAGAGCGCTTTACAACTGTGGACTTAAGTGCCTGAATTGCTGTGCCAAGAGCGCTTTACAACTGTGGACTTAAGCGCCTGAATTGCCGTGCCAAGAGCGCTTTACAACTGTGAACAGAAACACTTGAATTGCCGTGCAAAGAGCGCTTTACCTCTGGATGAAACAAGTTCCTTAAAAATTGGATTAATCAAGGCCTTATCGCTATTAGTACGACCTACTCGTTTTTTAATTCACCATGGAAACAAGGCAACTTCGATGGGATGACACACTGCCATCCAGGAACTCTGCTCTTCTTCAGAGTAACCCCCACGAGGTCTGACTGCATCGAAGTCTTCAAAATAGTGAGCAACGTGGCTGGGCTTTATAGGCCTGCCACACCCCAAGATGGCTGCTGCCTCTAAAAACATGGATTTGTAGTCCCTTCATGGAATAGCACTGATAAGTGCATCTTGTCCACCAATGTCCTGAACCTGCAGCTCTATGAGCTTTGCCACAGGGCAGACAACGCTGATGGCCACCTTTGGAAGAAGAGGGGATGACAAGTGGTGCGCATAAAGAGCCGCAGAGCCGCACAGCGGAGTATCGGGCGGAACCTGGACTGCGCATGGTCTTATTCCTGACACTTGGTCCTGGGGAGTGCAAAGCTACGGTCTCTCAAGTGGGTGGTTTGTCCACTGCTTGGTCCTGGGGAGTACAAAGCCACAGTCTCTCAGGTGGGTGGCTTCTCCACTGGTTCTGGAGGGGGCTTTGTGCCCGGTGTGCTTCATCCTGGCAAGGAGGAGGTGAGTGGATGTCTTCTTCCACTGGTTCTGGAGATGGCTTTGTGCCCAGTGTGCTTCATTCTGCCAAGGAGGGGGTGAGTGGATGCCTCCTTCCACTGGTTCTGGAGGGGGCTTTGTGCCCAGTGTGCTTCAACCTGCCAAGGAGGGGGTGAGTGGATGCCTTCTTCCACTAGTTCTGGAGGGAGCTTTGTGCCCAGTGTGCTTCATCCTGGATAGGGCAAGGTCACAGTCTCTCACCTGGGTGTCACACTGACAGGTGTTGCAGGGGCCAGGACGCACTGCAGCCCATGTATTCACTACTACACACTGCTCGCCGATGGTGATGGCTGCTCAGTGGATGGCAGTTGCGCTGCAGGTGGCGGTGCTGTCAGTGGTGGCGGTAGGCTCCAGCCCTTCACCAGCAGCCTCAGACGGCTGCCAACTGGGGATGCTGCTGCTGGCAGTGGTGCTGCTGGTGGTGGGGGAGGTGGAGGTGCTGGCCACAGTGCAGGTAGCGGTGCTGGCCGCGGTGCTGGCAGGGGTGGTGGTAGGCTCCAGCCCTTCACCTGCAGCCTCGGACGGCTGCCCACTAGGGCTGCTGCTGCTTGGCAGTGGTGCTGCTTGTGGCGGGGCAGGTGGCGATGCTGGCCGCAGTGCTGCCTGTGGTGGTGGTAGGCTGCAGCCCTTCACCTGCAGCCTCGGACGGCTGAAATGTCATGGCTGGTGTGTGCCCCTTCCTGCCCTTGGCAGATGGTGGTGCCTCCTTGCTTCTGCCAGCTGGTGTTTTTTTTCTTACCCTTGCTGGCTGGTGGTGGCTCCTTCCCCTTGCTTGCTGGTGATGCCTCCTTCCCTTTGCTGGCTGGTGGTGTCTCCTTCCCCTTGCTGGCTGGTGTCCCCTTCTTGCCCTTGTTAGGTGGCGGACCCTTTTTTGCCTTGGCAGGTGGTGCTGGCACACTGGCTGTGCTGACTGGTGCCTCCTTGGAGCTTCTCACACCAGTAGTATCTGCAGAAACCACAGTGGCCGTGGACTGGGTGGCTGAGGTGCTGGGCTGGGTTCTGGCCACCACGGCCCGAAGTAAAGGATGGGGGGTAGGGAATAGGACAATGGTGGTGAGGAAAAGCTTCTTAGGGACACTGGGGCGGGAAGAGGGTGAAGGTTTGGGAGTGGAGGAAGAGGGAGTGGTTGTAGGAGGTGTCAGTCTGCTGTGTTTGGGTGCAGGTGCATGGGCCGGATGCTGTTGTGAGGTGGATGGCTGTTGGGTGTCTGTGTGCTTGCGTTTGTGTACTTTGGGAGGAAGGGTCACAGACACAGTGGGAGAGGACACAGGGAACGTGTGCAAGGATGTGGGGGTGCTGACTGCCAGTGAGGGGCGTGTAGTGATAGGCGTGCTGGTGATGGGGGTAGTGAATGAGGATGTAGTACATGCAGGTGTGTGTGGAGACGCTACTGGGAGGGAGGTGGACAAGGAGGAGGAGGGGGACACAGTGGAGGCAGTGGATATTGGTGTGTCTGCATGTGGATGGTGCTTGTGTGAGTGCCTATGAGATGAAGTGTGGTGCTTGTGTTTGCCTGAGCCACTTCTGTGTGTTGATTTAGGTGAATGCTGGTCTGAAGGTGTGCTTGGGATAGGCTGGGGTTGAAGGGATTGGGACTGGGGAGAGGAAGTTGGAGGGGGAGGCTGGAGACAGGGGCAATGGCTGCCATCAGTGAGTTGGCCAGAGTCTGGAATGCTCTCTGTTGGGACGCCACGGCAGAGTGAATGCCCTCCAGGTATGCATTTGTTTGTTGCAAATGCCCTGCTAGACTCTGGATGGCATTCAGTATGGTTGACTGCCCAACAGAGAGGGATCTCAGGAGGTCAATAGCCTCCTCTCTGAGGGCAGCAGGGCTGACTGGGGCAGGGTCTGAGGTGCTTGGGGTGAAGGAGATGCCCACCCTCCTGGGTGAGCGGGCACGGGAAACAAGCTGTGGGGCTTCTGGGAGGGCGGTGCTGGTACGAGGGTGGCAGCCGTACCTGTATTTGGGGTGGGCACAGAGGTGTCTGCCACCGCCAGGGAGCTTCCATTAGCGGAGGAGTCGCTGTCGGTACTGTCCCCTCCTGTCTCCGTTGTGGTGCTCCCCTCACCCTCCATCCCACTGGTGCCCTCACCGTCGGTGGATTCGGCTTCCAGGCCAATGTGGGATGCAGCTCCCTCTGTCACTGGTGCCTCTGCTCCTCCGCCAGATGATGCTAATGCACACAAGAACAGGGTGACAAAACAAAAAGGGGGGGGGAGACAGAGGATACACTTGGTCAATGCCAGCAACGACACTACCGTTGGTGTACACAACTCACAGGGAACAGCCCTATGCACTAGGCCATGCACTACCATTTACAATGCTAGTCACCAGCCCATGGGGTACAATGCCTAACACCATTAGCTGCACACCTGAAACTCACAGGACCCTGCCTAGTAGTAGATGCCCACCAACATTATTGTGGTTGGAGTGCATCTGAGCTTGTCCATCATGGAACCTACCCTGCCATGTTCGCCCTGGCCTAGGGACACCCACAGCCCACATCCCCCACCCAGGAAACACCTTAGCACGCGCAAAGTCAAGAATCTGAAGCTGTACTCATCCCCTTGTGGTTGCTGTGATGCCTTCAAGGCCCATTCAACTCCGGATAGGCCACTGCCAGGATGCAGAACATCAGCAGGGTCAGGGTACAACAGGCACCCCTTCCTCGTTGGGAGGCCAGCCCCAGCTGGTCCTCCGCCGTCTTCCTTGCCCAACGTCGCAGGTCCTCCCACTGTTTGCGGCAGTGGGTGCTCCGCCTGTCAAAGACCCCCAGGGTCCGCACATCCTAGGTGATGGCACGCCAAATACCCTTTTTCTGATGGGTGCTGACCTGCAGGAAAAATACAACAGAAAAGGTATTAGTCATAGCGCCCGGACCTTCATACTCATGGCCCACAATATCCCTCCCATCCCCTTACGCACAGACATTGACCACCAGACATGCAGCACTCTGCCCAGGACCCCTGAGCCACTTCCTACATGAGACTTACACACGCAGCACTCCATACATTCATGCCCAATGCATCATGCTCACAGTGTACTAACCTGTTAATCTGGAGTAAAGTAAAGGGTACTGGGGTAGGACCCCATACACCAGTCTCTCCAACTCCTCCGAAGTGAAGGCAGGGGCCCTTTCCCCAGACACTCGAGCCATGGTCACTTCCAGACACAGGTCATAGCAGCACTTGCAGTGTAGGTCCTCTCCTGTTGATGGTCAGGTAGCAAGTGAGTGAAGAGATAGAAAATGGCGGTCACGTCTGCGGCGGTGCATACCGTTACCACCGGCATACATCGCCATTGGCTCCTGGAGCCCGTAGGCCCGAATGATAACCAATGCGGTGTTGCTAGGCGGTCATCGGCTGCCGACCGCAACGGCGCACAACGCCAGTGGAATTATTTCATTTCCTCTTGTCCCTCCTCACAGGTCAGGCAGCGGCCATTTCAGGGGGGCACAGGCCATGATATCTAACTGTGTCATAGCAGACATAGGCACATCAACTGACTTACAAGTTCACATACTGTTTCTGTAAAACAAAACATTGCAAATTAATCTGAGTACATTTTTGAATATGGCATTCTGCTCACGGTTTTTCACTCTAGAGTTCAACCACTGAGGATGAATAGGAGATGGAGATATCCCCCGTGTACAGACCCCTGGTGAACCTGGCGACAATGAAGGACAGGCACATTGTCCTAACCTACAGACTTGATAGGGCCACAATCCAAGAGCTGTGTGCCCAATTGGAGACAGACCTGATTTCAGCTATCCGCCACCCCCCAGGTATCCCACCTCTAGTGCAGGTCCTGTCAGTGCTCCATTTCTTGGCAAGTGGTTTGTCCAATGTATGCATTGTCCAATGTGGCATAGGAAGTGGAGCAATGGCAGTTCAAGGTGGTCAGGTTGACATAGTGGGACAGAAGGGTGACAATCAGGAGAGTCTTATTCCTTGGTGGGGGTCTTGGCAATGTTCTCTGTCTTGTGCCTGGATCGCAGGGACCGTTTATGGGGTGGTTCTCCTTCTGCAGGGGGTCGGGTGCTGGTGGCCTGTTGGTCTTGTGGCGGGACCTCCTGTCCACTAGCGCCGGCAGACGTGGAGGGCTGTTGGGGCTGGTGTCAGTGGCCCGGTGGTATGCCACTGTCTCCCTCATGGTGTTGGCCATGTCTGCCAGCACCCCTGCAATGGTGACCAGGGTGGTGTTAATGGACTTCAAGTCCTCCCTGCTCCCCAGGTACTGTTCTTCCTGCAGCCGCTGGGTCTCCTGAAACTTGGCCAGTAGCGTGCCCATGGTCTCCTGGGAATGGTGGTGTGCTCCCATGATGTTGGAGAGTGCTTCTGGCAGAGTGGGTTCCCTGGGCCTGTCCTCCCCCTGTCGCACAGCAGTCCTCCCAGCTTCCCTGTTGTCCTGTGCCTCTGTCCCCTGAACCGTGTGCCCAGTGCCACTGACCCCAGGTCCCTGATCATCCTGTGTTAGTGGGTTTGCCTCGGGTCCCTGTAGTGGTGGACACACTGCTGATTGATGGTGGTGTTTCCTGAGGGGGGAGGTTCAGTGGTGGTTGGGACTGTGGCAGAGGAACCAACTGTCCAGAGGTCCCTGATGGGCCGGGCCAGTCATCTTGGTCCAGGCATGCAGAGCGGTTGTCGTCACTGTGGGCCTCTTCTGTGGGGGGACTGGATATGGCTGGCACCTCCTGTTCGGTGACATTGGGTAGGGGTCCTGTTGGGGTGCAAATGCATAGTTATTGTATCTATGTGTGCCATCTTATGCAATGGGTGAGTTTCTCTCTACTCCTGTGCTTGCATTATCGCCTTGGCCCTTGTGTGAGTGGTGATTGTGTGCCCTGGCTGAGTCTCTCTACTGGACACGCTTAGTTGATCGGTGTCCATGCAGGCCTGTGATGAGTGTCCATGCATTGTTGTCACATGCAGGGCTGGTATTGGGATGTGTGGGTTGTGATAGTGGGGTAACTGTGAGCTGTTGGGGTGATGGGTGTGAGGGTATGGGTAGAAGTTTGTGATGGCATGCAGGTAGCGTGGGGGGGATATAATAGGAAAGATATTACTTACCAGAGTCCAGTCCTCCGGTTACTCCTGAGAGGCCCTCAGGATGCATGATTGCAAAGACTTGCTCGTCCCATGTTGTAAGTTGTGGGGGAGGAGGTAGGGGTCCACCCCCAGTCCTCTGTACCGCTACCTGGTGTCTGGATACCACGGAACATATTTTCCCCTGGATGTCATTCCACCTCTTCCTGATGTCATCCCGTGTTCTTGGATGCTGTCCCACTGCGTTGACCCTGTCGACAATTCTCCACCATAGCTCCATCTTCCTAGCAATGGACGTCTGCTGCACCTGTGATCCAAATAGCTGTGGCTCTACCCGGATGATTTCCTCTACCATGACCCTGAGCTCCTCCTCAGAAAACCTGGGGTGTCTTTGAGGTGCCATGATGAGGTGTGGGTGATGTGTGAGGTGATGGTTAATGTGATGTGTGGTGTGATGTGTTGGGGTGTGTTCTTTGATGTGCATGGATGGTGTATGAGTGATGGTGTTGTGTGCCTCTGGATGCTGGTGTTGTGTTTGCTTTTCTTTCTCTCTGCTTCTTCAAAAGATTTCATTGTAAGGGGTTGTGGGTAAGGTGGGTGTGTGTTTTATAGTGGTGTGAGTGTGTGGGTGTGGTGTGTGTATGTGTATCAGGTGTGTGTATTTTAATTTGTCCAATGTGGTTGTGTTTTGTAAGTGTGTCTGTATTTTGAGCGCAGCGGTGTGTACCGCCAATGGATTACCGCGGTTGAATGACCACTGCGTTGATTTGTGGGTCGTGATAGTGTTGGCGTATTCCTGTTGGCGTAACGGTGTGGGTTTTGCAATCGACAGTTTATCACTGACCATTGGTTTGGCGGACTTGTGTGGGGGTCTGTATTGTGGAGGATTTCTAAGTGTAGGTCATAATACCTGTAGCAGATTTCCGCCGCGGTCACGGTATGTTGGCGCCCGTCAGCACGGCGGTCAGCGGCCTTTACTGCCAGGGTTGTAATGAGGGCCAGAGTCAGGAGTGGTTGGACAAGGTTAAGCATTTACACAACACAAGACCTTAATGATAATGTTGATGGGTCTGGTATGGAAAATTGATCAGGTAATAGAAGGTCATGTAGTGAGTTGGTGTAGCTTTCCCCACTTTTGCCCCAGCAAGTGCGTGATCCATTTATAGTGTAAAACTAAGTCATCCCTCAAAACATCAGATAGCCTGGGGGAAGATGGTTAGGGGCTTGATGAATGGATGGGAGGGGGATTTGGGGAAAGGTGTGACAAAGACAAACACTACTCAAAAGAAATCATGACAATCTTCATCAGGGCGCTGAGCAGCACACCGTGATCAAGCTGTTGTTGAAGGAAACAATGAAAGGATAAGTATTACGCAGTTCAGGTAAATGCATTACAAATAGTCCTTCTGCCCCAAAGAGACCTGAAATAGTATATCTCTAAATGTTAAGTTTTCAAGGTTTGAAAAATGCAAATAATGGAGGATTGAAGTTTACCCATCCAGATTTAAATCTATGGCCCTCATTACAACCCTGGCGGTCAGAGATAAAGCGGCGGTAACACTGCAACAGGCCGGCGGTAAAAAAAATGGAATTGTGACCACGGAAGAAACCCCCAACACATAAAGCCACTTTAACACTCCAACCGTCACAGCGGTAGAAACAAACACCGCAGCGGTAAGCACAAACAGCCAGGTGGAAGACAATATGCTGCTCACAGCATTACAACAGGCCCATCCGCCACCTTTTCTGGGGCGGTACCAACGCCATCAAAAGCACGGCGGAAACAGTACACTGAAGGGAAACAACTCACCTCTTGACACTCAAGGAAGAACCACGATGCCATGGAGCCCGAGCTGCACTTTTTCCAATGCAGGTATACCTTCTCATACACCAGGAACATAAACGCCGGTGAAGACAACCACGGTGAGTACTGCACCTAGCACACAAGGGAGGGGGGGAGGAAAAAGAGACTGACACACACATGCAACACGCAACCCCCCCACCCCCACCTCCACCCCCAACCCCACCCCCAACACCATACACACAAATACATGCAACAACATTACATATACACCCCGTAACTCTCAGGAATAACGCAAGGACAAAAGGAATGGATTAAAATTGGTGTGATAGTACAATTTTAGATAAATACGTCCTTAAACAATAAACAATATGTACAATATATACAAAAGGAGGGACAATGCCCACTCCCAAATATCCGTGGCCCACAGAGCCATAACATGTAGGCCAAGGCCACACTTGACTCCTGCCTCAATAAAGAGAGAACACTGCAGGGGCATCAGGTCGAAAAAATACAGGCACCCCAGGGGGACGGGGAATGTGGGGGCACCTCAGCCGGAAGATGGTACAATGCCACTGGCCTGAAAGGGGGCAAGCCACAGTCTCTCAAGTGGGTGGTTTGCCCACTGCTTGGTGTCACAGTGTCCTTTCCTCGGGATCTGCACGCTGCTGAACAAAAGGCCCACCTTCCGGCATCACCAACTCAGAAAGCTATTATAGCATAGAGTTATGACGAAGCCAGTTGGGGGAAAGGGACTTACGGTAGGGACCAGCAGGGAGAGAGATCTGAAAAGAAAAGGTTAGAACAAATATGCACTCACTCATTCATGGAAATATAACTCATCAATAGACTCTTAACCAAATGCGTCTCTGTCATATCAAATGGAGACCACTTTTGAAATGAGGGCAAAGCCCCTTCTTTGAATCATGGAGAAAAAAGAAACTACGACCTCAGAACCAAGAGATGGCAAGAGCTTTGGATTATGATTATACTCAGAATATCAAACCTGTAACATTTATGCATTCATAATAGAAACCTTTGATCATGAACTAGAAAATCTCAAAGATTTAAATATCCTTTTGACATATTATGCCTTCCAGGAATCAATAAAAAACTATGATTTGCTTAACTCCAGAAATACTTTGACATTCACTACTATAAAGGCCCAAAACGTTTTTACTCATTGAACTTGAAGCACATTACTTATAATACCAGGAAGCGCTTTTACTTGTCTTGTCTGAGACCCTATGCTCGTTATGCTAAGGGGCGCTTTACTCATGTGGCCTGAATCCCTTTGATTGTTGTGCCAAGAGCGCTTACATCTGTGAACTGAAGCTCTTGAATTGCCGTGCCAAGAGCGATTCATATCTGTGGACTGAAGCGATTTGAATTGCCGTGCCAAGAGCGCTTTACAACTGTGGACTGAAGCTCCAGAATTGCCGTGCCAAGAGCGCTTTACAACTGTGGACTGAAGTGCCTGAATTGTCGTGCCACGAGTGCTTTACAACTGTGGACTAAAGCGCCTGAATTGTCGTGGCAAGAGCAATTAACAACTGTGGACTGAAGCACCTGAATTGCCGTGCCAAGAGCGCTTTACAACTGTGGACTAAAGCGCCTGAATCGCCGTGCCAAGAGCGCTTTACAACTGTGGACTGAAGCGCCTGAATTGGCGTGCCAAGAGCGCTTTACAACTGTGGACTTAAGCGCCTGAATTGCCGTGCCAAGAGCGCTTTACAACTGTGAACTGAAGCCCCTGATTTGCCGTGCCAAGAGCGCTCTACCTCTGGATGAAACAAGTTCCTTCAAAATTGGATTCATCAAGGCCTTATCGCTACGAGTACGACCTACTCGTTTTTGAATTCACCATGGAAACAAGGCAACTTTGATGGGATGACACTCTGCCATCCAGGAACTCTGCTCTTCTTCAGAGTAACCCAACGAGGTCTGACTGCATCAAAGTCTTCAAAATAGTGAGCAACGTAGCTGGTCTTTATAGGCCTGCCAAACCCCAAGGTGGCTGCTGCCTCTAAAAACATGGATTTGTAGTCCCTTCAGGGAATAGCACTGATAAGTGCATCTTGTCCACCAATGTCCTGAAGCTGCAGCTCTATGAGCTTTGCCACAGGGCAGACGACGCTGATGGCCACCTTTGGAAGAAGAGGGGATGACAAGTGGTGCGCATAAAGATCCACAGAGCCGTGCAGCGGAGTATCGGGCGGAACCTGGACTGCACATGGCCTTATTCCTGACACTTGGTTCTGGGGAGTGCAAAGCTACGGTCTCTCAAGTGGGTGGTTTGTCCACTGCTTGGTCCTGGGGAGTACAAAGCCACAGTCTCTCAGGTGGGTGGCTTCTCCACTGGTCCTGGAGGGGGCTTTGTGCCCAGTGTGCTTCATCCTGGCAAGGAGGGGGTGAGTGGATGTCTTCTTCCACTGGTTCTGGAGATGGCTTTGTGCCCAGTGTGCTTCATCCTGCCAAGGAGGAGGTGAGTGGATGCCTCCTTCCACTGGTTCTGGAGGGGGATTTGTGCCAAGTGTGCTTCAACCTGCCAAGGAGGGGGTGAGTGGATGCCTTCTTCCACTGGTTCTGGAGGGGGCTTTGTGCCCAGTGTGCTTCATCCTGGATGGGGCAAGGTCACAGTCTCTCACCTGGGTGTCACACTGACAGGTGTTGCAGGGGCCAGGACGCACTGCAGCCCATGTAGTCTCTACTACACACTGCTCGCCGATGGTGATGGCTGCTCAGTGGATGGCAGTTGCGCTGCAGGTGGCGGTGCTGTCAGTGGTGGCGGTATGCTCCAGCCCTTCACCAGCAGCGTCTGACGGCTGCCAACTGGGGCTGCTGCTGCTGGCAGTGGTGCTGCTGGTGGTGGGGGAGGTGGAGGTGCTGGCCACAGTGCAGGTAGCGGTGCTGGCCGAGGTGCTGGCAGGGGTGGTGGTAGGCTCCAGCCCTTCACCTGCAGCCTCGGACGGCTGCCCACTAGGGCTGCTTCTGCTTGGCAGTGATGCTGCTGGTGGCGGGGCAGGTGGCGGTGCTGGCCGGAGTGCTGGCTGCGGTGGTGGTAGGCTGCAGCCCTTCACCTGCAGCCCCGGACGGCTGAAATGCCATGGCTGGTGTTGTGTGCCTCTTCCTGCCCTTGGCAGATGGTGGTGCCTCCCTGCTTCTGCCAGCTGGTGTTTTTTTTCTTACCCTTGCTGGCTGGTGGTGCCTCCTTACCCTTGCTGGCTGGTGGTGCCTCCTTCCCTTTGCTGGCTGGTGGTGTCTCCTTCCCCTTGCTGGCTGGTGTCCCCTTCTTGCCCTTGTTAGGCGACGGACCCTTTTTTGCCTTGGCAAGTGGTGTTGGCACACTGGCTGTGCTGACGGGTGCCTCCTTGGAGCTTCTCACACCAGTAGTATCTTCAGAAACCACAGTGGCCGTGGACTGGGTGGCTGAGGTGCTGGGCTGGGTTTTGGCCACCACGGCCCGATGTAAAGGATGTGGGGTAGGGGTAGGGAATAGGACAATGGTGGTGAGGAAAAGCTTCTTAGGGACACTGGGGTGGGAAGAGGGTGAAGGTTTGGGAGTGGAGGAAGAGGGAGTGGTTGTAGGAGGTGTCAGTCTGCTGTGTTTGGGTGCCGGTGCATGGGCCGGATGCTGTTGTGAGGTGGATGGCTGTTGTGTGTCTGTGTGCTTGCGTTTGTGTACTTTGGGAGGAAGGGTCACAGACACAGTGGGAGAGGACACAGGGAACGTGTGCAAGGATGTGGGGGTGCTGACTGCCAGTGAGGGGTGTGTAGTGATAGACGTGCTGGTGATGGAGGTAGTGAATGAGGATGTAGTGCATGCAGGTGTGACTGGAGACGCTACTGGGAGGGAGGTGGACAAGGAGGAGGAGGGGGACACAGTGGAGGCAGTGGATATTGGTGTGTCTGCATGTGGATGGTGCTTGTGTGAGTGCCTGTGAGATGAAGTGTGGTGCTTGTGTTTGCCTGAGCCACTTCTGTGTGTTGATTTAGGTGAATGCTGGTCTGAAGGTGTGCTTGGGATAGGCTGGGGTTGAGGGGATTGGGACTGGGGAGAGGAAGTTGGAGGGGGAGTGTCAAAGCCCAGCTCACCTGAGTTCTTGTTCAGTTCTGATGGAGGTTGAAGACAATCCGACCCCACCCTGAAACTGCTTGTTCCAGCACACTAGTTTTTAAAACAGTGCACTAAGAACAGAAGCTCAAGGGAAGGGGGGAAGTGGATAAAATAAAAAATAAAAAGACAACACCGTTCTTGCGTTTCCACTGTTGAAGTGCTGCACAAATCTGCGGCCCTTTCTGACTTCTGTAGAAACTGGTGCCTAATGAAACATAAACAAAGAACAGATAAGTGCAACCTATTCCTAAATGGGTTCCTGACTATCCCTTTATTTATTAGAAATTCTCTTCTAAAAGTACCTCTTGGATCCTGGTCTCTAGTTTCCAGGTTTGGAATGTGTTACTGCTCTGGGATGTGTTTTCTATTACTGTAAAGCTTCTAAAACATTAAACAAATACCGTTATCAGAATTACCAATATCAAACATTCATCATAATATAACTAAAGCCTAAATTCCCAATAGTAGACTCACTTTTCCCATGTTTCCAGAATCTTTTATAAAACAAATACTGTACTTGTACATCAAAATACAGCATGTAATTTGTGCAAGTCCTTGATTTACTGTTTGCCTTGCTGTCAATGGTTTTCACTGTTCGATTCCCAAAAGTTCCATGAAAAAAAAAAAAAAACAATGTCCGCTTCACAAAGTTCCGCAAAATACTCCTGCAACAAAGAGCCTGAATCACAATGCTCGTGGAAGGCACTTCGCCTCAAACTGTCTATACACGAATCCAGAAATTGCTGTCAAAGCTTCCTCAGGTAATAAAAAGTTTTGCACTTACTTGTTGCTGGCAAGAGATACTGATCAGTCTAACCTTGTCTTCTTTCTCTTTTGCAGGTTACTCGTAGGAGAGAGGCTGAGGCAAGGAGGAACCGGAAACCGGAAGAAGGAAGAGCCAGCAGCTGCGCCCATTGAAGTCAAAGAAAGTCTGTAAAGAGCAGGAGTGCCAGCGCCGAGGGATCTGTTCTCAGGTAAGCTGGAGGTAGACGAGCACAAGCACTGGGTGAGGCTCGGGGGATGCCTTTTATAGACAGGGCTGGGTGTGGCTCAAAGAGCTGGGTGTGGTTTGAAGGGCTGGGTGTGGTCCTCACATGCTGCACATGTTCTTGGAAGGTGTGCAGAGCTGGGTGTGGTTTGAAGAGCTGGGTGTGGTCCTCACATGCTGCACATGGTCTTGAAAGGTGTGCAGAGTTTCAGTTATTATGCAAATGAGTTGGATTAACACATGGCCTAGGGAGGAGTGTTTTAAAGAAGCCTTGGTAAAAGCAAGGCCCAATGTGTAAACAAAACAGCACATTAAACAACATACACAGAAGCCTAGGGGGGGGGAAGGTGAAATAACAAGAAAGGCTTTTAATAGTAAGTTTAAAAGGGAGCTATTACAGAACCCACTAGTGCAGTGAGAGGGGACATGCTCTTTGCTGTGTACAAACCCTAACAGTTTCCCCCCTCAAAGGCCCTCCTACAGGACGGGGTTTTCCTGGATTTTTTAAATAAAACCATCTAATCAGCTGTGGGGCATGTACATATGATGCTGGTTCCCATGAATTCTCAGATTCATCATATCCTTTCCATTCTACTAAATAAAACAGACGTCCACTAATTCTTTTTGAGTCTTTTATGCTTTTCACTTCATATTCCAGATTTCCCTTAATTGGTATGGGTGGAGGTGGTGGTTCAGGTCGGGTTTTTGAGTTGTACGGCTTAAGCAAGGACACATGGAATGTAGTATGTACTGGATATTCTTTTGGTAAATCTAATTTTACTGTTACCGGGTTTACTATGGCAGTTATACTAAAGGGTCCAATGAAACGTGGTTGCAGCTTTCGGGATCCCTCTATGTTTAGGTTTTTTGTGGAGAGCCATACCTTGTCACCAATTTTATACATTGGGGCCTCAGACCTGTGTTTGTCTGCTTGTCTTTTCATGCTTTCCTTGTACTTTAATAAATGTTTCCTGGCTTTGTCTTGTATGTCACCTAACCTCGTTAGTCTATCCGTTACTGTAGGCAACAGGGAATCTTCTAACAAAATGGGTATAGCTCTTGGATGATACCCCTGCAAGAAATAGAATGGTGAGCAAAGTAGAGCTGAATGCTCAGTATTATTATAAACAAACTCTGCTACAGGAAGAGCTTCCAACCATTCACTAGAATAATCAGCCAATAAACAACGTAGTGTTTGAAGTAAGGTTTGGTTCAGTCGTTCAGTCTGTCCATCTGTCTCTGGGTGGAAAGCAGTGGATAAGGCCACATCTATTTTCAGTTTTTCACATAATTTTTTCCAAAATCTGGAGTTGAACTGGCTCCCTCGGTCTGACACCACTTTGCTTGGCAAACCATGTAAACGCACAATTTCCCTTATAAAAATATCGGCAAATTCTGCCGCCGTGGGTAATTTCCGTAATGGTACAAAATGTGCCATTTTAGATAAAAAATCCACTATAACCAACACTGTTGTGAAGGATTTTACAGGTGGTAAACCTACAATAAAGTCTACGCTCACAGTGTGCCAAGGTTGTTTGGGTGTTGGCATTGGTATTAACAAGCCGTCAGGAGCCTTATGAGAAGATTTATGTCTTGCACAAATTGGACAGGTAGTGACAAATTGCTTAATGTCCTTTCTTATAGTGTCCCACCAAAAGTGTTTTTGCACATTTTCCAGGGTTTTTACCCAACCAGGATGACCTGCCAACGGTGAGGCGTGATGCCAAATTATCACCTGTGTTTGTAATTCAGAGGTGGGCACTAACAGCATGTTGTCGTGATACAATAAACCTCGTTGTATTGTGTTATGGGAATCCTTTAACCAATCCTGAGGTGCTATTTGCATGTGTGCATTATATAGATCTGTGATGAAATCCTTCTGTTGTACTGGTGCCAACAACTTTTGGGGAGGAATAATGGGTTCTCCTATTTTATCTTGTTTCATGTCTGAGGTATGTCCGTATCTAGATAACACATCAGATTGAATTTGTTGTGCACCTGGTCTATAGGTTATAACAAAGTCAAATGTGCTAAAAAAATTTAACCAGCGCATCTGACGTGGTGTTAGTGCTTTAAGTGATCCAAAAAACTGTAGGTTCTTATGGTCAGAAAAGATTGTAACTGGGTACTTGGCTCCCATTAAATGGTGCCTCCATTCTGAAAAGGCTACTTTGATAGCTAGTAGTTCCCTTTCAGCCACAGTGTAATTTTGTTCAGCTGGCAATAACTTTTTGGAATAGAAGGCTATAGGATGTAACTGGCCATCTACTGCATCTCGTTGAGAGAGAACTCCTCCTAAAGCTACTTGTGAAGCATCCGCTTCAACAAAAAAGGGCAAGTCAGGATCAGGATGTTTCAGAATTGGGGCTGAAGTGAACTTTTGTTTTAGGAGTTGAAAGGCGTGTGCCGCCTCATCAGTCCAAAGAAATCGTTGCCCTTTCCGCAACAAGGTAGTTATTGGGGCCGCAATGTCTGCAAAATGTGCAATAAACCTCCTATAAAAATTGGCGAAACCCAGAAATTTCTGAATATCTTTTACAGAGGATGGTTCTGGCCAATCAGCAATAGCACTGATTTTCTTTACATCCATAGTTATTCCTTGAGGTGACAGGCAGTATCCTAAAAAGTCCACCTTGCTGACATTAAAAGTACACTTTTCTAACTTAGCAAAAAGATGATTTTCTTTTAACTTTGATAATACTGCACGAACATGTTGGGTATGTTCTTCTGAGTTCTTAGAGTAAATGAGAATGTCGTCTATGTATACTATGACACAAACGTCCAGGAATTCGTGTAGGACCTCATTTATAAAGAACTGAAAGGCCGCAGGGGCATTACATAACCCAAAGGGCATTACTGTGTACTCAAATAAACCAAACTTTGTCTTGAAAGCTGTCTTCCACTCATCCCCCTCTTTTACTCGGACCAGGTGGTAAGCTCCCCGCAGATCTAGTTTAGTGTATACAGTAGAATGTCTTAATTGATCCAACAACACAGGTATTAGAGGAAGAGGATATTTATTCTTTATTGTAGCCTTATTTAGTCCTCTATAATCGATACACGCGCGCAGGGATTTATCCGGCTTCGGGATAAAAAAGAGTGGAGATGACACCGGAGATGTGGAATGACGGATGAACCCAGACTGTAGTAGGTCATCTAGGTAGGTTCTTAAGTATTTGGTTTCTTCGTCAGTCAAAGCATATACTCTGTTATTAGGTAAAGGGGCCCCTGGGATAAGATCTATACGGCAGTCATAAGACCGATGTGGGGGCAGCACACTAGCCTTTACTGGATCAAAGACGTCTTTAAAGTCAGAATATTCAGGAGGGAGACTTGGTTCATCTTGTGTAACACTAGCACAGTGTAATACTGTGCTCTGTTCTGTACCTGCTTCTTGATAGCAATTGGTTCTACAGAAAGAGGAATCCAAAGTAACAGTTCTATTCACCCAATCAATTTTTGGGTTATGAGTTGTTAACCAGGGTACCCCGAGAATCAAACCAAAATTAGGAGTATCTATTAGATCAAAGCTAATCACCTCTGTGTGCCCGTTCTGACAGACCATAACAAGTGGACTTGTTTGTTTTGTGATTAATCCAGAGGTCAATTCTGACCCATCCACTGCACATACTGCTTCTGGACAAGGCTTTAGGCACATAGGAAGTCCTAAGATTTCAGCTAACTTATTATCCACAAAATTTCCTGTTGCGCCTGAGTCCAGTAGGACAGGGAGAGAATGCCTCACTTGGGTAGTAACAATTAAAACAACCTGAATTATGAAATGTCTAGGTATGTGCGGTACCCTGAAGGGTGCAGCATTAGAGGTTTGATTAAGATGTTTTCTCGAACAAGTAACCTCTCCCCTTGTCGAGCTTAATCGTTTCCCGATTCAGTTGAGGAGGTGGAGGAAACAGCACCCTTTCGTGGAGTTTTAGACTTTACTGGACATTCTCTGGCAAAGTGACCTGCCCTGCCACAATATAAACATAATTGAAATTTTCTCCTTCTTTCTTTTTCCTCTGATGTGAGTGGACCTCTGAGTGTCCCTATTTGCATAGGCTCTGGTTCAGGGAGTTTATTATCTGTGTCTTTCTTCTCGTGTCTAATAAAAGTTAACCGTGATTCCAGTTTGTATTTATCTCTCTTTCTTTCTCCTAGTCTATGTTCTAATTTCACAACTAAATCTACAAAGTCCGAATAGTCTTTTGGCAAATCAACGATATGAGCCAGCGCGTCTTTTAACTCGTCTCTCAAACCTTTATAAAAAAGGGAGACACGCTTTTCTTCTGGCCACTGTGTCTCGGTGAGTAAACGATTAAAACTAGTGAGATAGGTCAATAAATCCTTGTTACCTTGTTTAAGATTTAAAAGCTCATTATCACTTGCCTGCATGAAAGTGTGTTTTGCAAAAAGGCTGGTCATGGTACGTTTAAATTGATTCCAATTATGGAGGATGGGATCATCTCTATCCACGAAAGGAATTGACCAATTGGCTGCTGTGCCACCCAAATAAGACAAGACGAATGCCACTTTCGTATCATCAGTAGGGAACTGTTGTGGCTTACAAATGAAGTGTAATTGACATTGATTGATAAAAACATGGAATTTGTTACTATCTCCATGAAAACGTTCAGGTGCTGCTAAGGGCACAACATTAGGAACATTAACAGTAACCTCAACTGGGGAAGGCAAAGTTGTATGTTTTGATGGCGCCCCTGTCTCTGAGGAGGTTTTAAACAAAGGCGTAGAAGCTGTGTTCCACTGAGATCCCCTAAATTTATACCTGCTTAAATCCTGTTTTAAAGAGGTATTCTCCATCTTTAATCTTTCTATTTCCTCTTGCATATGTTGCAAGATGCCAGACACTGATTCATTATGAGCCAAGTCCTCATTTAGGGCCAGCGCCATATCCGTGACGTCAATGCCCTCTATTTCTTCCCCGGTATTCATCATCCACCAGAACTGAAATTTTTTAAGGCTTGTGCTTCTGTCAAAGCCCAGCTCACCTGAGTTCTTGTTCAGTTCTGATGGAGGTTGAAGACAATCCGACCCCACCCTGAAACTGCTTGTTCCAGCACACTAGTTTTTAAAACAGTGCACTAAGAACAGAAGCTCAAGGGAAGGGGGGAAGTGGATAAAATAAAAAATAAAAAGACAACACCGTTCTTGCGTTTCCACTGTTGAAGTGCTGCACAAATCTGCGGCCCTTTCTGACTTCTGTAGAAACTGGTGCCTAATGAAACATAAACAAAGAACAGATAAGTGCAACCTATTCCTAAATGGGTTCCTGACTATCCCTTTATTTATTAGAAATTCTCTTCTAAAAGTACCTCTTGGATCCTGGTCTCTAGTTTCCAGGTTTGGAATGTGTTACTGCTCTGGGATGTGTTTTCTATTACTGTAAAGCTTCTAAAACATTAAACAAATACCGTTATCAGAATTACCAATATCAAACATTCATCATAATATAACTAAAGCCTAAATTCCCAATAGTAGACTCACTTTTCCCATGTTTCCAGAATCTTTTATAAAACAAATACTGTACTTGTACATCAAAATACAGCATGTAATTTGTGCAAGTCCTTGATTTACTGTTTGCCTTGCTGTCAATGGTTTTCACTGTTCGATTCCCAAAAGTTCCATGAAAAAAAAAAAAAAACAATGTCCGCTTCACAAAGTTCCGCAAAATACTCCTGCAACAAAGAGCCTGAATCACAATGCTCGTGGAAGGCACTTCGCCTCAAACTGTCTATACACGAATCCAGAAATTGCTGTCAAAGCTTCCTCAGGTAATAAAAAGTTTTGCACTTACTTGTTGCTGGCAAGAGATACTGATCAGTCTAACCTTGTCTTCTTTCTCTTTTGCAGGTTACTCGTAGGAGAGAGGCTGAGGCAAGGAGGAACCGGAAACCGGAAGAAGGAAGAGCCAGCAGCTGCGCCCATTGAAGTCAAAGAAAGTCTGTAAAGAGCAGGAGTGCCAGCGCCGAGGGATCTGTTCTCAGGTAAGCTGGAGGTAGACGAGCACAAGCACTGGGTGAGGCTCGGGGGATGCCTTTTATAGACAGGGCTGGGTGTGGCTCAAAGAGCTGGGTGTGGTTTGAAGGGCTGGGTGTGGTCCTCACATGCTGCACATGTTCTTGGAAGGTGTGCAGAGCTGGGTGTGGTTTGAAGAGCTGGGTGTGGTCCTCACATGCTGCACATGGTCTTGAAAGGTGTGCAGAGTTTCAGTTATTATGCAAATGAGTTGGATTAACACATGGCCTAGGGAGGAGTGTTTTAAAGAAGCCTTGGTAAAAGCAAGGCCCAATGTGTAAACAAAACAGCACATTAAACAACATACACAGAAGCCTAGGGGGGGGGAAGGTGAAATAACAAGAAAGGCTTTTAATAGTAAGTTTAAAAGGGAGCTATTACAGAACCCACTAGTGCAGTGAGAGGGGACATGCTCTTTGCTGTGTACAAACCCTAACAGGGAGGCTGGAGACAGGGGCAATGGCTGCCATCAGTGAGTTGGCCAGAGCCTGGAATGCTCTCTGTTGGGCCGCCACGCCACAGTGAATGCCCTCCAGGTATGCATTTGTTTGTTGCAAATGCCCTGTTAGACTCTGGATGGCATTCAGTATGGTTGACTGCCCAACAGAGAGGGATTTCGGGAGGTCAATAGCCTCTTCTCTGAGGGCAGCAGGGCTGATTGGGGCAGGGGCTGAGGTGCTTGGGGTGAAGGGGATGCCTACCCTCCTGGGTGAGCGGACACGGGAAACACGCTGAGGGGCTTCTGGGAGGTCAGCGCTGGTATGACGGTGGCAGCTGTACCTGTATTTGGAGTGGGCACAGAGGTGTCTACCACCGCCAGAGAGCTTCCATCGGTGGAGGATTCGCTGTCGGTACTGTCCCCTCCTGTCTCCGTTGTGGTGCTCCCCTCGCCCTCCATCCCACTGGTGCCCTCACCGTTGGTGGATTCGGCCTCCAAGCCAATGTGGGATGCATCTCCGTCTGTCAACGGTGCCTCTGCTCCTCCGCCAGATGATCCTAACGCACACAAGAACAGGGTGACAAAACAAAAAGTGGGGGGAGAGACAGAGGATACACTTGGTCAATGCCAGCAACAACACTACCGTTGGCGTACACAACTCACAGGGAACAGCCCTATGCACTAGGCCATGCACTACCATTTACAATGCTAGTCACCAGCCCATGGGGTACAATGCCTAACACCATTAGCTGCACACCTGAAACTCACAGGACCCTGCCTAGTAGTAGATGCCCACCAACATTATTGTGGTTGGAGTGCATCTGAGCTTGTCCATCATGGAACCTACCTTGCCATGTTCGCCCTGGCCTAGGGACACCCACAGCCCACATCCCCCACCCAGTAAACACCTTAGCACGCGCAAAGTCAAGAATCTGAAGCTGTACTCATTCCCTTGTGGCTGCTGTGATGCCTTCAAGTGTCCATTCAACTCCGGATAGGCCACTGCCAGGATGCAGAACATCAGCAGGGTCAGGGTACGACAGGCACCCCTTCCTCATTGGGAGGCCAGCCCCAGCTGGTCCTCCGCCGTCTTCCTTGCCCAGCGTCGCAGGTCCTCCCACCGTTTGCGGCAGTGGGTGCTCCGCCTGTCTAAGACCCCCAGGGTCCGCACCTCCTAGGTGATGGCACGCCAAATACCCTTTTTCTGATGGGTGCTGACCTGCAGGAAAAATACAACAGAAAAGGTATTAGTCATACCACCCGGACTTTCATACTCATGTCCCACAATATCCCTCCCATCCCCTTACGCACAGACATTGACCACCAGACATGCAACACTCTGCCCAGGACCCCTCAGCCACTCCCTACATGAGGCTTACACACACAGCACTCCATACATTCATGCCCCATGCATCATGCTCACAGTGTACTAACCTGTTAATCTGGAGTAAAGTAAAGGGTACTGGGGTAGGACCCCATCCACCAGTCTCTCCAACTCCTCTGAAGTGAAGGCAGGGGACCTTTCCCCAGACACTCAGCCATGGTCACTTCCAGACACAGGTCATAGCAGCACTTGCAGTGTAGCTCCTCTTCTGTTGAAGGTCAGGTAGCAAGTGAGTGAAGAGATAGAAAATGGCAGTCACATCTGCGGCGGTGCATACCGTCACCACCAGCATACATCACCATTTACTCCTGGAACCCGTAGGCCCGAATGATAACCAATGCAGTGTTGCTAGGCGGTCATCGGCTGCCGACCGCAACGGCGCACAACGCCAGCGGAATTATTTCATTTCCTCTTGTCCCTCCTCACAGGTCAGGCAGCCGCATTTTCTTCAGGGGGGCACAGGCCATGGTATCTTACTGTGTCACAGCAGACATAGGCACAGCAACTGACTCACAAGTTCACATACTGTTTCTGTAAAACAAAACATTGCAAATTAATCTGAGTATATGTTTGAATATGGCGTTCTGCTCACGGTTTTTCACTCTAGAGTTCAACCACTGAGGATGAATAGGAGATGGAGATATCCCCCGTGTACAGACCCCTGGTGAACCTGGCGACAATGGAGGACAGGTACATTGTCCTAACCTACAGACTTGATAGGGCCACAATCCAAGAGCTGTGTGCCCAATTGGAGACAGACCTGATTTCAGCTATCTGCCACCCCCCAGGCATCCCCCCTCTAGTGCTCCATTTCTTGGCAAGTGGTTTGTCCAATGCATGCATTGTCCAATGTGGCATAGGAAGTGGAGCAATGGCAGTTCAAGGTGGTCAGGTTGACATAGTGGGGCAGAAGGGTGACAATCAGGAGAGTCTTATTCCTTGGCGGGGGTCTTGGCAATGTTCTCTGTCTTGGGCCTGGATCGCAGGGACCATTTACGGGGTGATTCTCCTTCTGCAGGGGGTGCGGTGCTGGTGGACTGTTGGTCCTGTGGCGGGACCTCCTGTCCACTAGCTCCGGCGGACGTGGAGGGCTGTTGGGGCTGGTGTCAGTGGCCCGGTGTTATGCCACTGTCTCCCTCATGGTGTTGGCCATGTCTGTCAGCACCCCTGCAATGGTGACCAGGGTGGTGTTAATGGACTTCAAGTCCTCCCTGCTCCCCAGGGACTGTTCTTCCTGCAGCCACTGGGTCTCCTGAAACGTGGCCAGTAGCGTGCCCATGGTCTCCTGGGAATGGTGGTATGCTCCCATGATGTTGGAGAGTGCCTCGTGCAGAGTGAGTTCCCTGGGCATGTCCTACCCCTGTTGCACAGCAGTCCTCCCAGCTTCCCTGTTGTCCTGTGCCTCTGTCCCCTGAACCGTGTGCCCAGTGCCACTGACCCCAGGTCCCTGATCATCCTGTGTTAGTGGGTTTGCCTGGGGTCCCTGTAGCGGTGGACACACTGCTGATTGATGGTGGTGTTTCCTGAGGGGGGAGGTTCAGTGGTGGTTTGGGACTGTGGCAGAGGAACCGACTGTCCAGAGGTCCCTGACGGGCCGGGCTGGTCATCTTGGTCCAGGCGTGCAGAGCTGCTGTCATCACTGTGGGCCTCTTCTGTGGGGGGACTGGATATGGCTGGCACCTCCTGTCCGGTGACATTGGGTAGGGGTCCTGTTGGGGTGCAAATGCATAGTTATTGTATCTATGTGTGCCATCTTGTGCAATGGGTGAGTTTCTCTCTACTCCTGTGCTTGCATTATCGCCTTGGCCCTTGTGTGAGTGGTGATTGTGTGCCCTGGCTGAGTCTCTCTACTGGACACGCTTTGTTGATCGGTGTCCATGCAGACCTGTGATGAGTATCCATGCATTGTTGTCACATGCAGGGCTGGTATTGGGATGTGTGGGTTGTGATAGTGGGGTAACTGTGAGCTGTTGGGGTGATGGGTGTGAGGGTAGGGGTAGAAGTTTGTGATGGCATGCAGGTAGCGTGGGGGGGATATAATAGGAAAGATATTACTTACCAGAGTCCAGTCCTCCGGTTACTCCTGAGAGGCCCTCAGGATGCATGATTGCCAAGACTTGCTCGTCCCATGTTGTAAGTTGTGGGGGAGGAGGAAGGGATCCACCCCCAGTCCTCTGTACCGCTACCTGGTGTCTGGATACCACGGAACATACCTTCCCCTGTAGGTGATTCCACCTCTTCCTGATGTCAGCCCGTGTTCTTGGATGCTGTCCCACTGCGTTGACCCTGTCGACAGTTCTCCACCATAGCTCCTTCTTCCTAGCAATGAACGTCTGCTGCACCTGTGATCCAAATAGCTGTGGCTCTACCTGGATGATTTCCTCTACCATGACCCTGAGCTCCTCCTCAGAAAACCTGGGGTGTCTTTGAGGTGGCATGATGAGGTGTGGGTGATGTGTGAGGTGATGGTTGATGTGATGTGTGGTGTGATGTGTTGGGGTGTGTTCTTTGTTGTGCGTGGATGGTGTATGAGTGATGATGTTGTGTGCCTCTGGATGCTGGTGTTAGGTTTGCTTTTCTTTCTCTCTGCTTCTTCCAAAAATTTCATTGTAAGGGGTTGTGGGTAATGTGGGTGTGTGTTCTATAGTGGTGTGAGTGTGTGAGTGTGTGGGTGTGGTGTGTGTATCAGGTGTGTGTATTTTAATTTGTCCAATGTGGTTGTGTTTTGTAAGTGTATCTGTATTTTGAGCGCAGCAGTGTGTACCGCCAATGGATTACCGCGGTTGAATGACCACTGCGTTGATTTGTGGGTCGTGATAGTATGGGCGTATTCCTGTTGGCGTAACGGTGTGGGTTTTGCTATCGCCAGTTTATCACTGACCTTTGGTTTGGCGGACTTGTGTGGGTGTCTGTATTGTGGAGGATTTCTAAGTGTAGGTCATAATACCTGTAGCAGATTTCCGCCGCGGTCACGGTATGTTGGCGCCCGTCAGCACGGCGGTCAGCGGCCTTTACTGCCAGGGTTGTAATGAGGGCCAGAGTCAGGAGTGGTTGGAGAAGGTTAAGCATTTACACAACACAAGACCTTAATGATAATGTTGATGGGTCTGGTATGGAAAATTGATCAGGTAATAGAAGGTCATGTAGTGAGTTGGTGTCGATTTCCCCACTTTTGCCCCAGCAAGTGTGTGATCCATTTATAGTGTAAAACTAAATCATCCCTCAAAACATCAGATAGCCTGGGGGAAGATGGTTAGGGGCTTGATGAATGGATGGGGAGGGGGATTTGGGGAAAGGTGTGACAAAGACAAACACTACTCAAAAGAAATCATGACAATCTTCATCAGGGCGCTGAGCAGCACACCATGATCAAGCTGTTGTGGAAGGAAACAATGAAAGAATAACTGTTACGCAGTTCAGTTAAATGCATTACAAATAGTCCATCTACCCCAAAGAGACCCAAGATAGTATATCTCTAACTGGTAAGTTTTCGAGGTTTGAAAAATACAAATAATGGAGGATTGAAGTTTACCCACCCAGATTTAAAACTATGGCCCTCATTACAACCCTGGCGGTCAGAGATAAAGCGGCGGTAACACTGCCAACAGGACGGCGGTAAAAAAAATTGAATTATGACCACGGCAGAAACCCCGAACACATAAAGCCACTTTAACACACCAACCGTCACGGCGGTAGAAACAAACACCGCAGCGGTAACCACCAACAGCCAAGACAATGTGCTGCCCACAGCATTACAACAGGCCCATCCGCCACCTTTTCTGGGGCGGTACCAACGGCATCAAAAGCACGGCGGAAACAGTACACTGAAGGGAAACAACTCACCTCTCGACACTCAAGGAAGAACCACGATGCCATGGAGCCCGAGCTGCACTTTTTTCCAATGCAGGTGTACCTTCTCATACACCAGGAACATAAACGCCGGTGAAGACAACCACGGTGAGTACTGCACCTAGCACACAAGGGAGGGGGCGAGGAAAAAGAGACTGACACACACATGCAAAACGCAACACCCCCACCCCCACCTCCACCCCCAACCCCACCCCCAACACCATACACACAAATACATGCAACAACATTACATATACACCCCGTAACTCTCAGGAATAACGCAAGGACAAAAGGAATGGATTAAAATTAGTGTGATAGTACAGTTTTAGATAAATACGTCCTTAAACAATAAACAATATGTACAATATATACAAAAGGAGGGACAATGCCCACTCCAAAATGTCCGTGGCCCACGGGGCCATAACATGTAGGCCAAGGCCACACTTGACTCCTGCCTCAATAAAGAGAGAACACTGCAGGGGCATCAGGTCGAAAAAATACAGGCACCTCAGGGGGACGGGGAATGTGGGGGCACCTCAGCCGGAAGATGGTACAATGCCACTGGCCTGAAGGGGGCAAGCAACAGTCTCTCAAGTGGGTGGTTTGCCCACTGCTTGGTGTCACAGTGTCCTTTCCTCGGGATCTGCACGTTGCTGAACAAGAGGCCCACCTTCCGGCGTCACCAACTCAGAAAGCTATTATAGCATAGAGTTATGATGAAGCCAGTTGGGGGAAAGGGACTTAGGGTAGGGAACAGCAGGGAGAGAGCTCTGAAAAGAAAAGGTTAGAACAAATATGCACTTACTCATTCATAGAAATATAACTCATCAATAGACTCTTGACCAAATGCGTCTCCGTGATATCAAATGGAGACCCCTTTTGAAATGAGGGCAAAGCCCCTTCTTTGAATCATGGAGAAAAAAGAAACTACGACCTCAGAACCAAGAGATGGCAAGAGCTTTGGATTATGATTATACTCAGAATATCAATCCTGTAACATTTATGCATTCATAATATAAACCTTTGATCATGACCTAGAAAATCTCAAAGAATTAAATATGCTTTTCACATATTATGCCTTCCAGGAATCAATGAAAAACTATGATTTGTTTAAAGCCAGAAATACTTTGACATTCACTACTATAAAAGCCCAAAAAGTTTTTACTCATTGAACTTGAAGCGCTTTACTTATAATACCAGGAAGCGCTTTTACTTGTCTTGTCTGAGACCCTATGCTCGTTATGCTAAGGGGCGCTTTACTCATGTGGCCTGAATCCCTTTGATTGTTGTGCAAAGTGCCTTTTACTCATGTGGATTGAAGCGCTTTAATTGTCATGCCAAGAGCGCTTACATCTGTGAACTGAAGCTCTTGAATTGCCGTGCCAAGAGCGATTCATATCTGTGGACTGAAGTGCTTTGAATTGCCGTGCCAAGAGCGCTTTACAACTGTGGACTGAAGCTCCTGAATTGCCGTGCCAAGAGCGCTTTACAACTGTGGACTGAAGTGCCTGAATTGTTGTGCCACGAGCGCTTTACAACTGTGGACTGAAGCGCCTGAATTGTTGTGGCAAGAGCGATTAACAACTGTGGACTGAAGCACCTGAATTGCCGTGCCAAGAGCGCTTTACAACTGTGAACTGAAGTGCCTGAATCGCTGTGCGAAGAGCGCTTTACAACTGTGGACTGAAGCGCCTGAATTGGAGTGCCAAGAGCGCTTTACAACTGTGGACTTAAGTGCCTGAATTGCCGTGCCAAGTGCACTTTACAGCTGTGGACTGAAGCGCCTGAATTGCCGTGCCAAGAGCGCTCTACCTCTGGATGAAACAACTTCCTTCAAAATTGGATTTATCAAGGCCTTATTGCTACGAGTACGACCTACTCGTTTTTGAATTCACCATGGAAACAAGGCAACTTCAATGGGATGACACTCTGCCATCCAGGAACTCTGCTCTTCTTCAGAGTAACCCCCACGAGGTCTGACTGCATTGAAGTCTTCAAAATAGTGAGCAACGTGGCTGGGCTTTACAGGCCTGCCACACCCCAAGATGGCTGCTGCCTCTAAAAACATGGATTTGTAGTCCCTTCATGGAATAGCACTGATAAGTGCATCTTGTCCACCAATGTCCTGAACCTGCAGCTCTATGAGCTTTGCCACAGGGCAGATGACGCTGATGGCCACCTTTGGAAGAAGAGGGGATGACAAGTGGTGCGCATAAAGAGCCGCAGAGCCGCGCAGCGGAATATCGGGCAGAACCTGGACTGCGCATGGCCTTATTCCTGACACTTGGTCCTGGGGAGTGCAAAGCTACGGTCTCTCAAGTGGGTGGTTTGTCCACTGCTTGGTCCTGGGGAGTTCAAAGCCACAGTCTCTCAGGTGAGTGGCTTCTCCACTGGTTCTGGATGGGGCTTTATGCCCAGTGTGCTTCATCCTGGCAAGGAGGGGGTGAGTGGATGTCTTCTTCCACTGGTTCTGGAGATGGCTTTGTGCCCAGTGTGCTTCATCCAGCCAAGGAGGGGGTGAGTGGATGCCTCCTTCCACTGGTTCTGGAGGGGGCTTTGTGCCCAGTGTGCTTCAACCTGCCAAGGAGGGGGTGAGTGGATGCCTTCTTCCACTGGTTCTGGAGGGGGCATTGTGCCCAGTGTGCTTCATCCTGGATGGGGCAAGGTCACAGTCTCTCACCTGGATGTCACACTGACAGGTCTTGCAGGGGCCAGGACGCACTGCAGCCCATGTAGTCACTACTACACACTGCTCGCCGATGGTGATGGCTGCTCAGTGGATGGAAGTTGTGCTGCAGGTGGCGGTGCTGTCAGTGGTGGCGGTAGGCTCCAGCCCTTCACCAGCAGCCTCAGGCGGCTGCCAACTGGGGCTGCTGCTGCTGGCAGTGGTGCTGCTGGTGGTGGGGGAGGTGGAGGTGCTGGCCACAGTGCAGGTAGTGGTGCTGGCCGCAGTGCTGGCAGGGGTGGTGGTAGGCTCCAGCCCTTCACCTGCAGCCTCGGACGGCTGCCCACTAGGGCTGCTGCTGCTTGGCAGCGGTGCTGCTGGTGGCGGGGCAGGTGGCGGTGCTGGCCGCAGTGCTGGCTGCGGTGGTGGTGGGCTGCAGCCCTTCACCTGCAGCCTCGGACGGCTGAAATGCCATGGCTGGTGTTGTGTGCCCCTTCCTGCCCTTGGCAGATGGTGGTGCCTCCTTGCTTCTGCCAGCTGGTGTTTTTTTTCTTACCCTTGCTGGCTGGTGGTGCCTCCTTCCCCTTGCTGGCTGGTGTCCCCTTCTTGCCCTTGTTAGGTGGCGGACCCTTTTTTGCCTTGGCAGGTGGTGCTGGCACACTGGCTGTGCTGACGGGTGCCTCCTTGGAGCTCCTCACACCAGTAGTATCTGCAGAAACCACAGTGGCCATGGACTGGGTGGCTGAGGTGCTGGCTGGGTTCTGGCCACCACGGCCCGAAGTAAAGGATGGGGGGTAGAGGTAGGAAATAGGACAATGGTGGTGAGGAAAAGCTTCTTAGGGACACTGGGGCGGGAAGAGGGTGAAGGTTTGGGAGTGGAGGAAGAGGGAGTGGTTGTAGGAGGTGTCAGTCTGCTGTGTTTGGGTGCAGGTGCATGGGCCGGATGCTGTTGTGAGGTGGATGGCTGTTGGGTGTCTGTGTGCTTGCGTTTGTGTACTTTGGGATGAAGGGTCACAGACACAGTGGGAGAGGACACAGGGAACGTGTGCAAAGATGTGGGGGTGCTGACTGCCAGTGAGGGGCGTGTAGTGATAGGCGTGCTGGTGATGGAGGTAGTGAATGAGGATGTAGTGCATGCAGGTGTGACTGGAGACGCTACTGGGAGGGAGGTGGACAAGGAGGAGGAGGGGGACGCAGTGGAGGCAGTGGATATTGGTGTGTCTGCATGTTGATGGTGCTTGTGTGATTGCCTATGAGATGAAGTGTGGTGCTTGTGTTTGCCTGAGCCACTTCTGTGTGTGGATTTAGGTGAATGCTGGTCTGAAGGTGTGCTTGGGATAGGCTGGGGTTGAGGGGATTGGGACTGGGGAGAGGAAGTTGGAGGGGGAGGCTGGAGACAGGGGCAATGGCTGCCATCAGTGAGTTGGCCAAAGCCTGGAATGCTCTCTGTTGGGCCGCCACGCCACAGTGAATGCCATCCAGGTATGCATTTGTTTGTTGCAAATGCCCTGCTAGACTCTGGATGGCATTCAGTATGGTTGACTGCCCAGCAGAGAGGGATCTCAGGAGGTCAATAGCTTCCTCTCTGATGGCAGCAGGGCTGACTGGGGCAGGGTCTGAGGTGCTTGGGGTGAAGGAGATGCCCACCCTCCTGGGTGAGCGGGCACGGGAAACACGCTGAGGGGCTTCTGGGAGGGCAGTGCTGGTACGAGGGTGGCAGCTGTACCTGTATTTGGGGTGGGCACAGAGGTGTCTGCCACCACCAGGGAGCTTCCATCAGCGGAAGAGTCGCTGTTGGTACTGTCCCCTCCTGTCTCCATTGTGGTGCTCCCCTCGCCCTCCATCCCACTGGTGCCCTCACCGTCGGTGGATTCGGCCTCCAGGCCAATGTGAGATGCAGCTCTCTGTCACCGGTGCCTCTGCTCCTCCGCCAGATGATGCTAATGCACACAAGAACAGGGTGACAAAACAAAAAGGGGGGGGGAGAGACAGAGGATACACTTGGTCAATGCCAGCAACAACACTACCGTTGGTGTACACAACTCACAGGGAACAGCCCTATGCACTAGGCCATGCACTACCATTTACAAAGCTAGTCACCAGCCCATGGGGTACAATGCCTAACACCATTAGCTGCACACCTGAAACTCATAGGACCCTGCCTAGTAGTAGATGCCCACAAACATTATTGTGGTTGGAGTGCATCTGAGCTTGTCCATCATGGAACCTACCCTGCCATGTTCGCCCTGGCCTAGGGACACCCACAGCCCACATCCCCCACCCAGGAAACACCTTAGCACGCGCAAAGTCAAGAATCTGAAGCTGTACTCATCCCCTTGTGGCTGCTGTGATGCCTTCAAGCGCCCATTCAACTCCGGATAGGCCACTGCCAGGATGCAGAACATCAGCAGGGTCAGGGTACGACAGGCACCCCTTCCTCGCTGGGAGGCCAGCCCCAGCTGGTCCTCCGCCGTCTTCCTTGCCCAGCGTCGCAGGTCCTTCCACTGTTTGCGGCAGTGGGTGCTCTGCCTGTCAAAGACCCCCAGGGTCCGCACCTCCTAGGTGATGGCACGCCAAATACCCTTTTTCTGATGGGTGCTGACCTGCAGGAAAAATACAACAGAAAAGGTATTATTCATACCGCCCGGACCTTCATACTCATGGCCCACAATATCCCTCCCATCCCCTTACGCACAGACATTGACCACCAGACATGCAGCACTCTGCCCAGGACCCCTCAGACACTCCCTACATGAGGCTTACACACACAGCACTCCATACATTCATGCCCCATGCATCATGCTCACAGTGTACTAACCTGTTAATCTGGAGTAAAGTAAAGGGTACTGGGGTAGTACCCCATCCACCAGTCTCTCCAACCCTCCGAAGTGAAGGCAGGGGCCCTTTCCCCAGACACTCGAGCCATGGTCTCTTCCAGACACAGGTCAGAGCAGCACTTGCAGTGTAGGTCCTCTCCTGTTGAAGTTCAGGTAGCAAGTGAGTGAAGAGATAGAAAATGGCGGTCACGTCTGTGGCGGTGCATACCGTCACCACCGGCATACATCGCCATTGGCTCCTGGAACCCGTAGGCCCGAATGATAACCAATGCGGTGTTGGTAGGCGGTCATCGGCTGCCGACCGCAACGGCGCACGACGCCAGCTGAATTATTTCATTTCCACTTCTCCCTCCTCACAGATCAGGCATCCGCCATTTCAGGGGGGCACAGGCCCTGGTATCTAACTGTGTTACAGCAGACATAGGCACATCAACTGACTTACAAGTTCACATACTGTTTCTGTAAAACAAAACATTGCAAATTAATCTGAGTACATGTTTGAATATGGTATTCTGCTCACGGTTTTTCACTCTAGAGTTCAACCACTGAGTATGAATCGGAGATGGAGATATCCCCGTGTACAGACCCCTGGTGAACCTGGCGACAATGGAGGACAGGCACATTGTCCTAACCTACAGATTTGATAGGGCCACAATCCAAGAGCTGTGTGCCCAATTGGAGACAGACCTGATTTCAGCTATCCGCCACCCCCCAGGTATCCCGCCTCTAGTGCAGGTCCTGTCAGTGCTCCATTTCCAATCTATTGGTATCACAGGTGCATTGTCCAATGGGGCATAGGAAGGGGAGTAATGTCAGTTCAAGGTGGACAGGGTGACAGAGTGGGTCACAAGGGTGAGAATCAGGTGAGTCCTATTTTCTGGCGGGAGTCTTGGCAATGTTCTCTGACTTCTGCCTGGATCGCAGTGACTTTTGCGTGGTGGTTCTCCTTCTGCAGTGGGTGGCGTGCTGGATGCCTGTTCTTCCAGTGGCGGGGTCTCCTGTCCACTAGTGTCAGCGGAGGTAGAGGGCTGTTCTTTGATGTGGTTAGTATCAGGGGCCCGTTGGTGTGCCACTTCCTTCCCTCATGGTGTTGGCCATGTCTGCCAGCACCCCTGCAATGGTGACCATGGTGGTGTGGATGTCTCTCAGGTCCTCCCTGATCCCCAGGTACTGTCCCTCCTGCAGTCTCCTGCAACTTGGCCAGTATCTGGCCCATGGTCTCCTGGGAATGGTGGTATGCTCCCAGGATGTTGGTGAGTGCCTTGTGGAGAGTCGGTTCCCTGGGCCTGTCCTCCCCCGTCGCATAGCAGTCCCCTCAGCTTCCCTTTTATCCTGTGCCTCTGTCCCCTGAACCGTGTGCCCACTTCCACTGACCCCAGGTCCCTGATTATCCTGTGTTTGTGGGGTTGCTTTGGGTCACTGTAGTGGTGGACACACTGCTGATTGACGTGTCCTGGGGACAGAGGGATGGGCCAGCTGGGTGGGTGCTGTGCTGGTGTTTCCTGAGGGGGGAGGCTTTGTGGTGGTTTGGGACTGTGGCTGGGTCACCGACTGTCCAGAGGTCCCTCATGGTCCAGGTTGGTCAGCCATATTCAGGCGTGCAGAGCTGCTGTCATCACTGTGGCCTCTTCTGGTGGGGGGACTGGATGTTGGTGGCACCTCCTCTCTGGTGACTTTTTGTGGGGTCCTGTGGGGATGTAAATACAGTGTTATTGTTTCTGCATGCGGCATCTTGTGCATGGGTATGCTTCTCTCTGTGGTTGTTATTACCAAGGAATCTTTGGCTTGTGTGAGTTGTGATTTGGTTGGCTAAGTGATTGTCACTAGTGTGCATGGGGTGGTGATGGGTATCCATGCAGGTCTGTAAGGGGGTTCCATGCATTGGTGTAGCATGCAGGGCTTGGTATTGGGATGGGTGGGTTGTGATGGTAGGGTATATGTGAGGTGGTGGAGTGATGGGGTGAGGGTAGGGGTAGGAGTTTGTGATGACATGCAGGTAGGGGGGGATAGAGTAGTAAAGATTTGATATACCAGAGTCAGTCCTCTTGCAACTCCTGCCAGGCCCTCAGGATGCATGATCGCCGAGACTTGCTCCTCCCATGTTGTTAGTTGTGGGGGGGGGGAGGTTGGGTTCCACAGCCAGTCCTTGGTACAGCTATCTGGTGTCTTGCTACCACAGAACGCACCTTCCCTTGTAGGTTGTTCCACCTCTTCCTGATGTCATCCCTTGTTCTGGGGTGCTGTCCCACAGCGTTGACCCTGTCCACGACTCTCTACCATAGCTCCATCTTCCTAGCAATGGACGTCTGCTGCACCTGTGATCCGAATAGCTGTGGCTCTACCTGGATGATTTCCTCCACCATGACCCATAGCTCCTCCTTAGAGAATCTGGGATGTTGCTGCAGTGCCATGGGTGTAGTGTGAGTGGTATGTGTGAGGGTGTGTGGGTTGATGTGTTAGGGTGTGTGCTGTGAGGTACGTGGATGGTGTATGAGTGATGGTGTTTTGTGGCTCAGATTCAGTGGGTGCTCCTGGCTTGTCTCTCACTCAGTTGTCAAATTCTTTGGGTTGTAAAGGGTTGTGGGTAGTGTGGGTGGGTGTTTTATAGCAGTGGTTCCTAACCTGTGGTCCGGAGACCCCTGGGGGTCCGCGAAGCCTCCTCGGGGGGTCCGCGACTGCTTAGATAATTAAAAAATATTAAAAGATTAGGTCCCCAGCTTTCAGTAAAGACTTAGTGGGGGGTCCCCGGACTCCAAAAACGAGTCAGTGGGGGTCCCCGGGTTCCAGTAATCATAAAGTAGGGGTCCACAAAAGTCAAAAGGTTGGGAACCACTGTTTTATAGTGTTGTGGGTGAGTGGGTGTGGTGTGTGTATGTGTGTCAGGTGTGTGTTATTCAAATTGTCCATTGTGGTGTTGTTTTGTATGTGTGTGTGTATTTTGAGCCCAGCGTTCTGTACCGCCAATGGTTTACCGCAGTTGAATGACCGCTGCAGTGATTCGTGGGTCATGATGCTGTGGGTGTATTTCTGTTGGCGTATCAGTGTGTGCTTTGCTACCACCAGTTTATCACTGACCTTCGGGCTGGCGGACTTGTATGTGTGTCTGTATAGTGATGGATTTCTATGTGTGGGTCATAATACCCGTAGCGGTATATCACCACGGTTGCGGTTTGTTGGCGGCAGTCTGCATGACGGTAAGCAACATTTACCCCCAATGTCATAATGAGGGCCTATGATTGTTAAAAGGAAATGACACTGTATCGTCAAATTGGGTGGCGCATCTCCATTCTTCTTGGACTGTCCGTCACTCTTGGGTGCCTGGCTGAACCTGTTTGGTAGGTAAGCTGGAGTGTTGAGCATTCACCATGTTTTGTTTGTGCAGGAGAGGACTAGGAAAAGGCCTGCATATTGAAAAATGGTAACTGTATTAAAGAATAAAGGAGAAGGACAAAATTAAGTAAGGTAAGCTTCATGAGGAGTCAGGAGTGTACAAAGAATATACAGAGGCAGAGCAAGAACATAAACACAGATTTCACATGTGAGCCAGCAATGAAGCAAACACATACTCAGCAGCATTTCCCAAATCAATGCACCTCTCTCCAGTCCACAGAGCTGACTGAGTACTAGGCCTCAGAGCCTTTGCCATCATCATGGCTTCTCCTTGAAGTTGATAACTTTCTCCTTCTATCTGTTGAGGTAGTCCCATTCTGAGTACTTCCATCCTCCTCCTTCTGATTCTGAGAAACTCTGTCCCATTCCCAAACAAAGTGAGGTACACCTGTGTGGTGTACTGCTGTTAAAAAAAATAGAGAAACAGAATTGGAGTATTTTGTGTAGATTTGTGTTTGGTAACTGAATTGGCTGGTCTGGTCTCTGAGGAACCAGAGAAAGGAGTGGACCCTGTAGTTAAATTATGCTAAGTTTGAAAGGCAAATCTCTTTCAGGAAAAGATCATCACACATCATTCCCCAAACATTGCAAACCATCAAGATCAAGTTTACAAATTTGTTGAGCTCCCTTCTGTTACTGTCAGCCATCACATACATCATCAAGCATCACTCTCAATCACTCAATATATCACACTCATTAGTGCAATAGTTAGTAGTTACCTCTTGCAATCCAAGCACAGTAGTTGATGCAAAATATTATTTCCTCTTTGTAGCAACACATTGGAATTTGGCATTGGCACTGGCAGTCTTTTAATCAATGATCTTCTGGGGCAGCCTGTTAGTTGATGTAAAGAAAGGATAGTCAATGGCACGTGAGTGAGACAGGTATTGTCTCCAATGTCCTGAAGAGAATGTGGGGGCTTCCTTACTGCACATGGATATAGCTCCGATCCGGTCATATATGTGACTAGAAAATGATGGGGCAGCATAAATCTGGCAAAAACATAATGTTCCACTAGCTATTCTTCTATTTTCTTGCAAAGAAAGAATGAAAGCTAGAAGTTCAATGAGAAATAATAAATATTTCTATGGTGGCACTGGCATACTCAGTCAAGCATCCTCTTCCTCCTCCTTTGGTGTTTCGGGTAGGGTGTAATTAGGTGGTTTAAAATGATGGTGCATTTTGATCATGTTTAAGCTTTCCATGTTTTGAGGTGAGAGACAGGTCCTTCTCACCGTAACAACTGCACCAGCTGCACTGAACACATGTTCAGCAGACACTCTGGCTAGAGGACAAGTCACATATGTTATTGCCAGCCTGCTGAGCTGTGGCCATTGTTATAAACTACAACGTGCTCTGTAGGGTATCACAATTTCTTTACATGAAAAATGGAGATATATGAAGATCAGTATTTGTCCATCAAAAACTGAAAGAATGTGGGCCTACGCTGACCATAATTCAACACCTCCCCAAAAAACCTTCACCGAAGTAGGTAACACACACCACTAGTTATAATGGCTGTAATGGTTATAATGCTTGTTATATTAATAAACATATATCCAAATAAGATGCATACATTTTTTCTGTTTCATGTACAGCTGTAACAACACACATCAAATGACATACTCTCAGTGAAAAAAAATAAAATGACATTGCATAATACAGACGAAAACAAGTTTTAACATGAGATAAAAAGAATATTACAAAATGCCTGTTCTTTCTCCTCTCAATACAACAACAAACACCCTATATCATTATTCACACTTCCGTAGGTGGTTGACAAGGAACATGAAATAAAAGGACAGCCTTTGGCGTTTCACCCCTATGTGTATGTGTTAATATTTAGACATCACAACGGGTCTTTATCAGGATTAGAAGGATGTAGACAGTCTGTATGAAGAGATACTTCCTTGCATAAGAATCATGCATGTTGTAGATAAAAGGGGTAATTATTCACAAAAGGAGGACGCCAAGGGTGACTCACCTAAATGATGCATGATTCTTGCTAAAACAAACTCCTCCAGGCCCAGATGGAGTCCACAACACGGATCCACAAATATGTATAGCCATGTATCCATAGTAAATAGTGCTGCATAGGCTTTCATTATTCTAATGAGACTACTGGATTTGGGCGGCAGAATCACTTGCACTATGGGGGACTGAGTCTGAGCCAACTTCAGGTGATACCTGTTGGCCTAATCCGGGTTTTGTTCCGGCTAACTAGCAGTGCCTCAACTCCACCCAAGATTAGGGATGATTGGGCAACCGAAAAAGTTTTAAAGTAAGAAAAAAAAATGCAATACACAAATAAAAATAAATAAATACAAAAAAGTTAAAATATAAACTTAAATTAAACAAATGATTGATAATTGCAGATGCTTGTATGTAAGCCTATGTCAAAGGCACACTGGCAGCATGCACAAAATGGCTGCGAGGCACATTGTCAAACGACAACAAGGAGCAAGGAGACCAAAGAACACATGCAAGCCTATGGCAAAGACACACTAGCTGGATGCAAAAATGGATGCTAGGCACATGGTCAAACAACAACAAGGAGAAAGGAGAGAAAAGAACACTTGCAAGCCTCTGGCAGAGGCCCACTGGCTGAATGCACGAAGTTGCTGCCAGCCACATGGTCAAACAACAACAGCAAGGGGGGATGAGGAACAAAGAACACATGCAAGTCTATGTCAGAGACACACTGGCTGGATGCACAAAATGGCTTCCAGCAACATGGTCAAACAACAACAAGGGTCAAGGAGATGAAAGATCACATGGAAGCCTATGGCAAAGACACACTGGCTGGATGCACAAAGTGGCTGCCAGCCACATGGTCAAACAACAACAAGGAGAAAAAAGAACACATGTAAGCCTATGGCAAAGACATACTGGCTGGATGCACAACATGACAGCCAGCCACATGATAACAACAACAATAACAACAAGGAGCAAACAGGCATCGGGAACAAAGAACACATGCAAGTCTATCACAAGGACACACAGGCTGGATGCACAAAATGGCCGCCAGCCATATGGTCAAAAAAGATAAAGAGCGGCACCTCCGCTAAGGCCAAGGAGCGTCGCTCCGCTGGATTTCCCAAAAAGGAAAAATAAAATAATAATAACGTACATTACGTTATTATCATTTCATTTTTCCTTGTAGGGTGGGACATGGCTGGGCGGACGGGAGGGTCCAGAGGAGGACTATGTGCACACAAAGTGCGCATGTCTGTTTGCCCGGCCGTGTTGGGCCAGCCAATCAGACATGCACACTTTGTATGTTCTCTACCCGGCTGTATTGCACAGCCGAGTGGAGAACATGCCCAGGCTCCCATTACCAGTCTGAGCAGCGAAGCAGTCTGCTCAGACCAATCATAACAGTGCTGTCAGCAGTTTCGTGATTGGCTGGGACCCTGCACAGTCGGGGAGAAGAAGATGATGGAGGGGAAATATGCACGTCTCTCCTTGAAGGTAAGTGGTTTTTTTTTATTTATTGTTTTTTTAATCCCACTGCCCCCTCTTCTATCCATTGCGCCCTGTCCACCCCCCCCCTGTTCAGTGGCAGCTGAATAAGGAGGCATGGAGAACAAAGGACAAATGCAAGCCTATGGACACAGACTATACAAATTGCCCCCTGGCCAAACAGCATGGAGAACAAAAAGAAGTCATGGACAGTGACAAACACACACATACACACACACACTCACATACTTGCCATAAGGAGGCATGGTGGTAACACTGAAGAAAACACTAACTTTAATTCAGCAATGCAAAACACGAAAATTAACTGAGCCATAAACATTTCACAACACACATCCTCCTACGCCATCAAGTATTACCCCACAGCATATAAAATTCTTGCAAAGAATTGAACTGTAATAGCCAACATTTTAAAAACAATTCAATGCCATCCTTGCCCTAAATGAAGATTTAAAAACATATACCAGTGAAACATTTATTACATGTACTGATGACTACTAGTACTGGGCCTACTGGCTAGATGGCCCTCTGGAAATCAAGGCCACATAGTAAAACAATATTGCAAATGTTACAAGCATGTAGAAAAGATACTGAGCTGTACAACAAATTTCCTTTACAGAAGATAAAAAATCAATGAAATGCAAAATAAATGACAACTAGGCCCATACATAAACTCCAGGCCACCCACCACTATAAAAGTTAAAAATCAAATTAAAGTACAAAGAAATACTGGTGCATGTCCAAGCAAACAAACAGAACCTTACACAATAGTTTTGGAACATATGTTTGTGATTTCACAAAAAAAGGCCCTCATTACGACCCTGGCGGTCGGTGATAAAGTGTCGCAAAATTATGACCATGGCGGTGATATCTCCAAAAGACAGCCAATCTACCACACCGACCACCAGGGCGGAAACAACAGGAACCATAGCGGTAGCCGCCTACTGCCAGACAGAAGACAAACTTCTGCCCGCCATATTGTGACATGCCAAACCGCCACCTTTTCCAGGGTGGTACCAATGCCATCAAAAGCCTGGCAGAAACAGAGCTCAGAAGTGAAAGGACTCATTATTGGAGACACAGGGAAGAACCATGCCACCATGGAACCAGAACTGCAAGTTTTCCCGATAATCTTCTATGTCATGCTCCACCACGAACACCAACGCCTGCGAACACGACGACGGTGAGTACAGCAATCTAGCAAACAAGGGAGGGGTGGAGGAAAACGAGAGTGACACACACACACACCACACACACCCCATACACACACACCATACACACAACCAGCTGCACCAAAAAAACAACTGATCCCTGTAAATTGGCTGAATAATGCAAGGACAATAGGAATTGACTAAAGGGATTGTAATAAGGTCAGCATCAAAATAAATAATTCGATGTGGCAATGCAACAGATATATACAAATGTACAAAAAAGGGGCACTGCTCAGTCCACAGATCACAGGGGCCACATGGCCACAGGGTAAAGTCCAAGGCCCCACTCGATCACGGCACCAATACGGAGAGAAAACTGCAGGGGCATCAGTTGGCAAATAGGCAGACACCTCAGGGGAGGGGTGGCACCTCAGCCCGATGAGGAAACAAGACCACTGGTTCTGGAGGGGGCAAGATGCCCTGTGCATGTTCCTGGGAAGTGCAAGGCCACAGTCTCTCAGGTGGGTTACTTGCCCACTGGTCCTGGAGGAGGCAGCATGCCCTGTGCTTGGTCCTGGGTAGTACAAGGCCACAGTACTCGAGTGGGTGACTTGCCCACTGGTTCTGGGGTGGGCAACATGCCCTGTCCTTGGTCCAGGGGAGTGCAAGGCCACAGTCTCTCGAGTAGGTGACTTGCCCACTGGTGCTGGAGGGGGCAACATGCCGTGTGCTTGGTCATGGAGAGTGCAAGGCCACAGTCTCTCGAGTGGGTGACTTGCCCACTGGTTCTGGAGGGGGCAACATGCCCTGTGCTTGGTCCTGGGGGAGTGCAAGGCCACAGTCTCCCAGGTGGGTGATTTGCCCACTGGTTCTGGTGGGGGCAGGCCACATAGCAGCCCATGGAGGCTGGATCACATGGCATCCGCCAGTGGTGATGGCTGCAATGTGGTGATGGTAGTGGAAGGCTCCTGCTCAGCCCCTGCACTCTCCGATGGCTGCACTGTGGTGGTGGTGGTAGTGGGAGGCTCCTGCTCAGCCCCTGCACCCTCCGATGGCTGCACTGTGGTGATGGTGGTAGTGAGAGGCTCCTGCTCAGCAAGTGCACCCTCCGATGGCTGCACTGTGGTGGTTGTGGGAGGCTCCTGTTCAGCCCCTGCACCCTCCAATGGCTTCACTGTGGTGATGGTGGTAGTGGGAGGCTCCTGCTCAGCCCCTGCACTCTCCGATGGCTGTACTGTGGTGGTGGTTGTGGGAGACACATGCTCAGCCCCTGCTCTCACTGATGGCTGCAAAACCACAGCTGGCGGTGGCTCTGTGACAGCTGCTGGTGCAGGCTCCTTCCCCTTCTTGCTGGCTGGTGCAGGCTCCCTCCCTTTCTTGCTGGCTGGTGCAGGCTTCTTCCCCTTTCTTGCTGGGTGGTGCAGGCTACTTCCCCTTTTTGCTGGCTGGTGCAGGCTCCTTCCCCGTCTTGTTGGCTGGTGCAGGCTCCTTCCCCTTCATTATTTGTGGCCTGAAATCCTTTCCACCACGAGTAGGTGCTGATGAAACTGGGCTCTTAGACTGTTTGACTAAGGTGCTTGGCTGGGTTCTTGATACCCTGGCCATACGTGCAGGATGGGGGTAGGGGTAGGGAAGAGGTCAAAGGTGGAAAGAAAAAGCTTTTTAGGGACATTGGTGCGGGAAGAGGGAGAGGTGATGGGAGTGGAGGATGAGGTAGTGGTTGTTGGAGGTGTTTGTCTGCTGGATTTGGGTGCAGGTGCATGGGTTGTATGCTATTGTGAGGTGGATGGCTATTGGGTGTCTGAGTGCTTGCGTTTGTGTACTTTGGGGGGACAGACACGGTGGAAGAGGACACAGGGGACATGTGCATGGATGTTGTGGAGATGTCTGCCAGAGAGGTGTGTGTTCTCCTTGGTGTGGTGATGATGAAGGTAGTGGATGAAGATGAGGTGCCTACAGGTGTGAGTGTTAACGTAACTGGGTGGGAGGTGGAGGAGGAGGGGGAGACAGTGGAAATAGTGGATATTGTTATGTCTGCAACTGGATGGTGTTTATGTGAGTGCCTGTAGGATGGAGTATGGTGCTTTTGTTTGCCTGTGACTCTCTTGGGTGTTGTCTTGCGTGCATGCTCATCTGGCTGTGTGTTTGAGATGGGTTGGGTTGAGGAGATTGGGACTGGGAAGTGGTAGTTGGAGGGGGGACGGTTGAAACAGGGACAAAGACTGCCATCAGAGAGGAGGCCAGAGCGTGGCTCGATCTCTGTTGGGCCGCCAATCCACTGTGAATGCCCCCCAGGAATGCATTAGATTGCTATATCTGGGCTGCCAGCCCCTGGATAGTATTCACCATGGTTGATTGACCTACAGAGATGGATCTCAGGAGGTCAATAGCCTTCTCACTGAGGGCAGCAGGGCTCACTGGGGCAGGGCGTGAGGTGCCTGGGGTGAAGGAGATGCCCACCTTCCTGGGTGAGCGGGCCTGGGCAACTTGCTGAGGGGCTGCTGGGAGGGTGGTGCTGGTATGGGGGTGGTGGCTGTACCTGTAGCTGGGGTGGTCAGAGAGGTGTCCACCACCACAAGGGAGCTCTCATCAGAGGAGGTATCAGAGTCTGTATTGTCCGCTCCCGTCTCCACCTTGGTGATCCTCTAGCCCTCCATCCCACTGGTGCCCTCAGCGTCGGTGAACTCTGCCTCCAGGTTCCTGTGGGATGCAGCTCCCTCCGTCACCGGTGCCTCTGCTCCTCTGCCAGAAGATGCTAATGCACATAAGGACAGAATGACAAAACAAGAAAGGGGGGGATAGAGACAAAGAATACACTGGGTCAATGACTGCACCAACACCAATGTTGATGTACACAGCACCCTCACACACAGGGTACAGGCCTACGCACTATGCATTGCACTACCAGTGATATTGCTAGCCACCAAGACATGAGGACGAGCACACACCGCAAACTGCAGCACACATGTGACCCACGAAGCCCTGATCAGTAGTGGATGCTAACAATCTAGGTAGGCAGTCTTTCCCCTTCAGACCCTTAGCCACCAGAGGACCTATGCTGCTATGTCTGGCCGGCCTAGATGCACCCACTGACACACACTCACCACCCGGATCCCACCCCTCCAGCCATGAGCTTCAATGATGGCTACTGTACTCACTCCCTTGTGGCTGCTGGGATGCACTCAAGCGCCCATCCAGCTCTGGATAGGTCTCCGCCAGTATGCGGGCCATCAGGAGGGTCAGGGTTCGATGGGCACCCTTTCCTCGTTCGGAGTAAGGAGTGCCCATCGGGAATCGTAAGAGTTTCTACTCTATGAATGTGCAGATGGTGTGCTTGGTGGACCAGTATATCTCCCACCTCAATGCTAAGCATCCTGGGTCAGTGCATGATGCCTTTGTCCTAAGGAATAGCAGCATACCAAATGTGATGGCCCAACTACAGAGGCACAGGGTGTGGCTACTAGGTGAGCCCCGTTTCCCACCCAGTATATGTTGCTGTATGGCTATGGTGTTGGCCATACAGGATAGTGTGTGACTAAATGTTGTCTCTCAATAATCTGGTTACCCAAACCTATCATGGCTGATGACCCCTGTGAGGAATGCCAGGACAAGGGCAGAAGAACGTTAAAATGAGGCACATGGGCGAACCCGAAGGATCATTGAAAGGACCTTTTGCCTCCTGAAGGCCAGGTTCCGTTGCCTCCATCTAACAGGTGGATCCCTGTGCTACTCACCCAATAAGGTCTGCCAGATAGTGGTGGCATGCTGCATGTTGCACAACCTGGCCCTCAGACGCCATGTCTCTTTTCTGCAGGAGGACGAGACTGGAGATGCCCCTGCGGCAGCAGTGGACCCTGTGGACAGTGAGGATGAGGAGGCAGAGGATGAGAATGTGGACAACAGAACATCTGTAATCCGTCAGTACTTCCAATGACATACAGGGGAGACTGTGCAACTTTACATTTCAATCACTTTGGTTGTATTGTGTGGGGCATTGGCATGCTGGTATTTCCCACTTCTATGCCCACTTACTGTTACCTCTGGGCATTCATTTTTCAGATGTTGGTGATTTGTTTCAACCAATACATACATATATATATATATATATATATATATATATATATATATATATATATATATATATATATAATACAAAGGGATTCCCATAGAAACCAGAAAAAACATCACCCATCAGCAGCAGATTAGACTATGGAAACGCCCTCTATGCTGGTACCACAGCCAAGCTTCAGCAGAAACTCCAGCCTATCCAGAACGCAGCCGCATGCCTCATCCTCAACCTCGCACGCCAAAAACACATCTCCGCTCACCTCAGAACCCTTCACTGGCTGCCCATCAGAAAAAAGATCGTCTTCAAAATCCTCATCCACGCCCACAAATCCCTCCACAACACTGGACCAGCCTACCTCAAAGAACGAGTGAACTTCCACACACCCATTCGACTCCTCCGCTCTGCTCATCTCGCCCTCGCCACAGTCCCCCGCATCCAACGTACCACCTCCGGAGGCAGATCCTTCTCCTACCTCGTCCCCAAGACCTGGAACTCCCTCCCCAACAACCTACGCAAGTCCCAGGACCTCCCGACTTTCAGAAAGCACCTAAAGACATGGCTTTTTGAGCAGTAAAACACCATCCCACCTCCCTCCCTCCATTTCCCCCCACAGCACCTTGAGACCCTTCCGGGTAAGTAGCGCGCTTCATAAACTTTTTGATTGATTGATATTTGAAATACGTGACATACTTGAAACCGATTTTTATCAAAGGGTGTTTATTATAGTGCTAATATATAGAGGGGAAAGTGCAATGGAATGGGGTGATGATGGAGGAAAGTCTAAGGTATTGTTCCAGTCTGTTTGTAGCACAGGTGCATTGTCCATGGGGACATAGGAGGGGGAGCAATGGCAGTTCTAGGTGGACAGGGTGACTGAGTGGGACACCAGGGGGACAATCAGGATAGTCTCCTTTCCTGGCGGTGGTCTTGGCAAATGTCTCTGGCTTCAGTATGGATCGCAGGGAAGGTTTGCAGGGTGGTTCACCTTCTGCAGGGGGAGGGGTGCTGGTGGCCTGTGAGTCCTGTGGTGGGGCCTTCTGGCTACTAGCGGCAGCAAAAGTGGAAGGCTGTTCAGATGATTGGCTAGTGGAAGGGGCCCGCAGTTTGACACTGCCTCCCTCATAATGTTGGCCATGTCTGCCAGCCCCCCTGCTATGGAGATCATGGTGTTGTTGATGGCCTGCAAGTCCTCCCTGATCCCCTAGTACTGTCCCTCCTGCAGCTGCCTGTTCTCATGCACATTGTCTAGGATCTGGCCCATCATGTCCTGGGAATGTTGATAGGCTCCCAGGATCTCGGAGAGTGCCTCCTGAAGAGTCGGTTTCCTGGTCTTATCCTCCCCCTGGCACACAGCAGTCCTCCCAGTGTCCCTGTTGGCCTGTGCCTTTGTCCCCTGAACGGTGTGCCCACTGCCACTGATCCCAGGTCCCTGATTGTCTTCTGTGCGAGGTGTGGCCTGGGGTCCTGTACAGGTGGGCACACTGCTGATTGACGTGTCCTGGGACAGAGGTTTGGGGATGCTGGGTGGGTGTTGTGGTGTTGTTTCCTGATGGGGGAGGCTTTGTGGTGGTCTGTGACTGGGCTTGGGTAACCGGCTGTCCAGTGGTCCCTGATGGGGCAGGTAGATTGTCCAGATCCTGAAGAACAGAAGTACTGTCATCACTGTGGGCCTCATCAGTTGGGAGACTGGATAGTGCTGGCACCTCCTCTCCGGTGACATTGGTTGGGGTACCTGTGGAGATGTAAATGATGTGTTATGGTTAATGTGTATAACATATTATACATCCCTGGCTTTCCCTCTATGGTTGGTGTTGTCCTGCTAGCTTTTACTTGTGTATGTTGGTGTATGGTGGGATTGTTAGTTCTCTATGCTGTGCATGCTTTAGTGATGAGTGTCCATGCAGGGCTGTGAGGGGTGTCCGTGCGTTGGTACAGCATGCATGGCTTGGCATTGGGACTGAAGAGATGTGATGGTGGAGTGTGTGGGATGTAGTAGAGTGATATGAGTGAGGGTGAGGGTATGTGAAGGCATGCAGTAGGGGGGTGAAAATAGTATAGAGTTGACTTACCCAAGTCCAGTCCTCCTCTGACACCGGCCAGACCCTCAGGATGCAGTCATGCCAAGACTTGCTTCTCTCATGCTGTGAGGTGTGGGGTAGGAGGTGGGGGTCCACTGCCAGTCCTCTGTATAGCGAGCTGGTGTCTTGCTGCTATGGAGCGTACCTTACCCCGTAGGTCATTCCACCTCTTCCTGATGTCGTCCCTTTTCTTGGGGTGCTGTCCCACGGAGTTGAGCCTGTCCACAATTCTCCGTCATAGCTCCATCTGCCAGGCTATTCATATCTGCTGCACCTGGGCTCCAAAGTGCTGTGACTCTACCCTAATGATTTCCTCCACCATGACCCTTAACTCCTCCTCAGTGAAACGGGGTTGCCTTTGCAGTGCCATGGGTGTTATTTGATGTGTGTTGGCGAGGGTGTGTTGGGTAATGTGTTGGGGTGTGTGAAGTGGGGTGCATGAGGGATGTATGGGTGTATGTGGTGTGTGTATGTAATTGTGTCAGTGGTCTTGGTGTGAGTCTTGTGCCAATGATTTGTAATTGTAAAGGGTTGTGCGTAATATGGGTGTGTGTTTTATAGTGGTGTGGGTGTGGTGTGTGTATGGGTGTCAGATGTGTGTTGTTTGGATTGTCCAATGTGGTGTTGTTTTGTCTGTGGGTGTCCATTGTGAGCCCAGCAGTTTGTACCGCCAATGGTTTACCGCCGTTGTATGTCCACCGTGGTGATTCGTGGGTCATAATGTTGTGGGCATTGTTCTGTTGGCTTAACGGTGTGGGTTTTGATACCGCCAGTTTATCACTGACCTTTGGGCTGGTGGATTTGTGTATGTGGCTGAATTCTGTTGGATTGGTATGTGTGTGTCAAAATATGGTAAACGAATATCCGCCGCCACAGCATTAAGGGGGTCATTCCGACCCTGGCGGTCCAAGACAGCCAGGGCCGGGGACCACGGAAGCACCGCCAACAGGCTGGCGGTGCTTCCTAGCCCATTCTGACCGCGGCGGTAAAGCCGCGGTCAGAAAAGGTAATCCGGCGGTTTCCCGATGGATTTCCCCTGCATGGGCTGAATCTCCATGGCGGCGCTGCAAGCAGCGCCGCCATGGAGATTCCGACCCCCTTCCCGCCACCCTGTTTCTGGCGATTTTTACCGCCAGGAACAGGATGGCGGGAACGGGTGTCGTGGGGCCCCTGGGGGCCCTGCACTGCCCATGCCTGGGCCCCATAAAGATTTTCACTGTCTGCATTGCAGACAGTGAAAATCGCAACGGGTGCAACTGCACCCGTCGCACCCCTGCAACTCCGCCGGCTCCATTCGGAGCAGGCTTCATTGTTGCAGGGCCTTTCCCGCTGGGCCGGCGGGCGCTCCTTTGGCGGGCGCCCGCCGGCCCAGCGGGAAAGCCAGAATGGCCGCCGCAGTCTTTTGGCGGCCTGATTTTGGCGGGCGGCGACCGCCGCCCGCCAAAGTCAGAATGAGGGCCTAAGTTTGTTGCCCATCAGCATGGCGGTAAGTGGGATATACCGCCAGGGTCAGAATGAGGGCTAAAGTCTTTAAATCAAATGGTATATCCAAGAGACAAAGACAGTGATCCTTCCACCTCAAAATCCAAGTGAAAAGTGGCCAGGAGATGGACATAGCACTGGGAGGAGACTGCTGGACTGGAACAGGAAGTTGGAGTCTCTGGGCACTTCCTTCCAGTTTGAAAACAAAAAGCTTCTCACATTAAAAAACAACTTGAAGAGTTCATTGGAAAAGGACATTTACTCAAAAACCTCTTTTTGACTAGATTTAAATTCATCTTGAGTAATAAATCTCCTCTGGGTGCATTTGTGCTCATGAGCGGAACAGTTTTGGCCGCCGTCGCAAGGGGAAGCAGAGAGAGTGAATGCAAAGTCACGTGCGCATGGCCGGAAGCAGCATGATGGAATTCGAAGTCTTGCACGTGCAGCCAGAAGCAGTGCGACTGAATGCAAAGCCTTGCATAGGCTCATTAGCAGTCCTGGAGTATTGTGGCGCTTGTGAGTGAGCACCAAAAAACAAATCTCACGCATGTGAACAAACTCCACTCTGCGCCAGAGGGTGGAATTCTGGAAAACCCCACAACTTTGCATAGAGTGAAATGCCTGAATTCTGAAAAATCCAGAAGTGTAGTGGGGTTTTCTGCCCAGGCCTACCTTGAAGCTACAAAACCCATGCCATGCATGGCCAAAGAGGTTGGGCCAGGCCCAGTGGCCAACCCTCTATAACCCACACAAACCACGTGTTGCACATGTCCTGTGGCCAGGCCCTGAGGTCAACCTCTTTCAAGTACTGAACCCCCCATCACACATGGCTAAAGGGTTTTGGAACTCAAAGGGGCCTGCATCGAATGTATATATATTTAAGGGGGTGCACGGGCCTCTGGGAATCACCACCTCCCCTGGGCTGCCTGTCAACACCAGAGCAGTACGCGCTCTATTGGCGACAAAAATGCAAAAACCCAGCACTCTCAAAACAACGTAATTTATGCATTGTGCTGATATGTTGTGGTTTAACCTTTTGCATGACAGAGTTCAATCCTGAAAACTTATTTTTAATATGCTTACAAATACTGTTCCTTTGCAATGTATTGCTGCAGGTTTTCAGAGTGTGTTAGGGTGTGGCCTCTTTCCAGGGCCTTCAAGAGACTTTCCCTGCAACATGCCTGGGCGTGGTTCTGGGCTGGGCCAAGACTCTATAAAAGAGAGCCAGCCCAACTCCCAGTGCTCACTATTCAGAGGTCCCAGTGCAGAGCAGCAGCTTCTTCCTGAGCTCCTGTCCCGGAGGCCTATTTGGATCTTCCAGTCTTCTGCCCTTCATCCTTCATTGGTGATCATTGTTCCAGGCGGTAAGACGGTGGTTGGACTGTTCCGACACCGTTATTGAGAAATTTCATATTCTTGGTTTAATTCTTAAATGAGTAACAGATTACTTGTGCGCTACCATTTCTTGACATTTATATGGTAGTTTACAAATAGGCAAGACACGCGATTTGTTTCATAAAGGTTTGACTTTGTTATTCATTGCCTGCTACCATTTCTTGACATTGGCATGGTGGCTTAAGAATCGGCAAGACGCGCAATTCGTTTTATGGTGTTTAAACATTGTTGTCCATTGCGTGCTACTATTTCTTGACATTTACATGATGTTTTACGAATTGCCAAGACGTGCAACTCATTTCATGAGGATTTAAATTTGTTGTTCACTGCGCGCTACCATTTCTTGACATTTACATGGTGGCTTAAGAATCAGCAAAAGAAGCGCGATTCGTTTCATTGTACTTTGATCTTGTTATTTATTGTGAGCTGTTATTTCTTGACATTTACATTGTGTTTTACGAATCAGCAAGACGCGCGATTCGATTGATGATGATTTGACTTTGATATTCATTGCGTGCTACCATTTCTTGGTATATTACATGGTGACACTCGAATCGGCAAGACGCACGATTCTCTCCTCGAGTTTATTTCATGTTGTTTATTGTATGCCACTATTCTAAGATATTTAGGCCCGTATTTATACTTTTTTTAGTGCCGCATTTGCGCCGCTTTTTGACGCAAAACGGCGCAAACCTACAAAATACAATGGTATTTTGCAAGTTTGCGCCGTTTTTGCGTCAAAAAACGACGCAAATGCGGAGCAAAAAAAGTATAAATACGGGCCTTATTATGTAATATTCGAGTTGACAAGTTATGTGATTTGTTTCCTGAATCCATATTGTGTTATTCATGGTGCACAATCCTTTTATGGTGTTTACTATATATATACATATTATATATATATATATCTGCAATATGCGCAATTTGTGTTGAAACATTTTAAGAGTACACAGAAGGCCAGAGTTTCTAGATGCAATATTGTATGGTCCTAGTATACATTCTCAAAACAGGATTTATATGGCTGGTTAAAAATTTAGTCAGAATGTTTTTTCAGATTCTCATGTAAAGGAAAGTACTTGAATAAGAAGGTTTTCATTTAATTCATCTTGATTCCCTTACAGGTATCCGGCCATCTTGAAACTTAGTCATTTTAAACTTAACTCTTAGATTGATCATGTTTTCAGAGTGAGTAGGCTTAGAATCATAGTCTAGTATTGATTTCAGGAGATATAATTTTCATATTGTGTGTTCTAACCTTTTTCTTACTACAGGTCTCCTTCCCAGCTGTTCCCTTCCTAATACCCTCTTCCCCTCTTGAACTCTCTCAGTCTCTGTGATTTATCTATATGAGTGCTTGGAGCTGTTCAGTGGTGGACGTGTTGGGAATGTGTACAGACCCCGTGGATCTGGTGACTCTGACACTGCCCACTAAAACTTGTTGGGGGGGCGATAGACCCCCTCAGGTCCCAGGAGCCACCACCTCCCCAGGACAACATTGAATAATTAAATGGGATGGGTGCACAGATCCCCATGTGCCTTGGAGACCACCACGTCCCCGGTACAACATTAAAAACAATATATGTGTGGCTGCACACACCACCCCGGGACCCAGAGACCAATATCTCCCCAAGACTACATTTTAAAACTATGCGGGTGGGCTGTGTGAACCCCCTCTTGGGCACTGGCGACCACCACTTCCCAGGGTCTACTTTAAAAATATTTATAGGGGGTGTAAGGACCCCCCTGGGCCATGGAGACCACCGCCTCCCAGGGCCAAAAACCTTTTTTTAGAAGGGAGAGGGCAACATGGCCCCACTTCCTAGCCCAATTTCAGCTTCAGAGACCCTATCCCGTGGGGCCTCTCCACATGTTCTTTGGTGCCCAGGGCACCCAGTAAATGTTATGGGGACTGTAGGGGTAGCCCTATTCCCCGTGGTACCAGTCTGCTCTCATCTCCTGTGGGAGACGGAATTGCTCCAGCATGCAAGAAGCTGCTCCAAATGCTAACAGCCATGGAAAGAGATGGAAACTCCGCTTTTAGCAAGCTGGAGCATTTTTTACGCTTCCTGTTACTGAAAGGGGACTGTTTGCTCTTGCATGATGGTACTTGCCACAAGAAAACTGCTAAAGATAACAGTTACCTCAGGACGAAGCAGGAGCCAGCCGTGGTGGGTGGGGGTCCAGGAGGGGGGTTGCTGCCCCCCCTTTTCTATTTGGCCCCAGTGAGGTAGTGGTCCCTTGTGCAGGGTTCCACCACAACCCCTTCCTTTAATGTTTTTGTAGCCCCTGGGAGTGGCAGTCCGTTGGGCATGGGGGGTCCATGCAGCACCCCTAATTTTATAAATTGTATTCCCAGGGAGATCATTATTACCGGGGTGTTGGGGGGTGCGTGGCCCACCTGCATATTTACCAGATATAGCCCAGGGGAGGTGGCCCTCTGTTCATTTTATTTTCGAACCCCAGGGAAGTAGCAGTCCCTAAGGCTGGAGAGTCCCTAATGCATCTCTATCTTCGTTCTTGCCCTGGGTTGGTGGCAATCTCTGGCCGCTGTGAGGTCTGTACAGCCCCCCACATTTCTTACTGCATGTCACCTTGGGGAGGTGGTGGTCTCCGGGACTTTTGAAAGCCCTAGGAGGGGGCTTCATGTGCCCCTTCCTCAATATTTTAAATAAGCATGACCCTGGAACCCGGCCCACCCAAAGGAAAAATTAAAAGCAAGTGTGGAAGACTCTGCTTGCTTTTGTTGAAAAAAATCATGGGAAAATCTTCCACTAGTCCTTCATTTTGCTGTGAATTTAAAAATAAAAACACTTTTTTGTCCTGGCAGGGTCCCAAAGGGACCCCTGTACCAAGGCTAGGGAGTTAGGCTAAAAATACCCTGCAGCCTTTTCTTTTTTGTTTGTTTTTGAGGTTCAACTGAAGCAGAGTCTCAAAATGGCTGGCAAAACACCCTGGTTGAAGTGTTGGCAGTCAATCATATCTCTGCACGAGATCCACAGGATTCGCAAAATGTTTGTACCTCTAGATATACAAATTTAGTTTTCCTTTAATATCTCGAAAACTACTGAATGGATTTAAACCATAAGATAAAGTGTGATCTGTGGATGACAAGCTACCTTTCTGCCAAATGTAGTGTAATTCTGCCCAGCGGTTCGGGCTGCAGATGTGTCTAAGGAGTCCATGAGAATTAACATGAGGAACACACTCTCTTTTTCTGGGACCCCACTTGATAGATCATCCTGAAACTTTCCATGCACAATGAGACCCTAGGAAGCACTTTTCCTGGAAAAGTTTGTGAAGATTTGTCAAATGGCGCTAAATATACAAGCAAGTCAAAAAACGCTTTCTCTATGGAAACTAGGGGCCAGATGTAGGTAGAACACAAATTGCGACTTGCAATTTGCGAGTCAAAGTTCCTCGCAAATTGCAACTCACAATTTGCGATGCAGAAAGGTGTCTCAGACACCTTCTGCGACTCGCTAAGGGGTCGCAATGAGGTTGGTCGCAGTTTGCGACCTCATAGCGAGTCTAGGCACTCACGGGGATAGTGGCCTGCTGGAGACAGCAGACCACCATGTCCGTGACTGCTTTTAAATAAAACTGTTTTTTTTCTCTTTGCAGCCCGTTTTCCTTAAAGGAAAACGAGCTGCAAATAGAAAAAAATACTGAACCCTTTTGTTTCGGGTTTTTTCAGAGTAGGCAGTAGTCCATAGGACCACTGCCTACTCTGAAAAAATAATTTTGTGAGCATTGACAAATCTATCTATCTATCTATCTATCTATCTATCTATCTATCTATCTATCTATCTATCTATCTATTTATCTATCTATCTATCTATCTATCTATCTACAAATATAGATATAATATTCAACCAGGAAGTGTTCACAGCCATCTTGGGACTCAGATTCAGCTGAGTCCCACAAAAAAAGATGAAGAAAAGAATAGGGGCCATGGCAGAAGCCCCTGACCCCTTAGCTCTGGTGCTGAGGTCCCAGAGGCACCCCCCTCCGAAAAAAAGCATTTTTTTCATAAATTTTGGCTGTGGGACTTGGCGAGTGTGGTGAAAATGTTTTAGAAAATAACAAACGTGGGCTCCCGTGCTTGTTTTAATGAGCCTCCAGTTCGGCCAGGTCCAGAGGGCATTGAGAAAGGATGGGGCACATGGGTCCCCCTCCTATGGCATCTTTTAACCTGGGGACTACCACCTTCCTGGGGAGATAAGAGAAAATAATGCGGGGGCCACACGGCCCCTTCCCACAGCCCTGGGGACTGCCTCCTCCCGGGGCAATTATTGAGTTGTGTGAGGGGGCCGCACAGCCCCTCCACAGTCCCAGTAACCACTACCTCCCCGGAAAAAAGTTTCAATTGCATGCAGGGGCTGCGTAACTCCCATCCCCAAAGGCCCAGGGACCGCCACATCCCAGGGACTACTATAAAAGAAGATATGGGGTCTGTTGCAGGACTGTGGCTCAGGGACCACCACATCCCTGTGGCAAATGCAGTGTTGGAGGAGGGCTAAGGCCCGACTCCTGCTTTGTCCGAGGGTGCCGACGCCTGGGACATAGCTGTTTGTTTTTCCTTGGTGGGAGCTGAGAGCTCTCTCTCTCTCTCTCTCTCTCTCTCTCTCGCTCTCTCTCTCTCTCTCTCTCGCTCCTCCATCCCATAATGGGATGGAAAAGAGAGAAAGAGATTGTCATTACAATGGTCTTTCCATACAATGACTTCAGAGTCTCACTAGCAAGAGGGTTGGTACGAATGTTATAGTTACGTTTGGAGGTGTAGCAGAACAGAGTCACTTCTAGCCTATTGCTCAAGGTCTTGTGCTGTCACTCAGAAGGCTGAAGGTTCAAATTGTAGTATAGCTTGGCAGTGTGTTTGTTTACTTAAAAAAAAAGATTACAGGGACATTATAGTTAGGTTCTAAATTAACTCATACGAAACCTTAGAATTTCTAACTCTTGCCCTAAGGATGCTATAACTTGTAACCTCACCATGCACTTCTAATTTCCCCAGGTATTACATTAATCTAGACAACTTTCCTAATGTCACTAAAACTATCAATGAAGCATTAGCAGTCAAATTAATGAAGGAAAAACTGTGCAGTTATAGTTACCTTAGGGAGTTTTATAGTTACTTGAAATGTACTATAACTGCTGAATTTCTTCTGCTTGAACAAATCACATGCAACAAAAGGCAAAAAAGGATACAAACTTACACACTGACGTAATTTCTGACATCTTGTGTAGTTTGCTCAACGCAGCATTATTCAAATGATGGGAATCACAAAAGCGTAATGGAAAATGTTGTGTCAAAGGTTCTTTGTTGCTGCCTGTCTTTATTTCCCTGCTGAAGTATATTAAAAATGTCACATTGGTACTCTACCATGAAAGACTACTAACACTGCTTGCTGCCAGATTGTGTACTGATGTGTGGCATGCCACTAGAAGTACACCAACTGTTCATTAGATTCATAATTTAACCCGTTGGGTGCACTGGACGTAACAGTTACGTCCTGGGCAGCACTGCTCGGGTGCCCAGGACGTAACTGTTACATCAAAGTAGGGGCCCTCGGGGGAAGCACTAGCACTCCCCCCAGGGGCGTCACACCCCCTCCCCTGGGCTGGGATGGAAGGGGAACCGCTTCCTCTTCTGTCCCAGCCCCGACCCCCATGTGGCGTCTGATGACATCATCAGAGGCCTGCCCCTCCGCACTGGAAGCTCAGCTTTCAGCGCGGATCGGAGGAGAAATCCAAAGCATTTCTCCTTCGATCACGTGGAAGGGACGAGAGAGGCATCAAAGGAAAAGGAAAGGCCTTTCCTTTGATGTCTTTCTCAGCATTTTTCCTCCCCGATCGCGATGCAGAAATGCCCACTAGACACCAGGGAGTTTTTTTTTTTTAATATGTATGCATAAGGGGTGCGGCTCCTTGGGCAAGGGCCGCTCCCCAGGGGGAAAAATTATTTTTAGGACATTTCTGACCCCCCGGGGGCAGATCAGCGTATTATAATTAGGCCGATCAGCCCCCCGGGGGGGGTCAGAAACTGCTAGACACCAGGGATATATATATATATATTTTTTAATTATATGTAGGGAGCGACCCCTTAGGCAAGGGTCACTCCAATGGGGTGCAAAATAACTTTTAGGCCATCAACCTATTTTTATTAGGCCAATCTGCCCCCAATGGGGCAGAAACTACTAGACACCATGGATTTTTATTTTTTTGCGTAAATTTCACACAAGGGGAGCGATCCCTTAGGATAAGGTTGTTCCCCTGGGGGGCAAATTTATTTTAGGCCATTTATGCTCCCCTTGAGGGCAGATCGGCATATTTCTATTAGACCAATCTGCCCCCGGGGGGGGGGGCAGAAACCACTTAGGCACCAGGGATTGGTGTGTATGTGTGTGTTTTGTTTGGGGGAGCAGCTCCTTCGTCAAGGGTCGCTCCCCACAGGGTCACATTACTGTTGGCCATATTGACCCCCCTTGGGGGAAGATCGGCCAATTTTTGGAAGGGTCATCTTCCCCCCAGAGGGGCAGAAAGCCAGGGAAGATTTTTTTTTTCAAAATAAGAGGGTGGGGGTATGGCTATACCCCCACTACAAATAAATTGAGCCAAAGTTGTTCTGCCCACAAGTGGGAAAAATGGGGAAATTTCCCCCGATCCACACCCCAAGGGGAGCAGAAAGTCTACTAGATGCCAGGGAATTAAAAAAAAGAAACTAAAAATTGTGTGTTGGTGGCTACCAACCAGTATGGGCATGGTTATGCCCCCACCCCAACTGAAGGGGGTAACACTCTTTCAGCTCTCCTCGCACACTAACACATCTTGTCCCATGGCAAGCAAGAGGACATTTGATTATTTTGCATTTTGGTTTTACATTTGGGCCATAAGAGCTTGGCTAACTCTCAAATCGTCCCTTTTGGAATGGTGAGGGCTGCACTTTTTGGACTTTGGGACGCTGCCATGTAGAAAAATCCACAAGACCTAGACACAATGCCCTGCAAACCTTCAACTTTGTTGGAAATCACACATTTTTTCCACATTTCTGTGATGGAACCTTCTGGAATCTGCAGGAATCCACAAAATTCCTACCACCTAGCATTGTTTCATCTATACTGATACAAAATTCTGCCCCACTTGTCAGTCTAAACATTTCTTTTTTCAAACTGCCACTCTGGTTCCCCCTCAATTTTGACCTTTTTGGCTCTTCTCTGTCACAGGCACTTGGCCGACCTACACAAGGGATGTTTCATTTTTACCAGAAGACTGAGGGAAACCTTGGGGGATAGGAAATTTGCCCCGGTGAGGTGATCCCACACAGAAATGTGGGAAAATGTGATTTTTCTGCTAAATTCGAGGTTTGCTGAGGATTCTGGGTAAGAAAACACTATGGGATTCACACAAGTCACACCTCCCTGGACTTCCTCGGGTGTCTAGTTTTCAGAAATGTCTGGGTTTGCTAGGATTTCCTGTATGGCTGCTGAGCCCAGGACTAAAAACGCAGCCCCCCCTCGCAAAAACAGGTGGTTTTGTATTTGATAATTTTGATGTGTCCAGACAGTGTTTTGGGGCATTTCCTGCCGCAGCAGCTAGGCCTACCCACGCAAGTGAGGTACCATTTCTATCGGGAGAAGTGGGGGAAGGCTGGATGGAAGGGAATTTGTGGGTCCACGCAGATTCCAGAACTTTCTGTCACCTAAATGTGAAGAAAAAGTGTTTTTTGGGCCAAATTTTGAGGTTTGCAAAGGATTCTGGGTATCAGAACCTGGTGAGAGCCCAACAAGTCACCCCATCCTGGATTCTTCTAGGTGTCTAGTTTTCCAAAATGCAGAGGTTTGGTGGGTTTCCTTAGGTGCCGGCTGAGCTAGAGGCCAAAATCCACAGCTAGGCACTTTCCAAAAAACAGCTCTGTTTTCTTTAAGAAAATGTGATGTGTCTAGGTTGTGTTTTGGTACATTTCCTGTTGCGGGCACTAGGCCTACCCACAAATGTGAGGTACCATTTTTATCATGAGACTGAGGGGAACCCTGGGTGGAAGGAAATTTGTGGCTCCTTTCAGATTCCAGATCTTTCTGTCACCAAAATGTGAGGAAAAAGTGTTTTTTGGGCCAAATTTTGAGGTTTGCAAAGGATTCTGGGTAACGGAACCTGGTGAGAACCCCACAAGTCACCCCATCCTGGATTCCCCTGGGTGTCTAGTTTAAAAAAATGCACAGGTTTAGTAGGTTCCCCTAGATGTCGGCTGAGCTAGAGGCCAAAATCTACAGCTAGGGACTTTGCAAAAAAACCATCAGATTTCAATGTAAAATTGTGATGTGTCCATGTTGCGTTTCCTGTCACGAGCATAAGGCCTATCCACGCAAGTGAGGTACCATTTTTATTGGGAGACTTGGGGGAACACAGAATAGCAAAACAAGTGTTATTGCCCCTGGTATTTCTCTACATTTTTTCCTTCCAAATGTAAGACAGTGTGTAAAAAAGAAACTTGAGAAATGCCCTGTAATTCATATGCTAGTATGGGCAGCCCGGAATTCAGAGATGTGCAAATAACCACTGTTTTTCAACACCTTATCTTGTGCCAATTTTGGAAATACAAAGGTTTTCTTGATACCTATTTTTCACTCTTTATATTTCAGAAAATGAATTGCTGCATACCCAATATAGATTGAAAACCCATTAAAAGGTGCAGCTCATTTATTGGCTCTGTGTACCCAGGGTTCTTCATGAATCTACAAGCCCTATTTATCCCCGCAACCAGAAGAGTCCATCAGACGTAACAGTATATAGCTTTCAAAAATCTGACGTCGCAGGAAAAAGTTACAGAGTAAAATATGGAGATAAATGGCTGTTTTTTTACCTCAATTTCAATATTTGTTTATTTCAGCTGTTATTTTCTGTAGGAAAACCTTGTAGGATCTACACAAATTACCCCTTGATGGATTCAGAAGTTTGTCTACTTTTCAGAAATGTTTAGCTTTATGGGATCCAGCATTGGTTTCACACCCATTTCTTTCACTAACTTGAAGGAGGCTGAAAGCACAAAAAATAGTAAAAATGGGGTTATGTCCCAGTAAAACACCAGAATTGTGTTGAAAAATTGGGTTTTCTGATTCAAGTCTGCCTGTTCCTGAAAGCTGGGAAGATGGTGATTTTAGCACTGCAAACCTATTGTTGATGCCATTTTGGGGGGAAAAATCCACAAGCCTTCTTCTGCAGCCTTTTTCCCCATTTTTTTGTAAAAAACAAAAATGTTGCTGTATTTTGGCTAATTTCTTGGTCTCCTTCAGGGATACCCACAAACTCGGGGTACCTCTAGAATCCCTAGGGTGTTGGAAAAAAAGGACGCAAATTTGGCATTGGTAGCTTGTGTGGACAAAAAGTTATGGGGGGCTAGGCGCCAACTGCCCCAAATAGCCAAAAAAAAGGCCTGGCAGCGAGAGAGTTAATAGATAATAAATGTCAGATTCCAATCTTTAGAATTTTTCTTTTCAAATATTCTGCCTGTGGCAGTTTATAACTACTAAAAGCATCCTTGTGTGGGTGGGATTAAAGTAGATGTAAGAAAAGTTTTAAACCTCACCTTAGCAAAGATAGAGAAGTATGCAGACTTTCAACAATATTGAGCTTAACGGAAGTTAACCTATGTGAGTAAAATGCTGCATGAAAAACATTTCTGTAAAAGAATTTTCAAGCTAAGAGTGCTTTCGTTTTTTCATGCTGTTTAATTTTTTTTCGATCTTTGCAAACATCGAGAACTTGTTAAAGTTTTCCAAGTTTTAATCAAGAACGTTAAAAAAAAGAACTTTTAGAATGTACACATCTCAAGACTAATAGTTTCTTTTAGAGATTGCCTGAGTGGAAGCATCGGCATAAATTGATGGTGGATCTGTCCCATGAAATTAGAGGTTCCCCTGTTGTGTTTAGAGTTCATGAAGATCTGAGTTCCCACCGCCAGAGCCGAAGCTAGCTGCACCATCAGAAATCTTTGACATGATGGCCTGTCCTCTACAGGCCCATTAAATCAAAGTGACAAGCACTAGACCCTATTTATGAATGGTGGTTTTGGTCATGGAAATTCCTCAATGGTCCTCACATGCAGACAGAAAACTTCCTACATGTCAGCTCATTATTTTTTTGTTGTCAGTAGAAAAAGTATTGCTTCAGGGGTTTATTCTTAAAAAATATAAAAAGGTTGCTGAGTAGGCACAACGGACATGCTTGGCAAACTCTACAGTCTTTAAAGCAACAAGAGCACTGGCCTGGCTAGTTTCTCAATATAGCGGATGGCTCTCCAACACAAGAGAGTGGGCCTACATCACAGTGGGTGGGTTGCAAAATAGGCACATAATTGTAATGATTTAGGCCCCTTGCACTTCTGGGAATCTATACAACTGCACTTCCTGTACTATTATTGATAACCCTGCTTCTTTGTGTATACATTGATAAGAGCATACATGCCATTATGCAGTGTTAGCTTGTAAATAAGCTTCAAATTCAGGGGCATATTTATGAACCCCTTGTGCTGCCGGAGAGTACTTTGTGTGATGCTCTGACAGTGCAAACCTTGCAATCATATCCATGAGGCCACACAATCAATCAATCAAACAATTTATAAAGCGCACTACTCACCAGTTAGGGTCTCAAGGTACTGGGGGAGGGAGGGAGAGTTAGTGGTCGAAGAGCCATGTCTTGAGGCGTTTTCTGAAGGCCAGGAGGTCTTGGGTCTGGCGTAGTTGGTGTGGTAGGGAGTTCCAGGTCTTGGCGGCAAGGTAAGAGAAGGATCTTCCTCCGGTGGTGGAGCAGTGAATACGGGGCACGGAGGCGAGGGCGAGGCTGGCGGAGCGTAGCTGGCAGGCGGGCGTGTGAAAGGTGAGTCTGTCGTTGAGATAGGCTGGACCTGTGTTGTGGAGGGCTTTGTATGCATGGGTAAGTAGTTTGAAGGTGATCCTCTTCGATATGGGTAGCCAGTGTAGTTCTCTGAGATGGGCTGAGATGTGGTTGTGGCATGGGACGTCAAGGAAGAGTCGGGCGGAGGCGTTTTTGATGCGATGCATTTTCCTTTGTAGTTTGGCCATGGTTCCTGCATAGAGCGCGTTGCCAAAGTCCAGTCGGCTGTTGACTAGGGCGTGGGTGACTGTTTCTCTGGTTTTTACGGGAATCCACTTGAAAATCTTGCGGAGCATGCGGAGGGCGTTGTAGCAGGAAGAGGAGACTGCGTTGACCTGCTGAGTCATGCTGAGTGTTGAGTCAAGGATGATGCCCAGGTTCCGTACTTGGGTGGTGGGGGTGGGGGCGGCACCGAGGGATGTAGGCCACCAGGAGTCGTTCTAGGCGGAGCGGTTGCTGCTGAGGATGAGAACCTCTGTTTTGTCTATGTTTAGCTTGAGGCGGCTTGAATCCATCCAGTCAGCGATAGCGTGAAGTCCCTTGTGTAGGTTGTTTCTTGCTGTTGTGGGGTCTTTCGTGAAGGAGATGATCAGCTGGGTGTCTTCTGCGTAGGATACTATGTTGATGTTGTGGGATCGTGCGATGTTGGTGAGGGGAGCCATATAGACGTTGAAAAGTGTTGGGCTGAGGGAGGATCCTTGAAGGACGCCACAGACGGATTCAGAGGATTCGGGCAGGTAGGGCGGAAGGCGGACTCTCTGGGTTCTGCCTGAGAGGAAAGATGAGATCCAGTCGAGGGCCTTGCCATGGATCCCGGTGTTGTGAAGGCGTGTTCGAAGGATGTGGTGACAGACGGTGTCGAAAGCTGCGGAAAGGTCCAAGAGGATGAGAGCTGCGGTTTCGCCTTTGTTGAGCATGGTCCTGATGTCATCTGTGGCAGCAATGAGTGCGTTCTCCGTGCTTTGGTTTTTGCGAAATCAGGATTGGGAGGCATCAAGCGCTTTGCTATCTTCCAGGTAGTAGTAAAGTTGGTTGTTCACGATTTTGTCGATGACCATCGCTGGGAAGGGGAGGAGGGAGATGGGTCAGTAGTTAATGGGGTTATCTGGATCTGCTTTGGGTTTCTTCAATAGGGCATTGACGTCTGCGTGTTTCCATCTCTCCGGGAAGGTGGCTGTCTCGAAGGAGCTGTTAATGATTGCGCAGAGGTGGGATGCGATGATGTTGCTGGCTTTGTTGAAGATCTGGTGCGGGCAGAGGTCTGAGGGGGAGCCGGAGTGGATGGAGGCCATGGTGTTGATGGTGTCTTAATTGTTGACGTGGGTCCAGGAGCGTAGAGGGTTGGTGTTGTTTGATGCGTCAGGTTCTTGGTTGTCTGTGGTTGGCTGATGGGTCTGGGGTTCGAAGCTGAATAAAAATAAAAAATAAAAATTCGATCTTTCGACGGAAGTGAGTGGCGAGGGAGTTGCAGAGTTCCTGTGATGGCGAGGGTTCATGGGAGCAGGTCCTATGGTTGAAGAGTTCTTTGATGATGCCGAAGAGCTCTTTGTTGTTGTGGGCGTTGGTGTCTATTCGGCTTTTGTAGTTGTTTTTTTTGGTCGTGCCGATCAGCTGGTGATGTTTGCGGATGACAGTTTTGAGGCCGGAGTGTGGCAAGGCACCAGGTCTTCTCCATTCTTCGACATTCCCGTTTGGAGGCCTGCAGGTCGAGTGTAAACCAACTGGCCTTGGGTCTGTGGTGGGAGTCTCAGGGTTCTTTGAGTGGTGCGAGGGTGTTGGTGCAGTCTTCTAGCCATTTGTGCAGGTAGGTGGCGGCTGTGTGGGGGTCCAGGTCCTGGGGGGGTGCCTGGGTGAGGGTGGAGATCAGCTGTTCTGTAGAGATTCTGTTCCAGTAGCTGTGGGGGCGTTTAGTGATATAGTGGTGAGTGACCGGCTTCTAAAAGGAGAAATGGATGCAGTGATGGTCAGTCCATAGGAGTTCGGTGGTGTGGCTCAAGGAGACGTGGCTGCTGGCTGAGAAGATGGGGTCGAGTATGTGTCCTGCGGTGTGGGTGGGTGAGGTGACGAGTTGCTTGAGGCCGAGGTTGGCGAGGTTGTCGATTAGTTTGGTGGTGTTGGTGTTGTTGTTGTTTTCTAGGTGGAAGTTCAGGTCGCCAAGGAGGATGTAGTCCGTTGAGGCGAGGGCTTGGGAGCTGATGGTGTCGGCGATGTCGGAGCAGAACAGCGGTCTGGGGGTCTATATACCAGTGTTCCTCTGAGGGTGGTGTTGGCGTTGATGTGGATTTTGAAATGGAGGTGCTCGGCGGATTTGATGGTGTCGTGGCAGCTGGTGGAGACTCTTATGGTGTTTTTGTGGACTATGGCGATTCCTCGTCCTGGTTTGTTGCTGCGGTCACTTCTGGCAATCTTGTAGTTTTCTGGTATGGCTATGGCTATGTCTGGTTCCGAGGCCGAATTCATCCAGGTTTCGGTGAGGAATGCGATGTCGGACGAGGATGCGGTCAGTAGGTCCCAGAGTTTGATTGCATGCTTGTGGACGGAGCGGGTGTTGAGCATGATGCATCTTAGGCAGGAGTCTGAGGCCTTGAGTTGGAGTTTAGAGGTTAGGTTGCAGGTGAAATTACAGGCTTTGCAGGAGAAGGGTCCTTTGGTGTGTGTCGGGGTGGACTGGAAGCAGGTGGAGGAGCGTCCTGGATTAAGGGCGTGGAGGTCGTTGGCAGTGTAGTGGTGATTGGTGGTATGGGGGCGTGCTGGCCAGGGGGTCTGGTGCTGGGCACAGTCTTGGCACGTACGGGCGCAGGCGGGCTTGCCTTTGGCACGTCTGCTGTGTGCGTCTGCGCTGCAGCCGGCATAAGAGGGGAGGTGGGAGGGAGTGGCAGCTGGGAGGAGGGGTGGGCTTGCCCAATGAGAGAGCAGGGGGTGTGGGGGAGCGGGGCTCTGAGGCGGGAAAAGAAGAGAAGAGGAAACGGACCGGAGAATCTAGGTGTGGGAGGGGGCGGGGACACGGGGACGCAGCAGCGAGGTAGAGCCGGGGAAGATAAAAAAAGGTAAAAGTCTAGAATACCAACCAAGTTATGTATGGCACCGGGTTCAGCGGCGGAGAGGAGGGAAGCAACCTGCCTGCAAGAGCACAAAACCAATTTGCGTGGCATTGAATGGCCTCATAGATATTGAGTAAGGCAAGGCAGTCGAAAAAAATCCACGCTGCCTTAATCTGCGCAAGGGAGGCGTTCCATGGGTGTTCTGGTGGGTGTTTCCATGCACCACCCATGGACTTTGACACTTCTCCAGATTTACAAAATCATGTAAACCTGGATATGTGCCAAAACCTTATGCTTCCCCAGGAAAGGTGTTAAGAAGAGAAATACCTTTATTTCTCCTTGTTTTTTCCTCGTTCCATGTGTTCTGCAATCTAAAAAAAAAGAAAAAATAAGGAAAAAGGCGCAGGGTACTGTTACTCTACCCCCCTAGCCTTGGTACAGGGGTCCCCCAGGCTGGGCTAAGAAGCATTTTTATTAAAAAGAAATCAAAGTGAAATTGTGGTCTCCTATGCTTGCTTTTATTTTGTTCCCCAGGCTGGCCAGGTAACTACAACTCTTGCCCTAAGGTAACTATAACTTGCATCCTTGCCATGCATTGCTCATTACTGCAGATATTACAGCACTCATGACATCTTTGCTAACATCACTGATGATGTCACTGTAACATTTGCAGTAAAATGATTGATGTGATAACTGTGCATGGCTGGGGCACGAGTTATAGTTACCTTAGGGCACGACTTATAATTATTTAAAATGTCTTTATCTAAAACACGTGAATTTCTATGGTTTTGTACATTTAAAATGTGAGCCTAACTATAAGGACCCTGTAACCTTTGTTTTTTAGTGAAAAAAAAATATATATTTAATATTTATGTATACATATATATGTATATATATATATATATATATATATATATATATATATATATATGTATATTCACTTAAAAAACAAAGTTACAGGGACATTAAAGTTAGGTTCTGAATTTTCTCATATAAAACCATGGAAAATCAGCCGTTGTAGTTATATTTCTTTCAAGTAACTATAACATGCGCCCTAAGGTAACTATAACTCACGCCCCCACTATGCACAATTATCTGATCAATAATTTTACTGTAGATGTCACAGTGACATTATCAATGATGTTATCAAAGATGTCATGAGTGCTGTAATTTGAAAATTAACATTGGAAATGCAGCTTTTTTGAGCCCCCCCCCTTTCTCAACCCTCGCTTAGTGGATCACCCCAAAAATATATATCAGACCTGCCAACCTGTGGAACTTTTCCACTGTGTGAGGAGGGGGCGTGGCCATGAATGGGGCAGTGCTTAGTGCTGAACACAGCCCAAGACGCACCTAAATTTATAGCCCCACTCCCACATCAGGCCAAGCTTCCACTCCTCCCACTGCACCCTTTTCCCCCTTTTTCCCTGCCAAAAAACTAAATTAAAGCTTTGAAGGCTGCTGCTGATATCCTGGGGAGGTTTCACACCTCTTAATGGACATTGGCGGAGCTAAACCTCCAAACAATTATCTGTAAATCTGCTCTCTGCAGCTGTTTCCAGCTACTTGTGTGCCCACCCTGTGATAACAGCTCTTCACCGGGTGACTGTGTGAGAGGAGCCACTATCTTGAGCCACACGGTGGCACCATGTGAGCTGGCAGATCTGATACATTTATATATCCATATAAGCACACAACATATTGTTACAATGTAATTCCCAAAGTGGGGTTTGTTAAAATAAAACCTCTGCTTGAACCAGTATCTAAAGAAGAATTCTACTTTTTGAAGTCTTACAATAACCTTTTTTTGTGCAAAACATTTAAATACAAATAATTAATAGACTAAAATGAGCCTTTATTAGAAACTATGGTCCTTTTCTATAAATGTAATAGCACGTAACACCGAGAAGACATGTTGTGGTTTTGGTGTTTAAAGCACAAGTGAACAAGTGGGTCAATTTACTTAATGTGGGCACTAGGCTGTGATGTGCCATTGGCATTGGAAACGTCCAACCACTGCTGGGAATGTGCACTTGTAGAACATGCATGTTAAATCTGTAGGGGAAATACCGCAATACAGAACAGGGACTCATGCATTAAAGTGTTTTGCATACAGAGAGCACAGGATTAGCAAAAATACTGGGTTTGTGACTGCAAAGCACATTGTTAAAAATGGATCAAAGCCCCTTCATGACTTAAAAACATCTTTGTGACTCATAAATGGGTGTTTGCAATTCATTACAAATGACAAATAGGATGGAGTGTGAAAGAAGCACATCGCTCCTACTTGGGATGCTCCTGGATTGCAAAGATTAATCTTTCTCAGTGGGATATATTCCACTTTGGGGTTTGTGTTAGCTATTTTCAGGGGAGGAAACAGCTCTGCAGATTGTCCTCAGTACAAAATTAAACTTCATAGGTAAAAGTGTAAACATATTGATTCTGTGATTTAGGATCTATGACTTGCACCTGATAATTGCACTTTTGATCATCCACATTGAGTACGTAGATGCATGTCATAGTGTGAATCCTTTAGTGTGTAATAACATGTGGCATGCAACCGCAAGAGTATAATGACTTGCAATACCATTAGCACAACAGCAGAGATCGTGGTGCTACTATAATTACATTTTGCTGGCACATAACCTGTATCTGGGAGACATTTCATTAGAAGACCGGAGGCTATCATTATGCATAAAACTTCTATTGCTGTCCCAACATGGAGCCCTTTAAAGAACATAAACACATCACAAAGCAAAATATTCTATTGCAGTGCCATAATATAGTATATATGTCCATGGCAACAGCTCTCTTCCTCTGTTATTAGCTGCTCCACTCAACAGATAAGTATATTACTACCTATTGCTCTTGTATCCCTTTTCCATTAATTAACTCTAAATATTCTCTTTAGAAATTTAGATTATGTTAGAGATATTCCAATATATGGAATAAACTCTTTTGTGTCTTGCTTTTAATTAGACTAATGTTATGCTCTTTGTTCAATAAGGTAATTAGTAAGCTGAATTTATGTACTTTTGAAGTATGCACTTACTGCTTTCACCTTGCTTTTCAATGGTGTAGTGGCATTGGCCTAATGTGGGGAGTCTCTCCGACTCTTTCTCTTCCCCAGGCCGCACACAGCCAATCTCCCCAAGCAGTTGGGCCGCTCTCTTTCATGCTGTACAAAGTCAACTCGTCACTCGACCGCAAACTTACAAAACATAATTGTTTTTTGTACGTTTGCGCTGATTTTGCGTCAAAAAAAGATGCACATGCGGCGCTAAAGAAAGTATAAATATGGGCCTTAGATGGGAGCGTGAGCAGTTGCTCATGTATTCTTGGCCAGAATGAGCCTGCATATGCTTCTCTACCGAAGTGGGCAGTGAGCAGGCACATAAGACAGCGACCCCGGTCGCGGTGGTGAAATTATACATGGTAGTAGAAAGGGGAGTGGTATTTCAGCAACTATTATTGATTGGGTTGTATTACTTGGGCAGTTGCTAAAGCAACACCTAGTTCAAGAAAACTGCTAGAACCCTTCCCTGGCTTGCCCCACTTGCCGGTCAGCTGTTTTCTAATGTCACTTTGCTTGTGCTAATATTTCTCTTTCATTTCTACCTTTATTAAGAGGATTTAAAACCAAAAAAAGGGAGCGTCCTATTAGAGTTATATTATCAATTTGTGCTCAGGCAGAAGTAAGAACTTTTTTTTCAAAAAAGAGTTCTATAGTTAAAAAAAGGTCATTAATGTTAGTTATTATTAGGAATGTAGATATTATATTAATTATTAAAAATTCGATTTTTTGTGTTTTAATATTATTATGGGCCTCATTTGGACCTCGCCGGTCTTTTTCAAAGACCGCCGAGGTACCGGCGGGCTGAAGACCGCCAGTGCAGGCGGTTTTCCACCCAGCGTATTATGACTGCTGGCAACCCTCTGCCCTTTTTTGGACGGAGAGCCGCCAGCAGCCATACTGGTGGTCGGCGGTGAAGTGGAGGCTGCTCCACCGCTACGTCATCAGAATACCGCCCACCGATTCAGTGTGACAGTGTTCTGGTGACGGGGAGCTCGCGGCGGAGCAGCCCCCATGGATCCCGTTCCTTCCCGGGGGATCACCAGACAAGGTAAGGTGATCGTCTGCTAGGGGAGGGGGGGGAGGGATGTTGTGTGTTGTGGGCCTGCATGGGGGTGTGCATGTGTGTGTGTGTGTGTAGGGGGTGTGTGAGTGCGTGTATGCATGCGGGGTGTATGGTGTGTGTATGGGAAATGTGTGCGTGTATGTCTGTGTGCGTGTATATCTGCGTGTATGTGTAGTAGTTGTATGAGCGTGCGTGTAGGAGGGTGGGGTGTGTGTGTCAATGTTTTGGGGGGTGGGGAGGGGGATCCTGCCACTTTTGGGGGGCTGTAGTGGGGTTGTGGGGTTGGGGGGAGGGTTCTGGGGAGGGGAAAGGGGCGGGGGAGACCCCTATCAGTACCAGGGAACAAATTCCCTGGCACTGATAGTGCCTACTGCCATGGATTTCATGGCGGTACAGAACCCCACAAAATCCATGGCGGTATGCGGGGTCGTGATACTGCTGGCGGTCTAGTGATGGCCGCCGGCCACCCTAGCAGTCGGAGTGTAGAAGTGGCGGTTTGGCATGGCGGTAACCACCATGCTTGTAATTTCATTTTTTTTACCGCCAGCCTGTTTGCGGTATTACCGCCACTTCTACACCGACCGCCAGGGTTGTAATGAGGGCCTAAGTGTTTTAGGTAACATAGCTGAGGAAAGAGAGTATTCTGAGCTTGAGGTAAGTGAGATGTTTAGAAAGTACTTTGAGGAGGGATTGAAGACCTCCATAAGAGTAGCAGTGGAGGCTGCTATATCTAAAAGGAAGAGAACCACTCCTTCAGAGGAAGAGTACTTCTCTGACTCTGATGAGGATAGGCTTGCAAGCCCAGAGGTGGTAAAGCCCTAAAAACGACAAAACATCAGAAACAGACCCATAACCACTGGTTCAAGGACACAAAGGTATGAGCCCCTTTCCATCGTTGAGTAGTAGCCTTAGCGCTGCCAAAGACTGGAGTAGCCTTGGCGCTACAAGAGATAATGGTGTCCATTGCAGCACAAACGTCAGTGGTGTCCTCTGTGGCACAAAAGACAACCAGGACTCAGTTAGCCTGAATGAAATGCTCAATCTTGATAGTAAAAAAAAGGGTTTGATGAGTTAGTGTTTGACCCTGATGAAGGCTTAGACACCTTTGGGAATCTAGATGATGATCTACAGGGACCTCGTCTTTGTCCTTTAAGCCCATTTAAGATCCTTTGGGGAAGGAGATATGAAGCCCACATGCACTTGAATACCTACATAGTACTGAGTGATGGTCTCTAACACACGTATCAAGATTTATTAAACAGTGGATGAAAAAGACCTTTCAAGAGGCAGTACCATAATCTAATGTGAGCTGAATGCCCTAGGCCAGCAATAGATGACAAGGTATGTCATACACCAAACTTAGATCCTGAGTTAATAATGTTCCTACTTAAATCTGGTAAAGACCCTAGAAGGGGCTGGAACACTGCCTTAAACAGTGTCAAGGCCGTCTACTTGATAGTTTAGGTCCATTGGCACGTGTTATAGATATGGCTGAAGAAGCACATATTAGGACACTGAGGTAGACATAGAATTTATAAGAAGTTGGAGTTAAAGGGCAGTCTACATGCTGTGCAACGCCAAAGCAGGCTTAATATTTGAAAGGAAGAAGGCATTTTAATGAGGATAAGCCGGAAACTCACTGAGGGGGCTAATAAAGAATCAAAGGTTTGACCTAGGGGTCCTACTCTTCGGACATGATTTTATTAAGTCTTTGGGCAAATACGTGTCTACCTTCATGTCCTTGAGCAAAGCATAATGCACTATGAGGCGTGTGTTTGGCACACATGTTTTTGCGAGGACCAACAGGAGGGGACTGGCTGCCGCCTGACGACCCACTTTTATTCTCAAAAGCAATACTCCCAGAGTTTGCGGGGTTGTGGCAGAGGTTTCTAAACCTTATCAGGTTTCTACCCTCAAAGAGTACGGTCTAGAACCAGAGGAGGAAGAGCTAGCTATCAAGGTGCAAGAGTCAAAGGTAAATGAAACATCTTGTCCTGGTTCTTGCCAAGTAAAATAAACCTGAAGGCTAACATTTTTTGTTCAGAAATGGGGAGAAGTGATAAACAATTCTTGGATTCTTGAAACTATATCATGCTTCAAGATACATTTCTGGGAAGTCCTATTCAGGTCTCTCAACCCCAGGATATTGTCTTCGACAAAGAAAAGATGTATTTGGTGTATGTGAATGTTTTTCAAATATTGCAGAAAGGCACCATTTTTCAGGTTGTAGACTGAAAACAATGGTTTTCTGAGTGCCATATTGTTGGTAAAAAAGAAAGGCAAAGGGTGATGCCCTGTGATAAGTCAAAGGGAACTAAACAAATGTTTGGTTTACAGGCACTTCAAGATGGAAGGTATCCATCTTTTACAAGATATACTACAGGAAAAGACCTGTTAGTGAAACTAGAGTTAAAGGATTCAAATGCAGAGGTGTGGTTTACCAGTTTTACTGTCTTTCTTTTGGTTTGTCCTTCACTCCACGGTGCTTTACCAAAGCCTTAAGACAGGTGGTTGCCTTTCTGAGAGAGAGAGGAATTTGATTAATAATTTACTTGGACGACATTCTAATGAAGAGCATGGTAAGATCAGAACTTCTGGATCATTTACGTTTATAAGAGGGAACTTCCAGAAAACCCAGGGATAATTGTGAACGTGGACAAATTAGTCTTCATACAAAATCAATCTTTGGAATTCCTAGATTTTCAGGAAGATACTCCATGGATTCAGTTAATATACCTCAGAAAAAGATAAAGAAAATAAGTAAGGGAGTAAGATACATATTAGGAAAGGAAGTAGTACTCTCAGGAACTTAACAGGAACTATTGATCTTCTGTCCTCATATATCCAAGCAATTACCCCGGGCTCCTTGCATTACAGGGATCTTCAAAGGTTGAAGACAGTTGGGTTGAGACAAGGTCTATGGTATGCAGATTCAGTGAGTTTATCTCAGGAAGCTCAAAAGTATCTGGGGTGGTGGTTGAACAGCCTAGAGAGTTGGAATGGCAAAGCTATTTTTGGAAATATGCCAGATTTTATTTTAGAAACAGATGCCAGTTCTTTGGGCGGAGGGGCCAGTCTGAACAACTTAGAGACAGGAGGAAGATGGTTGAGTCAGGAGAGTTTGTTCCACAAAAATTGCGTAAAATTGATAGCATGTCTGAATTCTTTGACAAACAGTGTGATGCTGATTTGCATGGACAATGTTTCAGGTTTTCATATATCAATCACCTGGAAAGTTCAGAATCAAAGCAGTTAGCAGATCTAGCAAAGGAGAAATTGTATTTTTGTTGGGAACACAAGAACATTTTATCAGCAGGCCACATTCCAGAGGAACAGAATCTGACAGCAGATTGGGATTCAGGTCATCTCAGAGATTTCAGCGATTGGCAATTGAATCCAATGATTTTTTGGAAGGTCCAAGAAACCTGGGGCTCAATATACCTAGATTTGTTTGCCAGCAGACTCACTTGTCAAGTTCAAAGTTATTTTAGTTAGAGACTGGACCCAGGGTCACTGGCAGTAGATGCCTTTCTACAGGATTGTTTGGCAGATTTGCAATGATTCAGAGGGTATTATGGAAGGTCCAGAAAGATTGCAAGTTAGTTCTACTGACACTCTTTTGGACTTTGCAAGCCTGGATCCCAGGAGTAATGGAATTTGCAGTAGAAGAGCCTCTTCTCATTCCGGTTCATCAGGTTTTGCTAGTGGGCCAAGATGGAGAGGAACAGCATTTAGTATTAGAAGGAAAGCTGAACCTTCATGTTTGGAAACTATCAGGGGCTCTGGAAGATTCTCTAGCTTTTCTGAAAGGCTGAAGATTTCCTGGATGAATCAGGGGCACCAGGCATTAGGAAGAGTTATAAAGGGGTTTGGTGTAGATGGTGGGGTTGGTGCATGGAAAGGAATGTGGATCCCGTGGAGACTCCTGTGATGGATTTGGAAAATTAATTAGATGAGCTATTCCAGTCAGGCTCCTCTGACAGGACTATTAACTGTCATAGGTCTGGTGTTTCAGATGGCTGTTCCCTGGTGGGTGACATTGCGGTTGGATGTGATCCACTTACATGCAGAATGATTAAGGGAATAAGACGTAGGACACTGCCTAGGTGTTACACTTCTTTATGGGACGCAAACTTGATTTTTAAACTTTTTGACTCATGCCGAGGCAAAAGTTATCTTTCTTTGAGAAAGATTTCTCAAAAGTTAGCAACACATCTATGTTTATTATCTTTCAGAAGGGTTTCTCATGTGAAGGTTTTTGAGATTTTCAACTGAATTTACTCATCAGATGGTGTCCAATTTGATATTTGGAAGAAAACAAAACATATGTCTGGTCATGTATTCTCTCCTTCATTTCAGGATTGTCTGAAACTATATGTGGTAAGTTGAATGAAGGTTTATGAGCACAGAATGCTAGAATTAAGACATGATGGTGAATTTCAACGTTTAATATCTTATATGAATTCATGTAAAGCAGTATCTACAGCTACAATCGCTAGATGGGTTAAAGTAATGATGAGTGAGGCAGGCATAGATCTGCCTAAAGTTGGTGCACATTTGGTAACAGGTGCAAAGGCCAGTAAAATACTCTTGACTGGAGGCACTCTTTCTGAGATCTTAAAAGTGGTGAATTGGTTGAATGCCAGTACCTTCGCAAATGTTTGTTTGAGACCAGTGAAGCATGTAAGTAGCATTGTTATGGAAGACTTTAAACATGCATAACGCAGAGATAATCTTGATTTCATTAAAGAAAATGGAGGCAACCATTATCCCACCGACCTCCTAAATGGGTCTGGTAAAGATTATATATATATATATATATATATATATATATATATATATATATATATATATATATATATATATATATATATATATATATATGTATATATATATACACACACACACATATATATATATATATGTATATATATATATATATATACCTTTATCGTACATACCTTTATATTTATAAAAACCCATTCAGAAAAAAATATTATTCTTATAGGACTATTGTTAATTTTTAGTGTTTTTATTCCATGGGAAACAGTTTGTGAGTGGACCACATCACAATGGATTGATGGAATTTAAGTTTTGATTTACTGGTTTCAGATGTTAGGATTTGTCTCCAATTCAAGTTATAATCAACAGTTTGCAGCCTAAAAGAGGAAGAGAGCTGCTGCCATGGACATATATACTGTCCTATGGTCCTGATTAGAATATTTTACTTTGTAATATGTTTATGTTCTTTAAAGGGCTGCATGATGGAGCACCAATAAAGGTTTTATGCATAATGATCTCCTCCGTTGTCTTTAATGAAATCAAGATTCTCTCTGCTTGGCAATTAGAGAATCCCCATTCTCCTGGCAGACTTGTCAATGAATGTGGCTAAGGACAGTGTTGCATGCTATTGCCAAGCTCCCAAAATGACTTTCCGGTGGATTGTAAATAGGATTTAGGATTGAGCACCTTTCCAAGAAATGACTCTGTGACTTGGTATACTGTAATAGCATTATTAAGTCCATATTTTTGCAGTTGGAAGTGCAAAGTACTACTGCAGAAATTTGGATAAATCATGAACTGTGTGACTACCATTTTTTCTTCTTACCGATGCCTGAATTAATTATTCACAGCTCCTAGATTGATATCAACAGTCTTGCACTTGATTATTGATGTAATTAGCTTATATTCTCGACTGAGTGTTTTTGTCATGCAGAAAGTCCAGACTACCAGAGTTAGTTGGGCAGGAACTGTGGAAGCTTTCTCGGCAAGCTGTGACAAGACATCAATTTGCTGCAAGATAGATATGTTTAACGCACAGTTCTTTGAAATCTAATTTGAATTGATTTGTGTTTCTATTAAATGTAATATCCATTTTAGGAGCTTAGAATGTGTCTTATGATAAATACATGTGGTAATATTGCTCATGGAATTACTGATACTACAAGTTTCTGTTTCTATTACACACAGTATTGTTGGAGCGGAAATGTTAGTAATGCTTTCAGTGACCCAGAAGTCAGCAGTAAGTGACATTCGTATTCATGATTTAAAAGCCTAACGTAGTAAGATGCACTGGCATGCATTTTCAAAGTGCTCATGTTTCCATTTTTGTTTTGGTCCTAATTTTGCCCAGCTGATTAAACAATGTGCTAACAAGATGTAAATAATACCAAAGTAAAATGTAGGAATTAGAGTAATTGCTAGTAGTCAAATGAATTTGATTTATATTGGTTTATCTGTGATTTATGAGTTTTAATAGATGAGTACATAAAAATAAATGCACTTCATTGCCATACTTAACGTGATGTCTTAACAAAGTTTGCAATATTAAATGAAATGTTTATTCTCTTTACTGATATATGAATTAATGTTGAAGTTACAAGTTTGAATATTAAGTGGGTTTACTAATTGCAGTATTATTGTGTCCATATTTCTAGTGTTAGCATAACTAGGCCTATTAAACTCGTATTTGCAGTCATGTAAAAGTGAGGAATCATTCTTATTTTCTAACATGAATTTTCTGATTAGGTTGTTCTTATGAATAGTGAAGGGTTTCATTGTTTAATGTTCAAGACTTATTTCTTAATGGCATTGATTGCAGAACACTTAGGCCTGTGGACTAAACATGAAGTGCATTTTATTATCAACATGTGCTTTCACATGTGAAAGGAAGAAACCATTGTTTACCCTGGGAAGAATTTCAAGTGTTGTGAGTGATACACAAATTGTAATTGACTGTTGGATTCACACAGAAGAGGAGATGACTTAAGACAAAACCTTAGAAAACTTTGATATGTTGCAAATTCGATTAGTATTCGATTTCTGATTGGACATTGCACCTTTTATTTGATATGGACCCACTGAACTCACCAATCGAGATGCTTTAGGTGTTTCTAGTAAGGGGCTGACATTACAAGTTTTAGTAGGTCTTCCTTTGGTTCTTGTTTCTGTTAGATGCTGTTCTCTGTGCAAACCATGTTCTGCCCTTCCCTGATGGTGCTCCTAGCAGACTTTGCTGATGATCTACATGCTTTGCTGACAAAGTTCTCTTAAATGCTGACCCTAAAAGAGGTATATTTTCCTCCTAGTGCTGTATTTCCCCTGATCTGTATTTTTCTTATAGAAGCTAGTATGCTGACACCTTTCTATTTTATTTTTCTAGTTAGTTTAGCTTAGCTCGATATAGATGGTTTTCCAAAATATTTTTGTCTTTCTTTTGTCTTTTGTCCACATGTATTAACCTATCCCCACACATGCTTGTCCTATTTTGGCTAGAAGTAGGGACAACCTATGTGGAATCCTGGATTGTTATCTCTCGTAATTTGATTTGACAAATGTCTACACAGTCTGATTTGAAGCATGTTTCAATATGACACATTTTATAACTAATGATATGTATTATTCTTCTTGAATGTTTAGTGGTGTTGATGTTTAAGTAATTTAAACTTGTTACTCCATTTTGGGCAACCCATGGTGTTCATTTAACCTTTATACTTTGATTCTGCGCACAAATTATGTGACTTTAGCTTTGTAGATGTAAAATAAAGCTTTAAAACATTTGTTTATAGGAGTTTTCCTTCCATGGTCACACTGGTCATGGTGTTTTAATTTGTTGAGCGGGTTTGAAATGATTGTGTATCGGTAACCACACTCTTGCCTGGGTCAAAAGATCCCTCGACCTCAGTGAAGCATTTAGAATCCTGTGAAGGATGAGAAAAATATGTTAGAAGTGCTGACAGGCCCCAGGAGATCCTCTTCCCGCCTTACGTTCAGAATCCACAAATGCGCTGGTGAGACATCATACCCTATCTTCTTAATACAATTAAATCTTTAAACTTAGGCCCATATTTATGCTTTTTTAGCGCCGCATTTGCATCATTTTTTGATGCAAAAGCGGTGCAAAATTACAGAATACAATTATATGTTGTAAGTTTGCGCTGCTTTCGCGTAAAAAAAGATGCAAATGCGGCGCTAAGAAGGTATGAATATGGGCCTTAGTGAGGAGAATATTAGTCAGACTCATTCAACACAACACAATACAAATCAACTACATAAACACATAAACCAATTTTAAATATCATGAACAATTAAAATACTAAATCAAACTCCAAATTGAATAAAGTTTCAAAGCTTTCTTACAATCCCAAAATCAATGTAACATACATGGTTTGCAAAACTAAGTTATAAACATACATGAAAACCATAGGCTGACCGAAACATCTAAAGATGTTTCGCCTACTAAACATTAAACACTCCAAAAAAATAACATCAGCAAAACCAAAATATGCACATTAATATCACATTTCAAAGCAGATGTTAGTGACATCAGTAAATCATTTGAATTCAGTTAATAGCATTCAGAGGTCCTGGCTAGGCCATTCCTATCACTAACACAAATTTGGACTTGCAAGTGTGGGAATGGGCTGTGGGCAAAAGCAAAATGAAAAGGACAAAATAATTTGGAAAAATAATTTAACTAGGGCAACTCATTATAAAAATATGCTGGGGAAAGTATCTAAACTGAAAAGGAAACAGGAAATCACATTTAGTTATACCTCTTGTTAGACTTTTCATCCTTGGCGTGGTCTCCCTTAACTTTTTGCCTCTGTTCCCCAGGTTGTTGATGTGTGCTGGACTCTGATTTTACTGTTTTTGTTACTCTGGGCACTTTACCACTGCTAACCAGTGCTAAAGTGCAAGTGCTCCTGTTTAAAATGTGTACGTAATTGGTCCTCCATGATTGGCATATTTGTTTTACTGTTAAGTCCCTAATAAAGTGCACTAGAGGTGCCCAGGGCCTGTAAATCAAATGTTACTAGTGGGCCTGCAGCACTGGGTGTGCCACACACACAAGTAACTCTGTAATCATGTCTCTGACCTGCCACTGCAGTGTCTGTAAGTGTATTTTTACCCTGTAAATTCGACTTGGCAAGTGTACCCACTTGCCAGGCCTAAACCTTCCCTTTTCTTACATGTAAGGCACCCCTAAGGTAGGCCCTAGGTAGCCCCAAGGGCAGGGTGCAGTGTATGGATAAGGTAGGACATATAGTAATGTGGTTTATATGTCCTGACAGTGAAATACTGCCAATTTCGTTTTTCACTGTTGCAAGGCCTGTCTCTCTCATAGGATAATATGGGGGCTACCTTTAAATATGATTAAAGTGTAGATTCCCCTAGAGAGTAGATGGACATGTGGAGTTTGGGGTCCCTGAACTCACAATTAAAAAATACATATTTTAGTAAAGTTGATTTTAAGATTGTGCGTTTGAAAATGCCACTTTTTAGAAAGTGAGCATTTTCTTGCTTAAACCATTCTGTGACTCTGCCTTGTTTGTGGATTCCCTGTCTGGGTCAGTTTGACAGTTGGGTTGTTTTTCACCTCGCACTAGACAGTGACACAAAGGGGGCTGGGGTATAACCTGCATTTCCTGATTAGCCATCTCTGCTAGGAGGGAGGGGTGGAGTGGTCACTCTCATCTGAAAGGACTGTGCCTGCCTCTGACAATGCCGGCTCCAACCCCCTGGTGTGTGTCTGAGACCTTGCCTGGGCAAGGCAGGATTTCACAAGTAGGTGTGAGTCCCCTTTGAAGAAAGGTGACTTCAAAGACTAAAATGGGTATAAGAAGGGAACCCAAATCTACAGACTTTAGAAATACTTCTGGAACCAAGAGGAACCTCTGCCTGGAGAAGAGCTGATAGCTGAGGAAGAAGTGCTGCCCTCCCTGTTACTGTGCTTTGTGGAGCTTTCCTGCAGTGCTGCTTCTGCCAGAGTAAGAGGGCAAAGAATGGACTTTGTGTGCCTTCCATCTTGTGAAGAAATCTCCAAGGGCATGAGTTAGAGGTTGCCTCCTGTTGTTTGAAGTCTCAGGGACAGCAAAGACTTCTCTCTGCCAGCACCTGGAGTCTCTGGAGAGACTCCTGCCCCGGCAAGTGGTGCCCTATCCAGTCCCTGGGCCCTTGAAAGGAAGGCTGGTGGAATCCAAGGAAGTTGACTTCGCACGACTTCGGACCGACACCGCTGCTGAATCCGGTAACGCCGCCTGCACCTGACGCCGTGACCTTCGCTGGAAGGCGACGCTCTTCGCAGGCCCGACGCCGCAGCAGCCCCACTGAAGTCTGCGACTCCGTGGAAGTCTCTGCACCACGTCGTGACCGACGCCGCTCGAAGTGCACGGATTCAACGTTTCGCACAGATGCAGCGATTCCCGACTTCGCGCATCGGCTTGTTTTAACCCTTCACCAAAGGTACTGTACTTGGGGGTCTACACGACTCTGTGTCCGGCGCCGCTGGTGTCGGCTTGTTGGGAACGACTCCGTCACGACGCCGTGTTAACATCTCATCGAAGCATTTTTGTTTCTAAGCGCTATTTTTGAGTTTAAATCTCTAAAAATTCATAACTTGACTTGTGTATGTCGGATTTTTGTCGTTTTGGTCTTGTTTTGTTTAGATAAATATTTCCTATTTTTCTAAACCGGTGTTGTGTCATTTTGTAGTGTTTACATGAAGTTACTGTGTGTGTTGGTACAAATACTTTACACCTAGCGCTCTGAAGTTAAGCCTACTGCTCTGCCAAGCTACCAAGGGGGTAAGCAGGGGTTAGCTGAGGGTGATTCTCTTTTACCCTGACTAGAGTGAGGGTCCTTGCTTGAACAGGGGGTAACCTGACTGTCAACCAAAGACCCCATTTCTAACACCTCTCCTCATGGGACAGCAGACAGGAAAGTTTCATCAGACAGAGCATTTACCTTCTCCCAGCATCAGCAGCAAGAGAACGGTGCAGAACATAGGCTGCACATAGGACAGGTCAGCAGTTCAGAATTGGGTGGACATATTAGTACTTAACAGCATAAGCAAGTGGCACATACAAAAGTATGACCTTATTCATCAGAATTTAGCTAAAGGGTAGAGGGATTCAGAAGAAACAGAGAGCAGCACTTTGTCTGGGATCATCAGCGCATCAAGACTGGCTCTAGCAGAGAGAGTGATTAAAAGTTTCAAAGTTCTAATTAGAAATACCCATGGTCCTCTCAATTGGTCCTTCAGGTTGTCTCATCTTACGCACAAGATTCGGTATCCAATGGCTGTCGGTGGCACCATCAAGTTTGCAACTATTCAGAATTTTCTCTGAAAAAGGAAGTTGTTATTTCAATGACTTCATATAGTTCTGATAAAATATTACTTTTTCTAGTTGATTGTTACTTCAGAATTCTTCCTTACGATACACAGGATGGGCTCAACATTTCTCACATGAAATTTATAAGTTTCCTGTCTTGTTTATCAGCTCGAACAAATATTGTTACTAATTTTTATTGAACCATGTTCCTCACCTTCATTACAATAGGACATTCAACATCGCGTCAGTATCCTAGGGAAAAATTAAGGTCAGAGGGAATAGAATTAAGCAAATAATTTCCTCCACTGCTGCAAGAATGAAACTTCAGGCCTAGTCAATTTAAGAAAGCCTAAATACGCATTAATACAAATAACAGACATAAATCCTATTGTGCACCTCACAATTACATTTTGCAAACATTATTTACGACATAATAGAAACAGTTTAAACATGCATTTAATTTTCTGCACACATCTAACTCACATTAATAAATTCAATTTAAGCTGATGTAAGTATGATTAATTCATGTTGACTTAATACTTGAATTCTAATATTCACCTAATAAAAACACTCAGGGGGTCATTCTAACTCTGGCGGGCGGCGGAGGCCGCCCGCCAGAGTTCCCCCGACAGAACACCGCTCCGCGGTCTGAAGACCGCTGCGGTGATTCTGTGTTTCCCGCTGGGCTGGCGGGCGACCGCCAGAAGGCCGCCCGCCAGCCCAGTGGGAAACCCCTTCCCACGAGGAAGCCGGCTCCGAATGGAGCCGGCGGAGTGGGAAGGTGCGACGGGTGCAGTTGCACCCGTTGCGAATTTCAGTGTCTGCTAAGCAGACACTGAAATTCTTTGTGGGGCCCTCTTACGGGGGCCCCTGCAGTGCCCATGCCATTGGCATGGGCACTGCAGGGGCCCCCAGGGGCCCCACGACACCCCATACCGCCATCCTGTTCCTGGGGTGTCGGAATCCCCATGGCGGCGCAGCAAGCTGCGCCGCCATGGAGGATTCCTGAGGGCAGCGGAAAACCGGCGGGAGACCGCTGGTTTTCCTGTTCTGACCACGGGGCACGGCCAGCCTGTTGGCGGTGCTCCCGCTGACCCCGGCCCCGGCGGTCCTTGACCGCCGGGGTCGGAATGACCCCCTCAGTGTTAATTCATATCAATAACTTACTCAAATATAGGTGCACAATTTCTCATGTTAAAATGAGATGTCAAAATACGAATGGAGACCACATTGTCCATCATAATTTAAACGTGCCCATTTTGCATTTCCACGTTAATTTCTCTGTTAGGCTTTTCAAATAAAGATTAATTAGTCAGCGTATGGTAACGTCTATGCCTATAATGTATTAGTGAAATTTGATCTCTCTCAGTTCCTCCTCTGATGGCAAACTATGCAGTCACAAAAGAACTCCTTTAATTTACAATAAGATTAATCAAAACCTTATAGTTTAATAATGCGTAGGTCCAGGTCTGCAATAATTGTCAGTTCTCTTCATTGTCTGATAAAACCTGTTTCTCATATTTTCCATTTCCTTTTTTTCCCTCCTCAGTTTATTTTTTACTCTTTGTCTTTTCCAGAAATTGTAAGCTAGTACAATCCAAGCACACAAATTATACACACTGTCACAATCAATAAAGGTTGCAGGATCATTCTCACAAATCCATTTCCCAAATCTCCAAACCAAGATACTGCCTTTGAGAAACATTCACCTATTGTTCCCCATATATTCATCTGTTTCAGGTCATTCAAGTCATTTTTTCAGACTTGTAAGATCAGACAGGTACTTTCTTATCTACTTACTTTTATCTGGCATGTATGTGCAGCAGTGCTGTGACTTTAATCTCAACAGACTCTGCCTTCCTTTGCTAAAAGAATGTCTAATGCAAGACGATTCTGCAAAACCATAGATCCTACTACAAATATTTTCATGTCCATACGGAGCATCACCCCTGAAAAAGCAGTCAACGTCTTGCCTACTGTTAGAAATGGGGTCTTTGGTTCGCAGTCAGGTTACACCCTGTCCAAGCAAGGACCCTCACTCTTGTCAGGGTAAAGGAGAATCACCCTCTTGGTATCTTGGCACGAGCAGGCAGGCTTATCTTCAGAGTCTAGGTATAAAGTATTTTTACCAACACAGTAACTCTGAGAAAACACTACAAAACAACACAACACAGGTTTAGAAAAATAGGAAATATTTATCTAAACAAAACAAGACCAAAACGACAAAAATCGACCATACACAAGTCAAGTTATGAAATTAAAAAGCAAGAAAGTGTCTTAAATCCTCGAGTAAACAGTAAAAACACTGTTAGCGTTGAAAAGTACCAGGGTAACGTCAGAATAACACACACTAGCGAGTGTGCGTCGGGAAAGGCTAGCGATGCATCGATTTCTCACCCACAAGCGAGACCACGCATCATATCTCCTCCTCTGGTCATGTCAGCGTGCATCATTTCTTCTCTCCGCAGGAGAGCGATGCTTTGTTTTTCTGCGCTTAGCGATGTTGCGTCAATAATAACATGGCCGCATGGTATAAGGAAAACCGTGCTGTGTGGGTTGCAGCGTTATCAGCCTCTATCAGCGGGTGTTGCGCGTCCTTGTGCAAGCTGCGTGTGTTGATATTCCAGCCGTGATGCAGGGGGGAACTTTGATTTCAGCCATGAAACCAGCAGAGCGTCATTTCCCAGCCACATCTTGGAAGTTGCATTTAAATTTTCCCCACACAGCGGTCTGTGCGTGGATTTTCAGTCTTGGTCTGCCAGCTTCACCTTTCAAGGCACCAGGAACTGGATAGGGCACCACTTGGTAGGGCAGGAGTCTCAGCAGAGAGTCCAGGTGCTGGCAGGAGAAGTCTTTGATGGCCCTGAGACTTCAACAACAGGAGGCAAGCTCAGGACAAGCCCTTGTGATTTCTTCACAAGAAGGAATGCACAACAAAGTCCAGTCTTTGTCCCCTTGCACAGGCAGAAGCAGCAACTGCAGGATAGCTCCACAAAGCACAATCACAGGCAGGGCAGCACTTCTCCTCAGCTCTTCAGCTCTTCTCCAGGCAGAGGTTCCTCTTGATGTCCAGAAGTGATCTAATTTACAGGGGTTTGGTTGCTCTTCTTATAACCATTTTGGACTTTGAAGTAGGCCTACTTCAAGGAAAGTCTCTCTTGTTTGTGAGATTCTGCCTTGCCAAGACCAGGCCACAAACACACACCAAGGGGTTGGAGACTGCATTGCTGCATTGCATTGTGTGAGGGCAGGCACAGCCCTTTCAGGTGTAAGTGACCACTCCTCCCCTCCCTACTAGCACAGATGGCTCATCAGGATATGCAGGCTACACCCCAGCTCCCTTTGTGTCACTGTCTAAAGAGAAGTGCAAACAGCCCAACTGTCAAACTAACCCAGACAGGGAATCCACAAACAGGCAGAGTCACAGAGGGGGTCATTACAACATTGACGGTAAAAGCCGCTTACCACCGTGCAGAAGACCGCCAACACACCGCCGCGGCCGCAGAATTCCGCCACGGTCATTATGACCCACTGCTCGGAATCCGCCAAAATTCAGACACCCACACAAGCCCGCCACACCAAAGGTCAGTGATAAACTAGCGAAAACAAAACCTCCACCATCAGGCCAACAGAAATACGCCCACACTATCACGACACACGAATCCACGCGACGGTCTTTAAACCGCGGTATTCCATTGGAGGTACACACCGCCGTGCTCAAAATACACACACTCTTACAAAACACTGCCACATTGGACAATTTGAAATACACACACCTGATACACATACACACACCACTCCCACACACCCAATACAATATAAAACACACACCCACATCACCCACAAACCCCTACGACCAAAAATCACGAACGAAGGTCAGAGAGAGACACCACCATCAACAATATTAGCATCCACAGGCACAAAACACCATCACCCACACAACTTCCACGCACCTCACACAACACACCACTACATATCACCACACTTATCACCACACACACCACCCCACACATCACCTACACCACCCCATGGCACGGCAAAGACAGCCCAGGTTCTCGGAGGAGGAGCTCAGGGTCATGGTGGAGGAAATTGTCCGGGTAGAGCCACAGCTATTTGGATCACAGGTGCAGCACACCTCAATTGCAAGGAAGATGGAGCTATGGTGAAGAATAGTGGACAGGGTCAACGCAGTGGGACAACACCCAAGAAATCGGGAGGACATCAGGAAAAGGTGGAACAACCTACGGGGGAAGGTGCGTTCCGTGGTCTCAAGACACCACCAGGTGGTTCAGCGGACTGGCGGCGGACCCCCACCTCCTCACCCACAACTAACAACATGGGAGGAGCAGGTCTTGGCGATTCTGCATCCTGAGGGCCTCGCAGGAGTTGGTGGAGGAATGGACTCTGGTAAGTAAAATCTTAACTATTACATCCCCCACCCTACCTGCATGCTATCACACACCCCCACCCTCGCCCTCACCCCTATCACTCCAACTCCTCACAAATGTACCAATATCACAAACCACACATCCCAACACCAAGCCCTGCATGCAACAACAAATCATGGACACCCATCACTAAAGCATGCCCACTGCACATACCCATGCACCCCCCTAATCCATCATCACACAAGCTCAAACACAGGAATGCCAGCACCGGGGTACACGGTCACCCACACATTGCACACCATTCCACACACAGATGCAATAATCATGACTTTCCACCCCTGCAGGACCCCTACCCAACGTCACCGGACAGGAGGGTCCAGACATGTCCACTCCACCCACAGAAGAGGCCCACAGTGATGACAGCAGCTCTGTCCAACTGGATCTAGATGACCAGCCCGGACCATCGGGGGCCTCGGGACAGTCAGTTACCCTCCCACAGGCACAGGCCACCACAGACCTTCCCCCCTCTGGAAACACCAGCACAGAACCCACCCAGGGGGCCCATACCTCCGTCCCCAGGACACGTCAATCAGCTGTGTGTCCACCACTACAGGGAACCCAGGATAACCCACCACCCCAACAACAACAGGGACCTGGGGGCAGTGGGCACACGGTACAGGGGACGGAGGCCCAGGAACACAGGGGAACTGGGAGGGCTGCCGTGCGACAGGGGGCGGACAGGCCAATGGAACCCACTCTCCGCGAGGCCCTCTCCTCCATCATGGGAGCATACCACCACTCCCAGGAGATGATGGCAACGGTACTGGCCAAGTTTCAGGAGACCCAGCGCATGCAGGAGGAACAGTATATGGGCTTCAGGGAGGAACTCAGAACCATCAGCTCCACCCTGGGCACCATTGTAGGGGTGCTGAAGGAAGTACTCAACACCAGGAGGGACACTGTGGCACTACAAGGGGCCCCTGACACTAGCATGGACGATGAACTGCCCACCACCTCCGCCGGCACTAGTGGACAGGACGCCCTGCCACATGACCACCAAACCAGCACCCCACCCCCTACAGACGGAGAACCACCCCGCAAACGGTCCCTGAGATCCAGGAACAAGACAGAGCACGATGCCAAGACCCCCGCCAAGAAATGAGACCACCCTGATTGTCATCCCACTGTCCCACTTTGTCACCCTGTCCCTAATTAAACTGCCCCAGCTCCACTTCCTATGTCCATATGAGCAATGCACCTGTGAGACTAATAGACTGGACTCTGCCATGGACACTCCTCCGCCATCACCCCTCACCATTTAACTTCCCCCTCCAATATTTTGCATTTAAATAAACACACCTAAAGCACAAAAAGATCTGGAGTATGTCTGTGATTTTGAAATAGTGTATTTGCAATTACAGTGACAAAATGTTCTTGAAATAGTAATGTCAACATACCTATGTCACACAGCTCTAGTCCATGAGGAATCTAAGCAGATGTCACACAGTGGGACCCACATCTGTGAAACCGTAAGGGAAAGTGACAACTCAGTGACCATACACTGGGTGAAAACGACAGACAGGATAGAGGTAGTAGTGTAAAAGTACATGTAGTAGGCAGGAATGTATTATCACCTGTGTTTCACTGGAAATATTGCTGGATCACTGAGTCCCTGTTCTGCATGTCTTCTTCCTCTGCTTCATCCTCATCACTGTCCACAGGCTCCACAGCTGCCACAACACCACCATCTGGACCATCCTCCTGCAGAAAAGGCACCTGTCGTCGCAAAGCCAAGTTGTGAAGCATACAGCAGGCCACAATGATCTGGCACACCTTCTTTGGTGAGTAGAATAGGGATCCACCTGTCATATCCAGGCACCTGAACCTGGCCTTCAGGAGGCCGAAGGTCCGCTCGATCACCCTACTAGTTCGCCCATGGGCCTCATTGTAGCGTTCCTCTGCCCTTGTCCTGGGATTCCTCACTGGGGTCAGTAGCCATGACAGGTCGAGGTACCCAGAGTCACCTGCAAATGGCGAGGGACAACTGTTAGAAACACACTAACCTGTAGGGATAACCCCAGACAACCATTCCCACTGTCTTGCTTCCAGGGGCTCACCTAATAGCCACACACGGTGCCTCTGGAGTTGACCCATCACATAAGGGATGCTGCTATTCTGCAGGATGTAGGCGTCATGCAGTGAGCCAGGGAACATGGCATTCACATGGGAGATGTACTGGTCTGCCAAACATACCATCTGTACATTCATGGAATGATAACTCTTCCGGTTTCTGTACACCTGTTCACTCCTGTGGGGGGGGACAAAGCCACATGGGTCCCATCAATGGCACCTATGATGTTGGGGATATGTCCAAGGGCATAGAAGTCACCTTTCACTGTAGGCAAATCCTCCACCTTAGGGAAAACGATGTAGCTCCACATGTGGTTCAGCAGGCCAGATAACGCTCTGGACAATACGTTGGAAAACATAGGCTGGGACATCCCTGATGCCATGGCCACAGTTATTTGAAAAGACCCACTTGCAAGGAAATGGAGCACTGATAGCACCTGCACTTGAGGGGAGATTCCTGTGGGATGGCGGATTGCTGACATCAGGTCTGGCTCCAACTGGGTACACAGTTCCTGGATTGTGGCACGGTCAAACCTGTAGGCGATTATCAAATTTCTTTCCTCCATTGTCGACAGGTGCGCCAGCGGTCGGTACACCGGAGGATTCCGCCATCTCCTCACATGTCCCAGCGGACAGTGCCTATGAAGGACAACAGCGACCACAGAGTCAAACAACTCAGAGGTACGTACCCACAGTTTACCCAGAACACCAATCATACACAAAATGTGGCCTGTATGTGTATTGAGACTAGGCCTAGGTATGTGTGACACAGTTGGAAATTAGGCCATGTGGGCCCCTGAAATAACGGCTGCCTGACCTCTAAAATGGGACAATGGGATGTGAGGTAACTGCGCTGGCATTGTACACCGTCACAGTAGGCGGACGGAGACCGCGGCGCAATGCTGCATTGGTTAACATTGGACCCTATGGGTCCCAGGAGCTGATGACGATGTACGCCGGCGGTAATGGTAATCACCGCCGCGGACGTGACCGCCGCGGACGTGACCGTTATTTTCAATCTGTTTAATCACTCGATACCTGATCTTCGACAGGAGAGGACCTACACTGCAAGTGCTGCTGTGACCTCGGTCTGGAAGAGACAATGGCTCATGCATCTGGGGAAAGGGCCCCTGCCTTCACAACAGAGGAGTTGGAGAAGCTCGTCGACGGGGTCCTCCCCCAGTACACGCTACTCTACGGTTCTCCAGACAAACAGGTAAGTACACAGGGAGCATGTTGTATGGGCTATGCCTGTGTGGAGAGGGCTGGATGTAAGAAGGAAGGGGGCAGAGTTCTGCATGCATGAAAGACGGTGGGTGCATGTGCCACATGGCAAGGGTAGAGATGGGGGCCACTCACTTTGACGGTGCAGTTGGTAATCAATCAATCAATCAAGGCATTTATAGAGCGCGCTACTCACCCGTGAGGGTCTCAAGGCGCTGGGGGGGGGGGTTACTGCTGCTTGAAGAGCCAGGTCTTGAGGCGCTTCCTGAAGGCGAGGTGGTCCTGGGTGGTCCTGAGGTGGACAGGAAGGGAGTTCCATGTCTTGGCTGCCAGGTAGGAGAAGGATTTACCTCCGGCGATAGCTCTGCAGATGCGAGGGACGGCGGCGAGAGCGAGGTTGGTAGAGCGAAGTTGGCGGGTGGGCGTGTAGAAGGCGAGGCGACTGTTGAGGTATTCGGGGCCCTTGTTGTGGAGGGCTTTGTGTGCGTGGGTGAGGAGCCTGAAGGTGATCCTCTTGTTGACGGGGAGCCAGAGCAGGTGTCTCAGGTGGGCGGATATGTGGCTGTGGCGGAGTACGTCGAGGATGAGGCGTGCAGAATCGTTTTGTATGCGCTGAAGACGTTTCTGAAATTTTGCAGTGGTTCCTGCATATAGGGTGTTCCCGTAGTCCAGGCGGCTTGTGACGAGGGCGTGGGTAACAGTCTTTCTGGTATCGGCGGGGATCCAGCGGAAGATCTTCCGGAGCATGCGAAGGGTGTGGAAGCAAGAGGATGAGACGGCGTTGACTTGCTTGTTCATGGTGAGAAGGGGGTCCAGGATGAATCTGAGGTTGCGTGCGTGGTCTGAGGGGGTAGGTGCGGTGCCCAGGGCCGTGGGCCACCAAGAGTCGTTCCAAGCGGACGGGGAGTTTCCGAGGATGAGGATCTCCGTCTTGTCTGAGTTCAGTTTCAGGCGGCTGAGCCTCATCCATTGTGCGACGTCTTTCATTCCATCCTGCAAGTTGGCTTTGGCGGTGGCTGGGTCTTTGGTGCGGTAGAGTATCAGCTGGGTGTCGTCGGCGTAGGAGATGATGTTGATGTTGTGTTACGAGTGATGTTGGCGAGGGGGCTCATGTAGATGTTGAAGAGAGTGGGGCTGAGTGAGGAGCCCTGTGGGACGCCGCAGATGATCTTGGTGAGTTCTGAGCGGAAGGGCGGGAGGTAGACTCTCTGTGTTCGGTCCGAGAGGAACGAGATGATCCAGTTCAGGGCCTGTGCTTGGATACCAGCGGAGGCGGGTTATTAGGGTGAGGTGGCAGACGGTGTCGAAGGCGGCCGAGAGGTCAAGGAGGATGAGGGTGGTTGTTTCTCCGTTGTCCATCAGGGTTCTGATGTCATCTGTGACTGCGAGGAGGGTGGTTTCTGTGCTGTGGTTGGCCCTAAAGCCAGACTGGGAGGGGTCGAGCAAGTTGTTGTTTTCGAGGAAGTTGGTCAGTTGCTTGTTGACGGCCTTCTCAATGACCTTGGCCAGGAAGGGGAGGAGCGAGATGGGGCAGAAGTTCTTCATGTTGTCGGGGTCCGCTGTAGGTTTCTTCAGGAGCGCGTTGACTTCTGCGTGTTTCCAACTTTCGGGGAAGGTGGCCGTGGCAAGCGAGCTGTTGATGATGCTCTGGAGATAGGGGCGATGATGGTGTCGGCTTTGTTGAAGATGTGGTGGGGGCATGGGTCCGATGGGGCGCCAGAGTGGATGGAGTTCATGGTGGTTCTTGTCTCTTTAGGGCTGATGGGGGTCCAAGCGTTGAGGGTGATGGTCGGGGCTGTGAGTTCAGTGGTGGTTGGCGGGATCTGGGGTCCAAAGCTGTTGTGTAGGTCGGTGATCTTTTGATGGAAAAAAGTGGCGAGGGAGTTGCAGAGGTCTTGTGAGGGCGTGATGGTGTTGGAGCTGGCGTTGGGATTGGAGAGCTCTTTGACAATGACTTCTCTTCTTCCCCTGTACATTTCATGTAGGTCAGTGCCCACCAGAAGAAAGATATTTGGCGTGCCATCGCCAAGGACGTCCGGACCCTGGGGGTCTACCACAGACAGATCACCCACTGTCGGAAAAGATGGGAGGACATTCGCCGCTGGAGCGAGAAGACGGCAGAGGCTCAGCTGGGGATGGCCTCCCAATGTGGGGGGTGCCCGTCGAACCATGACCCCCCTGATGTTCAGGATCCCTGCGGTGGCCTACCAGGAGTTGGATGGGCGCTTGAGGGCATCCCAGCAGACACAAGGGGGTGAGTACACTCTCATTCAGCTGACTTTGCGCGCAGTGGAGTTGTCTGGGTGGGGGAGGAGGGCTGTGGGTTTCCCTAGGCCAGGGCGAGTTCCGTAGGCTAGGCCCCTCCGTAAGGCATGGCCCTGTGGCCCCCCCACCCCACCTTTGTAGAGTGTCAAGTACAGCTATTCATGCCCCTGTGTCATCTATGTGTGCAGATGTTGTCCATAGCCTTGTAGGCCATTTCCCAGGAATTGCACTGTAGAGCTCAAGAGCGCGGTGTAGTGCAGGGGGCTTCTGTGTCTGTCTTGTCCGCCAACGGTAGCGGTAATCCATGCACTCAACATGTCTTTATTCTGTTCCCCCCCCCTTTTTGTGGTCTCCCTGTTCTTGTGTGCATTAGCATCATCAGGTGGAGGAGCACTGGCACCGGAGCACGAGGGAGCTGCATCCCTCATGGCCATGGAGGGCCACACTATGGACTCAGAATTCACCAGTGGGACTGAGGGCAACGGGAGCTCCACGACGGGGACAGGAGCTGAGACCAGCGACACGGACTCGTCCTCTGATGGGAGCTCCCTTGTGGTGGTGGCAACATCTGTGTCCCGCATCTACAGGTACAGCCTCCACCCCCCCTACCAGCACCTCCCTCCCAGCAGCCCCTCAGCCTTCACCCTGTGCCCGCTCACCCAGGAGGGTGGGCATCACCTTCGCCCCAGGCACCTCAGGCCCTGCCCCAGTCACCCCTGCTGCCCTCAGTGAGGAGGCCATTGACCTCCTCAGGTCACTCACTGTTGGGCAGTCTACCATTTTGAATGCCATCCAGGGTGTAGAAAGGCAGTTGCAACAAACTAATGCATTCCTGGAGGGCATTCATTCTGGTCAGGCAGCCCTTCACCGAGCCTTTCAAACTCTGGCCTCAGCACTGATGGCAGCCGTTGTCCCTGTGTCTAGCCTCCCCCTCCAACTTCCTCCACCCAAACCCAATCCCCTGTACCTCTGGATATCCCAAGCACACCATCAGACCAGCCTGCACACACCTCACCACACAAGGGAAGCTCAGGCAAACATAAGCACCACACATCCCACAGGTACTCACGCAAGCATCACACACATGCAGACACACCAACATCCACTGCCTCCACTGTGTCCCCCTCATCGTTGTCTCCCTCCTCCCTCCCAGTCTCGTCTACACACACACCTGCATGCACTACCTCTACAGCCACTACGTCCCTCACCAGCACACCCACCAGGACACCCCGCTCACGTGCAGTCCCCACCCCCACTACCATTCACACGTCCCCTGTGTCCTCTCCAAGTGTGTCTGTGACGCCCCCTCCCAAGATACACAAACACAGGCACATACCCACCCAACAGCCATCCACCTCACGACAGCCTCCAGCGGATGCACCTGCACCCAAAGTCACCAAACGTACACCTCCTACTACCACCACCTCTTCCTCCACTTCCAAACCCCCTCCAGCTACCTGTCCCAGTGTGTCCAAAAAACTTTTCCTGTCCAGCCGTGACCTTTTCCCCCCCACCCCCTCCACACCGTCCATCTCATAGGTCCCGAACTAGCACCTCAGCCACAACATCTCCGGGACCAGTGGTGCCTGCAGTCACAGGTATGTGGAGTGCACCGGCCACCAGGACAGCCAGTGTGGCACGGAGCCACAGCACAGCCAGTCCCCCCCCCCTGTGAAGCATCAGAAGATGGCCAGTGCCCGGCGGGAGAGGGAGAAGCGTCCAGCCACCCAAGCCGCTCCCAGGGGTCCCGGTGGGAGTGTGGACTCAGCTGTGACACCTCCCAAGGTGGGGAAGGGCCACAAAAAACCCTGCAAGTCTGGGAAGAGCAGCACGGCGGAGAAGACCGCCATCATCCCCGCTGCCCAGGAGGGCCCCGCCAACCCCATCCCCGCTGCCCAGGAGGCCACCGCCAGCCCCATCCCCGCAGCCCAGGAGGCCACCGCCAGCCCCATCCCCGCTGCCCAGAAGGCCACCGCCAGCCCCAGCCCCAGCCCAGCTGCCCAGGAGGGTCCCACCAGCCCCAGCCCAGCTGCCCAGGAGGGCGCCGCCAGCCCCAGCCCAGCTGCCCAGGAGGGCCCCGCCAGCCACAGCCCAGCGGGGCCATGAAGGACCGCCAGCCCCATCCCAGCTGGGCCATGAAGGAGCGCCAGCACAAGACCCGCTGGGCCTTGAAGGACCGCCAGCACAAGACCCGCTGGGCCATGAAGGACCGCCAGCACAAGCACTGCTGAACAGGGCAAGCACAGCTGAACAGGGCACTGCCAATTCAAGCACCGCTGAACATGGCACCCCCAACTCAAGCACCGCTAAACAAGGCAAGCACCGCTGAACAGGGCACTGCCAAATCAAGCTCCGCTGAACTGGGCACCGCCAACTCAAGCACAGCTGAACAGGGCACCGCCATATCAAGCACCGCTGAACAGGGCACCGCCAAATCAAGCACCGCTGAACAGACCAAGCCCCGCTGAACAGGGCACCACCAACTCAAGCACCGCTGAACAGGGCAAGCACCGCTGAACAGGGCACCGCCAACTCAAGCACCGCTGAACAGGGCACCGGCAACTCAAGCACCGCTGAACAGACCAAGCCCCGCTGAACAGGGCACTGCCAACTCAAGCACCGCTGAACAGGGCAAGCACCGCTGAACAGGGCACCGCCAACTCAAGCACCGCTGAACAGGGCACCGCCAACACAAGCACCGCTGAACAGGGCGAGCACCGCTGAACAGGGCACCGCCAACTCATGCACCGCTGAACAGGGCACCGCCAATTCAACCACCGCTGAACAGGGCAAGCACCGCTGAACAGGGCACTGCCAACTCAAGCACCGCTGAACAACGCACCGGCAACTCAAGCACCGCTGAAGAGAGCACCGCCAATTCAAGCACCGCTGAACAGGGCACCGCCAACTCAAGCACCGCTGAACAGGTCAAGCACCGCTGAACAGGGCACCGCCAAATCAAGCACCGCTGAACAGGGCACCGCCAACTCAAGCACCGCTGAACAGGGCAAGCACCGCTGAACAGGGCACCGCCAACTCAAGCACCGCTGAACAGGGCACCGCCAACTCAAGCACCGCTGAACAGTGCAAGCACCGCTGAACAGGGCACCGCCAATTCAGGCACCGCTGAACAGGGCAAGCACCCCTGAACAGGGCACCGCCAACTCAAGCACCGCTGAACAGGGCAAGCACGCTGAACAGGGCACCGCCAAATCAAGCACCGCTAGCCCATGAGCGGCAGGGGCACTGACGCAACTGGGACCGTCACGGGGTGAGTGATGCACTCTGGGCACCAGTCCCCCTCCAGAACCAGTCGAGACATGCATCCACTACCTCTGTCCTTCACAGGATGAAGCACTCTGGGCACCAGTCCCCCTCCAGAACCAGTGGAGACATGCACCCACTACCTCTGTGTGAGAAAGTAGCCTCTTTCTAGCCTTGTTACTCCCACTTTTGGCCTGTTTGTGAGTGTATGTCAGGGTTTTTTCACTGTCTCACTGGGATCCTGCTAGTCAGGGCCCAGTGCTCATAGTGAAAACCCTATGTTTTCAGTATGTTTGTTATGTGTCACTGGGACCCTGCTAGCCAGGACCCCAGTGCTCATAAGTTTGTGACCTATATGTATGTGTTCCCTGTGTGATGCCTAACTGTCTCACTAAGGCTCTGCTAACCAGAACCTCAGTGGTTATGCTCTCTCTGTACAAATTGTCACTAACAGGCTAGTGACCAATTTCACCAATTCATATTGGCATACTGGAACACCCTTATAATTCCCTAGTATATGGTACTGAGGTACCCAGGGTATTGGGGTTCCAGGAGATCCCTATGGGCTGCAGCATTTCTTTTGCCACCCATAGGGAGCCCTGGAAATTCTTACACAGGCCAGCCACTGCAGCCTGAGTAAAATAACATCCACGTTATTTCACAGCCATTTACCACTGCACTTAAGTAACTTCACAAGACTGGGTAGACTTTGTTGACCATTCAGTGAAGGCCTTGGAGGGGTGGTTACATGGCAGTAAAGTTTCTGACTATGAAAGCCTGTTTAACTTAATCCTGAGAGAGCAAATTCTTAATAATTGTGTGTCTGATTTGTTGCACCAGTATCTAGTGGACTCAGATCTGACCTCTCCACAAGAATTGGGAAAGAAGGCAGACAAATGGGTCAGAACAAGAGTGAACAGAAAAGTTCATACAGGTGGTGACAAGGATGGCAAGAAGAAAGATGGTGAGAAATCTCAGGATAAGCATGGGGATAAGGGTAAAACCAAAGATCCTTCTTCAAATCCTAAACACTCTTCTGGGGGTGGGGATACAACACATTCTTCCTCTTCTTCACAACCTGCACACATTAAAAAGCCTTGGTGCTTTGTGTGTAAAAACAGAGGCCATAGGCCAGGGGATAAGTCCTGTCCAGGTAAACCCCCTCAGCCTACCACCACTAATACATCAAGCTCTAGTGCCCCTAGCAGTAGTGGTACTAGTGGTGGGACTGCTGGCAACAGTCAAACTAAGGGTGTAGTTGGCTTCACTTATGGGTCCATCATAGAAACTGGGGTAGTCAGTCCCAAGACAGTTTCTGTCACACCTAGTGGCATTGGCCTTGCCACACTGGCTGCTTGTCACCTTACAATGGATAAGTACAGGCAGACAGTTTCAATAAATGGTGTTGAGGCTCAGGCCTACAGGGACACAGGTGCCAGTATCACTTTGGTGACTGAAAACCTTGTGGCTCCTGAACAACACATCATTGGACAACAGTATAAGATTATTGATGTCCATAACTCCACTAAGTTTCTTCCCTTAGCTATAGTTCAGCTTAGTTGGGGAGGAGTTACTGGCCCTAAGCAGGTGGTAGTGTTACCTAGCTTACCTGTAGACTGTCTCTTAGGTAATGACCTAGAGGCCTCAGGTTGGGCTGATGTAGAGTTTTATACCCATGCAGCCATGCTGGGTATCCCTGAGGAATTGTTCCCTCTCATTTCTACTGAAATGAAAAAGCAAAGGAGAGAAGGCCTGAAAACTCAGGATCCCTCTCCAACAACAGGTAAAAAGGGTATGACAGTATCCCCTAACCACCCTGCCATTCAGGATACCATTCATGTGGTGGGAGAAACCTCTCCTTGGATGGCACCTGTTCCAAGGGAATCATCAGCTAGCATAGCTGTACTCCCTGAGGTAAAAGTACCTCTCTGTGGGATAACTAATACTGGTGAGAAAAAGAGCACCATTTTAGCTAACATGGAGCATCCCTCCAACCCTCCCAGAGAAACTTTAGTGCAGAAACCCTGCACTGCCTCACAACACTTAGGACACCATCCCTGCCCTAGTGTGGAGCTCATAGGACAGCATCCCTGCCCTGCTCCAACTAAAGAGAAACAGCATCACTGTTCTCTCTTCCAGCCATATGGACAAAGTTTTTGCCCAGCTATGGCTTTACTGAGACAGCATCCCTGTCTGGCATTTTCATCACTACAAATAGGTTCAGTGGACAATTCCCACTGCTCTAAACTAAAACTTACTGATAGAAACTCTGAAAATATATCTTCAAATTGTTGCTTAGCTAAAAAACTTCAAACAGGGTGGTTTACATCCCCACAGGGAAGTAACCATATAGTGGATGATAAAGGGAGTAACCAGTCTATTGCAGAGCTACTCTCTACTTATCACCACTTAGACAATAAAGTCTTAACTGGCCAAGGTTAGCCTTATTGTCCTTCGTTTGGGGGGGGGGGGTTGTGTGAGAAAGTAGCCTCTTTCTAGCCTTGTTACCCCCACTTTTGGCCTGTTTGTGAGTGTATGTCAGGGTGTTTTCACTGTCTCACTGGGATCCTGCTAGTCAGGGCCCAGTGCTCATAGTGAAAACCCTATGTTTTCAGTATGTTTGTTATGTGTCACTGGGACCCTGCTAGCCAGGACCCCAGTGCTCATAAGTTTGTGACCTATATGTATGTGTTCCCTGTGTGATGCCTAACAGTCTCACTGAGGCTCTGCTAACCAGAACCTCAGTGGTTATGCTCTCTCTGTACAAATTGTCACTTACAGGCTAGTGACCAATTTCACCAATTCATATTGGCATACTGGAACACCCTTATAATGCCCTAGTATATGGTACTGAGGTACCCAGGGTATTGGGGTTCCAGGAGATCCCTATGGGCTGCAGCATTTCTTTTGCCACCCATAGGGAGCTCTGGCAATTCTTACACAGGCCTGCCACTGCAGCCTGAGTAAAATAACGCCCACGTTATTTCACAGCCATTTACCACTGCACTTAAGTAACTTATAAGTCAGCTATATGTCTAACCTTTACCTGGTAAAGGTTGGGTGCTAAGTTACTTAGTGTGTGGGCACCCTGGCACTAGCCAAGGTGCCCCCACATTGTTCAGGGCAAATTCCCCGGACTTTGTGAGTGCGGGGACACCATTACACGCGTGCACTATACATAGGTCACTACCTAGGTATAGCTTCACAATGGTAACTCCGAATATGGCCATGTAACATGTCTAAGATCATGGAATTGCCCCCCAATGCCATCCTGGCATTGGTGAGACAATCCCATGATCCCACGGGTCTCTAGCACAGACCCGGGTACTGCCAAACTACCTTTCCCGGGGTTTCACTGCAGCTGCTGCTGCTGCCAACCCCTCAGACAGGTTTCTTCCCTCCTGGGGTCCAGCCAGGCTTGGCCCAGGAAGGCAGAACAAAGGACTTCCTCAGAGAGAGGGTGTTACACCCTCTCCCTTTGGAAAAAGGTGTCAGGGCTGGGGAGGAGTATCCTCACCTAGCCTCTGGAAATGCTTTGATGGGCACAGATGGTGCCCATCTCTGCATAAGCCAGTCTACACCGGTTCAGGGATCCCCCAGCCCTGCTCTGGCGCGAAACTGGACAAAGGAAAGGGGAGTGACCACTCCCCTGACCTGCACCTCCACTGGGAGGTGCCCAGAGCTCCTCCAGTGTGCTCCAGACCTCTGCCATCTTGGAAACAGAGGTGCTGCTGGCACACTGGACTGCTCTGAGTGGCCAGGGCCAGCAGGTGACGTCAGAGACTCCTTCTGGTAGGCTCCTCCAGGTGTTGCTAGCCTATCCTCTCTCCTAAGTAGCCAAACCTCCTTTTCTGGCTATTTAGGGTCTCTGCTTTGGGAAATTCTTTAGATAACGAATGCAAGAGCTCATCAGAGTTCCTCTGCATTTTTCTCTTCACGTTCTGCCAAGGAATCGACTGCTGACCGCGCTGGAAGCCTGCAAAACCGCAACAAAGTAGGAAAGACGACTACTGCAACCTTGTATCGCTGATCCTGCCGCCTTCTCGACTGTTTTCCTGGTGGTGCATGCTGTGGGGGTAGTCTGCCTCCTCTCTGCACTAGAAGCTCCAAAGAAATCTCCTGTGGGCCGACGGAATCTTCCCCCTGCAACCGCAGGCACCAAAAGACTGCATCACCGGTCCTCTGGGTCTCCTCTCAGCACGACGAGCGAGGTCCCTTGAACTCAGCAACTCTGTCCAAGTGACTCCCACAGTCCAGTGACTCTTCAGTCCAAGTTTGGTGGAGGTAAGTCCTTGCCTCCCCACGCTAGACTGCATTGCTGGGTACCGCATGATTTGCATCTGCTCCGGCTCCTGTGCACTCTTCCAGGATTTCCTTTGTGCACAGCCAAGCCTGGGTCCCCGACACTCTAACCTGCAGTGCACGACCTCCTGAGTTGTCCTCCGGCATCGTGGGACCTTCCTTTGTGACTTTGGGTGAGCTCCGGTTTACTCCACTTCGTAGTGCCTGTTCCAGAACTTCTGCGGGTGCTGCCTGCTTCTGAGTGGGCTCCTTGTCTTGCTGGGTGCCCCCTCTGTCTCCTCACGCAATTGGCGACATCGTGGTCCCTCCTGGGCCACAGCAGCATCCAAAAACCCTAACCGTGACCCTTGCAGCTAGCAAGGCTTGTTTGCGGTCTTTCTGCACGGAAATACCTCTGAAAGCTTCTTTACGACGTGGGACATCCATCGTCCAAAGGGGAAGCTTCTAGCCCTTGTCGTTCTTGCAGAATCCACAGCTTCTACCATCCAGTGGCAGCTTCTTTGCACCCACAGCTGGCATTTCCTGGGCATCTGCCCACTCCCGACTTGATCGTGACTTTTGGACTTGGTCCCCTTGTTCCACAGGTACTCTTGTCTGGAAATCCATTGTTGTTGCATTGCTGGTGTTGGACTTCCTTGCAGAATTCCCCTATCACGACTTCTGTGCTCTTTGGGGAACTTAGGTGCACTTTGAACCCACTTTTCAGGGTTTTGGGGTGGGCTATTTTTCTAACCCTCACTGTTTTCTTACAGTCCCAGTGACCCTCTACAAGGTCACATAGGTTTGGGGTCCATTCGTGATTCGCATTCCACTTTTGGAGTATATGGTTTGTGTTGCCCCTATACCTATGTGCTCCCATTGCAATCTATTGTGACTATACATTGCTTGCACTGTTTTCTATTGCTATTACTGCATATTTTTGGTATTGTGTACATATATCTTGTGTATATTTGCTACCCTCATACTGAGGGTACTCACTGAGATACTTTTGGCATATTGTCATGAAAATAAAGTACCTTTATTTTTAGTAAATCTGTGTATTGTGTTTTCTTATGATATTGTGCATATGACACCAGTGGTATAGTAGGAGCTTTACAAGTCTCCTAGTTCAGCCTAAGCTGCTCTGCTAAGCTACCTTTTCTATCAGCCTAAGCTGCTAGACACCCCTCTACACTAATAAGGGATACCTGGACCTGGTGCAAGGTGTAAGTACCCCTTGGTACCCACTACAAGCAAGGCCAGCCTCCTACACTCTGTCCTTCACAGGATGAAGCACTCTGGGCACCAGTCCCCCTCCAGAACCAGTGGAGACTGCTATCCACTTGAGAGACTGTGGCTTTGCACTCCCCAGGATAATGCAGTGGGCAAACCACCCACTGGAGGGACTTGAGAGACTGTGGCTTTGCACTCCCCAGGATACATCAATGGGCATGGAGCCCCCTCGTGGATCTGGCGTTGTGCACTCTTCCGGCTGAGGTGCCCCCCTTCCCTTCCCCCTGAGGTGCCTGTTGTATTTCTATCTGATGCCCCTGCAGTGTTCTCTCTGTTTTGATCTGGTATCAAGTGTGGGCCTCGCCCATGCATTTTGGGCCCAGTGGTCCACAGACTATGAATGGTGCAATACCTGGACTACTATTCTTGTTGTATATTTTGTTAATAGTGTATATATGTATATTTTTGCATACTGCATTTTAATAGATTACAATGGTTACACTCATTTCCTTTTGTCTTTGCATTCTTCCGGGGGTTTGGGGGGTGTAACTATAATGTATCAATATGTATTAGTGTGTGTGTTGTAGTGGGTGTGGGTGGGGGTGGAGGTGTTGCGTGTGTGTGTCCCTGTTTTTTGCCTCCCCCCTCCCCTGTGTCGTAGGTGCAGTACTCACCGTGGTCTTCGCCGCCGGCGTTCGTGCTCCTGGTACAGGAGCAGGAAGACTATCGCAGGTAGGATTTGGACTTCTGGGTCCATGGTGTCCTTCTTCCTCGTGGAGTGTGTAGAGGTGAGCGTTTTCCCTTCGAAATTCCTGTTTCTGCCATGTTTTTATCCGCGGTGAATCTGCCCCGGAAAAGGTGGTGGATTGGCCTGTCATAATAGTGTGGGCTGTACATTGTCCTGCGCCTGTCTGTTGGCGTTGACCGCTGCGCTGTTTGTTTGTACCGCCGTGGCGGTCGGAGTGTTAAAGTGGCTGTCTTTTTTGCCGTTTCCGCCACGGTCGTAATTCCCAAATTTTTACCGCCGGCCTGTTGCCGGTCTTACCGCCGCTTTAACACCATCCGCCAGGGTTGTAATGACCCCCAGAATGGTTTAAGCAAGAAAATGCCCACTTTCTAAAATTGGCATTTTCAAAAACACAATCTCAAAACCAACTTTACTAAAAGATGTGTTTTTAAATTGTGAGCTCAGAGACCCCAAACTCCATGTGTCTATCTGCTCCCAAAGGGAATCTGCACTTTAATCATATTTAAAGGCAGCCCTCATGTTAACCTATGAGAGAGCAAGGCCTTGCAACAGTGAAAAACACATTTAGCAGTATTTCACTGTCAGCACATATAACTTACACTAGTATATGTCCTACCTTAAACAAATACTGCACTCTGGCCATGGGGCTACCTAGGGCCTCCCTTGGGGGTGTCTTACATGTAGGAGAAGGGAAGGTTTAGGCCTGGCAAGTGGGTACACTTGCCAAGACTAATTGGCAGTTTCAATCTGCACACACAGATACTGCAGTGGCAGGTCTGAGCCATGTTTACAGGGCTACTAATGTGGGTGGCACAACCAGTGCTGCAGTCCACTAGTAGCATTTGATTTACAGGCACTGGGCACCTCTAGTGCACTGTACTAGGGACTTATTAGTAAATCAATTACGCCAATCATGGAAATCCAATTACACATACATTTTACATAGGAGCACTTGCACTTTAACACTGGATAGCAGTGGTAAAGTGCCCAGAGTAACAAAAACAGCAGAAAAAGAGTGCAGCACACATCAACAACCTGGGAAACAGAGGGAAAAAGTTAGGGGAGGAGACCATACCAAGGATGCCAAGTCTAACACGTGTCCCCCCCGCTAAAAGTGGGGAGAAACTACCCAACCACATGACCACACAGGAGTTCTCATCACTAAGGCAGAAGAATCTGGACAGACCATCATCATTTGCGTGTTCTGTGCCAGGGCGGTGTTCCACTATAAAGTCCATTCCCTGTAGGGAAGTGGACCACCTCAACAATTTTGGATTTTCACCCCTCATCTGCATTAACCATCTGATGGGCCTGTGGTCGGTCTGAACCCAGAAGTGAGTCCCAAACAAGTAGGGTCTTAGCTTCTTCAGCGCCCAGACCACAGCAAAAGCTTCACACTCTATGGCACTTCACCTACGTTCCCTGGGAAGTAATCTCCTGCTAATGAAGGCTACAGGTTGATCTAGGACCTCTTCATTAAGCTGTGAGAGTATTGCTTCAATACCATACTCTGAGGCGTCTGTTTGCACAACAAACTCCTTGGAATAGTCAGGTGCCTTCAGGACAGGTGCTGTGCACATGGCAGCCTTCAGGGCATCAAAAGCTGTCTGGCAGGACTCAGACCAGATCACCTTTCGGGGCTGCTTTTTGGAGGTCAACTCAGTCAAGGGAGCAACAATTGTGCTATACCCCTTGACAAACCTCCTACAGTATCCTGTGAGACCTAAAAAGGCTCTCACTTCAGTCTGGGTCTTGGGAGGCTCTCAAGCCAGAATGGTGTCAATCTTTGACTGTAGGGGTGCCACTAGGCCAATCCACACCTGGTGTCCCAAGTACACCACAGAGCCCTGCCCTATTTGGCACTTGCTTGCTCTAATAGTGATGCCTGCCTTTTACAGGGCCTCCAACACTTTGCAGAGGTGTTGCAAATGTTCCTCCCATGTGAAACTAAAGACTGCTATGTCATCCAGGTAGGTGGCACTGAACTCGTCCAGCCCAGCCAACACCTGGTTGACCAACCTCTGAAAGGTGGCAGGAGCATTTTTCATCCCAAGTGGCATCACCTAAAACTGAAAATGGGCATGTGGGGTAGGAAATCCTGATCTCTCCATGACCCCCTCCGTCAAGGAAATCTGCCAATACCTAGACGTTAAATAAAAAATGCTGAGGTATTTGGCAGCTCCCAACCAATCTATGAGCTTATCGGCTCGGGAGGATGGGGTGCGCGTCAGTTTTAGTGACCGCATTGAGACCCCAGTAGTCCATGCAGAACCGCAGTTCTGGGGTGGCACCAGGAGCAGCAGCCTTTGGGACCAAAACCAAAGGGCTAGCCCAAGGACTGCTGGAATGTTCAATAAACCCTAGGGTTAACATCTTGGTGCTAGACCTGACCTTGTCAGTCACTGTGTAAACCTTTTGTTTAATGGGTGTAATGTCCCCAGTGTCCACATCATGTGTGCACAAGTGTGTGACCCCTGGGATAAAGGAAAACAGTGAGGCAAACTGTCCCAACACCTGGCTACTGTCCCTCTACTGCTCTTCAGTCAGGGAGGTGGGAGAGGTTCACTCCCTCCACTGACTCATCTTTCTCTCCTGCAGACAGGAGGTCAGGAAGAGGCTCAATCTCCTCCTCCACCCCGTTATCTGTCGCAAGGAGCATGGATAGTTCAGTCCACTCAAAGTGTGGCTTGAGCTGGTTAACATACAGGACCCTTAAAGGGTTCCTGGGATTCTGCAAGTCCACCGGGTTGGTGATTTCACTCTTGCGCTCCACCACCTCAAATGGCCCAGTCCACTTGACCTGGAGCACCCTAGGGTCCACTGATGCCATCACCCATACTTTCTGACCAGGTTGAAACTCGCCCAGAGTGGCATTCTGGTCATACCAGCGTTTCATGTCCTCCTGGCTTGCTTCTAGGTTCTCCTCTGCGAGATTCCTGAAACAGGGAGTCTGGTTTCTCAGAGCCAACATGTAACTGAATACATCCTGGAGGGGTTTACTAGGAGCTTTTTCCAAAGCCTCCTTTACCAGGCTTAAAGGTCCCCTCACAGGGTGGCCATAGATCAGCTCAAAAGGACTAAAGCCAATTCCCTTTTGAGGCACCTCCCTGTAAGAGAACAGAAGGCATGGCAAGCGGACATTCCACTTCCACCTCAAGGGCTCTGACAGGCCCATGATCATGCCTTTCAAGGTGCAGTTGAATCTCTCAACCAGGCCATTGCTTTGGGGGTGGTAAGGTGTGGTGAACTTGTAGGTTACCCCACACACCTACCACAGATACTTCACATAGGTTGATATGAAGCTGGTACCCCTATCGGACACCACTTCCTTGGGGAACCCTATGTGGGTAAAAACTCCCATCAAGCCACCGCCCACCACAGGGGCAGTGATTGATCTTAAAGGAATGGCTTCTGGGTACCAGGTGGCATGGTCCAACAAGACCAGGATAAACCTGTTGCCCTTGGCTGTCTTGGGATCCAGTGGCCCCACAATGTCAATACCAACCCTTTCAAAGGGGGTACTAACAATGGGAAAAGGTTGGAGGGGAGCTTTACATTCCTCCCCAACTATTGCCACTTGCCTGGCAAGTTGGGCAAGACCTACAATGAGGACAGAGTGCCTGCGCATTTGGGGCCAATAGACATGGGTGACAAGCCACTCTAAGGCCTTACCTTGCCCCAAATGACCACCTAAAGCCACGTCATGAGCCAGACCCAGTAGGAAGGCTCTGAAGCACTGGGGTACCACCAGCACACGGGCTGACCCAGGCTCAGGAACCCTAGGCTTGTTATATAGCAGGCCATCCTCCCAGTAAATCAAATGTGATCCAGGCTCCTTGCCAGACGCCTGGCCTGCAGCCTGCTGCCGCAAACCCTTCAGAGTAGGGCATGATTTCTGTGCCTCACAGAATGCTTCCCTAGTGGGCCCCTCTTCCTGCTGCCACTTTGACAACTCAGGGACCTCACCCAGTTCAGCCACCTGTTCACCTGTAGGCTCCAGGACCTCCCCCTCAGGTTCAGCCTCCGCCTGTCCCGTGGGAACCTCTACGGCCGGTTTCCCATGGCCCTTGCCCTTCCTCCTTCTGGCAGACACCTAGGCCACTCTTTCAGGCTCCAGGGTCTCCTGATCACTCTGACGGGCTGCCATAACCCTGGTGGATATGCATACCCACCCAGGCAGACCCAACATCTTCAAGTGTGACCTGTGTTCCACCTTCTTCCAAGGGGAATCCTCCAGGTCATTGCCAAGCAAACAATCTACAGGCATGGTTGGACTCACAGCTACCTTCAAAGAACCTGAGATCCCCCCTCTCCCCATTCAAAGGTAACCTGTGCCACTTTGCACAGGCGCTCTGAGTTGTCTACCACAACTACTTGGTGAAGTACCCGGGGATCTATCTGCTCTTCAGACACCAGGTGACTCCTCACTGTAGTCACACTGGCTCCTGTGTCTCTCAGAGCCTCTACCCTCTGTCCACTGATGGTCACCCACTGCCTGTACTTCTTAGTATTCTGAGGCACTAGGGTTCTCTGGACCATCTCACTGTCCCCTAGTGAGACAAGGGTCATCTCAGCTGGCTCCCACCCACCTGCAACCAACTAGCCAAACATTGGGACTGCGCACCAGTGGTTGCCGGTGTACTCTTGGGGCATTTGGGGTCCCCCCTCACATGACCCACTTGGTCACATGCATAGCACTTACATGGGGGACCCCCTGCCACAGGTTTCCCTTTGGAGAACCATGGCTTCTTCTCACTGGGTTGCTGGGAATCCTTACCCTGGAAATCAGTTTGGGGCCTTTTAGATAACTCCCCCTGTTTACCCTTACCCTCCCTTTCTTCTGAGAGGGACCCTGCCCACCCTTGGCGTGGTGTCACCCATACCTCCTGTGGACCCTGGTACTTTCCCAGCGGTCTGCTTCCTGCGCAAGCTTCCTGGGGTCAGTCAGCTTGCTGTCAATCAGGTGCTGTCACAGCTCTGAAAAACATAAACTGTACAAGTGCTCCCAAGCAATCAGATTGTAAAGTCCCTCATACGTTGTCACCTTACTGCCCTTCACCCACCCATCCAGTGACCTGCAGAATGAATTAACACATTCCAACCATGTTTGGCATTCCTTCTTCTTATAGGACCTAAACGTGTCCTTATACTGATCAGGGAATGAGACCATACCTGGTGATCAGGGCGTCCTTCATGATAGGGTAAGTGAGCCCCTTGGGATTCCCTAAGGAGTCAGAGTATCTCTTCCCTCTACCTCAAAGTGCTTCCACAGCCCCGACCCCCAATGAGCTTCAAGGACCAGATACATATGGAGAGCAGACTCAAACCCCTTAAACAACAGCCGTATGTCATCCTCCCTCTTGTAATCCTTCACAAGGTCTTTAGGAATGTGCACCCTCCTCCCAGGCTACACTGTGATGTTGCTGACACCATCCCTACTAGACTGGCTCCTCTGATCCAGCTCCCTCAAACTGAGCACATAAGCCAACAATAACTTTTTCTCCTCTATGGCCATCCTCATTTTCTTCAACTCCAACTGGTAAGCCCTCTCTATCTGTCTGTCCTGCAACTCTTCAGGAGTCAGACCCTTAGATGAGACACTGCTATCTGCCCTGGAGATCCTCCCCCAGACAGAACAGGGCCACCCACAATACCATTGTGAATACTCTGCACCTCCTCCTCCTCCCCACCCTCATCCTCATCTTCTGTGTCCCCCACAGCTTCCTTGGCTGCCACCCAGGCCCTCAGTGCCTTTTGCAGCTCCTCCTTAGAAGTGGAGCTCTTAATGGGGCAGGCAAGATCCTTACAGAAATGTTTCAGTTGGGCCACAGTGTAACTCTCTAGTTTCCCTAAATCAAAAGCAGCTTCAGCTGATGCATCTCCAGACTGAGACATGATGAAAAGTCAACAGACATGCAAAGTTCTAAAGGTAGAAAACAAGTTCCCAGTGAAGTTCAAAAGTCAATCAAGGATAACCACAAAATGGAAGTAGGGAAAAATCCCAAAAAGAGAAGAAGCAAAATCACAAGACAAGTAGTATGTGGTCACTTAGTGGTCTGCACTGAAAACAGTAGTGTGCACTTAATTATTGTATGTCAAGTACAAATACAAGTCCAACCGCTGATTACCAATGTTAGAAATGGGGTCTTTTGTTGGCAGTCGGGTTACCCCCTGTCCAAGCAAGGACCCTCACACTAGTCAGGGTAAAGGAGAATCACCCTCAGCTAACCTCCCTTCACCCCCTTGGTAGCTTGGCAGGAGCAGGCAGGCTTAACTTCAGAGTCTAGGTGTAAAGTATTTGTATCAACACACACAGTAACTCAGAGAAAACACTACAAAACGACACAACACAGGTTCAGAAAAATAGGAAGTATTTATCTAAACAAAACAAGACCAAAACAAAAAAAATCGACAAAAATCCACCATAAACAAGTCAAGTTATGAAATTAAAAAGCAAGAAATCCTAGGAAAAACAGAAAAAAAACTGTTAGCGTTGAAAAGTACCTGGGTAGCATCAAAATAGCACGCAAGGGCGAGTGTGAGTCGGAAAAGGCTCACGATGCATCAATTTCTCACCATCAAGTGATATTGTGTAGCGTTTCTCCTCCTCCGATCGTGTTGGCGTGCGTTGTTTTCAATAAAACGCAGCCTGATGATTGCTTATGTTAATTTCCAGAGGTAATGTCAAAGTTCAGTTTGAATGCGATTTCAAGTTCCAAAATGTTTAACTGCTTTCTCATGGTCAAAACAAAAGGCCATAAACTCATACTCCCCTTAATTTGTGACAAGATATATTAATTCAGGTGAAAAGTATCTGTGACTTGGCACTCTTTTCCACTTTGCTATCCTCACAGCACCATCTTCATCTTTATTTTGATTTGACTCTCCAACTGCTTCTGTTATAGCAGGGAGTTTATCAGCAAGCAGTTCATGTGTAGCTGCAGGCCATTTATCTTCTTTCACAATTCTCTTTTCAGGTCCATCTGTGTTCACAACATTTGCTGTGTTAGCAGGAATCAGTTGACTTTGACTCTGCTCTTCTACACATTTGCCTGCATTACTTGCACCTTCACCATTTTGGACCAGTTTTGCTTCAGCCACTAGTTCAGCCCTCACAGCTTGACCAATCTGCACCCCCCTTCATCTGCGTTCACTGTTTGGGAATCAGACTCTTGCCAAAAATAGCAGCGCCACTCTGTGCCACTTTTGAAACACAGGGATGCACTACATTTACGGGAATATAGTGCACCCCTGCGTTTCCCCATGCACTGGTGCTGAATTAAGCTGCCTGTGCAAATGCAGGCATCGTTGCACCATAGTACAAGGGTGTCTGTGTTGAGGGGATAGATTGTTTATGTGCAGGAAGGGCCAACTTCTTGCACATAAACAATCACCCATAGCATTTTGCTCTTTCTATGTGTGCTGCAGAATAAAAGCATTCCCTTTCGTTTTGCAATGCTCACACCACACGTGGGTTGGCGCTAGTTTTTGGCACTGTCACAGCTTTACAATTACTTAAAAGCAGCAGCGATAAAAGCAATGAGTGTTGCAGTGGAACACCCACTGTAACACCCATTGCATGCCCCTCCGATGCAGAAAACTGAGTTAGAAGGGCCCATATTTACAAGGAGGCGTAACACCACAAAAAATTGGCATTACGTCTTCTTGCACATATGGAGCAGTGGTTAGCTCCACCGAGCATCACGATAAGTGATGCTCCAGTGGCGCTAAGGGCTCTTAAATCTGCCCCTCTGTGTTTTCAAGAGGACACTGAACTTTGCGTGTGTGGCTTGCATGAATCCAGTTTGGGAGACCAGCACACTTCACAGCTGTTGTTGTCACCAAGAAAACTCGATACAGTCCTTTCCAACTTGGTTCTAGGCAAGTCTTCCTTACATGTTTCTTTACTTGAATCAAATCTCTAGCTTTCAAGCTGTGACACTGTTCTTGAGCTGTTTGAACTGTTGCTGCTTCAACCTGATGAGACAAAGAGCACACCACATAAGCCAGACCTTTGAAATAATCCAGCTCTAAATCATCTGTTATGTTCACAAATGCATTTGCAGGTACTGCTGGTAACCTTACAAGAATCTCATGAGGTGACAGTCCTATCTTCCTATTGGGGGCACTATGCATGCTCATCGTGACAAGTGGCAATGCATCATGCCATTTCAATGTTGTAGAGGCACAAACATTTGCCAATCAAGCTTTCAGTGTTTCATTCATCTGTTCCACTAATCCAGGTGCCTCTGGTCTATAACTGCAGTGCATGTTTTGCTCAATGATCAGTGCTACACACAACAACTTTATGATCTCATTATGAAAATGAGTTCCTCAATCTGGTTCCAAAGAAGTCAGGAATCCAAATTTTGGTATCAATTCTCTGAGCAGCAGCTTGGCTACAGTAAAGCTGACATCCCTACATGTTGGATAGGCTTCTATCCAGTGGGAAAATACGCAAACAACAACCAAATACCAGCACATACTTCAATCCATTGCAAGCAGGCATCTCAATAAAATCAAGATGCTTTCTGTTAAATGGACCTCATGATCTCCCTATGTGGGTCAAATTAACCAATGTGCATTTCCCTACATTCATTTGTGACAAACCACTTCTGCAATCAACCTAAATCTGGGGTAGTACCATGTCTGTTTGAACGTGCAAATCATTGCATCTCTGCCAAGATGAACCTGACCATGGTGATATCTACCCATCAAGTTCAACAAACACTCTGGTAACACAACTTTCCCTTCATTCATTTGAAATCCAGACATTGTCTTCCTCTCCTTGAACATAACCTTCTCAACTCCAACCTCTATGTTCTTCCGCTGATGCCTTTACCTGCAATCTCTTACCTTCATCCCAGGTATCAACCACTGACATTAGGAAACTTTGATTTGTCCCATGGTATCAGTTCCACCACTCCACTCTTCATTGAAGGTCATGCAATGGATTGCACAATATCTGGCAATTTGGTCTGCATAGGCATTGCCTAACAATACATAATCATTTGACTTTTGATGGGCTATGCAATTCACAACCACAATCTTCTCATAGCATAGCATTCTCATAGCATAGCATTTAACAAGCTATGGATTATTTCACCATTTCGAATGGGTGATCCTGATGAGTACATAAAACCTCTCTGGTGCCATAACTGTCCGAAGTCATTCACAACATCAATTCCTTATTCACTATCTGTGAATATTGTCACTTTGAGCTGTTCTCATACACAGCATGCTCTTGAAAGAGCAACTAATTCAGGTACTTGAGTAGATATGACTCCTTGAAGCAATGAAGCTTTGACTACTCCTGAGAGGGTCCAAACTGCATAACCAGCTCTCAGTGTTCATTTGTTGTCTCTTAAGCAGGAGCCGTCCACAATTAGAACTTGATCATTCTCCTCTTAAGGAGTAGACTGAATATCAAGTCTGGATTTAGTGCACAGCTCAATGACATCAAAGCAGTCATGCTCCATTTCATTATCATCATTAACATTACCAGACAACAATGTAGCTGGGTTTAGCATGGCACACCTCTTGACAATCACATTAGAAGATCCAAGAATCAATAACTCATAATGAGTGAGACGGGACATGCACTGGTGAAACATTGGGTTTTTCTTCTCGTTAAAAGAACTTCAACTGAATGTGGGATGTAAACAGTTAAAGGGTGTTCCATCACAATGCCTTCACATTGACCTATGCTTACACCAGCACCGCCACTGCCTTTAAATAACCAGCTAAAGCAGTGACAGAATCAAAATGTGGTAGAAAAATATGCCATAGTTCTATTTGCTCCTCCATGCAACTGTGTCAAAACCAAATGAGCAGAGCCATCACGTTCATTACAAAACACTGAAATGTAATCTGGCATTCCGAAAGCTGTAACACTGCACAAACTCTCCCTCAACTCAGTGAAAGATTTAATAAATTCTTCATTAAAGAAGACTGGGTCTGTAACTTCTTTATGCGTTAGCTTCTGCAGTGGTTTGGAAATTACTGAAAAATGTAGGATCCATTTGCAACAATGGCTCACCATGCCCAAAAACATTTTGACATCTCTCTGCGTAACTCGGGGATTCACCTGCATAATAGCTGCAACTCTCTCTCAGGACACTTTCCTTGCACCTTTCTCAATTTGGCCACCCAAATACTTCACTTTTTTCTGGCAACACTGTAATTTGGTTGGGAAAACCTTATGTTTATTCTCACCTAAATGATTCAACAATGCTATGGTAGCTTGTCTGCAAGCTTCACATGTATTAGATGCAACCATCAGGTCATCATGGATTGCACCAGGGCAGACTGAAATGGCATGCTCCAGGACTCCAAAATATTTTTCAGGATATAATTAAAAATGGATGGATATTCTGCAAACCTCTGTGGAGTACGGCATCATGAATACACATGGTTGCCAAATCTGAATGAAAAAAGGAATTGACTATCTTCGTGCAAAGACACCAAATAAAAGCTTGTGATAAGTCAATAACTGAAAGCCATTCTGTTTCACGGGGAATTTGAAATAAAAGTAATGCTGGGTTTGACACCACAGGAGAACAGGAAATTGCAATTTTGTTCACCTTTCTCAAATCTTGTAGTCTACGATAATTCCCACTTGGCTTTCGCAGTCCCGTAATAGGAGAATTACACAGGCTGCCCATCACTTCTTTTAAAACTCCCTTTTTAGGAAATGGGGTCTTTAGTTGGCAGTCAGTTCGCACCCTGTCCAAGTAGGGACCGTCACTTTAGTCAGGGTAAGGGAGATACACAGCTCACCTGCTTACCCCCTTGATAGTTTGGCATGAGCAGTCAGGCTAACCTCAGAAGCAATGTGTAAAGTATTTGCACAAACACATACAGTAACGAAGGGAAAACACCACAAAATGACTTCACACTGGTTTGGTAAATAGGCAATAGTTATCTAAATCAAACAAGACCAAAACAACAAAAATCCAACATGCACAAGCAAAGACATGAAGTTTTTGAATAAAAATTGTCTTAATCCATAGCAATCAATGGAAGTGTTGTTTTAGCACAAAGTAGATGCTAAGAATAAAAAATAGGGCCGCACGGGTGCAGGTCCATTGGAAAAGCAATTGATGCATTGATTCCTTACTCGAAGTGAGGTCGTGCATCAATAATTTCTCCATTGGGTAAGCAATGTGTCAACTCTTTGCTTGCAGGGAAGGGAAGCATCAGATTCTGGACAAGTAGCCTTGGGTCCTTGCAGTGATGTTTAAGATTTTGACGCCCAGGGTTCATGCGTGAAAAATTCTGAAGTGCTGTGTGAAGGGTCTGCATTGAGAATAGGCACTGCGTCAATCCTCCAGCCAGGAGGCAGGTGCTGCATGGAATTTTCAGCCACGAGACAGGTGCAGCATTACATTTTCTGATGTGCACAGAGTGGTGCATGGATTTTTCCCCGCAGATACCAGCTTCCACTTCTAAGGGTAAAGCAACTGGATTTGGTACCATCACCAAGTCAGCACTGTCAGCAGAAGAGCCCAGATGCTGGCAGGTGACACCTTTGATATCCCTGAGACTTCTTAACAGGAGGCAAGCTCAGTCCAAGCCCATGGAGTAACTTCACAAGCCGGATACGCACCAAAGTCCAGTCTTTGTCCTCTCATAGGCAGAAGCAGCAACTGCAGGCCAACACAGCAAAACACACACAGCAAAAGGGCAGTACTCCTCCTCACAGCTCTTCAGCTCTTCTCCTTGGCAGAGGTTCCTCTTGATCCAGAAGTGTTCCCAAATTGTGGGGCCAGCAATCCAATACTTATACTCATTTCTGCCCTTGAAATATGCAAACTTCGAAGGAAAGTCTTTGTAGTGCACAAGACCCTGCCTTCTCCTTGCCCTGCCCCAGCCACACTCTAGGCGTTTGGGGTCTGTATTGTGTGAGGGCAGGCACAGCCCATTCACGTGCAGGTGCCTATTCCTCCCTCCCACTGTAGCCAAGGAAGACTCATCAGGATATACAGGACACACCTCAGCTCCCTTTGTGTCACTATCTAGAGTGAATTCTCAAACAGCCCAACTATCAGTTTAACCCAGACGTGTATTCATCAGGTAAGCAGAGGCACAGATTGATTAAGCAAGAAAATGTCCACTTTCTAAATATGGCATTTTCAAACAGACAATCTCAAAACTAACTTTACAAAAAGAGGTATTTTTAAATTGTGAGTTCAGAGACCCAAAACTCCAAATCTCTATCTGCTCCCAATGGGAAACTGCACCTCAAAGGTGTTTAAAGGCAATCCACTTGTTAACCTATGGCACAGATAGGCCTTGCAATAGTGAAAAGCGTAATTGGCAGTTTTTCACTATCAGGACATGTGGAACACACCAGTACATATCCTATCTTTTACATATACTGCACTCTGTCCTTGGGGATACCCAGGGCCTACTCTAGGGGTGACATACATGTAGTAAAAGGGAAGGTTTGGACCTGGCAAGTGGGTGCACTTGCCAGGTCGAATTGGCAGTACAAAGACTGCACACACAGACCTTGCAGTGGCAGGTTTGAGATGTTTATAGGGGTATTCATCTAGGTGGCACAATCAGTGCTGCAGGCCCACTAATAGCATTTGATTTACAGGCCTTGGGCTCCTCTTGTGCACTATACTAGAGACTTTACTACTAGTAAATCAAATATGCCAATCAGGGATAACCAATCGTAATCACAATTTACACAGGGAGCATTTGCACTTTAGCACTGGTCAGCAGTGGTAAAGTGCCCAGATTACTAAAAACTAGCAAAAACGAAGTCCAGCATACAGTCAAAATTACAGGAAGCAAAGGCAAAATGACAGGGGAAAACATGCCAAGGGGGCCAGGTCTAGCATTCCTGCTCAACATAGTCTGGAATTATTGGAGTAGTTTCTTCAATTACTTCTGGAGTCATGTCATACTGTGGCATTTGGCTTTACAGTCACTTTGACTGGTTCAACACCTTTTATGAGTACAATATCCTTTCCAGAGAGATCCCAAACTCTGAACATTACCATGTCTTGTAAATCATCAGGCAGGTCTTTGACCGTCATGGCAGGAAATAATGTAATGAGAGGATACATCTTATCAATTTGACAGGATGTTTCATCATCACTATTTGTTTGAATTTCTATCCCTTCATGAGTGCACATGATGGAGAATTTTAATTTGCATAGTAAGTATTTTCCTAACAGATTCACAGGATTTGAATCGCAGGCTATGAATTGGTGCAAATCCTCAAAGGTTCCTATTTTAACTGGAATGGGCTCTGTATCAGGGTTTACCAAGTGGTGGTTTGCTACTCCTACAAACTGAGCTGTCCTTCCTAAAATGGACACATTAGGGTCTTTGTGGAGGTCTGACAATGGATTGAATTGGTCCAGTGCCAACCAGTATTGAAACATCATGACCTTTGACACTTGCATCCACATAAGGACCACACTGATCTACCTCCACTGAGGCAGTCAACACACATTCTTCCTCTTCTGAAAACTCACTCATGTATTCTTCACTCACTTCATCATCACTGAAATCAATCAATGGGTATTGTGTGATTAACTGATTTACATTTGCATTTGCTCCTTGGTTCATGTTCTACTGAGAAACAATTACCTGTTGCTTTGCCATCAGAGCTTGTGGAATCTGCGTTGTGGGGCTTTGATTTACTATTGGGGAAATTGTACTTGTTGTTGAGAAACTTGCATTTGGACTGCTCCGGTAGGAACATTCTTATTTTGATTTTGTGGCTTTTGAGCCCTTTGATTTTGAAATTGACCATTGTACGTTAATATAGGGACACTCCTGTTTCCAATGTCCGACGTTGCCGCACGTGTGACAAGGAAGCATTTTCTTAATGTTTTAAACATCAGCCTCATTAACATTTGGGTCTACTCGAATACCACAGCCTCTACCTCTGAAGGGAAGCACAATATTTCCCTGCTGCTGTATTCCCTGCATTCCTCCTGCGTTCACCATTCCTTCTGATCCCGGCATACTTGCTGCTTGGGCAGATTTGATTTGCATCACCATTGCCTTTTTCCCTCTGTGCACTGGACATGGACTCAAATTGAGTCATCCCTGCATTATGACTATTGGCTGTGGCATAACTGGAACTGTGACAATCTGGGCTGTATTAACAATTGGCATTGTCGGATAAACCGCTGACAGCTGTGCAACATTAGCAGTAGGTACATTGGGAGTCATCTGACTTTGTGCAACTGAAGCTGTGGCAATATTCAGGACTACATTCTGATTTACTGATTCAACTGCATTATACAGAGGGGAAAGATTCTTCAACAAGTGAATTATAAACTCATCCTCTGAATCAATTTTGGTGTCAGCTACCTTTATATTTTCACCTAACTTCTGTTCTGGATCTTCTTCAAATTTCTTTTCACTTTAGGTTGAACACTTCCGTCACTTTCCTGTGTAGTTGCTGGGAATAACTGCACTGCATGTAATGTATCTGCTGTCCACATTCTCTGCTTCTCGTCCCATCTAGCATCTGCCAACGTCCTTTTTGCTTTCCTCATTCGCCTTACAAATTTCTGAGACTCTTTCTGTCTCACAACTAATTTCAAAATGGCAAATGCTTCAAATTGTGCACGTCTAGGAAGGGGTATTGACTCATACAAAACCCTCCTCAGATTCTCTAAAACTCTTAAATTAAAAGTTTCATGACAGGGAAAAGCTAAGCTACCTTCCTTCTCAGATATTTTACACCATTGATTTACCCAAAGGCATGCCGAAACCCTATTTTCCTCCATTATCTCAAATGCTGGTGTTCCCTCAGGTGGAGTAGGCTCACAATCTCTAACTAGAATGAGAACATCTCCTCTCATTGCTCTCTTTAAAGCTTTGAAAAACGTAATTTTTCCACAAATCGAATTCACAAACACAAATTCTACGAATCCACAAAGTAATTTTTAATCCCACAATCCTTTTCAGAAACTGTTCTCAACCACTAACAGTGCAGTCTTGTCCACTAATCTGTGCGCAGCTTTTGTCACGAACCTGCCTATCCCAGCGCAGCCCAAATGATGTTACACTCACTTCACTCGACAGTAGCGACTTATTTCAGAACCGTCTCTTACACCTCTCACGTAAAAAAAAACTAAACGTGAATATGCAAAAACCAAACCTTGCTGCTCATTACAGGTAGGACTCAAATCCTTTGAAAGCTGTACGGAACTTTCGACTGTGGCCTTTCACACAAACAGCTACTTCTCCGGCTAAGGCTTTCTCATAAATACAAAGAAGATTTGACCTGCAAATCTCGATCCGGGTGCTACGGATTTTCTTTGTGCACTCAGGATTCACCTAATACCAACTAACAACTCACACACTCAAGGAAAGTCTACTGGTATTGTTGACAGCGCTCCATCAACCAATGCCTCACCACAGACAATAAATTAACCAAATGTCCACAAACACTTGAACAATACTCCGGAGTCTTAGGCTTCACAGGACCCATAAAAAAACAACGACCACATGGTCAATTGTTGGCAAAAAGCGCAACATTCACTTGGAGTATGCCAACTTCCCACTCTCTTACTTGGAGCACGCAAACTACTGACTCATTTACTTGGAGTACACAAACTCCCTACTCACTTCATACACTACACTTCACCGCAATTTAGTCGAAAACATTGCAAGCGTAAACCCTACCCAAAACACATAACGTACACTTGTTACACAATGCTGGAATTCCATCAACCCCTACACTACACCAAAACAACTCACAATGTGGGCAAAATCTCACTCTCCTCCTCATAAGCATAACTCTGCTACCAAAAACTGCTGACACGCCCATGGAGGTCCTCTTCCTTCCTCGGGTTCAGAATCCACAAGCACGCAGGTGAGACGCCATACACTATCTCACTTTCTCAAAGCACTTGGAACTTTGGACTTCATGAGGAGTGTAGTAGTCAGACTCATTCAACACAAATCAACAACATAAAACCCATAAATAAATTTTAAATATCATGAACAATTTACACACTAAATTAAATTGCAAATGCAATAAAGTTTCAAATCTTCCTTCCAATCACAGAATGAATGTAACATATTTGGTGTGCAAAACTAAGTTATAAACATACATAAAAACCATAGGCTGACTGAAATGTCTAAAGAGGTTTAACCTACTAAACATTAATACTGTTAAACACTCCAAGAGAATATCATACATTAGCAACACCACAATATGCACATTAATATCATTTTTTAAAGCAGATATTGCAATCAGTAAATCATCAAAATTAAGTTAATTACCATTCAGAGTTCATGGCTGAACCGTTTCTATCACTAACGCAAATTTGGACTTGCATGTGTGGGAACGGGCTAACACATGCGGGCAAAAGCAAAAAAAAGGACAAAGTAATTTGGAAAAGTCATCTAACTAAGGCAACTCACTCTAAAATATGCTGGTGTAAATTTCTAAGCTGAAAAGGAAACAAGGAATCACATTTGGTTATACCTCTACTCATGGGACAGCAGACAGGAAAGTTTCATCAGACAGAGCATTCATCTGCTCCCAGCATGAATAGACAGCAGCATTAGGACAGTGCAGAACAAGGGCTGCACATAGGACAGGTCAGCAGTTCAGAATTTGTTAGTACCTAACAGCATAAGCAAGTGGGGCATATAAAAGTATGACTTTATCCATCAGAAGTTAGCTAAAGGGTAGAGGGATTCAGAAGAAACAGAGAGCAGCACCCCATCTGGGATCATCAGCGCATCAAGACAGGCTCTAGCAAAGAGTGACTAAGGGCCAGATGTATCAAACCTTTTTGCATTTGTAAACAGTGTGAATGCCCGTTTGCGAATGCAAAAGTGCCTTTCAGTATGTATGAAAGGCATTGGCAATGCCATTTTAAGGAATCGCTAAAATAGCGATTCCTTAAAATTGAGAGCCCATTTAGAGAATCTCAAACTGCGATTCTCTAAATAAGAAATCGCAAATAAGGAATCCTTATTTGCGATTTCTCAAGCTCATGTATGAAGATTTTCCTTAATGCGAATTGGGCATTAAGGAATCGCAATTACCACCAAGTAAAACTTGGTGGTAACCATGTGCAAATTTAAAAAATGCATTAAAAATGCATTTTTAAAATTGACATGTAACACGCACATGCCCCTTTGGCATGTATGCGCCTTACATGTCCTAAAATTTATTTTTGGGGTGCAGCAGAGGGGGCCTTAGGCCCCCAGCACCCTGGGGTTTTGCATTTCCTAAATTGCAAATTCCAGTTAGGAATGTGCAATTTGGGAAATGCAAAAAAAATCACAAATATGGGCCTACAGGATAGCATTTGCAATTTTTAAGAAACCGCTATTACCGAATCGCAAATATAATATATATCATTTTGCGAATCAGAAATATCGATTTCTTAAAAATCGCTATTAGAGAATCGCAAAGTGTATTCTTCGTACATCTGGCCAAAAATGTTTTAAAGTTCCTCACTAATTAGAAATATCCATGGTCATTTTGATTGGTCCTTCAGGTGGGGGTCTTCGTACGCACAATATTCGGTATTCAGTGGCTGTCGGTGGCACCATCCGGCTTGCAACTATTCTGGATTTTCTCGGAAAAAGCATGTTGTAGTTTCAATGATTTCACACAGTTCTGAAAAAATATTACATTTTCTAGTTGATTGTTACTTCAGAATCTCATGATACACAGGATGGGCTAAACATTTCTTTGATGAAATGTATAAGTTTCCTCTCAGCTAGAACAAATATTGTTACTCATTGAAACATGTTCTTTTCCTTCAATAAAATAGGACATTCAACATCATGTCAGCAACTAGGGAAAAATTCATGTCAGAAGGAACAGAATTAAGCAAGTGATTTTCCTCCACTGCTGCAAGTATGAAACTTCAGCCCAAGTCAAGCTAAGAAAGCCTACATATGGATTAATACAATTTATAGACATACATCCTATTGCACACCTTACAATTAAAATCAAATATGCAAAGTAGATGATTTTTTTGCAAACATTATTTACGAGATATTAGAAACAGTTTAAACATGCATTGTTTTTTCTGCACAGCTATAACTCATGTTAATAAATTCCATATAAAATGTATTTAAGTATGATTAATTCATTATTATGTAATACTTCAATTCTAATATTCACCTAATAAAAACACTCAGCGTTAATTCATATCAATAACTTACTCAAATGTAAGTGCACAATATCTTCGTGTTAAAATGTGATGTCAAAATGCAAATGGCGGACACATTGTCCACCCTAATTTAAATGTACACATTTTACATTTCCAAATTAATTTTTCTGTTAGACATTTTAAATGAAGTTTAATTGGTCACTATATGCTAACATCTATGCCATTAATGTTTTAGTGAAATGTGATCTCTCTCTCGCAGAAGGGTGCATTCCGGTAGGAACATATAGAGCGGATGTATGGGGCTACAACAATTCAGAAATTCTCCAATGACCTGCAAATGGCTTTACCTGTAGATTACTTTCAGGTCCCCATGGTACAGCCACTTTTATCTGCCTCAGCGAGGAAGGGCTAAATTATATATGGAAGATGCTATTGCCTTAGCATCTTTGATCCTGTAGATCAACTGTTGGTGTAAACCTGAGGTGGATCTGGTTAGGTATTTCTTTAAAGACTGTTTAGACCCAGACAGTGTGGGGTGGATCCCCTGGTTCATTTCTGTGAGGGAAACCTTTTGATTTATAGTCTCCCCAGAATGTTTTATGAATCCAGGGAATTTAGGGCCAGGTGTATGAAGAATTTTCTTTGCGAGTCCCTAATAGCGAATTTTAAGAAATCGCTGTTACCGGCACGCAAAATGTGATGTAACAAAATTGCGAGTCGGAAATAGCGATTTCTTAAAAAACGTTAATGCAAATTGCGACGTCCAAATACTGAATCGCAAACAAAATTGCAATTCGGTATTTGAAAATCGCAAATTGCGAAAACGGTCACCTGGCACAGCCTGATGACATCACAAGCAGGAAGTGAGTCAGCCCATGCTGTTTCCAGGTACCGCACCCAAAGGAGCAGTCAGAGAGTCACAGACCAGCCCCAGGGAGCAAGTGTGTGAGCAAGCCAGGACCTAACACCAACATGGCCAATGCTGTCAATGGGAAGGAGAAGGGAGAGAGGAAGAGGAAGCTGAAATTCAGTGAGCAAGAATTGGAGGTGCTCACTGAGGAGGTGGTCAGGAGCCATGACCGGCTCTTTGGGAAGAGCTCACTCCAGGTACCAGAGAGTGAGAAGCAGAAACGTTGGGCTGACATCCAGACCAAAATCTGCACAGTGGGGGTTGTGCAGCGCTCGGTGCAAGAGATACGCAAGAGGTGGTACAACCTGCGTTCCCATGCCAAGGAGAGGGTGGCCAGCAGGCTAAAGGAGGCAAGGAGCACAGGAGGCGGACCATCCACCCAGACACCCTGCACTCCCATGGAAGACCTCGTGGAGTCCACACTGCTTCCAGAAGCTGTCAGTGGGGTCACTGACGTTGACACTTCCGGCACACCTAGCACCAGTTAAGCATTGTGATAAGTAGTCCATGCCACATCTTACATGCGGCACAACAATGCCTTATGGGATTGGTAGTCCACAACCCAGAGCTGAAAATAGCACATAGATTGCAATTAAGTATACCGACACACAGAAGAACAAAACACACAGTTCATAGTGATACGATGTAAGTGTACATTTATTACCATTGTGCCACATTTGGTGATACATACATAAATGACATGCTGCACATTATCGTTGCAGATGGCTCAGGCCCAGCAGCAGCAGAATGTGCCAATGTGGGGGATGCAGAAACACAGCCTCTGTCCGACTCTAACACCAGTGAGTCATTGTGCATGGCACCAATCAGACGCAGGGCAAGGGTGTTACCTCTCCACCATTTGAACCAGGACTCCGATGACATACTGGATGAAGGCCACACACCACCCCCGGAAGCTAGATCCACAGGAAGGCAGCAGTCCCTGCCCCAGCGTCACTCAACTCCCCGCAGGAGGCCTCACGATGCAGGCACACAGCACACAGATGAAGGTGAGGGCCCATCATTCTTTGGTGGCCTTGAAGCTTCCATGCTCAAAGTGCAGCGCCTGCAATGCAAAAACATGAGGGCAATGCACTGGCAGTTGCAGTCACACAATGCCAATATGGGGGGGCTGCACAAGCGGTTGGAGTCTCTGAATGCAAACATCTGCAAGCTGCATGAGGGACAGCAAACAGCTGCAGATAACACCAAGGAACTGACAAATGCCATTAAGGAACTCTGTACTGAGATCAGGCATGATCGTGTTAGCCACTGCAGGCGCGAACGGCAATTCATGGGAATGTTCAATGGCTTTTGCAGATCTGTAAATCGTCTTGCTACATCAACTGCCCTGATATCACGGCGTGTTGTGGCCGCACAGGTGAAGGCAGCACATAGCAGTCGGGACGTTGCCATTGGTGCAAATAACCAACGTTCTGGACGCTATGCTGACAGCACTCAGTGCTACACCCAGCGAACTGGGAGTGGGGATACTGAGGAGTCATCTAGCCTCAGCAGTCTTGCAGTCCCCTTGATGGATCCTAGGCGTCGCAGTGCCAGGCACAGTACTGCCTGTGAGCCTAATACAAGAGGTGCTGGCGAGACCACTGCGCACTCAAGTGGAATGCCTGGTCGTAAGAAGTGACATTGAGGTCTACAGGGGACTACCTTCACATGTAGCAATACAGTCAACTATGATGATAATAGTGTGACACTGTTAATGGCTCATGTCTGACTCATGTGTATTGCTTTGTCCTAGTGACACGTATGTTACCTGAAGTCAAGGTAATAAAGGTGCTAACTACCGGAATACATGTCAGTGAGGTGGTGTTGTCACTACTTATATCTGAAATGGTTGTGCGTGATGTCAGCACGCCTTTGCCTGCCCTCTGCTGCACTGGTCCTGTCTGCTGGCTGTAGGGGTGGTATGGGATCATCATCCTCATCTGAGTCTGGTTCCGATATTTCCACAGGTATCCCGCTGGTGGTAGCTATATTGTGCAAGATCGCACATGTGGCCACTATTCTACAAGTGTCCGGGCTGTACTGTAGTGCCCCTCCACTTTTGTGGATGCACCGGAAGTGACTCTTCAGCAAGCCAAAGGTGCGCTCCACCACAATGCGGGTTGCCCTGTGTGCTGAATTGTATCTCCCCTCTGCTGGTGTTGCGGGATTTAGGTTGGGCGTCATCATGTAGGTGCGCACAGAGTAGGCACTGTCTCCTGGAAGGAACAGAGGGTATAATGAGTAGCTGTGCCATCTGACGTCACACTGCCATCAATGCAACATTCTAAAGCTGGAAATTATCTAGTTGATATCCTTCACCAAATTCCCCAGCTAGCAGTCTTGTGTGAATGCCGCTGTGGTGAAAGATGTACAAATCATGTGTGCTCCCTGGGTACCTGGCCACGAGATCAGTTATGATGTAGGAGGCATTGCATATCACCTGTATGTTCATTGAATGTTGGTATTTACGGTTGCGGTACACATACTGTGTTTGATGGTGGACAGATTGCAACATGTGTCCCATCTATGGCGCCTAGGACGTGGGGGAACTGTGCTATCTGGTAGAAATCTATTTTTGTCTGCTGTGTTTCCTGTGGGGTGTGGGGGAATCTGATGTACTGGTGTATCCTGCTCAGCATGGCATTTAGAAATGCATTGAAAAATCTAGAGAGGGCACTTTGTGATACTCCTCCAGCTGCTGCTATGACCCCTTGATAGCTCCCTGAGGCAAGTAGGTGCAGGGAGCATAATACCTGCACATGGGTGGGTATGCTATTGGTCCTGTGTGTTCTGCGCTGCAGTATCGGTTGTAGTTCAGCTATCAGGTCAAGTATCATGGCTGAGCTCAACCTGTACTTATCAAAAATGTCCTCCTCAGTCTGGTCAAAGAGGGTACTGCGCAATGTGCTCCTGTCTCCTCCTCCCTCTCCTCAAACCTGCCAGGATCCTAATTCTCCTCGCCATGACGTAGAGTGCAGCCATTGTGGAAAAGAGGCTGAAGCATTCTGGGCCTCTTTATATAGGTTGCACCTGGTTACCACCTGGTTTCAGTCCGTGGTAAATTGCTGGTGCAAAAGGCCATTCTGCGAATATTCGCATTGCGACATGGTATTGTGTGTCTCAATCTGAGTATCGCAATTTGCGACAAGAAATACTGAATCTGTATTTGTTAGTCGCTATTCGGGCTCACAGTTTGCGATATGCAAATAGCGATTCGGCATTTCATGTTGCAAATTGCAATACGCAGATTGCGACACGCAAAACCATGTCGCTTCGCAAAAAATTGAAATTTTTTAGATTCCTTGTTTTTGGCCTGCGAATGCCTTTTTACATAGCAAAACACGTTTTTGCATTCGCAAACAGACGATTTCTGCGAATCGCACCGTTTGCGAATGCAAAAACGTATGATACATCTGGCCCTTAGTTCCCAGCCACAAAGAAAAGACCAAACCGTCATCTTTTAACCAATAAATTAGACTGACGGCCTCATTATGGCCCTCATTACAACCCTGGTGGTAAATGTCACTTACCGCAGTGCAGAAGACCGCCAACATACCGCTTCAGCTGTGGAATTCCGCTACAGCTATTACGACCCACAGCTCGGAATCCGGCATAATCCAGACACCCACACAAGTCCGCCACACCAAAGGTCAGTGATAAACTGGCAATAACAAAACCTCCACCGTCACGCCAACAGGAATAAGCCCACACTATCACGACCCATGAATCCACGTGGCGGTCTTTCAACCGCGGTACTCTATTGGCGGTACACACCTCCGTGCTCAAAATACATCCACATTTACAAAACACCTACACACCCAATCCAACATAAAGCACACACCCACATCACCCACAAACCCTTACTACCAGATTTCTGAAAGCACGCCAGAGAGAGACACCACCATGAACAACACCAGCATCCACAGACACACAACACCATCACTTACACAACATCCATGCACCTCAAACAACACACACCAACACATCCCCTCACACATCACATCACACACCACCTCACACATCACCCACACCACATCATGGCACCTCAACGACACCCCAGGTTTTCTGAGAAGGAGGTCAGGGTCTTAGTGGAGGAAATCGTCCGGGTAGAGCCACAGCTATTCTGATCAGAGGTGCAGCACACCTCCATTGCAAGGAAGATAGAGCTATGGTGCAGAACTGTTGACAGTGTCAACGCAGTGGGACAGCATCCAAGAACTAGGGATGACATCAGGAAGAGGTGGAACGACCTACCGGGGAAGGTGCGTTCCTTGGTCTCCTGACACCAGATTGCTGTACAGAGGACTGGCGGTGGACCCCCACCTCCACCCCCACACAACTAACAACATGGGAGGAGCAGGTCTTGGCAATACTGCATCCTGAGGGCCTTGCAGGAGTAGCAGGAGGACTGGACACTGGTAAGTCAAATCTTTACTACCTCATCGCCCCCCACCTGCAAGCCATCACATACTCCCACCCTCACCCTCACCCCATCACTCCAACACCTCACATATGCCCCACTATCACAACCCACCCATCCCAATACCAAGCCCTGCATGCAGCACCAAAGCATGGACACCCATCACCAAAGCATGTCCACTACAGATACCCACACAGACCCCAAACCAAATATCACACAAGGACCAAGCCAAGAATGCAAGCACTGGAGTACAGGGTCACTCAGCCATTGCACTCGATGGCACACACAGATGCAATAATCATGCCTTTACACCCATGCAGGATCCCAACCCAACATCACCAGACATATCCAGTCCCCCCACAGAAGAGACCCACAGTGATGACAGCAGCTCTGTACTACTGGATCAAGATGACCAGCCCGGCCCATCAGGGACCTCGGGACAGTCGGTTCCCCTGACACTGTCACAAGCCACCACAGAGCCTCCCCCCTCAGGAAACACCAGCAGAGCACCCACCCAGCGGGCCCATCCCTCTGTCCCCAGGACACGTCAATCAGCAGTGTGTCCACCACTACAGGGAACCTAGGCAAACCCACCAACCCAAGAAAATCAGGGACCTGGGGCAGTGGCAGTGGGCACACGGTTCAGGGGACAGAGGCTCAGGAAGACAGGGAAGCTGGGAGGACTGCTGTACGACAGGGGGAGGACAGGCCCAGGAACCCACTCTCCACGAGGCCCTCTCCAACATCATGGGAGCTTACCATCATTCCCAGGAGCCGATGGCAACGGTACTAACCAAGTTTCAGGAGACCCAGCGGCTGCAGGAGGAACACTATCTGGAGATCAGGGAGGACCTGAAGTCCATAAACAACACCCTGGTCACCATTGCAGGGGTGCTGCAAGACCTCGTCAACACCAGGAGGAATACTGTGGCACAACAAGGGGCCCCTGACACTAGCCTGGAAGATGAACAGCCCTCCACCGCCGCCGGCGCTAGTGGACAGGAGGCATCGCCACAGGAACACGACACCATCACCCCACCCCCTGCAGATGGAGAACCACCCAGCAAACGGTCCATGAGATCCAGGAACAAGACAGAGAACATTGCCAAGACCCCCGCCAGGAAATGAGACCCCACTGAATGTCACCCTTCAGTCCCACTTTGTCAACCTGCCCATCCTTCAACTGCCATTGCTCCACTTCCTATGGCCCTTTGGACAATGCACCTGTGAAACAAATAGACTGGACTCTGCCATGGACATTCCTCCACCATTCCCCCATCCCATTTTACAACCCCCTCCACTTATGTGCACAGAAATAAGCACACTTCAATTACAAAACAATCTGGAGTCAGTCTGTGCTTTCACAAACGTGTAATTGCAATAACCAAGGAATATAGCATTGTCAATTTACTTGTGCACATACCGATGTAACACAGCTGTAGGCCAGGAGGAAATATAGCAGAGGGCACAAAGTAGGACCCACATCTGTGAAATGGAAAGGCACAGTGACAAGTCAGAGTCCATATACTGAGTGAAAATGACAGACTTATGCTAGCTCCAATAATAGTATGATATATGGGAGGCAGTGACATCTACTTACCTGTGTCTCACTGGAAGTATTGCATGGTTATGTTGTTCCTGTTGTCGATATCCTCTTCTTCTGCCTCCTCTTCTTCACTGTCCACAGGCTCCACAGCTGCCACAATACCACCAGCTGGCCCATCCTCCTGCAGAAAAGGCACCTGGCGTCGCAAAGCCAGGTTGTGCAGCATACAGCAGGCCACGATGATCTGGCACTCCTTCTTTGGTGAGTAGTAGAGAGAACCGCCTGTCATATGGAGGCAGAGGAATCTTGTCTTCAGGAGAGCAAAGGTGCGTTCAATCACCCTCCTAGTTCATGTGCTACATTGTAGCATTCCTCTGCCCTTGTCCTGGGATTTCTCACTGGGGTCAGTAGCCATGACAGGTTGGGGTAAACAGAGTCACCCGCAAATATGGAGGGACAACTGTTAGACACACACTAACCCGTAGGGACAACCCCATATCCAGACACCTATTCACACTGTATAGGGTCCTTGTCCTCACCTATTAGCCACACACGGTGCCACTGGAGTTGCCCCATCACATAAGGGATGCTGCTATTCCTCAAAATGTAAGTGTCATGCACTGAGCCAGGAAATTTGGCATTCATATGGGAGATGTACTGGTCTGCCAAACACACCATCTGCACATTCATAGAATTGTAGCTCTTCCGGTTTCTGTACACCTGTTCACTCCTGCGGGGGTACCAAGGCCACATTTGTCCCATCAATGGCACCTATGATGTTGGGGATATGGCCCAGGGCATAGAATTCACCTTTCACTGTGGGCAAATCCTCCACCTGAGGAAACACGATGTAGCTGCGCATGTGTTTCAGGAGTGCAGACAACACTCTGGACAACACGTTAGAGAACATTGGCTGGGACATCCCTGATGCAATGGCCACTGTTGTTTGAAAGGAACCACTTTCCAGGAAATGGAGTACTGACAGGACCTGCACTAGAGAGGGGATTCCTGTTGGATGGCAGATAGCTGACATCAGGTCTGGCTCCAACTGGGCACACAGTTCATGGATTGTTGCACGATCAAGTCTGTAGGTGACTATTATGTGTCTCTCTTCCATTGTCGACAGGTCCACCAGCAGTCTGTACACCGGAGGATGCCGCCATCTCATCACCTGCCCCAGCAGACGTGCCCTATGGACGAGAACAGCGAGCAGAGAGTCAGCCAACACTGAGGTATTACAAAATGTCATTTGCACACATTTATTATTCCGCAATGTGCCTGGAACTGTGTGTATTCAAGGCCTACAATGGTGTGACGCAGTTAATATTAATGCCATGTGGCCCCCTGAAATGGCGGCTGCCTGACCTGTAAGGTGGGACAAGGGGATATGAGCTGACTGCGCTGGCGTTGTACACCGTCGCGGTGGGCGGTCAAAGACCGCGGCGCAATCCATCATTGGTTAACATGGGACCCTATGGGTCCGAGGAGCCAATGACGATGTACGCCGGCGGTGACGGTACGCACCGCCGTGGACGTGACCGCCATTTTCACTCACTTGATACCTGACCTTCAACAGGAGAGGACCTACACTGCAAGTGCTGCTGTGACCTGTGTCTGGAAGCGACGATGGCTCATGTGTCTGGGAAAAGGGCCCCTGCCTTCACTTCGGAGGAGTTGGAGAAACTAGTGGATGGGGTCCTCCCCCAGTACACACAGCTGTACGGTCCTCCAGACAAAAAGGTGAGTACACTGTGAGCATGCTGCATGGGCAATGCCTGTTTGGAGTGGTGTGGATGGAAGATAAATGGGTGGGGCTGAGGTCTGCATGTGCGGACGGTGAGTGTATGTGCGTCAGGGCAAGGGTGGGAACGTGGGTCAATGAGTATGATGGTCCGGATGGGTAATGATTTTCCTTTCCCCCTGTACTATTCCTCTAGGTCAGCGCCCACCAGAAGAAGGCTATTTGGCGTGCCATCGCCAAGGACGTCCGAACCCTGGGGGTCCACCACAGACGGAGCACCCGCTGCCATAAAAGATGGGAGGACCTGCGCCACTTGATCAAGAAGACGGCGGAGGCCCAGCTGGGGATGGCCTCCCAACGTGGGAGGGGTGCCCGTCGCACCATGACCCCCCTGATGTTCTGGATCCTGGCTTTGGCGTATCCGGAGTTGGATGGGCACTTGAGGGCATCACAGTAGCCACAAGAGGGTGACTACACTCTCATTCAGCTGACTCTGCGCGCATTACGAGGTGTCTGGGTGGGGGAGGTGGGCAGTGGGTTCCCCTAGGCCAGGGCGATCTTAGTAGGCAAGGTCCCTTGAGAGGAAGGTTCTGTGGCACCCCAACCCCACTAGTGGTTAGTGCCATCTACACCTAGTCAGGCTCCTGTGACTTCCAGGTGTGCAGCAATCGGGCTTAGGCCTTGTACCCCATGGGCATGTGATTAATCTAGGAACTATAAGTGCATGGCGTAGTGCAGAGGGCTGCTGTGTCTGTTGTGTCCACCAACGGTAGTGGTGTTCCATGCACTGAACATGTCTTTCTCCTGTCCCCCCCCTTTTTGTGGTCTCCCTGTTCTTGTGTGCAATAGCATCATCAGGCGGAGGAGCATTGGCACCGGAGCAGGAGGGAGCTGCATCCCACTTGGCCCTGGAGGGCGAAACAACGGAGTCTGAAGCCACCAGTGAGACGGAGGGCGAGGGGAGCTCCACTGCGGGGACAGGAGCAGAGACCAGCGACAGCGACTCCTCCTCTGATGGGAGCCCCCTTGAGGTGGCGGGCACCTCTGTGCCTACTGCATCAACAGGTACAGCCGCCACCCCCCCTACCAGCACCGCCCTCCCAGCAGCCCCTGTGTGTCCCGTGCCCGCTCACCCAGGAGGGTGGGCATCTCCTTCGCCCCAGGCACCTCAGGCCGTGCCCCAGTCAGCCCTGCTGCCCTCAGTGAGGAGGCTATTGACCTCCTGAGATTCCTCACTGTTGGGCAGTCTACCATTCTGAATTCCATCCAGGGTGTTGAGAGGCATTTGCAACAAACAAATGCATACCTGGAGGGCATTCATTCTGGCGTGGCGGCCCAACAGACAGCATTTCAGGCTCTGGCCTCAGCACTGATGGCAGACATTGTCCCTTTGTCCAGCCCCCCCTCCCACTTTCTCCACCCAGACCCAATCCCCTATACCTCAGCCTATCCCAAGCACACCAGCATGCACACACATCAACACACAAGAGTGGCTCAGGCAAACATAAGCACCACACATCTCACAGGCACTCACACAAGCATCAAACACATGCACACATACCAACATCCACTGCCTCCACTGTGTCCCCCTCCTCCACGTCTCCCTCCTCCCTCCCAGTCTCGTCTCCACTCACACCTGCATGCACTACATCCTCAGCCACTACCTCCATCACCAGCACGCCCATCACCACACACCGCTCACATGCACTCACCACCCCCACTACCATTCACACATCCCCAGCGTCCTCTCCCAGTGTGTCTGTGAGCCCTCCTCCCAAAGTACACAAACCCAAGCACACACCCACCCAACAGCCATCCACCTCACAACAGCCTCCAGCCTATGCACCTTCACCCAAATTCTCAGACGTACACCTCCTACAACCACTACCTCTACCTCCACTCCCAAACCCCCTCCATCTACCCGTCCCAGTGTGTCTAAAAAACTTTTCCTGGCTAACCCTCTTCCTCTTCCCTACAACTCCCCCCCCTTGTCCTTCCCCTAGGGCCAGGCTTTCCAGGTCCCAGTCCAGCACCTCAGCCACCACATCCCCAGGCACAGTGGTGCCAGCAACTGCGGGGCTCGTGGAGTGCGCCAACCATCAGGGCTGCCAGTGTGCCACGGAGCGAGGGCAAGGACATTCCGCCATCTGCCAAGGTGAAAAAGGTGCCCACATTCCGGAGGGAGAAGCCGAAAATACCTGCCACCAAGGGGTCAGGGAAAACAGCTGCACCACCATCAAAGGTGGGGAAGGGCCAAAAACTGAAGGGCAGGTCAGGAGAGGGCATGGTGGCACTGACTGAGGGGCCAGTGTCACACCTTCTGTCGACGCCAACCTGTACGGCGGAGAACACCGTCACCTGCACTGCTAACTGCACCGCCTCCTGCACCGCCACAGACCCCGCTGCGGGCACCGCCACCACACCCCCCGCCGCCAGCACCGCCGCCACAGACCCTGCAGCCAGCACCGCCGCCACAGCCCTGCAGCCAGCACCGCCACCAGAGACCCCGTGGC